>NC_140588.1:401470586-402070586 GCF_964204655.1 Triturus cristatus | reverse complement strand
ACCCTTGTCAAAAGTGGAAGGAGTTATATCCTTAATCCAATCATCAAGTTCCTGTGGAGTAGGCCCTACTGTTTGATTTAATACACCCTCTTGTGATCCTCCACTGGCTCCATCTACCTGTGGGGAGACACAGGTTTCAGAACCTTGAGTTCTCATTTGTAGAGTTTTCCCTGCCATAGCCTGTGATCCTCTATAAGGAGTTTACGTAATTCTCTCTACAGTACTAGACAATGAAACTGCCCCCAACTGATTATGGGATATAGTAGTTTGAATAGTCCCTGCACTAAATCCTGATTCATTCCCTTGTTGTGTGGTATTTTCATTCGGAAATGTCAAATTGGAATTTATTTGATCTCTACTCAATTCCTGTGAAATGGTATTTGCTCCCCTCACTCCAGTGGGAACAGTTAGGGCATGTCAATTTTCAAGAATTCGTACATTAAAGGTACCATATTGAGGGAAAGCTAAAGGTCCATCTTTCTCAATATACTTCATCTAATTCTCTAGCCAAGTACATGTATAATATACTTCCTCTAAAGTCATGTACACATCGGGAGTTCCTTCAGGTGCTTTTGGTACTCCTTCTCTCGTAGGTACAGGCACATCTCCATGTATCAGTGTTTTTAAGCTTCTTAAAATTTTTATGATTCCAAAGGATATACTTTAACGTCCTTTACAATTATGTCACTCGTATTTCCGGAGAAATACACTTTCTTATTATCCTTCCAGCTCCCAATCACTGTGCGGCTCTCTCTGACACTCTAAACCAATTCCAGCACGACTCTACACCCAACCGTCCTATTACAGTGCTGCACTCTATGATAACAAACCAACTCCCCGCAGCAAATGACCTCTCTTTCACAATTCAACTTATTCAACTCCGATCTTAAACAATCCACTAAACACAAATAAATCCTTGTCTGCTCCACTAAAAGAAATTAAAGATCTCCATACAACCAGAATCTATTCATCCAACCTACGAAAAATCTCGACCAGCATCACTTCACCAGAACTGGCCTTCAGTCAAATATCAATGAACTTGGGGTGTGGGGAAACTCATAATGACCTTGTAACACATCCCCCTTTTATCCCAGTTTTGTCAGACAGTAAACCATCCAACACGCTACCAGAACAACTAGTAGTGTTAACGTGTTGGGCCTCATAAATTATTTTATTTCGTTTTTTTTTGTCCCAAATGTAGCCTCAGCTGCCATATCAAATCTACTAGGTCTTCCCATGGATCTTGTTCTGTTCTTAAAGGGACAGGAATGTTTAGAGGATGATCAATTATCATATGAGGACCTGGAATAAGACTCTTGCTAACATTCAATATTGGGTATCATCTCCCAGGTAATTCCCCTAAACAGTTCAAGTAATCACTATATCAAATTGAACTTAGCCACAAGATATAATTAGACAGAATTGGCAGAGAAAATTAACTTAATTTGTATTTCTTTTACATTTCAAATACTTAGAATACAACCTAAATTTAAATTAGATCAGGATTAATAAGCATTTGCAAACTCCTAAAGAAAATGAATTAGTAAGGAAATCAGTTGCATCTCATACCAACAGTATTAGGAAATTTCAGTAAGTTCCAAATGACGATTTCCAGTTCATGGACAGAATCATCTGCCTGTATCCACACTGTGCAAAAACAACAGTTGATGGACAGAATGTTTTTGCATTTGTCACCCCGAGTGGGACGGGTATGCTCAGACGTGAGTCCCGTGCTCTCCATGCCACTGGAATCAAGCTATCCTGGCTGAAGAGGGGTGAAACCCCGAAACCGGTCCTAAGATGCTTGTTTCCGGTCTAGGGATGACCTGGCTTGGCAGTTCGGGCTGGACTGTTCCCATGAGGCACAGGGTCAAGACTGATTTGCATATGGCTGGGTTAAAACTGGAATGGCATGGTGAGTAAAAAAACGATGGATTTAGGCCCAGATCTATGTACTGGGGTGAATGTATGACATTGTTCTGCATTCTGTCCATCAACTGTTGTTTTGGAAATTGTCACCCCGAGTGGGACGGGTATGCTCAGATGTGAGTCCCGTGCTCTCCATGCCACTGGAATCAAGCTATCCTGGCTCAATAGGGGTGAAACCCCGAAACCAGTCCTAGGATGCTTGGTTCCAGTCCAGGGAGGACCTGTCTTGGCAGTTCGGGCTGGACTGTTCCCATGAGGCACAGTGTCAAGACTGATTTGCTTATGGCTGGGTTCAAACTGGAATGACATGGTAAGCAAAACAACAATAGATTTAGTACCAGATCTCTGTACTGGGGTGAATGTATGACATTGTTCTGCATTCTGTCCATCACCTGTTGTTTTTGCATGTGTCTGCACTGTAGCATCAATGGCACAGCTGCACTGATGCAAACTCTTTCAGCCGAAAAGGTTCCACTACGTTAGCATACCAGCCGGCAGCAAATTGCAGTATTTTGTCACAGTTCACGTTGTTTCTGGAAGTTCCAGTCGTCAGTCTCTGTACCGCAAGATAGCTAAAGGGTAGGCAATTATACTCCATTGATTCCAGGTTTACACCCCATGATATCACCAAATGTGTTGGACCATTCTGTCCCATTGGTCACTCTTGATAGGATGAGATGATGTAGTAAGTAAAAGTATACAGTTCCGGAAAAACGAAGTAATCCATTACTCTTCATTTCCTTTGACCCACAGTAGTTTAGTCATACGAACTTCTTTTGCATTTAGAAAGTAGGCGATTTCATGCTCTCATCCATTGTAAGTCCATTCTCAAGTGTTTGCTCTTCGAAGTATCACTTTTGTTGCAAGTCTAGTCAAGTAAGCTACAAACGTGAAAGAAGACGATTGAATGTTAGAACACAAGTGGTAACTTTACGAAAGGTTCCCATAGGCTTCAGACTATTAAGTTCATAAGTTCATACTAGGAAAGGAAGCAACGTTTGAGGCCTTTATGAAATACAACTCATGCACAATGAATTTACGCTAAAATATTAATTTCACATTACATAGATTGGTGCATTAATTGTTCAATCAAGCATATTAAAATCACTTCATTATGAATTGCAATTAATTTATTTAAGTATAGGGTACTCATAAAATTTTAAATACTCACTACCATTCCGCATATAATTTTGTAAGTCTCTATTGCCCATCATATGTTAATACATTTTACAGGATTTAAAAGCACATCAGAAATGAACTTTTAAGAAATGCAAATCATAACATAAACTTGTGTAATACTCAATTTTTTCGTCAATGTCAGTGCTCATGTTACACACTCTAGTGTTTTTATCCATTTTCCTAACACATGATGCAATTTTATTCTCACCTGGAAATTTTCTGTGTTATCATTTATTCATCATGTTTATCTATGCATAAGAACACGTGTCACTCAAAAAGTCAAATATCACATCAACGTATGCACTGTCATGTGTTGTCAAAAATCTACTTCTAACATTCTGCATGCATTTACGATGCAGTATCTAAATCAGAACTTCATTTGTGTGTTTCTTGAAAAATGGAACATAACAAATACTTTGTCATTATCATGTAAAATAGTGTCACAATCCATTGCTGTGTAAAATTAATAGATAACATCTCTGCCCTATCACAGGCAACAAGGAGATTGGCCAATAGTTTTTTACTTATGCAGGGTCCAAATGAGGCTTTTGTATAGAGGCTTGACCACCGTCCTTTTCCAAGATTGAGGAGAGCACCCAGATACAATGTCTTTATTCAGGGTTTCAGTAAGATGGGGAAGTATAATCTTGGCTCCTAATTGCAAAAACTTAGGTGGACAAGGCAGTCAACATAACATTTTCATGATCAGTCATTCCATATCCTCCTTAATGGAATTGATGGGCATTTATACCATCAGACACTTCATCGGTGGGAGAAAAGAACATTCATCTTCAGTTGTTGACATATTTTACATAATCCATGACTGTATGTATAAAGAGGTGAGTTGAGTTTTAAGCTTGACTCTGAATAACAAGATGTCAACGTTTTTTCAGATATCCATGTGTCTGCAATTCTGTAGTAGGGTGCAGTAATTGTAAAGTTTTTAAGCTCCTCCTGTTGGATAAGGCAATGAGAGTAATCAGTAAGTTGCTTCAGGCAGAGCAGGGTGGATGATTTCGGTGGTTGTATGACATAATTTCGACAGACAGAGAATCGACCTACAAATATATCGCAACAAAAATATCGATGTCAAGAATATCGACATCCTATCTACAACATGGTAAGTACAAAAATATCGAAAATTAAATATCGATGTCAAAAACATCGTTATTAAAAATATTGTTTTTCTTTTACTTTAAAAATATATGTAAAATAAACCAAATTATACTTCGAAATTAAATAAACATAATTAAATATATTGTATAATATTTAAAATGTACAATTAATATATATAATTTAATAAAACTTTAATTAAACATATACATATAATATATAATATATATACTAACTTAATAATTAATTTTACTAATCATTTCTGTAACGTATAAATTATTAAATGTTTTTAAAAATTACCAATACATCTATACACATAAAATAATAACATTAATAAATATTTAATAATTACATATAGCAAATAATAATCAATATTTTTAATGTGAATAATTTTTATTATTAATGATATATTACAATAGCAAAAATAATACAAAACATATGAAATATCAGACACAATAAAACTACTAGTCCAACTCCAACAAAAACAACAGTAAGGAAAATGTTGGATACCATAGGGGTAAAAATTACTATTCCAACTCCAAAGAGTGCAACAGTAGGGAAAGCGTTGGATAGGGTAGGGTTAAAATTACTATTCCAACTCCAGAGAGTGCAATAGTAGGGAAAGCGTTGGATAGCGTAAAGGTAAAAATTACTATTCCAACTCCAGAGAGTGCAACAGTAGGAAAAGCGCTGGATAGCGTAGGGGTAAAAATTACTATTCCAACTCCAGAGAGTGCAACAGTAGGGAAAGCGTTGGATAGCGTAGGGGGTACAAATTACTATTCCCACTCCAGTAAGTGAAACAGTAGGTAAAGCGCTGGATAGCGTAGGGGTAAAAATGACTATTCCAACTCCAAAGAGTGCAACAGTAGGGACAGCGTTGGATAGCGTAGGGTTAAAAATTACTATTCCAACTCCAAAGAGTGCAACAGTAGGGAAAGCGTTGGATAGCGTAGGGGTAAAAATTACTATTCCAACTCCAGAGAGTGCAACAGTAGGGAAAGCGTTAGATAGTGTAGGGGTACAAATTACTATTCCCACTCCAGTAAGTGAAACAGTAGGGAAAGCGCTGGATAGCGTAGGGGTAAAAATTACTATTCCAACTCTAAAGAGTGCAACAGTAGGGAAAGCGTTGGATAGCGTAGGGGTAAAAATTACTATTCCAACTCCAGAGAGTGCAATAGTAGGGAAAGCGTTGGATAGCGTAAGGGTAAAAATTACTATTCCCACTCCAGAGAGCACAACAGTAGGGAAAGCGTTGGATAGCGTAGGGAAAAGAATTACTATTCCAACTCCAGAGAGTGCAATAGTAGGAAAAACGTTGGATAGCGTAGGAGTAAAAATTACTATTCCCACTCCAGTGAGTCCAACAGTAGGGAAAGCGTTGGATAGCGTAGGGGTAAAAATTACTATTCCCACTCCAGAGAGTGCAACAGTAGTGAAAACACTGGATAGCGTAGGGGTACAAATTACTATTCCCACTCCAGTAAGTGAAACAGTAGGAAAAGCGCTGGATAGCGTAGGGGTAAAAATTACTATTCCAACTCCAGAGAGTGCAACAGTAGGGAAAGCGTTGGATAGCGTAGGAGTACAAATTACTATTCCCACTCCAGTAAGTGAAACAGTAGGGAAAGCGCTGGATAGCGTAGGGGTAAAAATTACTATTCCAACTCCAAAGAGTACAACAGTAGGGAAAGCGTTGGATAGTGTAGGGGTAAAAATTACTATTCCAACTCCAGTGAGTGCAATAGTAGGGAAAGCGTTGGATAGCGTAAGGGTAAAAATTACTATTCCCACTCCAGTGAGTCCAACAGTAGGGAAAGCGTTGGATAGCGTAGGGGTAAAAATTACTATTCCCACTCCAGAGAGTGCAACAGTAGTGAAAACGCTGGATAGCGTAGGGGTACAAATTACTATTCCCACTCCAGTAAGTGAAACAGTAGGAAAAGCGCTGGATAGCGTAGGGGTAAAAATTACTATTCCCACTCCAGTAAGTGAAACAGTAGGGGAAGCGCTGGATAGCGTAGGGGTAAAAATTACTATTCCAACTCCAGAGAGTGCAACAGTAGGAAAAGCGCTGGATAGCGTAGGGGTAAAAATTACTATTCCAACTCCAGAGAGTGCAACAGTAGGGAAAGCGTTGGATAGCGTAGGGGTACAAATTACTATTCCCACTCCAGTAAGTGAAACAGTAGGGAAAGCGCTGGATAGCGTAGGGGTAAAAATTACTATTCCAACTCCAAAGAGTGCAACAGTAGGGACAGCGTTGGATAGCGTAGGGTTAAAAATTACTATTCCAACTCCAAAGAGTGCAACAGTAGGGAAAGCGTTGGATAGCGTAGGGGTAAAAATTACTATTCCAACTCCAGAGAGTGCAACAGTAGGGAAAGCGTTAGATAGTGTAGGGGTACAAATTACTATTCCCACTCCAGTAAGTGAAACAGTAGGGAAAGCGCTGGATAGCGTAGGGGTAAAAATTACTATTCCAACTCTAAAGAGTGCAACAGTAGGGAAAGCGTTGGATAGCGTAGGGGTAAAAATTACTATTCCAACTCCAGAGAGTGCAATAGTAGGGAAAGCGTTGGATAGCGTAAGGGTAAAAATTACTATTCCCACTCCAGAGAGCACAACAGTAGGGAAAGCGTTGGATAGCGTAGGGAAAAGAATTACTATTCCAACTCCAGAGAGTGCAATAGTAGGAAAAATGTTGGATAGCGTAGGAGTAAAAATTACTATTCCCACTCCAGTGAGTCCAACAGTAGGGAAAGCGTTGGATAGCGTAGGGGTAAAAATTACTATTCCCACTCCAGAGAGTGCAACAGTAGTGAAAACACTGGATAGCGTAGGGGTACAAATTAGTATTCCCACTCCAGTAAGTGAAACAGTAGGAAAAGCGCTGGATAGCGTAGGGGTAAAAATTACTATTCCCACTCCAGTAAGTGAAACAGTAGGGAAATCGCTGGATAGCGTAGGGGTAAAAATTACTATTCCAACTCCAGAGAGTGCAACAGTAGGAAAAGCGCTGGATAGCGTAGGGGTAAAAATTACTATTCCAACTCCAGAGAGTGCAACAGTAGGGAAAGCGTTGGATAGCGTAGGAGTACAAATTACTATTCCCACTCCAGTAAGTGAAACAGTAGGGAAAGCGCTGGATAGCGTAGGGGTAAAAATTACTATTCCAACTCCAAAGAGTACAACAGTAGGGAAAGCGTTGGATAGTGTAGGGGTAAAAATTACTATTCCAACTCCAGTGAGTGCAATAGTAGGGAAAGCGTTGGATAGCGTAAGGGTAAAAATTACTATTCCCACTCCAGTGAGTCCAACAGTAGGGAAAGCGTTGGATAGCGTAGGGGTAAAAATTACTATTCCCACTCCAGAGAGTGCAACAGTAGTGAAAACGCTGGATAGCGTAGGGGTACAAATTACTATTCCCACTCCAGTAAGTGAAACAGTAGGAAAAGCGCTGGATAGCGTAGGGGTAAAAATTACTATTCCCACTCCAGTAAGTGAAACAGTAGGGAAAGCGCTGGATAGCGTAGTGGTAAAAATTACTATTCCAACTCCAGAGAGTGCAACAGTAGGAAAAGCGCTGGATAGCGTAGGGGTAAAAATTACTATTCCAACTCCAGAGAGTGCAACAGTAGGGAAAGCGTTGGATAGCGTAGGGGTACAAATTACTATTCCCACTCCAGTAAGTGAAACAGTAGGGAAAGCGCTGGATAGCGTAGGGGTAAAAATTACTATTCCAACTCCAAAGAGTGCAACAGTAGGGAAAGCGTTGGATAGAGTAGGGGTAAAAATTACTATTCCAACTCCAGAGAGTGCAATAGTAGGGAAAGCGTTGGATAGCGTAAGGGTAAAAATTACTATTCCCACTCCAGTGAGTCCAACAGAAGGGAAAGCGTTGGATAGCGTAGGAGTAAAAATTACTATTCCCACTCCAGAGAGTGCAACAGTAGTGAAAACGTTGGATAGCGTAGGGGTACAAATTACTATTCCCACTCCAGTAAGTGAAACAGTAGGGAAAGCGCTGGATAGCGTAGGGTTAAAAATTACTATTCCAACTCCAGATAGTAAAACAGTTGGGAAAGCTCTGGATAGCATAGGGATTCTATAAACATAATAACCAATTAAATAATTAGTTATAAAAAAATAGCATATTAATAATTAATTTACAAAATATGTATTATTAAATACCAATTATTTAAAATAAATATTTATATAAATAACTTTAAATTACATCCCACACTATTCCCCCTTTAACACACAACACACTACACATACAAAATACACAATACATTTAAATATCAGTTTATCTATTATTTACAATTAATAATACATTCTTTATAATTAATATACTTATTATTTACAAATGTATACATATTAACTACCAAATTACAATTATTCACAAATTAATTATTAATTAACAATACATTAATTAGCAATAACAACAAATAACATGAAATAATACATTATTTATATTTACTATATTTAACGTACTAATAATAATTAATTACCAATTAATAATTAATTAACAATTAATTATTATTAATTACAAATAAATAAAAATTATCAGTAATTATTTAAATTTAATTACATCCCACCCTATTCCCCAATAAACCCACAACCCACTACACATAAAAATTCACATAATTAATTTAATCATCAATTAATCACTTAATAAAATTAAATCACCAATTAATTAGTAATTAACAATTAATTAATTAACAATACCAATAAATAAATATTAATATTAAACTATTTATAACTTATATAATTAACCAATTAATAAAATTAATTTACAATTAATAATTAATTAACAATTAATTATTCAATTAATATATTTAATTAACAATTAGTAATTAACTAACAATTAATTAATCATAAATAGCAATTAAACAATACATATTAATTAATTAATTATAATTAAATTACTTCCCACCCTATTCCCCTATAAACCCACAACCCGCTCTGATACTAAAACGCTAAATTATATTTTAAATAATTATTAATCTCCAAACATTTATTTTTAAATGTATTAAAATACATTACAATAATCTTTAACATACAAATAAAATACATATTAAAATACATTACACTAATAAAATATCGATATTCTTGACATCGAAATTTTTGATTACGATATTACTTACATCTATATTAATGACTTCGATTTTATTAACTTCGATAATACTTACCTTGGGGTCGATATTCTGTCCATCGATATTCTTGACTTCGATATACTTTACCTACGATATTTACAACTCGATATACTTGTAGGTCGAAATTTAAAACTCGATATTTAGACTGCTCACCGATTTCGGTTATCAGGTGTGGTTTTTTTCTCTGATGCATTTGGGTGGAAATCATTCTGAACAAATGCCATTTGAAATTCTGGCCAGCACTGGGAAATGCTGGAGGTTTTTTAGTTGGAAACTTACTGACGTTCCAATGGTTGTGTTTTGGCTTTGAAGACTCTCAAATGGAACCAAGTCTTCTTCTCTATGTTTTATTGGAAATGTTTTACTCAGAAGGTGTAGGATGGTTCATTTTATTTAGGTGTTGAGTTAGTATTAGGACTACCTTTTCAGGCACAACGAAGAACTGGTCTTTTTCACACAAATACATAATGTATTTGTATGCCATCAACACAGGATTAGAAGTAGGGATGATGGAAACAGAGGAGACCCATGAGCATTTAAAATAAATGTTAGAGAGCAGGGTTGGCAGTGGGGATACATGATGCACTGGGCTAGGTGTAAATGAAAGGTTAAATGCACTAACTCTTTGATTGTGGCCAGACAGGACATTGCAATACCGCTTTAATGCATCAACGGACCTGATGATTACTGATTATGGGCAGTGTGCTAGGTCTTTGAGATCCATTTTGATGAATGCAGAATACAGATCTAGACGGGTCTGCTCTACAATTTGTAGAATATTATCCTAGATGGATACTGCTGAATGTGGGATTGGAGTTGGGGGGTATTAACTTTCTCCCAAATTTTTGAGTTCCATCAGGGCTTACAGTGCTTTGGATGTGTCAACGTTATGGTGGTGCTAGGCTCTCGTTTTTGAAGAGTGAACAGTAAGTATGTTTATAAGAACAGCATGGACTAGGATTAATAGATACGATAAATCACACAGTCTTCTTTGGCAATAAAGTCAAATTACGTATTGTGTTGTTGGATTCAGGAAATTAGTAAACACCAAGAATTCATTGTGTCATCTTAGTATCATCTGTCAGCAGGTCCTTTTCTTTCATTTCAGGACCGTTTTCAGAGCTGAAGATTCCCTCTTAGAAGCAGTCTAGTAAGGTTACTTAGGTTGCTTACATGCAAGCCTATTCCCAGTCCAAGTGTTGGTGTCACTGAAGCCTCTGAGATTCTGAATCAGTCTAAGCGTGAGCTCAGGGAACCTCAATGTTATAATATTAATCCATATAGGCCCACAGTATGAGTTTCAAGTACTCACTTTGCAATAACTTCGCCCCTGGTTACTTCAGTTAACTTACCTTTTTGTATTATCTTTAGCCAGTTTTGTGGCACCCATTTTCAGGTAATGGGGTCAAAATGAGAATAACATACAGATGGTATTTTACTGAAACTCATATTCAGATTTTTTGTCCCATTACAACTTCTCGTGTAATGCATGTGGAGTTTGTGCTGGAAAGGTTTATTTGTGTGTCTCACCATTTGTAGTAGTGGTAACGGATGCAAATAGAGTTTACATCTGTTGTCTATATTTCTAGACGGCTCTTAAGTGCCTTAGTACGTACGGTTTTTAATGCACTTCATATGAATTTAGATTACAAAGGGTACACTTCTGATCTTTAATTGTAATGTCAATGCAACAAGCACAAAATGTTGCTCTGAACGCTGCCGATCATGTTCAGAACAGAGGTTAAGCACAGATCACTGCCAAAAATGGACGTTGACTGTTTTTCCTCAAAGGCACACCAAATGTGGCCAGATCATCTGTGTATCAGCCAGATCCACAAAGCAGCAGACGCTGCCGCAAAATACTCGGGTGAAAAGGCACTATTTAAAAAGGAACATCAAAAGATGTTTTGGATTGCAGAAAAGAAAAGAGGAGGAATGAGTGTGGCACACAGCTAGCACATTCAGAAAGATTTTGTGGCATATTATCAAGGACGGCGTAAAAATTATCGCCGGTTTAGCGGCAGAAAACTGATGCTAAAGCGGCGTTAATTTTTAACGCCGTCCTTGATAATATGCCCCCTAGTTCTTTATGTTTTACGCAGATACATCTGGGGGAAAAAGTTCAAATTTCAAAAGACAAAACCAAAAGGCATAAGGCGGCTTCGGAGTGTTGATTGGAGATGGGCATTTGATGTTCTTGTCTGTCAGTTTTCAGATTGTTCATGGTTGTGACCAACTGCATGCAACTATTATTTTGAAAAATAAATAAGTTTGAGTGGATGAGAGATCTTTTTCTACAGTGTAGCAATGTAGGTCCATGGACATTAACTAGGGTGGGAGGACACGAGCACTTTGATTGGCTGGAAGAACCAAGAACAGTTCTGTTGCAGCAACTATTAGGGTAGGCGTGTTCTAACTTGAAAATAAATTAAAAAGTCGTAAACGTTGAAAAAAAATAGTTTTTGTCACATTGCCAAAGTGGACTTTGCAGACCCTAGTACCCACCTGAGACCCTGCTCAATAGGGGGTTGATATAGGGCAAAAGGTATGAGCAAAAGGATGGCGAAAGTGATTTAATTGATGATGTCACTGGTGAGGCGATAAGTGAAATCACCAGCATTACTATCAATTGTGCCAGTTGTGATGTCATCTGTGACATCCTATTTGAGGCTCTAAGCAGTGCATTAGTGCGAGTTGTGGTTTGCTAAACTAACTACAACTGGTCAACTTCAATGGTCATTCAGTTTTGTCTCTGAACGCAAACTTAACCACGTCTTTTTCAGGCAAGTTGTGAGATCTTTTTAAACTTACATTAATGTCTAATAAACAAAAGAGACTGTAAGTTATCCTTAACATAGTTTATTTCACTGAATGTATGTGTTTTTATGATATACTACAGCCAAATCCTATGTTTTAAATTCCACTATTCCAGTGCTCCCAAGTTTTTTAGGACCTTGCATGAGCAGCTCCTCCAGTTCAGGTTTATTCTTTGCATTCTGGGAATTGTAGTCCTGATGTTAAAATGGGATCAACAGGACTGCAAATCTCACAAAGCCAAGAACAACCCTGGAATGGATGAGCTACTCTCGCATGGAACTGGGAAACTTGAGAGCGCTACAGCTCCTAATGCACCGTGCAGTCAATCCACAGTGCCTGGCCTGTTCACTTCACATATGCATATGTATGTTCTCCACTTCTGCGTTTCGAAAATTTCTACCTTCATCTGTCTACCAGCTTTCCCTGATTCTTTTATTTATGAAATATGCAATATATGAAGAATATGAAAAAGGACAGGAAACCTGGTAGGTTCTCTAGGTGTATATGCATGCTACAGAGATCTATGCGTAATCCTCATTTCCTCAGTTGTATTCCCAGTAATCTAACCTAGCAATTCCTCCATTTACATTTTTTAAAAACAAGCTGAGTTTGTTTTCAAAGCTCTTAGACGCAGCACTATCAAGTATCAAGCACTACGATGCACTAGTCTTCTAATTTGATTTCCCCTCCAAAACATTGCAATTCTCAAATTGTTTCGAATCTACCCCACCATGAAAACTCAGTTTTCCACCACCACAATGCCCTCTAAAATATAGATATAAACCTGCAAATAACATATACATTTTAAGGCAGATTTACAAGAAAGTGACGCATCTGTACAGATGCGTCACTTTCCTTGCGCCACTCTTAGAAACCCTTGCGCCACCATAGATGCGCCGTATTTACAATACGGCGCACTATGGCGCAAGGATTGACAGATGCGTCAGAAATTCTGACGCATCTGTTGGCGGAAAAGTCACACATTTGCTGGAGTAGTGTCGCAAGTACGATGCAACTCCAGTAAAGCATGTTGAGGCCTATTCCCACTACACTGCATCACTACTTACGCCTGCTTGAAGCAGGCATAAGGTTTTGACGCAGTGGCATCCTAAAAGTGGTGCAGTGAAATCTTGTAGATTTCACAGAGTCACTTTTACGAGGCCTTCCTGCGTGGGAACGCCCACCCTGCATACATTATACCGGACGCAGGTATAATGTGACGCAGGCCCTTACAACGTGACGCATCTCCCTAGATGCGTCACGTTGTAAATAGGCCACATTGTTTGCGTCGCTGTTGCGTCCAAAAAGTCACGCAACTGCGGAGCAAAAGTCACGCAAGGGGCTTGTAAATCTGCCCCTTAGTACTTACTGGGGCATATTTACAATAACTGGCGCATCCCTGCATATCAGCAGGGATGCGCCAGTTATTTTGCGCCACAGCTCCGCCACCATGGATGCGCTGCATTTACAATGCGGCGCACAATGGGGCAAAAACGGCACAGATGCGTGACGCATCTGTGCCGTAAAAGTGGCGCATTGCTGGAGTTACGTCGCAAGCGCGACGCAGCTCCAGCAATGCTCTGGGAGGCCCCATCTTGTGAATGCTGCGTCAATCCTTACGCCTGCTTCAGGCAGGCGCAGGGATTTGACGCAGCATGGGCCTAAAAGTGACTGAGTGAAATCTTGTAGATTTCACTCAGCCAATTTTAGGAGGCGTTCCTGCGACGGAACGTCCCCCCGCGCAGGAACGCCTACTTCTGGCGCAGGGCTTTACAACGTGACGCATCTCCCCAGATGTTGTAAATCTGTCGCAGCATGGTGCTAGCTTTGCGCCGCCGCTGCATCACAAAAGTGACGCAACGGCGGCGCAAAAGTGGCGCACGGGGCTTGTAAATCTGCCCCACTGTCTGTGTCCCTTGAATCTTCCACTATCGTCCTCTCATTAATATGCTAACCCTCACTGCCTCCTGTCTATGAACCTTAAGTAATGAAATGTAAAGAATTCATGTCCCCTTGCGCCTTCTCTTCCCCAAAAAAGAAATAGAAAGCTAAATGAATAAATACATGAATTCGTAAAATTGTCTTAACATTGACGTGGCTTGTCTGTAGGCTCTTCCGCATCCATTTCTTTGGAACAATTGAGCTTGCTGCCTCCAACAGAGAGATGAACACATCGTCCCTGCTTCAAAACAAACATGGCAAGCAAAGCTAAAGAAACTGGCAAATAAACGCAATTGTTCATTGGAGCCCAAGTGATTCACTGTTCTGACCCTCAGGGAGTAACATCCCACTTGAATCTTAATTTTTACTTGAAGACGTGCTTAATAATATCCTGTGGCGGTAAGAGGTAATCATTTGTCTGCTCCAGGCCACCGCCTAAGAGTACGAACAATCATTTGTAATGCTTAAGTGAGGCAAAATCACGTAAAATTTGCATTGCCACACGAAGACCGCCAGGAGACATCCTTGTTTCTCTTGTCCTGGAGATCAACAATTCCTATTAAATGCGTCACAAATGCTATAAAACGTGCGTGAGATTCTTTTGTATTGTTATGTGCACTGTTACACGATATCTTGTATTCTTAAGCACATATTATGGTCTGGAGAACGAATAGAACACCTGAAAGACCCTTTGGGCCTTGAAGAATTGGGGGCATATTATCGAAAAACGGCATTAAAATTATCACCGCTTTAGCGGCAGAAAACTGCAGCTGAAGCGGCTATAATGGGCTTGATAATATGCCCTCGAGAATTTCAATGGAAGTCCATGTTCTGGTGTGAACATGGGCTTCTATTGGAATTCTCTGCGGCATATTATCAAGCCCATTATCGCCACTTTAGCGGCAGTTTTCTGCCGCTAAAGCGGCGATAATGTTAACGCCGTGCTTGATAATATGCCCCTTGGTCTTTTACGCTTATGTCAGGCGGAGGGGTTTACTAACACAAGATTCGGGTAGCACTACTTGCCCCTGTTGAACTGTATTCAATCAATCAATCAATCAGGGAATTTTAAGCGTGCTACTCACCTTCGAGGGTCTCAAGGTGCTGAGGGTGGGGGCTGGGCAGCTCCGGGTAAGCTGAAAAGTAAGGTCATGAGGCTCTTCCTGAAGGTTTGCAGGGTAGGAAAACGTCTGATGTTGATTGGGAGCTCGTTCCAAGCCCTGGCTGTGGCATAGGATAAGGCTCTTCCACCTGCTTTGGTTCTGAGGAAGCACAGGGTGTCTGCTAGGGCGAGGTAGACGGAGCTGAGGTTTCTCCTAGGTTCGTGGAAAGAGACTGGTTCGTTGAGGTATTTGGGTCCGATGTTGTGGAGGGATTTGTAAGCATGGGTGAGCAGCTTGACGGTTACTCTCTTCTCGACGGGGAGCCAGTGGAAGTCTGTTGTGTTCTTATTCCTTTAAATGCACATGCATTAGAATGTGGAGTGTTGTAATGATAGTTCCATGTGGAACATTGATGTTACGGAGCTGTTGGAGAAGGACGTCGCTTCCCCGGCTCTCACCTGTTATTACTGGTCTTAAATAAATATATCATATTCCACATCATTATGCCTCTACCTTCACTTCAATTGGCGACGAGGGAAACTGGCGTTTAACCTTACGGACTACCTCTTGGATGAGAATAAGAAGAACCTCCATCTTTTAAAAAAAAAGAAGAAAAGAAGGGAAGCGCATAAAAAAAAAAGACCTTGTGAGTTATAGTTATTTTTTTTGTCTTCAATTTTTCTTCCTTCGCATGGGAATCGCTGCCTACGACTGCGCTGTACTAAGTTAACTTTAGCGACATTAACGGAGCAGCCGTTAATCGTTATCGCCTACCTGCATTCTTTCAACTGCGCTCGCCATTCCACTGCGTGCGCTGACTGCCAAGGGGACTGCGCGCGTCACTGTCAGCGCGTCTTCTACAATCCCCTCATCTATTGATGTCAGACGCAGGTCACGCAGCGTGACCCTAACGTGGCAGCCATCTTGTATTTGGTGTTTACATCGATCGGAAGGAGTTACATCGATAAAAAAAAAAAAAAAAAAAAGCTTTCTCTGGAATAAACGTCAAAGGCTGTGTGGCGCAGGGCGATATCTACATTTATAAAGGTACACATTCCGTACAGCACAGTAGGTGAAATGGAAATTTAAAAAGGAAAAAGTATTTGTTTTTTTTTGTGGTGTGTGGAACATTATAACAGGTGAGGAAGTCGGGAGAAGGTTGAATTGTACTGCACAGTGCATGGAAGAAGGAGATTCCAGTGTAAGTACTGTAGTTAGAGACAGAGACATGGCACAACAGAATTTTTCTATTAGTTCTCCTGAACCATTTTGGGTTAAAGGTGTCCAACCCAATATAAAGTGGATAGAATGGAAGGAATATTTCATTAATTATTTGGAAGCTGTTGATGAAACCAAAAAAATGAAAGCTGAGCAAAAGAAGAGACTGTTGTTACATTCTCTTGGCCCCATGGGATTAAAGACATTTTCAAGAATGAGTAAGTCCGATAGCTCCAATCTAGATGAATTCGAAAATGCGACAAAAAATATGGATAAATACTTTGCACCTAAGGTGTGCATTGGGGTCATAAGACACAGGTTCTTTCAGAGGAAACAAACTCAAGAGGAAACTGTAGATGAATGGATGGATGACCTCAAAAAGCTAGCCATAGATTGTAAATTTGACAATTTACATGACGATCTCATACGCGATCAATTGGTTATGCACAATAACAACTCTGCCTTGCAAGATCGTCTTTGGGTCAACGGTGACGCACCTCTTGATGACATTGTTGCCATCATGAGAAAGTCAGAAATGTCTGGGAGGTGTGCAACGGTGGTGAAAGAGACAGAGAAAGATGTTTCCAAAACCTCGGGAACTGTGTGTAAGGTTCAAGCATCAAACAGAAACTTTCGTCAACAGCAACAACAAGGGAGATGGACTGGTCAACCTGCAAGGGTCCAGAACAAGAATATGGAGGATAGGAGATGTTACAGATGTGACAGTAAAGAACATCTGGCGTTTAGTAGACTATGTCCTGCGTTAAAAAAGAAATGTGGTATTTGTGGACTGTTAGGTCACTTTAGCAAGATGTGTCGTAGACGCACAAACGTAAAATGTGTGTATGAAGATGAAAGTGAGAGTGTGGATGAGTTAGAAACTGAAGAAGAATGTTGCATAAAAAGTGTTAGAGGGAACTATGTGATCAACATTTCGGATGACTCACTTAAAGGAAAACCAATTTGTGATATATCCCTAGGGGGGGTAACCATAAGTGTGTATGCGGACTCTGGTTCTCCATACACGATCATTAATGAGGAGGTTTGGCAAAGGAAGTTTGTAAATAAGATTGGTGAGCAGTTATACCCATCAGATGTGTGCCCAATCAGTTTTACAGGTAACAGGATAGGTATGATTGGTTTTAGATGGCTTACCTTTGTATTTAAAGGCAGGTCCACAAGAGCAAAGTTGTATGTGGCAAAGGTTGGGCCATCTGTTTTAGGATGGTTCGATCAGAAGAAATTACACATCATCCTGGATCCTAATTCTAAGGACAAAGTTTTGATTTTGGATGACTGTAGTAGAATGGAGGAAACGCTATCTGAAAGTTTTCCCAAGGTATTTAATAAAGAGTTGGGTGTTCTGAAGGGGTTTGAACATAAGATAATTTTAAAGGCTGATGCACAACCCAAGGTTCATAAGGTGAGGCCGATACCTATTCTTATAAGGTAGGAAGTGAAAAAGGAAGTTCAGGGTCTGCTTGCCAAAGGCATTATCGAAGAAGTGGAAACATCTGAGTGGATTTCTCCGATTGTGGTGGCCCGGAAACCCAACGGAAAAATCCGTCTATGCATCGATTTGCGCCACTTGAACAATAACATCGTGGTTGAAAAGTTTCCCCTTCCGAGAATAAATGAAATGGTATCTTCCTTGAAAGGTGCTACTTGGTTTTCCACGGTAGATCTTTCTGCCGCCTACCACCAGGTGATGTTGGATCCAGACTCTAAGAACCTCACGGCGTTTATAACACCGTTTGGTTGTTATCAATTCAGGCGTATGCCCTTTGGGTTGGCCTCAGCCGCTGCTGTTTTTCAGCGGTTGATGCACAGATTGTTTGGAGATATGGAGTATGTTTCATTTTTTCAGGATGATATTCTTGTTGCAGCAAAAGATAAAGAAAGTCATGATTCCAAATTGAAACAAGTTTTGGGAACCTTGCAGTCAGCTGGTCTGACTGTAGAGTTATCCAAATGCAAATTCAGCCAAAGAAGTGTTTCATATTTGGGGCATGTCATAAGCGAAAAAGGTGTTGAACCCAAGCCTACCTTAGTGGAGAATATTGTTAAGTTCTCTGCACCGGTTTCAAAAGATGAGGTGAGAGCATTCCTCGGCATGGCTGAGTACTGTGCCAAGTTCATAAAAAATTTCGCAGCGAAAGTTTGCAATATGCGTGCACTATTGAAGAAGAACTCTAAGTTCATTTGGAGTGAATTGTGCGAGGAAGAATTTAATTTAATCAAGAAGGAGTTACAAAAAGTAAATGCTCTTGCCAGTTTTGACCCCAATGTGGATTGTTTGCTCACAACTGACGCAAGTGACAAGGGTTTGGGCGCTGTGTTGTCACAGTACGATGGGCACGGTAAGGAAAAGGTAATTTTATTTGCATCTAGGGCTCTTTCCCCTGCTGAAAGTAGGTACCCTATCATCGAGAGGGAAGCTTTAGCGTGTGCGTGGGCGCTAGAGCATTTCCGAGCATTCGTTTGGGGCAAACCCGTGACTATTCGTACAGACCATAAACCATTGATCCGCATTTTATCATGTGAGGGTATTTCAAGTGCATCCGCAAGGTTAGCTAGATTATCTATGCGGATGAAGGAATATATCTATAAAATGGTTTACCTGCCAGGTAAGGACAACCGCATTGCTGATTGTCTGTCGAGACTTCCACCTCCTTTGGAGGAGTGTGAAGATGATCCTTGGAGCGAATACTGTGTGGCTTTGGTACACGATTGTGGTGAGCCTGCGATAAGTAAAACGGAGTGGTTAACTGAACAGGGGAAGGATCCTGTTTTGAAAAATGTTTTAGAGCATATTTGTAAGGGCTGGCCCAAAGTGAAGAATATCCCTGGTTTGGATGCCTTTTGGCAAGTCCGTATGGAGTTGTCCTCTGAAAATGATTTGTTGTTTAGAGGGGATAGAATCGTTCCACCTATGTCTTTAAGAAAGAAAATTCTGCAATTGTGCCATGAGGGGCATTTCGGGATCATGAGAACCAAGTCTATTGTCAAAGGTATGTTCTGGTGGCCTGGAATTGACGGGGAGGTGGAGGAGTTTGTCAAAAAGTGTACAGTTTGCATGTCTGCTGACAAAACTTTTAGGACTTTAAAGCCCAAGATGAGTGATGGTTTAATTCCAAACTTTCCTTGGAACACCATTGCGGTGGATATTTTTGGACCTGTTGGAGACGCTAGAGAATATGGTTTGGTGGCAATTGACCTTTTTTCCAAATGGCCTATTGTCAAGATTGTGGAAAGGGTTGACACTCAGACAGTACTTAAATTTTTAGATAAAATATTCATGTTGGAGGGTTTGCCGGTTTGTGTGCTATCGGACAATGGTGTCCAATTTACTTCTAGACTAGCTAAAGAGTATTTCGACAGATGTGGTGTCAAACACAAGACTACGGCATTATATAACCCTAGTGGCAACGGCACTGTTGAAAGATTTAACAGGGTGATCAAGGGTATCATTCAGGCTTCTGTGCACAGTGGACTTGATTGGAAGGTACAAGTACAGAAGGCGGTTTGGTCATATAGAGTTACTGTGCAGAACAGCACTGGCATGTCCCCATTCACTATGATGAGGGGCAGAACAGCTAGATGTAAGTTTAACCCTGGATGGCTGTTTGATGGAAAAATTGCATGTTGGTCTCCTGAGGATGTCAAGAATAGATTAATGTCCAGTCACGAGAAGAGCAGAGAATTCTATGACTCTCACCATAATACCAAAGATGTTTCGATCAAGGTTGGAGATTGGGTGAGGGTGAAGAAACCTTTCAAGGTTCCTAAGGGTATGAGCCGTTTTGAACCACCTTGTAAAGTGGCGGAAGTTTTAAGGAATTCTGTAAGACTGGAGGATGGTAGGGTATGGAATCTTAAGAATATTGCCTTTAACCCTGATCAAAATTGTGTAGAAGTTTTTCCTGATTCATGTATCAACAATTTTGATTGGGTAGAAGATCATTTTGAGAATAGCCAGATTCAGTCTCAACTGGGTAAGGAGTTGACGACCAATTCTGGTGAACTCAGGCATTCCTACCTTCCTTTGTGTTTGGAGGGGGGAGTGGGTGAAGGTGGTAGTCATGAGTGTGAAGTTCAAACTAATCTTAATGCTTCTACAAGTTTGGACGCAAGTGTTACACAGAATAAGACTAATGTGTTACTTGATAAGAGAACAAGAGTTGTGCCCAGATGGCTGAAAGACTATGCTTTGTAATATTGTATTTCTTGTTTATATTCATTTTGTTTTTCCTTACCATCCTTCCTCTTTTATTTTACCTTCCCTGTTTCTCCTTTTATGTATGGGGGGGGGATGTGTTGTGTTCTTATTCCTTTAAATGCACATGCATTAGAATGTGGAGTGTTGTAATGATAGTTCCATGTGGAACATTGATGTTACGGAGCTGTTGGAGAAGGACGTCGCTTCCCCGGCTCTCACCTGTTATTACTGGTCTTAAATAAATATATCATATTCCACATCATTATGCCTCTACCATCACTTCAAAGTCTCCCAGGTGTTGGGTCATGTGCTCTCATCGTGGGGTGCTGAGGACGAGTCTAGCCACGATGTTCTGGATGGTCTGGAGTTTGTGTATCAGGGATTTGTTGATTCCAGCATAGAGGGCGTTTCCGTAGTCCAGTCTGCTAGTTATGAGTGCGTGGGTGACAGTCTTCCTGGCTCCGGGTGAGATCCACTTGAAGATCTTGAGGAGTATACGGAGGGTGTTGAAGCAGGTGAAGTCATGGTGTGGGAGGAATTGAGAATGATGCAGAGGTTTTGGGCATGGTCCGTGGGGGTGGGTGGGCCTCCGAGGGCCGAGGGCCACCAGGTGTTGTCCCAGGCAGTGGGGGAGGGTCCGAGGATGAGGACCTCTGACTTCTCCAAGTTGAGTTTTAGGTAGCTGCTGCTCATCCAGGCCACAACATCTTTCATTGTTTCCTGGAAGCTGAGATTGGTATCTTCGGGGTTCTTCGTGAGGGAGAGGATGAGCTGGGTGTTGTTGGCGTAGGATACTATGCTGAGTCCGTGCTGTCTGACGATGGCAGCGAGGGGGGCCATGTAGACGTTGAAGAGCATAGGGCTGAGCGATGATCCTTGAGGTACTCCGCAGCTGATCTGTGTGGGTTCGAAGAGGAAGGGTGGGAGTCTGATCCTTTGGGTTCTGCCGGTGAGAAACAAGCAGATCCAGTCGAGGGCGGTTCCCCGTATGCCGGCATCGTGGAGTGTTAGAATCCGGGTTCTCTGGTTGGCACAGGTAGGTACTTGTGACAAGCAGGGAACCTTTACTCTAGTCAGGGTAAGGGGTTACACTACTAAAACAACCCCTGCTCACCCTCTAGGTAGCTTGGCGTGAGCAGACAAGGCTTATCTCAGAGCATTTTAGGTTAAGCATTTGTGAACACATACAGTAACCAAGTGACAACACTACAAATGGACACCACACAGGTTTTTATATTAAAAATAAGGATTCTTTATATAGAGTTACCACAAGACCATTAAACGACAAAAATACACAATACGGATACTTTAGTTGGTAGAAGTTTGCTTAGTTCTCTTAAGTTCTTAAATGCAACACTTTAAGTCAATGTACCTTAGATGCGACACGCAGGGCAACGAAAGTGTTGCAACGATGTGATGCGATGAAGTTCTTGGTGCAAAAGAAATAAAGACGGGATCTTCCAGATGTGTTACGCTTCTCCGATGTTGCGAGAAGACTCAACTCGATGGGTCAGCTACAGCGGCGTTACCCTTGACGAGATGCGACGACAGCGGCCTTGGCAGCGGCACTCTTCTCCGACATTTGCGAGACGCTTCTGCTCGATGCGATGCTGCAGCGGCGACACCCCTTTACGTGATGCGACGACAGCGGCTCCGACGGCGGCACGCTTCTCCGTGGATGCGAGGTGCTTTTCTTGATGCGGTGCAATGCGACAACTACGATGGCTGCTATGGCGACACGCTTCTTCCTCGAGGCGAGACTCTTCTCTTGATGCGGTGCAATGCGTCAGCTACGATGGCTGCGATGGTGACACGCTTCTTCGGCGTTGCGAGACACTTCCGGACTGATGCGAGACGCTTCCGCTCGATGCGAGGCTGCAGCGGCGACACTCTCTGCGAGATGCGACGGCAACAGCTCCGACGGCGGCACGCTTCTCCTCCTTGCGTCGCGCTCCCAGCTCCTTGCGACACGAAGTCCCTCAGAAGGCCCAAAAACAGCAGCAGGCACTTCCAAAGAACTCTTGGGAGCTGGGAGGTGAAGCCCACTGTTCCTGGGACTTCGTTCAGGGGGCAAGCTCAGCACAAGCCCTTGGAGATCTTTTAAGCACAAGTTGAAATAAATTCTTTGTAGTCTTTCTCCTCTCCTTTCAGCAGCAAGGCAACCACTGCAGGCCAATCCCCCAGGTCAGGGACAGTACTCCTCCTTACAGCTTTCCCAGTTCCTTCTCCTCAGGCAGAGGTTCTTCTTGTCAAGCAGGATCTAATTTCTTGGGAGCAGGGTCCCAATACTTATACCCCTAATTCCTTTGTGCCTCTGGGGTAGAGGGGCCTTTGCCCTGTCCAAACCAGTTCTTGAGCACTCTGTTGGCATGACTCTAAAAGGGGTATTTGCAAACACAGAATATTAAAATAAACTTTACTAAAAGATGTATTTTATTATTCTGAGTTCAGGCATACTAAA
Source organism: Triturus cristatus (assembly GCF_964204655.1). Classification (NCBI taxonomy): domain Eukaryota; kingdom Metazoa; phylum Chordata; class Amphibia; order Caudata; family Salamandridae; genus Triturus; species Triturus cristatus. The sequence continues at coordinate 402,047,444 of NC_140588.1, read as the reverse complement.
CTCGAATTTCTACCATGTTCCCTGGGTCTGTTAGGATCATAGAATGTAACAATTCTGACAGCCCATTCTGGCCTATGGAGAACAGGTAGCCTTACAATAGTGAAAAACGAAAATTGCTGTAATTCACTATTAGGACATGCCACACACATCAGGGCTTGTCCTACCTTATGCTTACAATGCACCCTGCCCTTGGGCCTACCATAGGGGTGACTAATATGAAGTTAAGGGAAGGTTTAGGGACTGGGAAGTGGGTGCACTTGCCCAGTCAGCATGACAGTACTAGACTGCACGCAGGTTCTGCAATGGCAGACCTTAGACACATTTTACTAGACCGCTTCTGTGGGTGGCACAACCAGTGCTGCAAGCCCACCAGCAGCATTTGTATTTACAAGCCCTGGGCACCCCTGGTGCACTTTACTGGGGTCTGACAGTAAACGAAATAAGCCAATCATGGAATCCAACCAACATATACATTTCACATAGGGAGAACATATGCACTTTAGCACTGAACAGCAGTGGTAAAGTGCCCAGAGTCATAAAACAGCCAACAACAGGTCAGAAAAAATGCAGGAGGAAGGCAAAAAGTTTAAGGATGACCCTGCGAAAAGGGCCAAGTCCAACATGGAGTCTGGCTGCAAGAGTGCGGTGGGAAACGGTGTTGAAGGCTGAGTAGAAGTCTAGTAGGATGAGGGCCGTGGTGTGGCCCTGGTCGAGGAGCATGCAGATGTCTTTGGCGGGGGCAAGGAGGGCGGTCTCGGTACTGTGGTTACTGCGGAAGCTGGACTGAAAGGAGTCGAGGATGGCATTCTATTCGATGAAGGTCGTCAGCCGGGCGTTGATTTTTTTGGTGACCTCGGCTGGAAAGGGAAGGAGAGAGATGGGATGAAGTTTTTTAGGTACGTCGGGTCAGCCGAGGGTTTCTTGAGGAGAGGCTTGACTTCTGCTCGCTTCCAGTCATCAGGGAAGGAGCTGGATTCGAAGCTGGCATTGATGATGTGGCGTATCTTGGGTGCTAAGGCGGTCGTGGCTCTGTGGAAGATGTGTGGTGGGCAGGGGTCTATGGGGCTCTGGAGTGGGTGTTTTGCATGGTCGTGGTGGTGTCTTCAGTGGTGACTGGTGTCCAGGCGGTGATGGTGGGCTGACAGGTCTTCCTAGAGGGAAGGGTGGTTTCTGGAGTCTGTTCGCTGAAGTGGCCATAGAGAGCCTTGATTTTCAGGTGGAAGTAGTCGCCAAGCTTGTCGCAGAGGTCTTGGGAGGGAGTGATGTCCGTGGCTTCGCTGGGGGTTTGGTGAGTTGCTGTATGATGTTGAAGAGTTCCTTCGAGTTGCTGGAGTTGGAGAGGAGTTTGTTCCGAATGAAGGTCTTTTTGGTGGATCTTATGAGTTGGTGGTATTTTGTCATGGTGTTCTTGTAGGTGGTCTGGTCTTTAGTGGTTTTGCTGTTTCTCCATCGTTTTTCTAGACGTCTGCAGGAGTGTCTGGCTTCTTAGAGGTAGGAGGTGAACCAGGTGGCCTTCAAGTGGCATTGTCTGTTGGGGTTGTGAAAGGGTGTGAGTTTATCTTCACAGCTGGTGATCCAACTGTGTAGTTCCTTGCCTGCAGAGTTGGCGTCGGTCGTGGCGGAGGGGGGACCATGGACGAGGGTGGAGTTGAGGTGCTCCTCAGTGACCTTGCTCCAATTCCTTTGTGGCGGGTGTGGAGTTGGCTCGTGAGCGGTAGTGGTGTTGAAGGAGAAGTGTACGCAGTGGTGGTCTGTCCAGAGGGGCTGCAAGGTGTCGCTGAAGCAATGTTGGTCCCTCAGGTGAAGATGGGGTTGAGGCTGTGTCCTGCCTTGTGGGTGGGGGTGGTGATGAGCTGCTTCTGTCCGAGGTTTTCAAGGTTGTCCAGGAGGGTGGTGGACTTGGGGTCGCTGTAGTTGTCGAGGTGGAAGTTCAGGTCCCCCGATGAAAATGTAGTCCGTGAAGGTGGTGGCATGTGGTGCGATGAGGACGGCAATGGTGATGGTGAAAGTGGTTCTAGGACTGGTCTGGATCTGGAAGTGGAGGTGGAAGGGGTGGAAGGGGAGTCACTGGTCCTGGAGTTGGAGAGTCGGAAGGAGCTCTTGTGTGCGTTGGCGAGTCCTCGTCCTGGCCGGTGGGGGCGGTCCTTCCTCTGGATCTTGTATCTGTCGGGGATGGCAGTGGTGATGTCAGGGGCGGAGGAGGCGTTGGTCCAGGTTTCCGTGAAGAAGGCAACATCTGGCGATATGGTGTCAAGGAGGTCCCAGATCTCTTTAGCATGTCTGTGCAGGGAGCGCACGTTAAGGAGGATGAACTTTATGGCTTCAGTGGTTCGGGCGTGCAGTGTTGGTGCGGTGGTCGTGGGGGTGCTGTGGATGGTGAAGGATTGTTGGCAGTGTCGACAGGTGAACTGGCCGTGGGTGGTGTTTGGCATCAACAGCTGGCAGTTGTTGTTTATTCTGGGGTTGAGTTCGAGGAAGCTAGCAGAGTCATAGTGGAGGGGGGGTCAGAGATCCAGGGTCTCTGGCGCTGGTCACGGTCGGGTCACGGACAGGCGCAGATGGGCTTACCTTTGGCACGCCTTTGACCCGCCAGCGGCACGGCCGCCATTAAATAGGGGAGGGGGAGGGAAGAGCAGCGGAGAGGCAGGAGCGTGAAATGGCAGGGGGGAGGGGCCTCGTGGCAGCAGCGGTGGGAAAAAGGGTGGTGAAGGGGCACGGAGGAATAGGACAACTGGCAAAAAAGTGAAAAAGGCACTAAACAAGAGGCAGAATACAAAAGGCACAGAACAAGAAGGCAGAATACAAAATGGCACAATAACAACAAAAGAGAGGCGCAATTCAAAAAGGCACAATATTGGAGGCACAGTAGCAAGAGAAGAATGGCAGACCAGCGGAGAGTGGACTAGAACCCGCCTACACAGGGCAGTGGTACCACAGCAGCAGCAGCGGCACCACAGCGGAGCTGCAGTGGGGGAAATTAGGTCAGTGACCAGAAGGTCAGAGGTCTTTCTTGTGCTCCCTTGCAGCAGCCGCCATTAAATAGGGGAGGGAGAGTGAAGCGCAGCTGGGAGTTGGGAGCGGGAAACGGCAGGGAGGAAGGGACATGGGGCAGCAGCGGTGGGAAAAAGGGCAGTGAAGGGGCACAGAGGAAAAGGACAACTGGCGAATAAAGTGAAAAATACACTAAACAAGAGGGGTTGTACATAGTCATCTAGGCATCTGAACTTGAGACAACTAATTTTGAAGGCTACAGTGCACAACCATGTGTAGTTGTGAGCCCAGTGACGTCTTGTATCGAAAGCCAACCATGCACAAACGAGTGTACTGTAGCACAGACTCTTGGCTTGTGATCAGCTGCTATCTGCAACATGGCTTGTGTGGGGAGTGACCTAGGAGCTATGTTCAAATTTCATGAATCTTCGTTTCTCTAAGATATTTACAATCTTAGATTTTAAGAATGCATATTTAAACAGAAAGATCTCATAGGTTATTATACAATGCATATACAAGCATCACAATGCCTATTTGCACATTAATATATTATGGAACATTTGAAATCGAATCACAATGATCTATTTTGGCGTTTGTGCGCATAGACATTAAAGGGTATGGATGCTTACCATTGTCCTCTACTTTTACCATAAATCGATTTCGATTATAATTTTTTTGAAGTTCTAGACTCAATGCAGAATCTATATTTACCCGTTTTGCGTTTCCTTTAGCAGTCAGTTCTTTACGTGAGGCTGAAACATAATATATCAGTCCTTCTAATTGTTTATGAGGCTGAGCACTTCAGAAATGTCTTCTGACATATGTTGCCGCTAATGGATTCGGTTTCTAAATGCTCCAAAATGAATCATCCTTACCCTTAAATAATGAATTATTAATTATCCACAGAAGTACCATATTTTCTTCGCTATCCACATTTTTCTACATGAATTTGAATTAATTTCTCATCTTCCTAGGCTAACATTTTTGCTGATAACTTCTCATGCATCCTTCATACATCACAGTCTCCACCAAGCGTGCAAGGAACATTCTCGTGAAGTTTAATGAGATCCGACCAGATCACCTGCAGTGGAAAGAGCATCCCACTTTGGCTTTCTGTCACTATTTGAGTCCTATCCACCCTCACTTCCCTCCTCACCCGCGTGGTGCTCTCTGCAGAAAGAAAAGAAGAACTGTAATTACTTTTCACTGTGTGTTTCATATTTTGAAATTAACACGTCTCTGTTTATCTTTCTGACAAATTGGATTTTAAATTTTCAGGTTTCATATTAATCTTGCCTCAGGAAAGTGAAATACAATATTAATGTTGCAGTTCATTATGTTAAGGCTTAAGGAAGTAGCCTGGCCTTTTTTGGGTTTCACTTATTTATGGCAAACTATTGTACATGTAGAAAACACGGAAGTACCTCTGGAATATGTTAAGGAAAAAAGATTAATCTTTTGTAAAAAAAAAGATAGTCTATGGAAGAATGCTTTCCTTAGGACGAAAACCCTCACTCACCCGTGGGTGACATGCTTCATCATAGGATTCCCTCCTCACGCCTGCACCGCAATCTACCTTTGTGGGCTACAACTCTCAAAAGGAGAGGAGTGGAGATGTTTTATTGCGGGGAATAGATGAGCAAGAGATGTTCAAGTGAGGTGAGAGTGCAAAGATAGGAAGGGAGTTTTTGAGATAAAACTGTCTCCTGGTAGGCGAAACTCATTTTTATTCTGGTGTCTCCAGTGGACAGAACTAAACAACAGAATTATCGGGAGGTTGAAAAAATACTCCCTCTAGTATCAAGGTCAACACGTTTCTGCCCTTCATGGATCCCAAATGAGGTTCAGGGGCATTCGTCAGGACCAAAGGAAACTATAAGTCACTCTGCAAATCGTTCTGTCTAAGTCATATATACTGGCCTCATCATAGTGGACCAGAGGATACAGACAAATGACCCACAATTTTTCGATCACGTGATCGACTGCTGAATGAAGTGAGGAAACAAAAGCATATTTTGTTAATAATAAGCATTCAAACAACAGGCTGTCAAAAAAGGGTGATTTGGTGATCAAAACAGTGAACCTCCAACACCACAATCCCCACTAGTGTTAAAACAGGTGATAGGGGTATTTCTTACCCGTAACCAATATCGCATTTACTCACTCTCAAGCCTCAAAGGCTGCCTATCATGTAGGGCTGTATTTTTTGAAAACGATATAGATATGAAAGGTTCGAGCCCATAAGTTCTAGATCTATTCTAGACTCACAGTCTGATAGTTCTTTTTAGCAGCATTAAAGCGTGGAGGGGAGAAAGTTCGACATTATTACCAAATCAGTTGAACAGGAGACTCTTTAGACTCATAGTATTCACAGACAATTCCATAGAGTTATTCAATTTATTACAAAGCTAGAAATAAATGAACATAAAGGCACCTCAAGATGAGATTGTAAAAATACATTGAAATCAGCATAAAGCCAAAACTGCGCACCCAGTGTAATCTATGCAGCATAAACAGAACGATAAGTTCAAGAAATAGAATGCAAAGGATCAAAGAGCATGCCAAATTTCCTTGCATTGAAGGTTGATGAAAATAAAGCATTCTTCTATCCGCACACTAACGTTAACAAGGCATCCCTACTGTGGCATTCTCAGAAGAGGAGTGAAATAAAAGGTGTCAGCATGCAGATTCTTCCTAAGAAGTCTCTCCACATCAACAGGTCAGGTAGCATGAAGCTATGGAGCTTGTTCTAAAAGACTTATTCTCCTAAAACCAGAGGAAGTAGAAGAAGTAGGCACTTTCCCTACGTGCATCACATTATTACAGGTAAACGTTCCCAAGAGGCCTTGCAATGAGTGATGCCATCTGCTCCGTTCACGAACCCATAGGTAGGTTTCCACTGGACAGAGATTCTCTTAAACTGCAACACTGCTGACCTTGATTCCCAGGCCTTCTCCGGTGTGAAACACAACAGTTTCCCGTATCGACTTGAGCTCATGATGTATTTCCCTCTCTCCTCGCCTGCCTAAGATAACAAAGACATTACTCTAACATGGACGCTTCTTCCTCCTGCAACACAAACATGAGAAAGAACAAAATCCACAGCGCACATGAAATTCAATTGTCAATTCTAAAACGAGAGCTTCCAGGCAGAAATGCATTTCAGAACTACAATTTGGCTAACATAAGATAAATGGCGCATGAGCTTTACAAGCTTGCGTAAGACATAAAACACACTCAATTAATATTACTACTGCCATCTAAAATAACACGTTCCATAAGCACATTAGATACATGAATAATTGTCAGCTGCACAACACAAACACTTCATGTTAATGTTTACATTTACTTTCTACATTATTTGCTCCATGTTACATTCAAATGACCTAGAATACATTACGTTTCACGATATTACATCTCAAATTCTAATACTCCATGTGATGACGACAAAGGATTATATGTGGATGCGGACTACACACGTAATTATAATGCACCCATACAAATGAAATATGTTTTCCGCTACATCAGAAACATTTGATTAGAAGGGAGACAGTGTCAAATGATAACATCAATGCCTGCTTGCAAATGCTGGCATCCTCGTTATATCTGTCATGACAGCATAGCTGTAGCCCAACATTATGTGGGCGCTAGGCCTTGGCTAAAATTCCGTTCCGCTCGCGGAAATTGCGATAATTTGACATTTTCGCATTCCGCGGAGAGCGCGAAAATGTCAAAATTTACGCAATCCGCATTTTACCGGAAATGTTTTTCTTGCTCGCGCTGTAAAATAATACATTCTCGCGTGCGCGCGATCGCCTTACCTGAATCCCCGCGTTCGCCGACATGTTTTCCCAATACGGTTGCGTTCTCCACGAGATGTTGGATTGTTGGTAGCCATTTGCGCTGTCTCGCGACAGTTCGCGCCCGCAGTAACGTCATTCGTCGTGCGATCACGTCTTTCTTCTCGCGATCATGCACCGCGAGACAAGTGAAAACAAGATGGACGCGCCCGCGAGCAACCGCATGGGTAAGTTGGCGAGCCGCGACCACGCAGAAAATACCGCGAACGGGCAGGAAAAAAGCTTCTGCATCTTCGCGATATTTCCGCGTGTTTGTGGAGATTTTTAACATTTTCGCGATAATTTGCGAAAGTGAATTTTGCAAATTCCGCCCACCCCTAGTGGGCACCAGATTTAGGAGCCTTACTAAGCTGCACACTTAGTAGAGCTTGGTCTTCACCCACTTATTGTTCTTTCTCTCTAAAGTTTTGGTTTGCAATGGGTGTGTGCTCCCTCTGAACCAGAGTAATTGTACTGCACCATTTGCATTGTGGGAAGGCTTATGCACAATGCAGTAGGCCTGGGATTGGTATGGCACAAGCCAATTGTCAAGGCTGATCTGTTTATTATGGCATGTTATGACAAAGGCTGCATGCTTCACTTATGTATTGTAAAAATAATATGTTAAAGGCAATAGCTCTTTAGGATGGATTGTTATACTGCACTGAATCCTATTTTCAAGTATTTCTTTACATGTAATCTCACAGGTCATTGTAAGAGGTTAGGATTTTGGTGTAGGCTATCTCCTCTGACAAACTCTGGGGTAGACAATTTGCATTGTAATAATCCTTATTATCACTGTATATTATCTTGCCAAATGTAATTGTGTACATGTGTTGCAAGTATTAACAAGAACACCAGTCATTAACCTTTACAGGCTTGTGAATTTATTAATATTATTATGAATTCCTCAGCCTACTGCCCACAGCAATTTTTCTGGTAAGAGTCCTGACACAGTTTTATGCTCAGTCCCAGACTATGGCTCACTCTCCCTGAGTTTGTAGAGTCTCCTGCAGATAGGTGATTAGGTTGTAATCAAGCTTCTTCTCTTTTCTGGCTTCAGGGTTCTCGTGTCAGACTGGATTTTGGCGGTGTCTCCCCCTACAAGGAAAAGAGAACGACCGCGATGTAACGGTACGCGTTGTAACATCGTACATCCGAAAGAAAAAGGGTTGTCATTATGAAATGTTGTACCAAACACATTAGAGCTGACCTATTTATTGTGAAACATATGTTACGGGCAACAGGTCTCTAAGAGCGGATTCTCATTATACTGTGTTTAAGTCTGTTGACAGGCATTTTGCTGCATGGAATATCACAGATATTAGGCAAGGGTATTAATGTGGTTTACTCTCTCTGAAAACCATGGATATAGAATATTTCCACTTGTTAGGCCCTTTTAGGAGAGTTTGTATATTGTTTTGCCGACTGTAATATTGTACATATCTGTAAATAATTAATGCATGCCTTATAGTTGGCTTTTGGGAAAGCTTATGCTAAATAAAAAAACGTTTGAAGTGGGTATGGTGACTGGCCAATTGTAAGAGCTATAGGCTGGTTTGGTCCATTGGGAAATGTTATGTTAAATGCCAGAAGCCTGATCTGTTGATTCCTAAATGTTATGACATAGGCTGTGGCGCTGATATACCTATCATGGAAATCATATGTGAAGGCATAAAGGCCTGTAGGGTGGGTTATTTCACAAAATGGCCACCAGCTGCATTGTTTAATTTAATATTTATTTTCATTGCAAGCATGTGCCTGCCAGGTTGAGATGGAGGCTCTTTTCTTTCATCTACCAATATTATTTTAATTTATCGTGCATATGCTTGTTGAGTTTTGAGAAATTTGGGTACTAGCTGAGTGGAGTAGGTACCCACCTTAGGTAATAACCACAATCCTCATTATGGCGAATCACTAAAATTGCTAAATTAAAGAGCGCTCAAACCCTTAGTAGCAATGACACAGAGCAGACAGGCTTAACTTAGAGGCAAAGTGTGAAGTGTTTGTGCCAAACCAAAACTGTAAAAAATGTAAACACTATCCAAGAAAAATCCTAAACCATTTTAAAAAAGAAGAGAATGTTTAAATAAATAAAATGATACCAAAATAACAAAAATCTGATAAGGGAAATGAAATTTTAAAGCTTAAGGTTTATTATAGTGCCAAAAAGTGTTCTGCGCAAACCACGGTCATCTGGTTGCGTCGAACCTATACCTAAGCGCAAGTGACGGCCAACCATGAGAGAGCGCGGGTCAGATACAGAATCAGGTTTCAATCCAGTCAGAAGTTTTACCTTCGGAATTAACCTCTGAAATGGAAGTGAAAAAAAACCTCAGCAGGCCGTAGCCGAAGAGAGCTTAACATTGTTGAGTAGCCGCTGCACGAGGCCTCAGTGAAGCCATTGACTTTTGTTGGGAAAGCTCGGCTGGGAGATATTTAAATTTAACACCCAAGGAATGTCTCTCACTAGCCGGATACTTTTGGTGTATTCACCCAGTGAAGTTTTCTTCCTTCAGACTTACGGCCAGATTTAAACTTTGGCAGACAGGTTTATACCTTTTTAGGGTGATGGAGTACTCTGTTGCCCTGACGAACTCCCCGCATGCCAAATGTTGAGATGTCTGCCAGCCCAGCGGACACCTCGAGAATTGGCAGGAACCACTGTCATGGCAGTTCCTGTCAATGCATTGTAAATTTGATGGACAGCTCCATCAAGATGATGGAGCCTCCGGCAAAACGTACAATTTTGTTTGTTTTCCAAAGCAAAAACCAAAAGTGGGATTTTGTTTTGTAAAATAAAAAGAGCAAGGCCCTCCTTGCCATAGGAGTTTTCATCCAATTCCAAGGGGAGCAATTTGCAGTTTTTACTGCCAGGTTTTACCTGGATGGACTGTGAAAACTGGCCAAGTGTTTGCCCACTCTAAGTCAGGCGGGTGGATACATGGCTAAATCTCAGATGGCCCTTTCTCCATTGGAGGTTTATGTCAGCAGTGGAGACAGAGTAGTCTCCACCATCGACATAATGAAGGTCCATCTGACTCTAAATGAGGTGGTGTGAATTTCAGTTTGGTGGAGAGGGTCCTCCGCTGTGACAGAGTATTATTTCTGCCATACTCTTAGGGGCATATTATCAAGCCAGCGTTAACATTATCGCCACTTTAGCGGCAGAAAACTGCCGCTTAAGCGGCGATAATGGGCTTGATAATATGCCACATATGCCGCAAAGAATTCCAATAGAAGCCCATGTTGACACCAGAGAATGGGCTTCTATGGGAATTCTCAAAGGCATATTATCAAGCCCATTATCGCCGCTTTAGCGATAATTTTAATGCCGTTTCTTGATAATGTGCCCCTAAATGAGGTCATTTGTCCCTTTTTTAGGGCTCAAATTCTTCCAGCGGAGCAAGACCACAGGCTGTAGCTGAAGAGGGATCTACAAATCCAGATACCTTCTCTATGGGGTCCCGCTAAATTGGATTTGCTGCTGCAGAAAAGCTAAAAATGGGAGCAACCTAAATCGTTGGTGCAGTGGCAATGCAATTTCACTGGATATAGGTTGGCCCCAGTCCCAAGCATGTTTTTGCTCTCAATAAGTTTCTCTGTCCCAACTTTCAAGAAATGTTAATAGGAGTTCACTATAGCAGCAGCCAAGGGACAAGGACCTTGAGGACATCACTTGGAGGGGAGAGGGTAAGAGTCATTCTAGCAAAGGCCAGCAGCAGGGACCACCACAGGTCGAGTTGGACTGGTCATGGGGCAGTTGCAGAAATATGCCTCTTGTATCTTGTTGTGTCCCTGTAGCTTGAACAGCAGGTCAGCCTCATGACCCTTGGAGTCCACTTCTTTGTTGTAATTACAAGCAAGAGCAGGTCCAGTCTTCTCAAGTAACAGTCAGTAGATCAAGTTCTCTTGTGTTCTTCCACTAGTCCTGAAAGTGATCTGAGGCCGGTACTGTGGGTGCCACATTTATGCCTGGAGCTCCTTGCGGACTTACTGTGGGGCAGAGTTTGGCGTGGTGCAGGCTGCTGGTTCCTGCGACAGACACCGGGCTGCTCCTTTCCTCCCGCCGCCGCAGCTCTTCTCATCACGGCTGCTGTGAGGAGGACACGGACCACAACCCCCAGGCTCCCTTGCGGCCGGAAAGCCGCCAACGATGTCTGCGCGCACTGAGGCGCATTTAATCCCCGCACTTCCCCGGCAGAGCGGGAGCTCCTTGCGGACTTACTGTGGGGCAGAGTTTGGCGTGGTGCAGGCTGCTGGTTCCTGCGACAGACACCGGGCTGCTCCTTTCCTCCCGCCGCCGCAGCTCTTCTCATCGCGGCTGCTGTGAGGAGGACACGGACCACAACCCCCAGGCTCCCTTGCGGCCGGAAAGCCGCCAACGACGTCTGCGCGCACTGAGGCGCATTTAATCCCCGCACTTCCCCGGCAGAGCGGGAGCTCCTTGCGGACTTACTGTGGGGCAGAGTTTGGCGTGGTGCAGGCTGCTGGTTCCTGCGACAGACACCGGGCTGCTCCTTTCCTCCCGCCGCCGCAGCTCTTCTCATCGCGGCTGCTGTGAGGAGGACACGGACCACAACCCCCAGGCTCCCTTGCGGCCGGAAAGCCGCCAACGACGTCTGCGCGCACTGAGGCGCATTTAATCCCCGCACTTCCCCGGCAGAGCGGGAGCTCCTTGCGGACTTACTGTGGGGCAGAGTTTGGCGTGGTGCAGGCTGCTGGTTCCTGCGACAGACACCGGGCTGCTCCTTTCCTCCCGCCGCCGCAGCTCTTCTCATCGCGGCTGCTGTGAGGAGGACACGGACCACAACCCCCAGGCTCCCTTGCGGCCGGAAAGCTGCCAACGACGTCTGCGCGCACTGAGGCGCATTTAATCCCCGCACTTCCCCGGCAGAGCGGGAGCTCCTTGCGGACTTACTGTGGGGCAGAGTTTGGCGTGGTGCAGGCTGCTGGTTCCTGCGACACACACCGGGCTGCTCCTTTCCTCCCGCCGCCGCAGCTCTTCTCATCGCGGCTGCTGTGAGGAGGACACGGACCACAACCCCCAGGCTCCCTTGCGGCCGGAAAGCCGCCAACGACGTCTGCGCGCACTGAGGCGCATTTAATCCCCGCACTTCCCCCGCGTCGCGGGACCGCGCGGGCTAAGCCCGGGCAAAGGGCGGGCCCTCTGTGGCCCTCAGAGGCCTGAGGAGACTGGACTGGGCCAGGGACGCTGGTTCTGTATATAGAAGTCGCACGAAGCTGTGGGGGTGATATTGAGTTATCTGCTAGCCGTAGCCAATGTTTTTAAAATTTTAAATTTATGTGAAATATTAACGGATTGAACGTTATATCAATTCAGTAAGCTTTTGACGGGGGTGTGACGATTTATAATTTACAATATGTCTAGATCTAAACCCTCTATGGGGCCACGTACAATGGATAATTACTTGGTCCAGAAGGTCAGTAAGATTAACTCGGAAAGACGACAGTCGCTGGGGAAAAGTAGTACTCCGCATCTAGAGAGCCCTGTAAGAGGTCTATCAACCCCTAGTACGGAGGGTGCGAACAATCACTCCGACACTAGTATCTTGGGAGTGGTAGAGTCAACAGAGAGGGGACATCTCGAGACCGCACAAACTACCCCCAATGAGTTAATAATAGATGACTGTCCTGATACGGTGGAGCAATGTTTATCTTCCCCAAAAGTACGGGCAGTTAGAACATGTAGGAAACTTCCGATTAAAAAGAGGACACTGCGTAATGGGCAGAAACCAGCTGACTCATCAGATAAAGACACGGAAAATATTGTCCTGAGGAAAATTAATAAGGGGGGGACTGAGGATAGTATTGTTACTAACATTGAGGAGATTATTGGTATCAAGATTAGGGATATTATAGACCCACTGGTTTTAAAAATAGAGGAGTTAACAAAAGAAGTTGTCAGATTGGGTGGTTTGCTAAGTAAGGCCTTAGACAAACAAGGAGAGGTGTCTGTTGCTACTACTGTTACAACTGCTGTAACTGACACCACTAACAACCAAGATAAGAGCCAAGCACAGGGAGACACTGCTAAGAAAGCCACAGGGAATAAAGGGAATGATAGTGCTATCTTGGTAACACCCCAAATGAGCACGCGTTCAATTAGCAATACTCTGCCTGCTATAGATAACATAAATGGGTGGAAGGAAAATAACGTTAAGGGCGCTGTTAATCTCCCACCTGAGTGTGCTCCTTATGTGGTGGTACTTACTAATGTGCCACCGCTAGATAACAGGGGTTTTCAAGAAACCCATGATTCCCTAAAAAACAAATGCCTGTCGTGGCTAAATAGACAATGTGGTTTCCCATTGAATTTTTCTGATAATATTCTGACAACCAGGAGAGCCAACTGGATTGGGAGCGATAGGAAAAGATTAAAGGGGGACTGTGTAATTATTAACTTTAAATGTCCACAGCATGTTACTACAGTCCTCCTAAGAGCGGCATCCCTCCCATTCTCAGATGGCAATGTATGTGCCCGAGCACTAGGATACTTTTATAATGACCTTAATGATAATCGGAGGGACAATACTAGAAGTTCTACTTATCCGCTCACTTGCAAACCCCATATTGATATTCCTACACAGAATAGGTTTCTTGCAATTAGTACTCTGGACTCTAACGATTGACGCACAAAAGAGACGGGGATATGTACAGGAAGGAAAGAGGGTCCCAATTTGGAGGACTGTAGAGAGGATTGTATATCTGTAATATCTGTAAAAACAACCTTGGTCCCTGGATTTGTGTCTAATCAGAATGAGGCTGAGATCACACAAGAGGGTAGTATGAATACAGGTGAACTGGGTCAAACTTATGAGGCTGGCACAACGGAGGGAAACGCCCGAGGTCCCACTAGTGGGATTACCACCAGAACAGGTATATGCTCCAGGTTGGTGTGCTGGAACGTAGCTGGTCTGAAATCCAAAAGCAGAGACCCGGGTTGGAATTCCTTCATTAATAGGTATGATATCCTATGTTTTCAGGAAACCTGGTGCAAAGATAACATTGATTTTGAGGGGTTTGTTTCATATAACCTACCAGCATATGGAGAGGGACCGGGAAGAGCTAAGGGGGGTTTACTCACCCTTGTATCGGTCCACCGCCAGATGATGGTGATAAAGTATGTGCCGGTAGGTGATCTAATACAGATGATTTGGATCCGAGAAGGCAAAAGCCGTAACATCCTTCTGATCAATTATTATAACAACATTTTTGATAGCACCAGGGGCAGAATCGTAACCGAATTGGCCAATGCTATTGAGAACCTAAGTTTGAATTCCAACGAAGTATTTGATATTATCTGGTGTGGGGATTTCAATGTCTCATTATGTGAATTATTATCCACAAAGGCGTGTGGGGTTACAAATAATGCTGGATGGGAGGTCCCACACTTTGGGCATGATATGTATGGGGAAAATCTGAATACATTAATGGGGTGCCTTGACCTGGAAATTTTGGATTGTTGCAGGGATAGTAATGGTTCACCTATCCCCACATTTAGGAATTGGCATGCCAATTCTGTAATCGATCATGTGTTGGTATCCTCCAGTATTGCTGACTGTTTTGCCCCACTGGAAATGGAGATAATGGGCACCAGTGACCACAATTGTATTATTGTGCCCATGACTTTGTGGGAAGGGAATGATAGAGAGACAGGGACTATGGTTGGAAATATTGAAGCACACCGGGTTAATGGGGTAAGGTTTAGGTGGATAGGTGCAAAAGCATCTGAACTAACTGAATCTATTATTATGAAGAATTTAGCAGACATTGTCTTTATTTTAGAAAATAGATTAGATCATGAGCGGGTCTTATCTAGTTTTAAAGGAATCAACAATGCCATTAACGCTAAGTTTACAAGCGGTAGTAGGGGTAGTAAAAAACCTGGCTTGGTCTGGTTTGACAAAACCTGTTCCACTGCCCTGACCGATCTTAAACAGGCCCTAGCAATAAGACCTAGGGATAAAAAACTAGTAACTACTCTGAGGCTAGAATATAAAAGTGCTATTAAAGCAAGGAAGAAGGTTCTACAGCTCCAGGCTTGGGACTCTCTTAACCAGGCGGCAGAACTTTCTAATTCTGTATTATTTTGGGCAACAGTCAACTCCCCATTCCTTAAGGAGACAAATATGCCTGAGTTAACATCAAATGTCTCCTGTGAAGGCTGGATTACCCACTTCTCAAGTATTTTCGACTCAGATAAAAACACTAACGTCGGGACAGATAGCTGGCCGATTATACCACTTGAGATTACTGTGGAAGAAGTGGAAATGGGGATTAGGGCAAGCAAGGGAGGGAAGGCCCAAGGTCCAGATGGGGTCCCTAGTGATGTATATAAGGATGCCCCAGAAGTATGGGGTCCATTGTTGGCTGTTGTTTTTAACGCCGCGGTTTGTACAGACCCTCCGTTAACATGGGAGGAGTCTATAATCGTACCAATATATAAGAAAGGATCCAGGTCAGATGCAAAAAATTACAGACCAGTTTCATTATTGGATGCTTCGGTAAAAGTTATGAGTAGGATTATGCTAGTTAGACTGGAAGAATGGGTAGAACAGGACTGTATTTTGTCAGATAGCCAATATGGTTTTAGGAAAGGTAGGGGTACACTCGATCAATGCATTAATTTAGAATTATTGATCGGGAAATATAGCGAAGCCAAATCTGGCCATATTTATATGTGCTTTGCAGATTTAAGCAGCGCTTTCGACATGGTCGACCACTCTATTTTGTGGTCAACCTTGTTGGAAATAGGGGCGCCAAAGGGCATAATTTATTTTCTTGCCAGGATGTATGAGAGATTAAAAACATGTGTACGTTTTGGTAAGAAGGGCGAATGTACCCGGAACTTTAGCGTTAAACGAGGTATAAGGCAGGGTTGTGTTTTAGCACCGCTTTTATTTATTTTATTTATAAATAACATTGATGCAATTTAAAAAGAAGTACCCGCAGATGCTCCCATGATTAACGGTGTCCCAGTACCGGTGTTACTATACGCCGACGATGCTGTATTGTTATCAAGAACCCCGATAGGGTTACAACGATTAATGGATAGTTTTGCTTCTTTTATTAATGATAAAAAATTAGTTATCAACAAAAGCAAAACTTATACAATGATCTGTGGCCCAAAGAAATGTAAACATATAGCGAAAGGGTTTTTTATTGACAAGTTAAAAGTACAGCAGGTGGACAAATTCTGTTATTTAGGTATAACTTTCTCTGAAGATAAAAAGTGGACACATGAATTTAATAATATACGCAATAAAATGGCTAGAAATGCACATGGAATTTTTAGATTTGCCCAGAAAATTGGGGATCGTAGGACCAGAGATATGACAAAAATTTATCAGGCTAGATGTGTTTCGATTGCATTATATGGGGCAGGAATTTGGGGTTACAGTGGCGTACATGAATTGCAACTGGAACAGAATTCTTTCCTTAAAAAAGTTTTGTGTTTACCCACTTCGGCCTCTAATGCATTATGTCACCAAGAATTAAATGTGAACTATCTATCCGATCTTTTGTCACTTAGACCTCTGATGGTTTGGCGGTCTATTTGGCTGAATGAAGAAAAATCCTTTACTAGGGTTATTATCCAGGATTGTATGCGACTAGATAAAGCTATAGCAATACCCTGGATTAAATACATTATTATGTGTTTTTCGGATATTTTTAACCTGAATATTGTAACTGATCCGAACGCTGTTTTATTGATCCCTAAGATCGAGTTAAAAAGGGTTTTTCTAGCCTTTGTTGAGAGGAAAAGAACAGTTATTGCTGGTACTTTGTCCACTGTTATGTTTTATAACAGATACTTGTCCATGGATGGATTCCCTGTCTATTTAACTCTTGTCACCAGGCCGACACATAAATTTGTGCTGACCAGATTGAGATTTGGAACAGTGCATCATCTGGTGGCACAACCTGTAATGAGGAAATACCCTGTAGGTCCTTGTAGTTGTGACGGGATTTCCAAGCAGAGCACAATGCACTTTATATTATTCTGCAAGCTCTACTCTAACTTTCGTATTATCCTGCTAAAACCCATGTTTGTTAAATATGGTACACGTACGGTTGAGCAAGCTATGAAACTGATTTTTAATTTACAATCTGCTGACATTTGTTTTTATACTGCTACTTTTTTAAACAAATGCATCAATTTGAGGAAAAGCATGTGTTTTTAGATGTAGTTATGTAATTTTAAAGGTGTAAATTATTGTTTTTTAACTAATAATACTGTTTAATGATGTGTGATTATGTCTGCTATAAGTTGTTCATACTTTGTTTTTGTGACTGTGATTGTGTATGCTTTTATGGACATTAATTTGTACCGAATAAAGCTGAATTGAATTGAATTGAATTGCCTGGTAGCGGCCTGTGGGTGGGGCAAACTCCTGGCCACTCCCTAACCAATGGGGTAAGAGTTCCCAGTGGTGACCCTTCCTACGTTTGCATCATCTCCTGTGTGCTCTACTGCAAGCAATCTCACAATGACCTATCACCAAGATGGCTGAATCTTTCTTTCCCTGTTAAGAGCTTCTTTCGAAATAATTACATTCCTGGGCAGATGATCAGCCTACCAAAGGAACAGAACACCTCCTTATGCCAAAGCCCTTAGTCTCAGCACTGGAAGCAAGTTCACACCTCATCAAGGAGGCAGTTGAAGTTCATGTTACCTTTCGAGAAGGGAAAAGGTGGTTTTCTAAAAGTATCTTTTCCCCAAATATGTATTGCAAACCTGACTTCACTAGTGAATTGGGCCTGTAATAAATAGTTCAGAAAGTCCAAAAATGAAGTTTGTAGCTTCAGGAGCATTGCTACTGCAAGCACGTGGTCAACATTATCCTTTCAGTTGTCCTGCTTTTAAATACATTGCCTACTTAGGTGTAACTTATTAATATTTAAAAAGAAGGTTGAGGCCAGTCAAAAGGGGTTATTTTTACAGGTCAAATTTGCTGTTTTAAAACTGCACAGTCAGGCTACAGAGGGAAGGTGTGCAGTCATGGCTACACTATGACTGTAGTGGATGGCACAATGGGTTGCAGAAGTTCATGTGTGCCGTTTAAATTATAAGTCCTGGGTATACTTTGTACCACATACTGGGGTCCTATATGTAAGATAGTTATGCCAATTATGGGTATGCCAATCTTATCATGTTAAAAGGGAAGCACGGGTACTTTACCACTGGTTAGCAGGGGTAAAGCATATGGAGTTCCATAATCAGCATAAAATTGGGTTCAGCAAAAAGGCAATAATCCATGGTGACCCTGCAGAATAGGAAAATGGACAATGAGTTTGTGTGTGTGTTATTTTGGAATGGTGAGTGGGTAAAAGCAAAAATCATACTATAATGTCAAAAAGATTTCCCTTTGGAGTCCAACATCACCACAGAATCACATTCACTGGTATTTCAGGTAAACACCGTCTCACAAACGTGTTTACAACTCACTAGGTGAGTAAATCTAATACCCCAACAAACTTCCCCCGAGGTCCTGGTGTAGATCTGCCCAATGCCCATACCTGTAGATATAAATGGATCACCCTACATATTGGAAGGCCTTGTAGTGCATGTCATGGAAACAGAAAACAAGCATAAACCCATTGTGGCAAAGAGCCAAGTGGGGGAAAGGAAGCAATTGCTAGCAACTGCCAGAGCTATCCAAATTCAGAGGAGACCTCCCTCCCAAGGCGCTCCAAATCTGGTAAAAACAAAGAAAGAGCCAAACAGCCTCAGAAGCCTCACTCCTTCAAACAAGGAGGGAGCAATCACGTTTGAGTGACTGTCTATATATCAAGATCATGCATGTTGTGGGTATTTCAGTTCATAAATCATCTGCAAGTCATGGCATGATGTAAGGCGATTCATTGCCCAAGGCCAGTAGTTCATCAAATGAGATCACATCATCATCTCTGGTGTCACTGTTGATTTCCTTGCCAACTGAACAATAGGTTGTCTGTGTCAGCTGCCACTGTGGCCAGAGCTTTATCTCTGCCTTCTATGAGCTACGAGGGAGTAGGACCAGTATTAATCTGCAAAAACAGTGATCAGCCAACAACCATAAGTTTCAAGTGTGCCAGAAACAGTAACATGTGTGTTATGGCCTATTTGCAGAGCTTGGCCTTGAGGTCAGGAGTAGTTGCACTGTTGTTGGATCACCACATTATTATCTGGGAAAATCATCACCCTGGAGTTTTCAAATGGCATAGGCCCCTTGTCTCTGGTCTTCTTCAGGACAGTGTCCTGGTCTCTGAAGTAAAGCAACTTCGCTATGAAGGTTCTGGGTCATTCACCTGGCTTTGGTGGGCGATTTGAAGCTCTATGTGCCCTTTCTACAGCAGTGATGTTTGGAAGCCCATCTGATCCTAGAGCTCTTTTAATCCAGTCTTCAATGAATGCCATGAGAGAACTGCCTTTGTTCGCTTCCAGGTTCCCCGCACACAATAAGTTGCTGTGGGGCGACGTGACCTTTTCATCATTGGCCTCTGTGTTTAAGGAATATGATGCATTATAGCAGTTCAGCAGATCAGGTGTTCGGACTAGACATCTCATGAGAAAGTTCAGCAATAGTGACTTCATTTGTGGACACTCTGACAGCCAGTTTGCCTTGACCAGCGCACAGCAGAGTTAAGTCCAGCGTCATTAGGTCAGTTTTGGACTCGAGGTTCATTTTAGTGTCCATGACAGCCTTCAATATCGTGGCCAATGTTGCTTTCTCTGTTGGTGTTGTTTCAGGGTTATGTTCATGTTCGTCCAATAAAGGTGAGCAAACGTAGCAGATCATGAGGGCATGTGTCCACTCTGCCAGATTTAGGCTGCATCATATCTGTGTGCAGAGATGAACATGTTCATATAAGGGGCCTGTATGAACTGAATGGGCAATGCGAAATCATGTGCACAGTTATGTCCAGAGTATAGGTACTGCTTCATGTCTTGGTCCCCTGGACATGTCTCAACTCGATCCCCTGTTATCATAGAACTCAAGTCACCGTCAGGGGTATTGGGGGTGAGGTAGTGGGCAATGTAGCCACTAGGATGGGGGAGGGAGTGATGGTGTAGAATCTCAGTACACAGCCCTCCGGCAAAGAGGGGAAATCGTGCTAGCTTCGCTCTCCAGTCCCTAAGTCCCATGGTCTGGGCTGTCTATTACAGGCACTATGCCAACATGCAGCGCGCTGCTCAAATGCCCGCTGGAGTCGCAGGCCATGCTCTCCACTTCCAGAGCCACGTCGGGGCCCCTCTACTACTCCTCGCACGTAGACCTCACTACAGTTAATGCAGTGTCTCTGGGTGAGTCTCAGTCTACTAAGGTGTGCTCTGTGCCAGGCTTAAACTCTTCAATGCTGTCAGAATACCTCTCAAATAGAAGTGACCATTCGAGGTCCCGTCTGGGAAATCCTGGCATCTCTCAGTCACCCAGTCCACCCAAAGGACAAAAATTAGCAAAGTCAGGAGACCTGTCCATCTTGGAAGGAGGCAGGGCCTCTGCACTGCAGCGAATGACTCCATACAAGAAAGGGACCCAGCTCTCCCGAACTGCGTTCTCTGTGGCTGTCTGGGCTTCAGGGGCAGGAGGGTGTCATTTACTGTGTTTTTAACTGTGAGTGAGAAAGGATTATTGCAGGTTTAGGGCAGCCTCTCAGGAGCAGGCTCTCTGTGGTCTCCCTTTCATCGCCTGCTGTCCACCGCCTCTCTAAAGTGTAAGTGAAACTCGTATACCCATAATCTTTCTTTCTGTTCATTATTCACCCGTTAGATGACATTCAGTACCATGTCACCTTTTACACATGACCCAAGATGGCGAGACTGTCAGCTGTATGCTCAACTATTGGGAATAATCATATGATATTGGTTATGGAACTAGAGACAATGCACATCTTTATAAGATCAGTTTCATTAGTATTTTCAAATACAGGCAGTATTGCACTTCTGAATATGATCCCAATTGGTGCGTTATTCACCACTACATCACAGTGGTGCAATTGACTAAGCACAGAGAATTTTGACCCTTCAACTTGACATTAATGCAATTTTCCCTTTCTGTTTTTTTTCCTTACCTTTCTCACTGGAACTCTAAACAGTTACAGGATTCGTAAGATACAAAGACAGTCCAGACATAGTATAGTCACACATGGAAAGATAAATGCTCTGTAACTTATCTGAGGATTCCCAGAACTGGTTTTCACAGTTTTAGTAGGAGTGGGCTTTACTCGCGAAATTCCGTGTAACGTAATCACATGGATTCACCCAAATATTCCCAGAGATTGACAATTTCCAAAAATAACTAGCTACTTAAGCTTGCAAAAGCAATATGAGATGGTTACTCAGAAAAAATCAGTATGACCCTTTAAAAGAAGTGGCACCTAGCAATATAGGGATAGTAATTGCTGTACTAAGCTACCACAAATTATGCAACTGGTAACACTATATGTTTTCTTTGAGGTTTGAAGGTTCCCCTGGTGATCCCAAGGGCCCATAAATGTCCTTATAAATATTTTTTCACCTATTTCTTCCCCATGCAGCTGATCTAGCGTGGCAATCTAGTATGAAGATGGTGCCTCTTACTCATTGTGCCATTATCTCAGCCCTAAGCATTTCACTATTGACCTTTACCCCATAAAGGTTCAGAATATAAACTCAATGGGCCTGATTCACAAATATAAACTTAGACCTGACATCTAACCTTAGACCTACAGTCTAACTTTACACTTGAAGTCCAAGTTTAGACCTGAAGTTTAAGTTTAAATTCGAGGTCCAAAATTAGACTTCAGATCTAAACTTAGGACCCGATTCACAAAGGTAAAGTTAGGCCAAAAGTCTAACTTAGACCAAAAGTTTAACTTTACTACTTTTCGGCATTCACAAAGGTAAGTTACTAATAGTAAAATTACTAGTAGTAAAGTTACCAGTAGTAACTTACCTTTCTGAATACCCAAAAGTAGTAAAGTTAGACTTTTGATGTAAGTTAGACTTTTTGTCTAACTGTACCTTTCTGAAACAGGCCCAATATCTGGATACTGATGTCTCAGAGCCTCGACATGAAGGTTATATTTATGCAACTCTCTTCTTTTCAGGTTCTACTCTCTGTCCCTATGTATTTGAGCCTGCAGTAACACAGTGAGGACCTTCCATCCCCTAAAATAAGGAGGCGGAAATAGGCTGATTAACACTGCATTAACGAATAAGGTATCAGGGAGTAGAGAGTAGCACAGTTCAGACTCTCTCTGAAGTAAGTCATGGTTACCCCTCTCCCAAGGAAGTAGTCCTGAGATCCCTCGAGTTCAAGAACTTTAGCCTCATTGTCTATAATCCACTATTAGTGAGGATTTTGGAAAATGTCGATTCAATACATCCATAGAGTTTCTTTTCTGGAGACTCATATTTTGCGACAAATCCGCTTTGTGTCTGAAAGATGCAGTAAGATGGCCACCATGGATGCTCAGTCGTCTACACTGTACATACTGGTGAGAGATGAAGCTGCAATGCTGATATCAGTTGTTTCAGACCCTAGGATTCCAGTTCCATAACTTTGCTGACAGCATCCAGATAGCATTTAGAATGTGTCATTTAAAGACCTCTTTGACATAGAACAGGTATTCCAGGAAGAACAAATATAGAATACACAATATTGTCTGAGTCTTAAAAAAAAGAAGAATTTAGATTCATAGCATCTAAAGCAAAGATACAGGAAATGTCCCACTAGGTCAAGATGCAGGTGAGTAACAACAGCATTTTCCAGATAAAACATCAGGGCATAATAAACTGTAGAGGATTTCCTACACAAAACTGATAGCATAAAATAGATGTTTTGATTTGATGTAAAGATTCCACATTTTGACAACTAATCCAAAATGGAATCCGAAAATAAATCTTCAACATAGCAATGACTCTGAGGAGTCTGAAACCCTCAAGAACTTCCAGTCAGTTCATTTTCTTACAGGTGATCTTTAGCCCTGGTCAAAATCGCATGAGCCTTCATTTAATCCTGTGAGATGGGCTACAAGCTTTCTCAAGGACAGCTATTTGGGTGTTTTCTCATCCCTCAAGGACAAAGAGATCCCGAATGAGAAATGGGTCTTTGCAGAATTCAAAGCTAACAAAAAGATGAACTCCGATGATGTGCACACAGGCACAAACGCCCCACCACGTTAAATTGGAATTGAAGGAATGGATTTTCCACAAGGGTTGACAAACCCGCTCCTATAACTACAAATAAAATGACATAAGCGCCTGCATTAATAATCGGACATCACAACTACGAGACTCCCTTTTGCCTAGCAAGGTGGCAGTTGCAACCTTCGTGTGTGAGCACGGGCATCTTTTGGGCGCACCCACATTTCAGCGGAGGGTTGTTCTCTGCTGGAAGAACAACATCTGAGGCACCTTCAGTGTCCTTGAGATGTTGCATCCACTATAAGACAAACATAGTTTTTGTCACAAAAAGTAAAACAGTTTCAAGGATTTGTACAGCTTTTGCCTATGCAAGAATATTGGGCCCTACACATCTCAAGTCGGATCCCATGCAGGGCCAGGCAGTCATATTTAGTCTTATCATGGCTAAAGTCCATGGCCTGCTCAGTCCCCCACTCTCTCTGTGTGATTGGTCAGCCGTAAGGGCCCCATATATGCATTTTCCACAAACACTCAGGGGCATATTCACAAGGAGTTATCCCAGCGTTAGCGTAACTTTTCTGCCGCTAATGCGGCGATAACTTTATCTCCCTATTACCAAGCTGTTGCTAACAGTGGTTAGCAACAGTTTTTAGGTGAAAAGGTCTGTTGTAAAGATTGCTACTTCTGTTAGCAATAATTATATGCAGGAGAGGCATTCCCATGCAAAAACGTCCGCAAACCCCACTACTCCATATTCACAAGGGAAACCTTGAAGTTCTGAAGACCAAAAAAAATGTCTCTAACTGCAGTTAGAGCCAGTTACTGAACACCATAAAATAGCTGATCTTAAAAATGGGGATAACACTTGGGGCCTCATCTCAACAGGTTTTGGGCTGGACAGCACTGCAATCAATGTTGCAGCACTGCCCTGCGACAAAACTACAGGGCAGGAATGCGCACCATCAATAAGATAGTGCGCATTCCTGGGCCCCAGTCATGAAAAGTGTTGCAGCGCTGCGACAAGACAGTGTTGCAACACTACTCACTATGCCCTTCTTGCGACAGCATGGATGCGCTGTATTCACTGAACAGCGCTCCATGACGCAAGTAATGACAGATACGTCAGGAATGCGTCTGTCTGCGCTAAAGTCACGCATTGCGGCAGTCGTGTCACAACCATGACGCAACTCCATCAATGCATGGGGCCAGCCTATCCCTGTGGCACTGCATCCCCCTCACTCCTGCCATCAGGCAGGCGGAAGGTACTGATGTAGTGCCGTTCATGAGAGGTGCCCGAATGTCGCCGCTGTTGGAGATCCATCGGTGATGGTTGCGCGCTGTGGTGTCATCGTCTGTAAGCGTTGGTGGAGTGTTGGTGCGGAGGGAGTTGCCGAGACGTTCTTCGGTGGCCTTGATCCAGCTGCGAGGGGGTGCGATGATGGCGGTGGTGTCCGGTGGGCAAGGTGAAGACGTGATGTTACCAATGATGGTCGGACCAGGAGAGTCTGGTGTTGTGGCTGAAGTTCCCGCTGGCGGAAGTGACGTGCTCGACCATGTGTCCTGCTAAGTGGCTTGTTGAGGTGACTTGCTGCTTGCATCTGATGGTAGGGGACCTTCCCCAGGAGTGGGTGGTGTCCTGGTCACTGGGGTTGTCCAGGTGGAACATGAGTTCACCGAGTAGGATATCGTCAGTGGATGGGAGACCCTGGGGTGCAATGAGGTCTACAATGGTATTGGAGAATGGGGGGCCATGGAATGGGGGGCCTGCATATGAGGGTGCCTCAGAGGATGTGCTTGGGCTTGGTCCGGATCTGGGAGTTGAGGTGGTCCATGGTCACCCTTGGGTCATTAGAGTGCATGGTCAGTCGGAGTGTGCTTCTGTAGGTGATGGCAATGCCCCCTCCTTGATGGTCGAGGTGCTTCTTGGAGGTGATACTGCAGCCGTCAGTGATGGCGATGGCGATGGCGTTGGCCGGTCCGGAGCAGCGGTTGGTCCTGGCAGGCAAGGTGGCGTCCAGGGTTGATGGCGAGAAGGGTGCTGGTGTCACAGCGGTGGAGTGTCCAAGAGGAAGGCTCCTTGTTGCTTAGGTGATGATAAAAAAACTGCCGCTAACTGGCGTTTGCGATAGGTATCTACGGTCCTTGTGAATCTCCCCCTCAGAGTCAAATGAATAGCGCTTTATACACACCAATGCATAGAATAGTCTTCCTTATACAAGAGAAAACAGTTAGGAATCCTCATCTTTTGGCTGCCTCTTTTGGCCAAATGAGGCTGCTCTCTAAGACACCACCCTAAAATGGCATTATTGCAGCCCTTATATGTGTGTGCTGGTAGCACATCCAGAGCTATAAAGGGCGGCATGGGCTCTGGCGACCTTATTCAGACACAACAATGGTTTATTTGTCATTCACTGCTTTTTACAGGTATACCGAAAAATAGGAAAGAGTTAAAAGGAGCTCTTTTTATTTGGGTGTAAATAAAATGTGGAACATGACAGTGGCAAAGTAACCCTTTCATATCTATTTGTATTCACAGAAGTGGATTGTTGAAAGCAATCTTGTATGCGGTAATGTTCCCCAGTGCACGATTCCAAGTCCTGGACATCTGAAACAGTCTATTCTGAAACACACAGGCTGATTGTGACATCTGCTGGTAAAACACAGAGCACATCAGAGGCAAGACAGGTGTGCTTGGGGACAAATGTGAACAAGTGGGGAAAGTGCTGGCAGCAAGGAAGGGACAGGTCTTTGAGTCTGTTTCCAAGCTCGTCGCATCAGGCAAGGTTAAGACTGAACTGACAATCTCAGCACACTTCGATGTACACATGGGCACAGGACGGGGATGCCCGCTCTCACCACTGCTATTCGCTCTTGCTATGGATCCACTAGAATTTAAGTTCCTCTAACAAGTACAACATTGGGGAATTCCAGCCCATGGGAGTTGGCACATAGTATCCATATATGCAGATGATGCCTTCATTTAGCTGCAGGATGCCTGTAATACGCTCCCAGTGCTGGTGGAGACCCTAAAGGGATTTA
The DNA here is from genome assembly GCF_964204655.1 of Triturus cristatus. Classification (NCBI taxonomy): domain Eukaryota; kingdom Metazoa; phylum Chordata; class Amphibia; order Caudata; family Salamandridae; genus Triturus; species Triturus cristatus. The sequence goes on along the minus strand of NC_140588.1, from coordinate 402,021,440 downwards.
GGGATAGATCGGGCCTCAAGGTCATTTGGACCAAAGTCCTGTCTATTCCCACTAACACAGAGGACAGAGCATAATAGAGAGATCTTGACTTGATTTAGGCTGGAATGATGATTTGACACGTTCAAGTATTTGGAAACTCAGATACACCACACCAACAGTGACCTATTAGAGGGTAACTTGTACAGGGCCCTCAGTTCGATATGCAAATTTATAAAATTTGGGAGGTTGCTCCGATTGTCCACAATAGGACATGTGGCGATCTCCAAGATGGTGATTCTGCCCCAGTTACTGTTCTTTTTTGCAGCCATGCCAACAATAGTTCTGACACGTTTATTTGCAGAGCTACACAGGCTCCTCTCAAAGCTGTTGTGGGGTACAGGTAAGAAACGTGTGGCAGTCCATTAAAGACAGTGCCTATATGTGGAGGAGAGTCTTGGCACCCCCGATTCTGAATTATACCATGTGGCCACGCAATTGCAGCGGCCAGTGCAGTAGCTAAGGACAGAACTCTGTGTGAAAAGACTGAAAATACAATGCTAGCTCAATGGGGGCAACACATATATGTGGCTTTCGAGACCCAGGGAACAACAACTAATTAAAACCCACCAGATGTGAACAGCTCACACATGCTGGCACAAGTGCATACAAAAAGGCAGTCCATCCCCCCAGACTTGCCACTGACCCCTACATGGACACTACCACACCTACATGGAGTTGCACTAACGCAAGGTGTGGCACCCTGGAAGGAGGAAAGAATAGCACTGGTGGAAGACTTACACACAGAGGGAGTCTTACATTCCATTCAGGAGCTCAGAGACTTGTGGGGCACCTTCTGACATATAATGCTGTACAACATATGGTAGCCACGCAATAGGGACACGGCTACTCCAATCATTGGTCTCTATAATACTACACCCAATACTATCCCACAGAGGGACATGGAAAATTTCAAAATCCCTGTATGCTGCCCTACTAATGCAGCCCCACAAACTAGATGCGAACGAAAGATAACAGGCTTACAAATTGAACTCACTAACAAGCAATGGGTATGAGCTGTGCAACAAGTTAAGGAGATCTTATGCAATCCAAGATTCCGCTATGCACAGTTTAACTACCTACATCAGGTATATCCTACACCGAAATATTCACCATACATCCCCCGAGGCATCAATCCAGGTGCGGGATTCTTTCGCTTGGTCTCTGTTTGGGTTGAAAAAATAAACAAGAAATTTAAAAAAAGGTTTCACATTGCTGATTTTTGATTCCTGAATCATGTATAGAGGTTATTCACTGGCCTACATATTGTTTTTTACAACTTTGACATTGGCACTGAGCCACACAAATAACGCATGTTGATCGACATGCAAGATGCTTGCTGACTTAAACCTTCTTGTAACAGAACGTGTCACTGATGATGTTTGTAAAAGGTATTCATATGGGATGCACCTTCTAGAATCACAGCAATAAACCCCTGCAGCTGTTACAGTTTGCTTGAGCGCAGCTCTCGCAATTAGAGCTCCTAAATTGGGAGCTCTGCGATAAACAAAGTCTGGTGGTTTTGGAAAAACCATTAGTAATTTTCCATAGGTGGATAATAAGTTTTTTTTTGCATTGTGGTTTTGTAGGTAGGAGCTGATGGATGATAGTCAAGCACAAATGGGATTCTATCACTGTTGTTTCTGCTGTTGGTATATCAAATACGTGCTTCTCTGGGTAACTGCAAACACTTGTGAATTTGTTGCTGTATGTTATGCAGAGGATAGCATTGTATATGAAATAATCTAGCAAGCTCCTGTGAATGTTCTTTACAAGTGTCCTCATTCCCCAGATGTGTCTTATTCAGAGTGTTTGGTTGTAGATAATGCTGTGTTTAGTGTGGTGTGGGTCACATTAAGTCCCGTTTAGAAACAAATGAGCAACTATAGGCTTGTGGTCCAGATCAGTCACAATTTGCTGCTCAAAATGGTGAGTAGAACATCCAGAAAAGGAAGCTGGTGCTCCTGTTATGTAATCCTACTGGTGAATTGGATGGTAGGATAGATACTGTTGATATAAGCTGCAATATCACAAATATGTCAACAATTTATCTCAGCAATGCCAGTTGTTTGATGCTAGAAGTAGCAGTATGTGTTCCTCTAGTTATCCCATGAAAATATTCATATAGCATGGAGCCATCTGAGTGTCCATGGAAGTCTCTAATATCTGCAGATAGTGTTTACCATTGAAGGTAAACTGTTGGATTTAATGAAAACTCTTGTAAGGTTGGTAAGCATTTCGGTTGGTGGCTTTTTCACAGTCCTTTTATTAAGCGCTTCAGTTAATGCCATAAAACCATCCTCATGTGGTATGTTGGTGTATTATGATGTAACATCAAATGTAGTCAGAAGAGTATCATCATCCAATGTGTATGTTTGATGTAATTTATTTAATAATTTGAAGGAAGTGACTGATATCCTTAAGAAACAATAAGAGACCAGTAGGCCTAATTTGCAGAAAGTCCATCTCGTACCTGCTGTATGAGGGGGGAAGGGAAGTGAGCCACTCCAGAGTCGGGTATGCTTCAAACATTTATTTAGCAATGTCAAAGAAAGAATAGGTTTTGACCCAGATGGGTCTTGTTCACATTTGTAACAAGATCCAGTGCACTGAGTATGACCTCATATATTGCTTCACTCATGGCATGATAAATCACACCACTGATGACATCTCAAATTACATCATTCATGACTCCACTGGTGACATTGCTGATGACTAGATCATTTAAAAAACAAAATAAGTAGTAAAGGGCGCAATCATAAAAGCATAGATTGACTGTATGTACGTGTGTGTACAAATGAGAAGATATGATCTTATAACCATACCTAACCACAACGTCACTTTAACAATTTCATTTGTATTGATTTTCTGAGATTTGTTTTTCAGTAAGGTAAGAACCTATTACCATACCTAACTATAATGTTACTTTAACATTTGTTTTGTTCAATGAATTTATCTTTTTTTGATCATATTCACCAAACTCCACAGAGTTTAGCTTTGGCTGTACACAAAGTGTCGTTAGTGCAACTCCGCTGTGCACAACCTTTGTCTGGGTACATAGGGGGTGGCTGCAGAGGCAGCCAATTCTATACTGTGTGCAGCCTTTCGCCCAATTTCCCACAGGCGCCCAACACCCTTTGCGAATGGCCTTGAGCAAAGCCACATGGGCACCCAACCCCCCAGCACTGCCTTTGACCGTGCAGAGGGTGGGGATGGTCTCAGACCCTGGCATTTGGCCAGGCCCTGTGCCCAACACCCCGCAGGCAACCAGCTCCCCAATCCACACGGCTTATGCATGTGTATTCACTGAAAAAACTAAATGCTAAAGGCTAAAGTAACTTTATATTTAGGTGCTGAAATGCCCAGCAGGCACCCAACATCCCCTGCATATGGTGCTCAGCTATCCACGGCATGGAGTTGGTGCAGGGCCAGGCCTAAGGCCTCTGGCTAGGCCTGTACCCAATCTCCCACAGACACCTAATGCCCGATGGGCACCTAATAACACACTGCGAGTTGCCTCGAGTTGTGCGAACCATGGAGTTGGATGCAGGGTCTGGTTTGTGGCCTAAGGCCAGATCCTGGGCTTAGCCCCAGTGGGTGTTCAAACTCCCTACTGTGCACAGCCTTTGTCAGAACGCAGTGTGGAGTGGCTCACAGGCCTTTGTCTAGGCCCTGCACCCAGTAGTTATAGTTAGGACCAAAGTTTCCAAAGGAAAAGAGTTTTTTGTTTTGCCATTAACTTTCACGCAGCTTGACGAATCTGCACAAAATAAAAAATAAAAAGTTCCCCTTTTTGTTTTGGCTGCTGTATTGAAAGTTTCGTGGTGATCCATCAAGCGGGGGCTGCAAAATAACGGGGGGTCCCAAAACACGTTTCCCCCCATGTTATGCCTATGGGGATTTCTCCTTTTTTCAACACGACTACAGCCCGAACTGCTGAACGGAATTTCACCAAATTTGGCAGAAACCGTACATTTTGTGATTTGGTGTAAATCCATTCAGCAGTTTTAGAGACATTTAAGTTTAAAAAATATGGATATCTTGGAGCCCAAAATCCTACTGAAATTTGATTGGTTGTCAACACTTCAACCAGGAAGTGTTGGCAGCCATCTTTGGACTCGGTTTGAAGCTGAGTCCCACAACAATTGTAAAAAAAAAAGAAAAGGGGCAGAGTCGCAATACCCTGCCCCCAAGGCCTCTTGGATGGTGGGGTTGCAAAGGGACCCCACAGGCCCAAAAAGCATTTTTTTGCAACATGCAGGAGGGATCCTTGGGTCCTGTAGAATATTTTTAAAAAACAAAGTGCGGGCTCCAACGCTTCATTTCTAATCATCTTCGGATGGGCCAGGTCCTGGGGGCATTGTAATAAAGGAAGGGGATGCCTGCCCACTCCTAATCCTCATTAATGCCCCGGGGACCACCACCTCAATGGGGCTTCATGAACAAAAAATTGGGGGAGGCCCTTATGGCCTCCCCACTGCCTGATGCCCACTACCTCCCCAGGGACTATTTATTTAATTATGGGGGCCTCTTGGACCCCCCCCAGCACCAGGGACCGTCACCTCCATGAGGCTTTAAGTTAAAAGAATGTGGGGGGGCCACGTGGACCCCCTGCCGACCAGGGACCACCACCTTCTAGTGGCTTTTCTAACATGCAATGTGGGGTCCCCATGGCCCCCGCAGCCCCAGGGGCCACCACCTCTCTGGGGCAAAATTGAAAAAGGGAAACTGTGCAGCTCCCCCCCACGGAGCCCTAGATGGCCCTGGTACAACCACCCCGCAGGGCCGCCACCAGCTATGTCCCGTAGTGCCCATTCCTGGGATACAGTTGTCTGCTATGGCTTGGCGGGAGCTTTACTGCTCCCACCAAGCCATAGAAAACTGTGCTCTGCTTTGAGCAAGCAAGAGCATTTTGCTCTTGCTTGCTCAAAGTGGAGCACAATTGTTTCAACACAGAAGTAGCTGCATGTTAGCAGCTTCCTCCGTGTCAAAGGAATGCCGACTCTCACAGAAGATAGGGAGCCGGCAGGGACCGCTTGGGCCTTCAGACTCCCCCCACGGTCCCAGTGGAGAGTGGGTGTCCTGGAGGCCAGGCCCTGGGGACTGTTGGGGCCTAATTCAGCCTGGGGAGGGGGCCGAAGCCCCCTCCCCCATCTGTACATGTCCGGGCCCTGAGGGATGGGATCCCCAGGGCTGAAACCAGTCCTGGGAGTGGATGTCACATAGCCCCCATCCCCTAAAAGAAATAAAAAAATAACCACCGGGTCCTGGGGAATGGGGTCCCTTGGGCAGCACCCCTCTCCTAAATAAAAATATTAAAGATAAAAAAAAGTCTGGGGTCCTGTGGGACAAAATAAGTCTGGGGAGGAGGCGGCGCCTAAATAAAAATATTAACATTTTTTAAAAAGGCTGGGGTCCCCGGGGCAAAATTTGCTCAGAAAGGGGGGCCACTTGGGTTCCCACCCTCATTTAAGAAATGCCCGGCCCTGGGGGATGGGGTCTCTGGGGGAAAAGTGGCCCAGAGAAAGGGAGCCACATTGCCCCCTCCAGAGTAAATTATTATTTTTTTTTTAAAAAAGGCCAGCCTGCAAGTCATCAGGGGCCCCAGCCCATTTCTCCACTACTCTGCAAATGCACCTCCTAACACACTGCTGTTTGGGGGATAAAGTTCCCTGAGGTCCATAGGGTCTTTGGGGGCCAACAAGTCCTCCTGTTACATCCAGTAAGTCCCACACAGTGGGACAGCTGAGAGGTCATCCGAGGCCATGCCCTATTTCTCCACCACTCTGTAAACGCACTTCCTGGTGCACTGCTGGCTGAGGGATGAAGTTCCCTTAGCTCCAGAGGGTACTTGGGGTCCAACAATCCCTCCTGTTGCACCCAGTAAGTCCCACACATCATAAACTCTTAAAAAATGTTACTCTAACTGGATGATGTCATCAGTGATGTCATTTGAGATGTCATCAGTAATGTCATCAGTGATGTCACTGACAATTTCATGAGTGATATAATATGTGAGGTCATAAGCAGTGCATTGCGGGGGCGTAAGTTATAGTTAGCTCAGGCAACTATAACTGCGGAATTTCACTGGTTTTGTACAAGGGAAATATGAACCTAACTATAACATCCCTGAAACTTTTTTTCTTTTTAGCATTGTATAGCGCACATTAGACCCAAAGATAGCAGGTATCAGAGCGCTTTACAGGAGCACCAGTTGCGTTACAGATGGACACATTCAAAACCTTTTCTTTGTGTGAATTTCTAAGTTTTTTTAATTCTATTTCTTAACTATAATGGCCCAGTAACTGTTGTTTTTTTCAGTGTGTATATACATAATCTTCCTACACACCATACTCTCACAGTGTCCAATTGTTCAGGGTGCTTCGAAGGAATGGACAGCACAGCAGTTCATGTACGGTAACCCATATTTATTAGATAGTTTTTGCTCCATATTGCCAACAGTACAAGTTTAGTGACGTGCTTCGGCTGGAGCCTTCAACTGGCCTTATATATATTCATTGAAAATAAACACAGATTACAGGGACATTATAATTAAGAAATAGAATTTAAAAACCTTAGAAACTCACAAAAAAAACAAAGGTTACAGGAACGTTATTGATAGGTTCAGAATGTACACGTACAATACCATAGAAATTCAGCAGGCCGGGGGTTTAGATGGGGGAGGGGTAGCAGAGTGGGACGGTCCACGAGAATGTCCAAGTCAGAGGGGGCAGCGGGCTCACCTTAGGCACCGAGTTGATGCCTCCATGTCAGCTGCGGTAGTCTCTCTGCTACCAGTCGACTGGGCACAGCAGGGCATTGGCAGTGGACCCGGGGCCACAATGCCGAAGATCAGCGACAGTCTTCCAAACAATAGATGGTGCACGGAAGTCTCCATTGCACCTGTCACGGGGCATGCCGGAGCACATCAGCCAACCAGGGACCAAATTTTGGGCGAGTCCGGGTCGGACGACAAAGCCCACAACCCTCCTGCTGGAATGGGCTTCAACACCAAGATGGTGCTCTCCTGCATTTCCCCTCTCTATTGCTGCTGTGCAGTTCTCACTGTGTCACCCCGTTCCACAATTCTGGGCTCCAATGTGCACCATGGGAGATCGAGCGCTCCTTAGCAGTCTTAGCATCTTGGCATTTCATCAAAACCATAGAAGTTCAGCAGTTATAGTTAGAGTTCTCTCAATTAACTATAACTCATGCCTAATGTAACTAAAACTTGTGCCCCCACTATGCACAGTTTTTGCAATACCTGTACAGCAAATGTTGCACTGATATAGTGCACTGATACTTTCAATTAAGTCATAGAAGATATTATGAGTGATGTAAAATGTGGGATAATTAGCAATGTTGGGCAAGGGCATGAGCAGCATCTTATGGAAAACTTTTTCAATTAGCTCCCCCTGCAGCAGCAAATATACTTTGTCAGTTACGTGTATGCCAGCGCTTCTGCCGTATCTTTGTAAACAAACTGTGGTTTAATGGAATTTGACCCTGCACGTTGTATATGGTGGAGGCAATGTGAAGATACACTACTTATTTATGAATTACTGCTGACAGATGAGAAGCCATCATAAATGAACTGCTATTATGTTTCCATATTGTCGATAAGACTGTTACAAGGATGCTTAAGCTGTCGAGAGTGGCCATTTTCTGGATTATTGTTATTGTTTTATTTAGTGAGCTATTAAATAAACTGGGAAAGCATGTAATTTTCTGCTGATCGCCCATTATGAGCATTAATAAACTACAAAGGATGATTGAATGTGCAACAAATAATTTAATGAATTACTTTTCACTCCAACAGAAGAGTGGTGCATAGTAGACATTTCCGATGGTGCAGAAAAACTTCATTTGAAATGGATCAGTAGATTATTTACCAATATGATGTTGTATACTGCAAGTAGTTGTTTTTCTGCATACAATATGCAGTTTAATAGGAATGATGAGAGTGACTTTGCATTGGATTGGCACTTGCCTTATATGTGATTTTATCATCATGTATTATTAAACAGATTTAAGTCTTTGGTATTGTAGAGAGTATTGCACAAGTGAAAAAACCCAGAGTATTATTTCCATGTTTCATATGACACTACTCACTGTGATTATTTAAACTGTTTGTGAAATGGTGCCTAACAATGTGAAAAGGCTGTTGATCAGCCGAAATGTGTCCTGACCCTGATGATGCCTCATTAAAGTTTTTGAAACTTTACGTCTTCAAGTTCCAAGTCCCTATTCAGTTTCCATAGACTTTTTTCATCAGCGCTACCATAAACATTGCTGAACGATATTACATTAAATTTGGCTAGATCTTGGTTCAGAAAATTTGCCTTTTGTGATTTACTGTAAACCAGTTCAGTAGTTTTTCAAAAATTAGGATACAAAAATATTTGTATATATGGATTTGTGGGTTTGCAGGCCTCTTGAGAGAGTCTCTCAAACACAATTTAAAAACATTGAGCCTTCTGATTGGTCCAAGGGGATTTATTACCCTTATGCCATCTTGCTCCCATGGGAGTAAGGTTCACACCAGACAATGCTCTTATTAGCTCCCAGCAGTATGAAAAAAATGTTTCTAGCAGCTATTACAGGACTAGGGGGCTTAGTCCCCTGTCCTGCAATTTTTTTAAAACAAATATAAGGGGTCAGGTCAGGGATACCTTTCACCCTAGCCCTCGTGGTTGGATCCCAAACTACAAAACAGATCCAGCCTTTTTATCGCAAGTCCTGTGGCATTGTGGCAAATAAAAAAAGTCACCCACCATTTTTGTTTTATATTTGGGGAGGGGGTGTGAGTGGGGCCCCCCCTCCCTGAGTCGATTTGGATTCTGTGGACCCCATCCTCTAGGGCCAACATTTTTAAAAAGGGGAGGGGGCTCTCGCCCCCCTCCCTGAGTCTTTATAGAGCCCAGGGAGAATATCCATTGGGGACAATTTGCATATTGGTGCAGCAAAGCCACACAGACTCCCTTTTTGAATCTTGAAAGGCCCAGAGACCCCCATCCCCAGGGTGGATTGCTGCAAAAAACATATATATACTTACTGAAAAAACTAAAGGTTAAAGTGATGCTATAGTTAGGTGTGATAATAAGATCTTAGCTTACGTTGAAAAAAACCCAGAAATTCATTGAGGTTATAGTTAGGTGGTAAAATGCCCTGTAGGGCACCCAACTCGCAGCTGCATATGGTCTTTGACCATGCATAGAATGGGGTTAGCCCAGGCCCTAACCTAAAACCTATGGCCATGGCTTTTGGGCATTCACAGGATAGTGTTGACAGAGGGCCTGGCCTGTTGCCAGGCCATGTGGTCAAACCCATGCAGTCACCCAACCCCTCCCTGCTGGGAAGGGTCTATATGCATGTATTCACTGAAAAAACTAAAGGTTAAAGTGATGGTATAGTTAGTTATGATAATATGATCTTAGCTTATGTAAAATAAAAACATAACATAAATTCACTTTAAAAAACAGAGGTTAAAGTGACGCCATAGTTAGGTGCTGAAATGAGATAACTCCCATTTAAAAAAAATGAAAAAAAACTGAAATTCGCAGTTACAGTTTAGATAGCTAACTTTTGCCCCGTCATGCACTTCTTATGACCTCACATTTTACATCCCTCATGGCATGCTAAATGGCATAATTAATGACATCACTGATGACATATCAAATGACATCGTTGATGATATCACTGATGACATCACTGGTAACATCATAGTCTTACAGAGCATAGAGGTACTGTGTGTACAGGTGTGGGTACATAGAGTGGAAATAGCATAAGCCCAGGAGACAGGTGTGGTTGCACATGTTGAAAGTTATATGGTGCACTGTTTAAAAAGCAGTAAGTTAGGGGTTTAAGTAGTATTGTATGTTAAAAAAGGTAATAATTGAGCACACCTGATGTGGGTTGTAGAGGCATGTTTCAAAGTAGGCTGTGGCTTAAAGCTAAAGCCTGTTGCAAAAATTCTGTGAAAAAATAGAAAGCTTCTGTTGACTATAGAGTTTGCACTGGTGGATGTCTGTGCCATTGTCCATGTGAAATAGCTACAGTATAGTGCTATAGACAAATTCTTTCAAACCAGACTTTTAGAGTGCAGCTAAGGTAGGGTATCCAGGCGCTGAGAGCCCTGCTGCTTAGGGAGCGTTCAGTTGAACAGCCAGGTCTGGAGTCCTTTCCTGAATTCCAGAATAGAGGATGAGGACATTTATATGATGTGGATGGGAGAACTAAAAATGTTGAGGCATTACAGATATTGTTGAATAATGTATTTTGAAGGGGTGGTCTACTTAGAGGTGGCTTTTTTATAGTATGACTTTCAGTTTGTATGCCTCTGTGCTCACCTCAGGTATGTCAGCGGTTTATTTGACCAAATTATGGAGGATTGACCTTAGTGCATGGCTGAAGGTGTCTTATCAGAGGTAAATGCATACTTGACTCAAAATTGTGACTCATGAGAAGCCTTTAAGAGGGTGATCCCATTTAGGTGAGTAGAGGACAAACTCTTTTTTGGAAGGTGTTAAAGGTTCATAAGGGGTTGACCTCATTTGCTGACAGTGCATTATGTCCCAAATAAAACTTGAGGCATCCTTAGGACTAGCACATGGTGCTATCTATATGTGAAACGTTTGTTGACCTATTTGTTAGAATGCGGGCTACAGTAGTGACACTTAAAACCATAATAATTTTCAGTGAAGCATATCTTCTCCAGGATGTTGGTTCCCCGTAATTTACCCTGTTGATCCTGAGGGTTCCTCTTCCAGTGTCAAGATTGATAGTTTGAGATAAATAAGTTATCGTTCAGGGCGACAGGCTCCAATCCGTTTCATTCTTAGATGCTCTGTGATTCAAAATGAAGCATTTGATGTGACAAGTAGACTCACATACAAACTGAGATAGGAATTTTTCAATCTCACAAACCCTGCTGCCGTAAACATTATATTATTAGGGCCCTAATGAGCATAAGGACAATCCTCCTCTGGTCACAGTTCAAAATACACCTTTCCTTTATCACTAAGCAGGAAGTGTTTGCTCTGCTCTCTTCATTCAAGTCCGGATCTCCAATGTCTGTTCTGCATTGAGTGGAAATAGCATAAGCCCTGGAGGCAATCCCTAGCATTTTATGGTCACCCCCTGCATTGACAGCTATTCATAACACCTCATTTTCTTCAGTAGTTCCCAAATGTTAGAAAAAAGATACAATTAAATCTTTCTGGAGAAAAACCAATATAAACTCTCTCATTAGGATTATTTTTTACCTTTATTGTTGCATCCAGCTATACTTAAACTAGAGAAAATCCTTTGCCTGTTGCTTCTCTAATGGCCAGGAAGAAAATCATTGGCTAGACTTTAGGCAAATTACCTCAGGTCTGGAATGGGGACCAAGATTCCTTTGGTTACAATCCTAGATGATCTCAGATTAGGTCTAGGTGAAGGTGTTCAGACCTGCCTTATCTTGCTTGAAATTTCCCTGCATTAGATTCAGTGGATAATTTAATTTTGACCAGTGAATTGTGACAGTAGATTTATAGGAGATGACTAGTGCATGCTTTGCCTCCTTTAATTCTCACAGATGCCAATCTATTGCCCTACTGCTCTACCCTCCAATGGTCATCATTGTCCCCCATTCTCTTTAATATCTTCATGTGCCCACTCACCAATGTTATTAAAAAAACTGCAGGGTGAGGGTTGTTTCTTATGCTTACAACACCTAGCCAAGTATATGCTTTAATTAGCCTGACTCTTAGATCCAGAACACTCTTATTCAGATCCATATATAGGATAAACTGTCTGTCGGCAGCCTCTCGCTGGGTGGATGTGGACTTTCAAAGCTAATGGTTCTAAAACAGAAGTCCTGGACCATTTTACTCCATGACCCTGGCAATTTGGCCACCTAGCATGGGGACACTAGTATACCGCTTGAGAAGTGAAATGCCTTGATTTTTCCTAGACACTGAAAGTATTCTTAATAGGCAGGTAAAACTGTAAGCAATCTGAATAGGCAGGTATACGTGTAGTTTCCACCTGTTTCTATCAGATGAGACTAATTAGGAAAATCCTGCCATTTATTCCCTTCCACCTTAGGGCTGTAGTTGTGAATGCTGGAATCATTTCGAGGCTCAATTATGCTAACGTTTGCTATATTGGTCTTTCAGCCCGCTCCATTCACAAACTATAAATTCAGAATATGGGCATGCACCTGATGCAGAAATTCAATAAGGTATCTGAAGCTCACACTAAACTTCACTGGCTTCCAGTGGTCCAGTGAATTCAATTTAAGGTGCACTGCTGTCCTTATACAGCCTCTCATGGGACTGGTGCTATTGTCTTCCAGAATAAATTGATGAGATATGACCAGAAGCATTCTCTTCGAGACAGTTATGAGTTTAATTTTTCATCAGTTATGCCAGTTTAAGACCTATTGCACCTTTTGGAGAGCCCTAAAGATTATTTATTTTGCTGAGTCCATCTCCTGTTCCACTTTCCTTTGTTTCCCATGTTTCTGATTTCAAAGTATTTTATTCGTTTTATACAAACAAATACAGTAGCATTCTGTCACAGGGTTAGCCAAACTTAGTATGTATGCGGTGGTTACAGGTACTTTTAGGTAAGATATCTGTTTTAGCTAATCCCCTCTTACATTGACTTGCTGAGAAGATTAGGCAAAGGCTGATAGAAAGAGAGAAAGAGAAAAGAAAGAGGTGAAAGGGAGTTATGAAAGGGACTCTGTGGGACTGAGATTGATAGGAGTTTTATTCACGTGACCAATCTGACACCCCACCAGTTGGCGTATGATGGGAGAGGTGCAAGTCCCACCGATGTACCTTCGGCCCGTGGCCCTGAGGTACATCACCCAGTTGAGCCAGCCCTTGTATGCGGACTTAGTCGTGTCCTTCCAATATTTGAGGACCATTTTCACTGCTGCAGTGAGAAGCAGGTCCAGTAGGTCCTTATCATGCTCTGATCTTAGTGCTGAGGTCATGAATGCCGTGGCGAGGGTGGAAAATTCAGTTGTTAGTGTGCAGCCTAGTACATTATTTATGAACCCAAAGATTTTCTCCAAGAACTTTTTAAGTGATGGGCAGTAGTAGATAAGATATGCTAGGTCCCCCTTTTCCTTGCTACAATTCCAGCAAAACTCATCTTCTCTGAGGCCTAGTGGGAACAATCAAGCGGGGGTCCAGAAGGATTTGTGGAGTAGCCAGAATTTAGTTTGTGCGGGGTGATTTTATTACGTGAGGCAGAGGACCACAATGTCGCCTTGCTTATTAAGTGGGCCATTGCCTTGTTTTATCCAGTAGTTAGTAGCCTTGTTATTAATTTTTGGTGGTGTTTGGGCATGGGAGTTTGTAGAGGTGTGATACCTGATGACCAAGTCTGTTGATCTTTGCCAAATACCGTGGGACGCCATGATGACGCTGGGTGAAAATCTGCACTTTATAAGTAATGCAATCACTCACTCACTCACTTACACGCATGTGCAGTGGGGATGGGTAAGTGTCTCTCCACAAATATTCCTTCCATGTGCACATTCAAAAAGTGTGGAGCATGTTTGAAGGTACTGCTTGCCAGTGGTATATGACATATCATCATGGGGTTGGCATCAATGACACATACAAGGGGTTTTTCAACGGGCCTGGGTATGCAGTTGAGGTCATGGGTTGGGATTGAAACCCAGTTCCACCACCAAGTGAAGAGGGGTATTTGGAATTGGGGAGCCATGCAGGATGTTATTGGACAGTGGATGTACCTGAGTCATGACTGTTTTTTTTAGGTCAGACCAGAAAACAGCACCAGAAGTAGATGCAGAACCTCATTATGCCACAACATGTACTCACTTACTCTTCAAAGATGTTCCAGGTGCCACACCAATGTGCCCTGCACAAGGTTATTATCGTCCTTCGTGGGGTGATTTTACTCTTGAATGTTGTTGATTGTCATGGTGGTGCATGGACTCTGTGGACTGTTCCATGTTGGTGAGTCCAAATTCCACGAGTTCTTGTTCTGCAAAGACATTCTTCTCCTGAAGGGCTGGTCTGTACATACCCAAACCTCCACACATTCATAGCCATTGTACCCTCCCTAACTGTCATGTAGGGGCTCGTGGGGTGATTTGAGGGTGGGTGCAATGTGACGAATAGAGGATGGGGCTAGCCCATTCCTCAGCTTGGTAGACCTGTGTCTGTCATACAGGACTAAACCCTGGTGTTGCCCCTTGGTGTGAGTGTGGTACTCGGGATTCATTTGGCACCATCAGTGTGAGTATTGGGAGCAGTGGAGTCCTGCTTAGTTGCAACAAGCATCTGCAGAATCGGCTCAGTGCCTAGGGACTTGCAACCTGGAATATTTCCCGGCTAGGATGACTACTGATCAGCAGTGTGCCATGGATTTTGTTGCTGGTGGCTACAGCTGGGACATCCTGCACTGGGCCAACAGTCTCCTCATTGTCATCCCTGGTGTGTGCAGGGGGTATAGCAGAATGGGAGCAGAGGGTTCTTTCCTGGGATTACTAACCGATCAAATCCACTGCTACTAAAAGATGGAGCTTCATGATAAGGCTTCTCTCCTAAATGTGCTGTAAATGAAACAGACAACCTGTGGGTCAAAGCGCAGGTGGCATGGTGACAAGGTTAACAATCTTTTTCAGATGTCTGTGGCATCATGTGATTTAGTTAGTGTTCATGTCATACCAGTGGCGTAATGCAAATTGATGCCCCCCCGAGGAATATGATGAGGGTCCCCTGAGTCTCCCAGATATTTATTAGTCTAGGACTCAATGGCGGCCCCTGAAGTGTGTGTGGCCTCTTAAGGATTTTGGGCCTCTGCACCACAGGGGCTGCAGGGGCCTGAGTTATGCCCAGGGCTCTCATCATGAGGCATCTTCCACCAGACCATTGCTCCTTTTAGCGCTGCCCATAACAGAACTAACCAACACCCTACAAGTATGGAGAAGATGTGGCAGAAAGGGCAGAGCTGCCGACTTTGAAGCTAAGGAATCAGGTTCCAGTCTCAGCGTAGACTCAACATCCTGTGATTCTGGGATAATCTCTTAATCTCCCAGGGCCTACAAAAAATGAAAAATGAAGGTGCTCTTAACTGGTGTCTATGAAAAACACATCTTTTGGTCGAGTTTGCGCTATAAGCACCGGTTTTGATGATTAAGTGCCAGTGCTGAGCACCGGAAGCCATCAGCTCAAGTTAAGCACTGGTTACGCCTCTGTGTCTCACCTGCCAGTGCCACAGGTGATCTGTGCTTGGATGCTTCTTATGAAGTCAGTTGCTTTCCCATAGTTTCTGATTGGTGAACTTGAAAGATGTAGCTTTTGAACCATAGTAGCAGTACATGATCATTATAAGGCAAAAGTCCAGGGGGCATATTATCAAGGACAGTGTTAGAATCCGGGTTCTCTGGTTGGCACAGGTAGGTACTTGTGACAAGCAGGGAACCTTTCCTCTAGTCAGGGTAAGGGGTTACACTCCTAAAATAACCCCTGCTCACCCTCTAGGTAGCTTGGCGTGAGCAGACAAGGCTTATCTCAGAGCGTTATAGGTTAAGCATTTGTGAACACATACAGTAACCAAGTGACAACACTACAAATGGACACCAAACAGGTATTTATATTAAAAATAAGGATTATTTATATAGGATTATCACAAGACCATTAAACGATTAAAAATACACAATACGGTTGCTTAGTTGGTAGAAGATTGCTTAGTTTCTCTTAAGTTCTTAAATGCGACACTTTAAGTCAATGTACCTTTAGATGCGACACGCAGGGCAACGAAAGTGTTGCAGCGATGCAGATGCGTTGAAGTTCTTGGTGCAAAAGAAATAAAGACGGGATCTTCCAGATGCGTTACGCTTCTCCCATGTTGCGAGAAGACTCGACTCGATGCGTCAGCTATAGCGGCGTCACCTTTGACGAGATGCGACGACAGCGGCCATGGCAGCGGCACTCTTCTCCGACGTTGCGAGACGCTTCCGCTCGATGCGATGCTGCAGCGGCGACACCCCTTCTGCGAGATGCGACGACAGCGGCTCCGACGGCGGCATGCTTCTCCGTGGATGCGAGGCGCTTTTCTGGATGCGGTGCAATGCGAAAACTACGATGGCTGCGATGGCGACACGCTTCCTCCTCGATGCGAGACTCTTCTCTCAATGAGGTGCAATGCGACAGCTACGATGGCTGCGATGGCGACACGCTTCTTCGGCGTTGTGAGACACTTCCGGAATGATGCGAGACGCTTCCGCTCGATGCGATGCTGCAGCGGCGACACCCTGTGCGAGATGCGACGACAGCGGCTCCGACGGCGGCACGCTTCTCTTCCTTGCGTCGCGCTTCCAGCTCCTTGCAACACGCAGTCCCTCAGAAGGCCCAACAACAGCAGCAGGCACTTCCAAAAGACTCTGGGGAGCTGGGGGTGAAGTCCACTGGTCCTGGGACTTCGTTCAGGGGGCAAGCTCAGTTCAAGCCCTTGGAGATCTTTTCAAAGCACAAGTTGAAGTAAAGTCTTTAGCAGTCTTTCTCCTCTCCTTCAGCAGCAAGGCAACCACTGCAGGCCAATCCCCCAGGTCAGGGACAGTACTCCTCCTACAGCTTTCCCAGTTCCTTCTCCTCTGGCATGGGTTCTTCTTGTTTCAGCAGGATCTAATTTCTTGGGAGCAGGGTCCCAATACTTATACCCCTAATTCCGTTGTTCCTCTGAGGCTGAGGGGCCTTTGCCCAGTCCAAACCAGTTCTTGAGCACTCTGTTGACATGACATTTCTATTCAGGGTGCAGAGCAGAGACATCAGCCGCTCCGTAGGAGGTGGAGCCAGCATTGTGGTAGCAGAGCACAACCCTATTCAGAGCCCAGGTGTACTCCTCC
Source organism: Triturus cristatus (assembly GCF_964204655.1). Taxonomy (NCBI): domain Eukaryota; kingdom Metazoa; phylum Chordata; class Amphibia; order Caudata; family Salamandridae; genus Triturus; species Triturus cristatus. The sequence goes on along the minus strand of NC_140588.1, from coordinate 402,004,528 downwards.
CACCCATCTGACTGCCAATCTTCCTATTCACCACCAGGCTACCTAGCCCTGCCCCTCTGGGTTTCCCCAGCCCTGTTACTCAAACAACCAGACAGGCAGATACACATCATAGCAGAGGCGGGCTGAAATGGTCAGGCAAGCAAATACCAACTTTCTAAAAGTTGTATTTGCAAACACAGAATATTAAAATAAACTTTATTAAAAGATGTATTTTATTATTCTGAGTTCAGGCGCACTAAACTCGAATTTCTACCATGTTCCCTGGGTCTGTTAGGATCATAGAATGTAACAATTCTAACAGCCCATTCTGGCCTAAGGAGAACAGGTAGCCTTACAATAGTGAAAAATGAAAATGGCTGTAATTCACTATTAGGACATGCCACACACATCAGGGCTTGTCCTACCTTATGCTTACAATGCACCCTGCCCTTGGGCCTGACTTGAACTTACCTACGCCGTGAGGGGAACGGCTGGAGGGCTTCCCTCTCTCTGCACCTTCCATCTTCGCTGCAGTGTTGCTGCTGCCACCTTGTCATTTTCGACCTCGCTGTGAGGGAAACGGCTAGAGCATTTGACTACAACTCCCAGGGGGCTGTGCGAGGGAGACGTCAAGCGTCATTAGAGGGCGCTGAGGCCCACAAATACCGCAAGCACCTCCTGCAGCGCAGGACGCGCGTGGGCCAAGAGCGGGCCCATCCTTGCCCGTCACTGCCCGGAAAAGCCTGGACTGGGCTACCTCTCTGATCTGTGTACTCCTGGATCTCTGCTCATCGTCTTCATTCAACGATCCGATCCTCTCTACATCCAGGTACTGTTTTATTCTGGTTCTGATGGCGCCCAAACTCCCCCCTTCTCGTATACAGGGGAAACGCGCTTGTGTAACAAAACGTTCTGGTCCACAACTGCTCACTCCCTCCCCAGCTCTCCCTACCTCTATTGACCTAATGCTTCAGAAGGATATTGGTGTTGTCACTTCTGAAATTGAACAGACTGAGAGGCGTCTTTCTATCACCCCGGACTGTATCCATTCCAACCAGTATTCCTTGAATGACTGTCCACTCTCTACTGTAACTAACTGTGATCAAAATGATATTTTGGCTGCCTCCGATTTCCCCCCACTACCAAACACTGTGCCTAAAACTGAGGGATCCGTAACCAAAATCAGGAAGGACAAACCTGTCCTACGGGGGGGGCAAAGGCAAAGAAACATAGAGCGAGACCTGTATCTGGATTGTCCTCTATTCCCCCTAAATCTCCCCAATCACAGTCTTATCCTCCCTGGGCCCAAGCCCTCCTTGCGGATTTATTGGCCCAATGTCGACAGATGGTGAGGGAAGAGATTGCTCCTGTACTATCTCTACTTCACAACAGAACATCCACGAATAACACTTCACAGGCACACCTGAACCAGGAATCCAGGCTAATTCATCCAGAGTCCAATATAATCGCAGGGCCCTCACACATACAGCATCTAAATTCCCCATCGACTCTACACCCTCCCATTGTCGCTAACTTGTTGTATGATCGACCTATTTCAAATTCTGTAGATTCTACTGACATACAGGTTCCTATCCCTGTTGTTGATCAGGTTACTGTTGGTCTCCCTCTTCGTAACTCACTTAACACTATCCACTACAATGCATCTCAAAGAGACAGGCAAAGCAAAACTACAACAGGATTAGAGAATACTGGGGGGGTTAGTTCTCTACCCATACAATCTTGTCTTCCCACAATCAACTTACCCCCGGAAGCTGCCCCCTATGTATTAATACGATGATATTTTGCTGGTTAGGCGGGTTGCTTGGGTGGGCCCTACTCACAAGTCCCTTCCTGGCGACTGTGTGATCATAAACTTTAGAACTCCAGCACTTATTTGTAGTATATTAACCCAACATTTCACATCTAGGGTTTCTCCCTCGCAAATTTGTGCTCATACTCTTGACTTCTATTATCCCCGCCCCCGGAGGCCGGATGCTTCATTTTCCTTGCTTAATTCTGACAGACGCATTCCGCTTCAACAACCTCCACCTCTCAATCTGCAGCACTACACCTCCTTTTGTAATTTACCAGTTTCAAACCGTTATGCTCTATTGGAAGATGTAGATTGACTTATTAGGCGATTCGATCACCCACAAGAGAATTATCAGCAATGTTTCCCGGTTCACGATGAAGATCACTTGTGACTGCTTTTAGTACATCTAACAGCAGACCTGACCCCTCTGGGGTTCTTTCTCTTCCTCCATCTCTACCTGTTGCTGGTCTACATCCAGTAAAAGCCCCTATTAAAGTAGCCAATTCCCTTCCCGCACCAGCGGCTTCTAGTTCAACAAATATCAACGGTTCTGAACCCTTGGGTATTGCTAATAAACTCTCTCTTTTGTCCTGGAATGTAGCGGGCTTCGTAACAAGATGGACTCACCAGATTGGGGTTCCTTTATTGATCAGTTCGATATTTGTTTATTTCAGGAGACATAGTTTGGGGCACACTTCACCAGGTTGGGTTTTTTATCTATTAACAATCCGGCCTCCTCTGTTGTGAGGGGCAGACCGTTTGGGTGTATGTCTATTTTAATTGGCTCACACTTAGGTTCCACAGTGACTCATGTACCTATCCTTTCTCCGGATATTCAGTGCGTTAGACTTGTATTTTCCCCCAAAACTTCTCTCACCATCATTAATGTATATTCTCGGCCTACCCAGTCTGGTAAAGAATCACCGATATTAGTCACCTTGGACAAATGTATTCCAACTGTCCAGGGTGAGACTATTCTGATAATTGCTGGTGATTTTAATTGCCAGTATGAACCCCTGCCTGGTCTTGTTGAATCTATTACTTTAGATGAAGATTCTTTTTGGTCTATTCCTGGCCTCCAAATTCCACCGATCAAGTCCTGGTCTCCCCTCGCGCTGCAGCTGAATTCCATCACTCTCACACACTCTTTGAGAGCCTGCAACGGTCGCTCTCTATCAGATCTGGAGGGCAGACCAACTTTTAATCATCCCGGTCAGTCTTCCCTTATTGACTACATTATGGTAAGGACTAAAACCTGGCCTAGGGTAATAGATTTTAAGGTCCTCCCTCGTCATGACAGTGATCATGATGCTCTTGTTATGGATGTAAGTCTTCCTGTGCCTGGTTTATACACTAAGGATACAGACGTTACTCGTGGTACTCCTCTACTTTCCAATGACAGAAGAAGGCTTAAATGGCCACTGGTCAAAGGATCTCCAGAAATGATGTCTTCTTTATATCAAGTGGTTCACCAGGCACTTTCCGACCTAATTGCCCATTCAGACCAGTGTTCAGATTTGTTCACCCAACAGATACATCATATTCATCTGGACCTAGTGTCCGCCCTTGGTGACATATTAAATCCCCCATCGACCAAACGTGGTAAACTCAGGCAATCTTCCACTTGGTTTGACCGTAGTTGTAAGTCCGCAAAGGGGGCACTGTTGGCTGCCATTAAATCTATGGACAGACCACTGATTAGGCAACAGAGATTACTTTATAAGTTAGTGCTAAATGAGGCTAAGTTGAACTGGGATAAAAGTAAATGGGAGGACATAAAATCTGCATTGGACAAGAGAGATATGAGGGAATTTTGGCAAATAGTCAGAAATGGAAGCAGGGATGCTTGTACAGCAGACGACCCTAATATTGCCCCTGAGAGCTGGATCGAGCACTATCAATCCTTGTACTCCCCGCCTATTGTCCCTCACCTTATCCCCAAACCTTTTTCTTTCCCCTTATTGCAGTTGGTTGAGACTACGCCTGTATGTTCACCAGCCACTCCAACTTATACACCAACTGAAGCATTCCATCTTAGAGTTACCCTACTAGAGGCTGAATCGGCCATTAAGAGGCTCCCTGGTGGTAAGGCGCCAGGCCTTGATAATATCCCTGGTGACCTTTATAAGGACCAAGTAGCTATTTGGGTTCCTTATCTATGTTATTTATTTAATGCTATAATTTCAGGAGCCAAAATCCCGGACACTTGGGTGGGAGCTGAGATTATCCCAATTTTTAAAAAGGGTTCCCCTCTTCTCCCAGCTAATTACCGCCCAATTAGCTTGATCGATGTCAGTCAGAATTTTTTTCCCCGTATAATACTCGATCGGCTACAGTCTTGGATGGTTGACCACTCGATCCTCAGCTGTTACCAGGCTGGCTTCAGGGACAAGATATCAACGTTAGATCAACTACTCAGGCTCCTTCTCCTATATTGGAAAACAGTTAGTGTAGAGGGTGGCAGCCTCTACCTGATTTTTGTAGATCTTAAATCTGCCTTTGATCTTGTCCCTCGTCATATTCTATGGGCAGTGTTGGAGGACATGGGAGTGCCCGTATATCTTCTCAATATTATCAGGCGTCTTCACACGGACAATTTTGCTCAGGTCAGGAGTGGTAAAAGGGGTGTTTTAACATCTAGATTTCCAGTGTCCAGGGGAGTGAGACAGGGTTGTGTCTTGGCCCCCACTCTGTTCTGTCTTTTTGTGAATGGATTAATCAGTCACCTTAAAGGGGTTAAGGATATTGATGCCCCAAAATTACTTAACGATCAGGTGGTTGCTTTGATGTTTGCAGACAACACTCTACTGCTTTCTAAATCACCTATGGGTATTCAACGTGCCCTGGAAAGTTTTGCCAACTTTTGCCATATAAGGGGATTGGAAATTAACACCCAAAAAAACAAATTTATGGATTGTAATCCCCCTAAGTCCAGGTGCTCCAATCCCTCTTTGAACGGCATATTATTAGACAGGGTTACTGTGTTTGAATACCTGGGCATCACCCTGAACGACAGAATAGAGTGGGGACCTCAATTGGCTAAGGCCAAATTAAGATTGTCACAAACCATAGGCGGTATACTTAGACTCCATAGAGAGTCTCCCACCAAGCCAGTAGCTCCCATCCTGGAAATATACAGCTGCCAAGCACGTGGTGCTATATTGTATGGCGCCGAATTGTGGGGATATTCCATGATTTCGGATATCTCCATGACTGAAAACGCATTTTTTAGATCGTTGCTGGCTCTACCTTCGAGCACCCCTTTAATTCCTATTAGAATGGACTTGGGCATCAGACCCATTGAAGAACTTGTCTCTCTGCGTCCTTTATTGTTCTGGAGAAGACTTTGGGTAACTCCCGAACTGCTCCACTTTAGACTGGAGATCCAAGAGTTATTATTACTTGCGGGTACCCATAAATTGCCCTGGTTTGCCCACATAAAGAATGTAAGTGCGAAATTAGGCATCCCAGGTCTCTGGTCTAATCCAGCTTCATTCTGCGCTGAGATGTCTCGTGCTATGTGGCGTAGGAGAAAAACATTTATATAATTATGTGTTCTTTTTTCTCTGCTCTTATTCTGGGGATTTGTATCTTACTTTATTTTTAATTGTAGATAATTTTTATGGACAATTTTATTTGTGTATTTATATTCCTGTTTTTTATACTTATATGCTTGCAATTTTGTATCTTTGATGGTCTTTGACCAAAATAAAGATTATCTGACTGACTGACTGATTATTCTGAGTTCAGGCATACTAAACTCGAATTTCTACCATGTTCCCTGGGTCTGTTAGGATCATAGAATGTAGCAATTCTAACAGCCCATTCTGGCCTATGGAGAACAGGTAGCCTTACAATAATGAAAAATGAAAATGGCTGTAATTCACTATTAGGACATGCCACACACATCAGGGCTTGTCCTACCTTATGCTTACAATGCACCCTGCCCTTGGGCCTACCATAGGGGTGACTGATATGAAGTTAAGGGAAGGTTTAGGGACTGGCAAGTGTGTGCACTTACCCAGTCAGCATGACAGTACCAGACTGCACGCAGGTTCTGCAATGGCAGACCTTAGATACATTTTACCAGGCTGCTTCTGTGGGTGGCACAACCAGTGCTGCAAGTCCACCAGCAGCATTTGTATTTACAAGCCCTGGCACTCCTGGTGCACTTTATTGGGGTCTGATAGTAAACCAACATATACATTTTAAATAGGGAGCACTTGCACTGTGGCACTGGTTGGCAGTGGCACAGTGCTCTGAGCAGCTAACACCAGCAAAACACATGAGCTCAGCGACAAAAAAGTGGAAGGGAGACTCACGCCAAGGTGCCAGGTCTAACAGACGGCATTAAAATTATCGCTGCTTTAGCGGCAGGAAACTGCAGCTAAAAGCAACAATAATGGGCTTGATAATATGCTGCAGAGAATTCCAATAGAAGCCCATGTTCTGGTGTGAACATGGGCTTCTATTAGAATTCTCTGTTTTTTTATCTTGAGGTGGAAGTAGGTTCCACGCTTATCGCAGAGGTCTTAGGATGGGGTGATGTCTGTGGCTTTGCTGCGTGGGTTGGTGAATTCATGAATGACCTTGAAGAGTTGCTTTTAGTTGGTGGAGTTGTTGAGGATTTGGTTGTGGTAGTCCGTGATGGTGTCCTTGTAGGTGGTGTAGACTTTGGGTGTCTTGGTGTTTCTCCAGTTCTTCTCCAGGCATCTGTAGGTGCATCTTGCTTCTTGGAGATTGGTGGTGAAACAGGCGACTTTCCTGGGGTGCTGTTTGTTGGACTTGCGTAGCGGGGTGAGCTTGAATGCACAGTTGGAGTTCTCTGGCTGCGACGCTGGCATTGGATGTGTTGGAGGCCGGGAGTGGTTAAAGTCAGGCAGCAGTGTAGGCAGGAGAACTGGCCGTGGGTAGTGTTTGGCGAGGCCTGTTGTCAGTCTCTGAGTGGTTGAGTGCGTGGAGGGTGGCTGAGCTGTAGCAGTGGTTGGCTCGAGATCCAGGGTTCCTGGCGCTGGTCGCAGTCAGGTCATGGACAGAAGCAGACGGGCTTGGCTTAGGCTTGCCTTCTGCACGCCAGCGGCGCATGTCCACTGCACAACCCCGCAGCGTCTGCCATTTAGGAGGGGGGAGGAATGATCAGCTGGGAGGTGGCAATGGGTGAGGACAGGAGTGCGGGGCCACAGGTGCAGCAGCGGCAAGAAGCGGGAGTTGCGGACTCTGAGAAGCAAAAAAAACAGATCACAAGTTAAAAACAAGGGATAACTAATTGATGTAATCATGCTATGTATCCTAAGGGGGTAGGAGGGTGGGTAGAATGGCAAACAACACAGAGCAGGGCATGGGCAGATTGGCATGCCCACTCAAGTGTGCAATGACTGTTTAGTCGATCCACTCAGGTTGTCCAAAGCTGCCATGCACACTTCCCTGTTCACAATGTAGGCTGCATTGCAGCCTGCATGGAAAACATGACCACCCCTCAGGCCCCTGGCTGCATGACTTGTTCCGTTGCTGAAAACCAATCCCACCGCTGCAGCGTTGTGATTAACTCAGGGGAGGGAGCCTGGCTGCCTACTTCCTTTTCCTTGAAGCAGACGCAGGAGAGCAGGAGCTAAAAAGACACAGGACACAGCTTCGAGGTAAGACTTCCCTCAATAAATGTTTAACAACACCCGCTCACACACACATCCCCGTGTCTACGCACCATTCAGTGTAATTTCCGGCGTTTACCACCTCACAGCTGTCCAGCACACCCTGCACTTCTCAATGGTGGCCGCTGTGCGCCCATGCACAGCGGGTGTACCTCTCATTTGCTAAAGCACATACGTAGTTGCGACGCATGCCATCACCTCCCATTCCATTCCATATTTTACCCCTAGACAAACGTATATTTTTAAAATTTTACCCCAAAACCCTTACACATCTGAGAAACTTTAAATTACCCCATTACTGACCTCACAATGCGTTGTGATCAAATGCGATGTTAAGGAATCAGCGTTGTTGGAGTTGCGTTGTTAACGATGTACTGCCTGGGTTGCAATAGTCGTCTCCTGTGCCAAAGGCAACCCATAGGCTACGCCGTTTGCATCCGTCTGCCCCTGGACCTCGCTCAGCAACAAGGAGCATTCCTCTTGGACACTCCACCGCTACGATGCCAGCGCCCTCCTCGCAATCAACCCTGGATGCCTCCTCGTCTGCCAGGACCAACCTCTGTTCCATGCCGGACATCGCCTTCACCATCACTGACGGCTGCAGTATCACCCGCAAGGAGCACCTCGACCATCATAGAGGAGGCATTGCCGTCACCTACAGAGGCACACTCCGACTGACAACACACTCTAATGTGCCAAGGGTGACCATGGACCACGGCAAATCCCAGATCCAGACCAAGCCAAAGAACATCCTCTGCGGCACCCAAATGTGGAGGCCCCCCGGGCCAGGACCCCTATTCTCAAATACAATTGTAGACTTCATTGCACCTGAGGGTCTCCCATCCACCGACGACATCCAACTCTGTGAACTCAAGTTCCACCTGGACAACCCCAGTGACCAGAGCACCACCCCTTCCTGGGGAGGGTCACCGACATCAGACGCAAGCAGCATGTCACCTCAACAGGCCACATAGCAGGACACAGGGTCAAGCACGTCACCTCTGCCAGCGGGTTCTTCAACCACAGCCAAAACACCGGACTCTCCTGGACCGACTATCATTGGTAACATCACGTCTTCACCTTGCCCACCGGATGTCACCGCCATCATCGCACCCCCTAGCAGCTGGATCAAGGCCAGCGAAGAACATCTCGTCAACTCCCTCCGCACCAACACTCCACCAATGCTTCCAAACGATGACACCGCAGTGCGCAACCACCACCGATGGATCTCCAACAGCGCTGACATTCGGGCACCCCGCATGAACAGCACTGCGTCAGTACCTTCCGATTGCCTGATGGCAGGCATTAAGGTGAGGAAGCGCCACAGGGATTGGCTGGCCCCATGCATTGCTGGAGTTGCGTCATGGTTGTGACATGACTGCAGCAATGCGTGACTTTAGCGCAGGCAGATACGGCAGGATTCCTGGCGTATCTTTCATTACTTGCGTCATGGAGCGCTGTCCAGTGATTACAGCGCATCCATGCTGTCACTAGAAGGGTGTAGTGAAAAGTGTTGCAACGCTGTCTTGTCGCAGCGCAGCAACACTTTTCATGACTGTGGCACAGGAATGCGCACTATCTTATTGATTGTGTGCATTCCTGCACTGTAGTTTTGTTGCAGGGCAGCGATGCAACATTGCTTGCATCGCTGGCCAGCGCCAAAACCTGCAGAGATATGGGCCCAAGTTTTAACACGATTTTTAAGACCAGATATTTTCTCGTCTTATGTAACTGGCTCTGACTTCAGTTAGAGCCAGTTTTTTGTCTCTTCAGAATTTCAAGGAGCCCCTTGATAATATGGAGTAGTGGTGTTTGCGTGCCTTTTTGCACGGGAACGCCTACTTTGCATGTCATTAGCGATAAATATCGCTAACATGCTTTGAGATTAAAAAACGGGCTGCTATTGCCAAAAAACTCGCGCCAAGGCCTGTTAGCTGCAGCTTGATAATAGTGCGATAAAATTATTGGCGCTTTAGCGGCAAAAAAGTACCGCTAAAGCGGTGATAGGCCCTGGATAATATGCCCCGTACTGTTCTATTGAGACACTGCAGAGCTAAATAAACACACGACTGGCGATCATGCTGCAGTAGGAGCTTACTGAGATTGGCAACTCGTGGTATGCCCTTGAAATCTGCATGAAGGTGATATGCATCTGCTTTGTAAGGGATGATACACTTGAACGTCAATCTGAGGCTAGTGTAATAATACCCGGTTGAATATTTAGGAAGCCAAGGAATGACTATCTCGTGCAATGCTGAAATTCATTATTCCATTGTGTGTTTGGATAAATGGCGCATTTGATGCCACTGTGGACGGCCTGAACACGCTTGTCCTGATGGGGATTCACGTCTAACAGGAGCCCTGGAAAGTCGACTTTCATGTCAATAAAGGGAGCTTATCATTGATGCGTTTCGAAGGAGGCTACAGGACCACTGATTTAAATACTGCCTAATAATTCGGCGAGAGGAGTCACTTAACGTCCGCCTCTTGTTATATATGAGTATGCATATTTTCTGTATATAAATAAATTGAATAATCGTAAAGTAATCTAACATGATTGTTGGCTGGAACTAGGTAGCGCCAGAATGTACATTTTAAACAATTTGATATGAAATAAACTCTTGCTCTTAATATTCCTAATTGCTATGCGCCTATTCATGAAAGATAAAATCAGAATATATGTCTCTGCAATAGTGTCTGAAATTGATTAAGTCATACACATAAGCAGTGTTTATTGCATGATTTATTGATAAGCTTCTTGGCTATTAGTGGATGCTTACACCGCATTTAACAGTGACAGATGGCATTAGCCTCATGACCTGCTGGCTGCTGGCCTCATGATTCAAGGCAATGATGGCACCAGGGTATGTTGAGAGACTGTAGCTGGGAACAGTCACACATTGGGAGGTGTGATGTGAAATTGTTATATTTTGAAACTTTAGGAGCAGCGTGCAGGGGGAGCAGGGACCAAGTTCTGCCGTGCCTGAATGGTGTTGACACAAATTATGCTATTTCCTTTAGTTGCTTTGCTAAAATGGCACTCTCAAGGACATCACATGCCATGTCTCTTACTTATCTGAACACATTTGATCTGTTTCTTGGAAGGGTTCCAAATCATATTCTGTTTACGTTAGCATCCCCTCAATGGCCTGTCTCTGCCTTTATTTAACGGCTGCATCCTGTCTTTTCTCCTCTTTTGAACTTGAATCACAGTTTTGTGCAGAAGATCTGAAAGGATGTGGAGATACACAGTTGTAGGTTTCTAACCCAAATTGTCTTTACTTTTTCATATTTATAATTCCTTTAAGTTAATATTCCTGCAAGAATTGCTGTCATTGAAACTTGGATGTTCCCTTATTTTTTCCCAAATCTAACCCTAAAAAACGGAGGTGTTAATTTCCCTCCCTACTATCCTCTCAATCACTACCTTGCCAATACATTTTCCTGATGTCCAACTTTCCTTTTACTTGTTTGTACACAACCTGGGTTTTGAATTTGATCCACTTTCTTCCCAGGGATTCTCTTTGTCTTCATCAGACAGCTTTGCTGCCTCATAGTTGATTGTCCAGTCAGGATAACATTTACTCACTTTGGGCATATTAACAAGGGCTTTATCTCCGCTTTTTTGGCTTTAAAAGCCAAAGAAGCCGAGATAAAAATATCGCCCTATCAACAACAGGGTGCTAACATGCAAAATCTCAAACAGCAGCTCCGCACTGCGAAGCCCACGCTCTCTGGGAAAAATGCAAAATCAAGCACGCACAGGGCGCAGGATGCTGCACAAAGTCCTGAAGACACAAAGAAAAGCAGAAGGGTCCCAAAACGTCCTCAGAGATGAAGGGGCAATGCAGGGCCCAGGGAGGCAAGCCCTCCTGGCAGCCCCCACTAGGCCCCAGCAGCAGCACTCCCCGGCAGGATTCAGGAACAAAGACTGAACATTGGGAGTCACGGCCCCTATATTTATATCACAGATTCTCTTTGTTTGTAGTACAGGGCATGGGGGAACCAGATGCAACTGGTTCAGGGGGGATTTGGAGTACTTTGTTTTGCAAGCTCCTCTTCCCCTTTGTCAGGTGGGGGCTAGGTGATCAGACACACTACTGGGGGCGGAGCCAGCATTCACTAGGGCAGGCACCATCCTATTCAGAGTCAGGGGATTACCCCTCCCACTACTCCCAGCCCAGATGTCCTATTCAGCCCAGCTCTGACTCACCCTGCCCCTCCTGGAGCCACACACACCTCCCAGCCCCTGTCATTCACAAGCCAGACATGCAATTCACATCAGGCAGGCAGACACATAGCACACAGAAATGCCAACTTCTAAAAGTGGCATTTCTAAAATAACCACAATAAATCTGCGCACACCATTGCTCAGCATTTATTCTCACAATTTCATACATACCAGACTTGACCACACTGCTCCTCTCATAACAGGAATTACCACTGACACACACTGATCAGGGAATCCCCAATACATTCCTATGAGAGGGCAGGCCAACCGTACAAATGTAACACAGAGAGCGCACGCACTTTACACTGGACCACAGAGCCCAGAGTTCTAAAACCACCAATACCATGTCAGAGAAAAGGCAAAAAGTTTAGGAGTGAACCTGCCAAAGAGGGCCAAGTCGAACAACCGCCTTGGTGAATAATAAGGAGAATTCCTTACAGTTTTTATTGGTGGTAATAACATGAGGCTTAGGCGAGTTGAATGTTTCACGATCTCAAACATCTTTTTGGGTGTTTAATTGATTGATTCCCCTTTGTATATGGTTAGGTTTGGCTTTGAAGATATATTTTTCGTATATATTTCTTTTAGTGTTTAATTGTGACAGATTCCCCAAGGAACAACTGTGTCTGCAAAATAAGAGATTTCTTGCCTTTGATCAACTGTTCGGAGAAGCAAAGGGATTACCTTTTTTTGTCTCTTAAATGATTTTGGGGCAATTGTATCCATTATACCTATTGTATTGTCATTCTAGGGAACAGTTAGCTTGTTGACCTCCTGCTCCAGATGATGGATTGCAAAATGTGTGTGCTATTTCTGAAATTTGTCAGCAAAAAAGGGGTGGATGGATTGCTTAAATTAATCCCAGCCACTGGTAATTTATCTGGGCCGCAATCCAGTCCATGTTTTTTGCGGACCATACCACCTCAGACAGGAACCAGTTTTATGCAAATCAGACTTGGTCCTTGTTAGAAATGGGGGTCTCTAGTTGGCAGAGGTATGCACCTTGTCCAAGAACGTACCCTTGCTTCTAGCCAGGATAAGGGAGTTACACACTTTAGACAACCCCTGCTCACACCCGTGGTAGCTTGGCACTACAGACAGGCTTATCCCAAAGGCAATGAATAAAAGTATTTGCACCCAGAGACACAATAACAGAGTGAAAATACTACAAATGGACACCACACCAGTTCAGAAAAATAAAGTATCTTTATCTAAACCAAACAAGACCAAAACAACAAAAACATACACAATTCAAAATAGCACTTTTAAAGGGTTTCAAGAATTCTGTCCATAGAAAACTGCCTGACTTTTACACAAAGTAATTCAAATATGTCAAAATCCACAAGGCAAAACATCCACAGAGAAGGGAAGTGTCGGAAAACGCAGCAATGTGTCAGTTCCTGAGTCCTAGGCGAGGAGATGCTACAGTTCTGCTGCATGCAGGAGCTTCGAATCCGGACTGTAGGGGAAAATGATGTGTTGATTCCAAGATGGTTCTGGTATGCGTGTGATTCGTCGGAAAAATTGCTGCACAGGTGCGATGTGTGAAAATCTGGGATACACTGGGGCTCAATGCGGTGGCGGCAAACAGAGGCTGCTTCGATTTCCTCAGCCGCTGTCCCACGAAGCGTCGATTCTATCAGCTGCACAGCAGGGCCTGCATCGGAGTCAGTGCGGTGACCTCGGACTTCAGAGGTAGGTGCATGGGACTCGGCATGCAGTAGATTTTTCAGCTGCTGGCAGGCAATGCATCAATTCTTCGCACGGCAGCAGAGTGTTGTCATTTCTCCCACTCTGCAGTGCTGCATCAGAAAAACAAGCGCTGGAAGGAGGAAGCATTGATTTTCATGGCTTCTTTAGCTCCCAGCAACAGGAACAACATCCAGAGGCCCATAATTGGAAAAGGCATCTCCTGGCAGGTCAGAACTCCCAGAATTGGAGTTCAAGGAAGCTGGTGGTGAAGTCTTTGTATCCCTGAGACTTCAGAACAGGCAGCAAGCACACACAAGCCCTTGGAGATTCTTCACAAGCAGTTTCACAGCAAATTTCCAGTCTTTGTCCTCTCCTTGGCAGAAGCAGCAACTTTAGGCCAACCTAGCAAAGCAACACACAGCAAAGGGGCAGTACTCCTCCTTACAGCTTAATATTCTGGGGTTTCAGGTCTAATATTTATGCCTCTTTTTCTCTTTGTAGTCCTTGCTGCAAGAGCCTCGGAGCTCAGGAAAAGCAGGTTCTGTCCTTCCTGGTCCAGCCACACTACAGGAGTTGGAGACAGCATTGTGCAGAGCAGACAGAGCCTATTCAGGTGCTAGTGAAAACACCCCCACCACTCTAAATGCAGAAATGTCCATTCAGCCTTGATACGAGTAATCTAGGAAAGGCAGGGCACACCTCAACCCCCTAATGAGTGCCTAGAATGGATGCACATCCCCAGCCCCCGTCACTCCAAAACCAGACAGTGAATTCACAAACAGGCTGAGGCACACAGGAAGGTTAAACAAGGAAATGTCGACTTTCTAAAAGTGGCGTTTTCAAACACACAACTTATAACCTGCCTTTACTATAAGATGTGTTATCAAATTCTGAGTTTAGAGAGCCCAAACTCAAAATCTCTAACTGTTACCAATTGAAAGAAACACATGTAAAATGTTACAGTGCAGCCCGAAGGACAGTGGATTCACTTGCCAGGTCGACATGGCAGTCTAAGACAGCACATGCAGACCCTGCAGTGGCCAGTCTGAGACACATTTACAGGGCTATACAGGTGGGTGGTACAACCAGTGTCACTAGTAGCATTTGCTGTACAGGCCCTGGGGACACACAGTGCACTTTACTAAGGGCTTACCAGTATATCAAATATGCCAATCATGGATAACCAATCATAATCACAATTTAAAAAGAGAGCATATGCACTTTATCACTGCTCAGCAGTGGTAAACTGCCCAGAGTCCTGAAGCCAACGAAATATGAATGAAATAGAGGAGGTCAAAAAGCAAAAAGTCGGAGGGCAAACCCACTAAAAATGTCAGGCCTAACACATCCCCCTCCCATCCTAAAGCCAGGGTAGACTAATCAATCCCTTGATGGATTTCCCTACTTGGGGCTATAAAACATAGACCAGGCCCACAAGTGGCCTCACCAGGGTCAGTCCTGGGGTGCTCTGACCTCAGAGTCGGTAACTCCTGATCTACTGGTCCTCCCACTGGGGACTGTCTCCCCCCTCACCCCTTTCTCTGGACTCATGCACCCTCCCACTTCGACTGGTGCTGACAAACACCAGAACTGGTGGGAGACTTGTGACAGCAGCCCCCACCTCACCTGACACCCTATTATCCCCCTCAGGGGATGGCCTTTGGTACAGACTAGCCCCCCCCTCTTGGCACTCACTCATGGAACCAACCAGGCTCTGGGACTGGGTTTTAGGCACCTTGGGACTCAGAAGAACCCCACTCCCTCTAATCAGAGACAGGACATAAGACCCCTCACCCATCCCATAACACCTGGACCTCTCTGAGTTACTACAAATATCTTCTACCTCACCTGGTTGGGAACATTTTGAGCCACCTCCTTCAAGGTCACTCCCAGAAGCTTCTTCAGCCCCTCTGGAAGTCTGCCACCAGTGCAAGCTCCCTGGGGTCATAGAACTCACATTCCACCGGGTGTTGGCATAGCTCTGAAAAACAGAGACTGAACATATGCTCTCTAACATTTGACTCACACAGCCCCTCACATGTGTTAACCACGCTACCCTTCACCTCACCATCCATTGCCTTGCAGAAGTACCCCACATCACCCACCTGAGACTGGTGAGACAGTGTTTGACTTTTTCTGTCACTCAACTCACACTCTTTTGGGCAGTTTCCATACTCACATGCCAGGGTGTATGCCATGAGGGAACCCCTCTCCCTGCACCTCTCATCTAGAGTCAGTAGAGTGCCCCTTTCACCACCAGGAATATGATCCTCTGTGCCAGTTCCCAATTCACCTCAGGGACCCTGCGCATCACCGGAGCTGCTACATAAGCCTGAACCCTCCAGTGTATGTCAACTTCCTCCTTAAAGTCAGGTACCAAATCTCTGGGTGTGTACTTCTCCCTCAGTACTACAAATCCCGCCACTGCTACCAATGTTAGAAATGGGGGTCTCTAGTTGTCAGAGGTATGCACCATGTCCAAGTAAGGACCCTTGCTTATAGTCAGGATAGTGAGGATAAGGGAGTTACACACTTTATATAACCCCTGCCAACCCCCTTGGTAACTTAGCACGAGCAGACAGGCTTATCCCAAAGGCAATTTTTAAAGTATTTACACCCAGACACAAAGTAATACAGTGAAAACACTTCAAATGGACACCACACCAGTTTGGAAAATAAAGTATCTTTATCGAGACCAAAATGACAAAATTCCAACATACACAATTCAAAATATGACTTTTAAAGAGTTTCAAGCAATTCAGTCAAGCCCACTAGTAGCATTTGATTTACAGACACTGGACACATACAATGCACTTTACTAGGGGCTTACCAGTAAATTAAATACAGCAATCATGGATAACCAATCATGATCACAATTCACACGGACAGCATATGCACTTCAGCACTGATTAGCAGTGGTGAAGTGCCCAGAGTCCTGAAGCCAATGGAAAATGGATCAAAAACAGGACGTCAAAAAACAAAAGGTCTGGGGGTAAACCCGCTAAAAATGCCAGGTCTAACAGTCCTGCTCCAATATGTTCAGTCCAGCCAAACTGCCAAAGCAGGTACCCTATGTATGGAAACAGAAGCAATTAGGTTTCAGCATTTCAGGACCCTTTCAGTAGGGTTCAACTTGAGTCGTATGGCTTAGTGAGCATGGCACCACATATGGGCATACCTGTCACACTTGTGCTGTCACACTGAGGACTACAAAAAAGCGATGGACAGAATTCTTGAATTAGTTTCAGTCACTGGTAATTAATATGGGCTGCACCCCAATCCATCTTTGTTTTGCCAACCATGCTACCTCAGATAGAAACCAGCGATATGTAAATAATTTTGGTTGGCTCCAATATAAATAGTCCAACCCAAACTGCCAGGGCAGGTATATAAGCAATCCCAGACTGGTTTCAGACTATGTTGGCCTCACCAGTAGGGTGAGGCTTGAGTCCTATGGTACAGCGAGTACAGGACCCACATCTGGGCATTTTTCAAGTCAGTCAAAGTTGCTCAAATCTGTTATCTGTTGCTTGAGCCTCTAGAAAACAATTGGTCCTGGACCTTTCTTTTCACAAAAAACACTTTCTGAAAAAATTGTTACTTCCAAAGCGATACAGTGCATGCATACAATCAGCACTAGATCAATTAAATCCAAATAAAGAATATTCTTTGATGTGCAAGAACCTGATTCTTTTTTTAAAAAGACATATATTTATTGTTCATACACTTATTACCAAACACTGGCAGACACTTTACTATGCATGTAACTTAAGGAAAGGGGGTTGCTTCAATGGTAAAGTGCATAGGAGTGGTGCTTGTGTGAGAAGTGAGGATAAGGAAAGTAAAGAATCCAAAAGGGGTCAGAAAACAAACATTACTGTAATTTTTCTAAATTTAACTGATAACAAAAATCAGTCTGTTCTGGCCTGTCCAACAGTATATTCAAATACAGTTCATGAGTTCAATATGATTTATAAACACAACAAAGAAATATCATCTGTAAAAGGGCATTAGGGGGGACACGTGGTCCAAGCCTGTTGGGGATATGCGTCGATGTTTCGACCTAACTTGGGAACATAGTGGGTAACTGTAACCTTAGCCTGCAGGTCTACTTGAGGACAAGGGGCAAGGGAGAAGCAACCTATTCAAGGTTGAGAGTAGACCTGGCTCCCGGGATGGCCACCCGCATACACGCTGTGGTTTCTTAATGGCCCACGAACAATTTAATCTTCATAAATCCATGTGAGGAGTAGACGAAGAGATCACCATCCACACTTGTGTTGCGGTATACATCCACAATTAAAGTGAATCCTGCTCCAGTAGTGAGCCTTATTTGGGATGCGAATCAATCACACCACCGTGCTATGTGAGGACTGTGCTCCGTGAACGCTGAAGGATTCGTTGCTGATCGATTCGCATCCCAAATAAGGCTCACTAATAGCGCAGGATTCACTTTAATTGTCATACTTTCGCAGTATTTTACTGTTGTGACTCTGCTAATGAAGGAGGTCTTTTTTACTTCCATTGTCTTACTCAGCTGTGTCTCTCTTGTTAATATATTTCAGAAGTTCTTAGTTGCAGTGCTCGTATAATCCTCTTTCCCCAAAGAAATTTCTTATAGAGACTGTTGTCTTTTCTCAGAGATTGCACCACATGAGCCCCTCAATTTTCTTGCTACCAATTGAAAGTGGGATCTTGCTTTTTACCAAGTGTCTGACAATGTTTGATGAATAAATGATGGGTTTTTGGGAGAGAGGGGTGCAGCACATACTACAGACTATTTTATTGTTTGAAAAAGGCTGCTTTATTGAAACAGTTGCAGATCACAAACTTTACCTGGCTAACCGCCTTACAAAACTAAAAACCTTGCTAAACATCAGAAGAATTAACCAATATCCTACCCACACCCCTACATCCAACCCACATTTCCCACCCAGGAATTATCTCCTTTCATTGTAGTGCATTTCAGCAGTTTTCAGCTTCAGATTCCCCCTGCAGCCTATGACTACATGTATGAACCTCTAAGCAACCAAACTTCCTAAAATTAACCTTGAACTTCCTGCCTCGCCTCCCTTTGCACATGGTTCACCAACTGGCAACAGCAACAAAACTTCTATTAACTCCTGCAAAACTTTCCAGGTCAACGACAAGCTCCTGTCTCACCATGCACAAACTAACCCCTGTCTCAACAACGGAGTCCAAACCTGCACCAAATCACTGACAACCCAAGAACCCACAAGCTAGCTAAGTGGGAAGGGAGGTTGGGAAAGAACGCCAGAAATTATCTCCCTCTCAATAAAAGCCAGGTCATCTGAAACTAAAATCGTGGCAGGGAGCCCAACTTAAAACACTATGGGGCATATTCACAAGGATCTATCGCTGAGTTAACGGCACTTTATCGCAGCCAAAGTTGCGATAAACTTATCGCCCCAATCACAAGCCCACAGCACCAGTATACCAGTATACCAGCGATAGCAGCTGCAAAAAAAACATCGCCACAGATGACCCCCGCAACTATCGCTAATGAGATACAGAGTAGGCGTTCCCATGCCAAAAGCCGCGAAAACACCACTCCATAACATTCACAACGACCAGCCAGTACGGCGATAGGAAAATAAAACAGCGATAAGGCGCGTTAGCAGCAGGAAAATAACACCTGCTCTGACCTGGTGCAAAGTTGGACCACAGCCTGCACCACAGCCCAAAGCCACACCTGAAGAACAACAGATGCACCCGGGCAACTGAACATGCAGCCCGGAGGGCCGAAAGGGCAACAACACCCACCGCAAACACTCCCAGGACCCCCCTCCTCTGCACCCCCGACCAAAGACATGCCACATCAGCTACACCTAAACATGTACAAAAAATCAGCATGATGTCACACAATCGCAACTGGTGACATCCATGTGTCGTCACAAAAACGAGCATCATACATTCACTTCCGAAGCAACAAATGAAACTTTATTAACATAAACACTGAAATGAAATGAAATGAAGACACATGGCGGCTCCCCTCGGGACAATCCGTAGGTCACAGCCTGCAAGACAAAAATCATGATGAGAAGTAACGCTGGGTGGAAAACTACGCTACGCTCGCGGAGTGTGCATAGCGAGCGCAACTACGCGCTACGCAAATTGCACGTAGCACAGTGCAAAAACGTGTAGTGTAGTGGGCATTTTTTGCTCACTTGCGGTCCTCAGCATCAAGTTGGCGACTGCGAGCGAGCAAAATCAACATCTCGGTGAGACTTTTTCCTCGTTCGCGATCGGCAACATCAAGTTGGCGATCGCGAGCGTGAAAAATAAACCTCCCGGCAAGATTCTCAACGCGGGGAAGTCAGGTTTATCATTGCGAGTGGTCGCTTATGCTCGCGACCGCTCGCGATGAGAAACTACCAGTCCGCGTGGAGAAAGCTGCCGCTCAAGTACAAATCTACTCGAGCAGCAGAAAACGACCGCTTGCACTGTGCATGATGCCGTTTGCAATGATTGAACAGTGCGGACAAGCATCCGACACTGTGCAATCATTGGAACAGCATTTCCCCAACCGCACTACGCAGTTTGCGTAGATACACGTAGCGCGACATAGTGCAAAGTGCACTTCACGTAGCGTAGTGTAGCGCGACTACGCGAACTACACCCTGGGTTAATGAGAGGTGTGTCCTGTGCAAATCAAAGGACAGAGAGAGAGGGCGAAGGAGAGAGAGAGGAAGAAAGGGAGGGATAGAGAGAGAGAGAAGGAGAGGGGGAGAGAGAGAGAAGATGAAAAGGGGGAGAGAGAGAGAGTGAGAAGAAAGGGGGAGAGAGAGAGAGTGAGAAGAAGAGAGGGGGAGAGAGAGAGAGAAGAAGAGAGGGGGAGAGAGAGAGAAGAAGAAGAGAAGGGGAGAGAGAGAGAGAGAGAGAGAGAAGAAGAGAGGGGGAGAGAGAGAGAGAAGAAGAAAGGGGGGAGAGAGAGAGAGGAGAAGAGAGTGGAAGAGAGTGTGAGAGAAGAAGAGAGGGGGAGAGAGAGACAGTGCCACCCCTACGCACCCAGGCCACACTGCTCATATGCTGCCACCGGTGTGTCTCCAACCACTTGCCAGTATGTATTGCAGCACACCAGGTCACACATCTGAGACAGAGTCATCATCTGAAACAGAGTCCTGATACATGATTGGCACAGTACACACAATTGCACAAGACAACATCACCTGCCTGCCCATGCACACCCAGGCAGAGGCACCCCAGACCCTCCCGCCGCCCATCAGAGCATGCCCGCCCTTACACACCCAGGCCTCACTACTCACCTTTGCCATCGGCGTGCATACAGGAGGTCCCACCATGTTCCGCTGCAAGCCACAAGCTCGGGCCCCACTGACATGGCACCCTCCACACCATGCAACCCCGCACCGCAGGCCACCAGGTCTCACGTTTGGTACTGGGTCTTGATTACTCCATGACAGAGGACATACCAGTGTACCCTGCCTCATCGCAGGCTGCACACCCGCTCAGCCCAATGGGTGCCACTAACTCTGGGATCCCGCAAGCGATGCCACATGGTGGTAGGCCCGTGCTACCCGCTGGCTCTGGCCTACACTGCGGTCCAGCAGGGCACACAAAACCAGAGCTGTCCGGACCGGCGGGACGGGGCATCATCGCAGGCTGCACACCCGCTCAGCAGCTTAAGGTGCCACTAACTCAGTGCACGCAAAGTCACCGTCCCGTGGTGGGGTGTCCGTGCCGGCCACAATGCTCTGGGTGCCACTAACCCTGTGCAACCCCATTCAGCACCACGTGGTGGTAGGCCCGTGACGGCCACAAGGCCTCGGGTGCCACTAACCCTGTGCACAACAACTCATGGGCCCTTTATGATTGAGAACCGTGGATCGTTTATCATCCAGTCACCACCGGCAGAGGGGAATGTGACGTTGTCTGTCCCTTATGTTGGCGGAGTCACATGGCCTGTGACGCCTCTTCCGGATGGGTGTGGTGTTCGTGCAAACCTGCCCTCAGGGAGTTGCTGTGACATGCTGACAACTAGAGCAGTGACTTGCACACCACCAGCGCGTACGCCTGCTACGGGTTGCAATGAGGGCCCCCCTCGGAGCATAAGCTGAGTGGTCTGGCCTGCCGTACGCCAGACCAGCGTAGGGCTTGCAACAATGGCTCTGGGCTCTGGGCATGGTTCAGTTCATGTCCGGACATGGAAGTGACATATGCGTGTGTCCCTGTTGTAGTGTACACGGCACCCGGTACACAATATGCAACGTAGCACCTCCTGACTAGCATCCCACAGGATGAGCATCATTGACACAGGGGAAATCACTGTCCCTACATTCATCCACGCATTCATACATGAATGATGAAAGACATTACACAGCAGTGCGTCACTGGATGTTTATTGCACATCCAGTGCAGTTCTGCAGCTGGAGCGGTACAGGGCAATGCCGACCACACTACACAATATGGGCCCGTGGAGGGCCAGCCAGAGTCCATCCGGGGATGACAAGTTCTGCGGAAGAGGAAGGGTGCAGTCGCAGTCTGGTTGCCATGCCATTGGTCATCAAACAGGAAATGGCAGTCCATGTCGCTGTCCATGGTGAGTGCATCGGAGTGTATCGGGGTTCAGTGGAAGGTCATGTTGCCATGTGCGGCACCAAGCAGAAACAGGCCAGGTGGCGGAAATTAATGCTAGTGCCTCCTGATCACAAACCCATCCACGTCCTCGTCCCCGGATGTGTGCTCTGCCCCACCTGTGGGTGTTGCAGTACTGGCTGAGGCACTGTGTACCACTGACACATCAGGTGCCGTAGTGGATACGTCTGCCGCACTGTGAGGCAATGGCACACCTTGGGGCAGAGATGTGGATGGTGAGGGGCCAGCAGCATTCATCATCGCCACGCCTTTTGGCAGCAATGCCATGATGATGATCTGCAGGGCATGGTAGATCCCAGCTACATTTCGCTGGTGTGCTGCGGTGGCTGCCATCCTTTCCGCCTCCATCCACACCATGTCCTCCATGAGCCTCCGCATGTGTGCCAGCTCACGGCTGGTATCACTGGAGCCCCTTTTCTTCTCTCCGCATCATGACGCCAGCGATGTCAGTCAGGGCTCCTTGGAGCGGGCCTAGACACCCATGGATGGCGTTTGGCAGCCATGAGGTCGAACCCCACCCGCACCTGCTCAGCTGTCTCCCTCTGGACCTCCAGCACACAGCATTGGAAGGCCGAATGTTGTCCCTGGGGGTCTTGGGAGACTGCCGGGGCTGTGGGTGCCTCCTGCGGGGTGGTTTGGGTGGTGGGTGGGGTCTCCTCGATTCAGCTGGGTAGCCCTGATCCTGGAGGTGAGTCTCAGATGATGTCAATGATGTCTAGGAGGGCTTGTGCGTCGATGCTGGGGTTGTCCTCCTCGTCATCAGTGAAGAGTGGCTGGGACAGCTCTGCAGGGGGTGTTGACGGTGGCCCTGCAATGTGAAAGGGAGATGGTGTATTGCAATGTGTCCACATGTATGTAGCCGCATGTTACATGTTGACATTCAGACAGCATGGCATTGTACATTGTGACAGTCTGTAGATCTGGGCGATTACCCAGAGTCATTGAGGGTGTGCACTGTGCTCTGATTGTGCATGTGTGCCATCGTGGTCATCTCCACCCGTCCCCCCAGTACCTGGTGGTAACTCACCCTGTTGCGGTTGTGTTGAGTCCTGTCGAGCAGTGTCCGGTCCCCCGACTCCGGCCACAGTATCTACACTGATGACTGTCGACACCAGCTCCTTCATGTCATCCAGCACGAGCTGTGGCGCTGGACCCCACCTCCAGTCTGCATTGCTGCCTTCTGGTTGGCTGCGAGTTTTTCCTTGGTCTTTCGCTTGATGTCATTCCATTGCCTCTTGACCTCGTCCATTGTCCTCTTGTGCTCTCCGACGACATTCACCTTGTCCACGATGTCCCGCCATATTCCATTTTTGGTGCCCAATGACACGTTGGAGGTGACGAACAGTTGTTGATGGTTTCCATCACCTCCGTGACTATGATCCTGTTCGCCTGCGGACCGAACTTTGTATTCCTCTTCTTCTTGTCCTTGCCCTTTCCTGTCCCCGAGGTCCCGGGCTGGTCATCCAGGGTGCTTGTGGGCTTGCGCTCGTCCTCTGCACCTGCTCCGGCTGCCTCCATTGTGCTTGGGTGTTGGTCAGTTTTTGTTTGGGTGTTGTTTCTACTTTTATGGTGATTTTTCCCGCCTGCCAGGTGTGTGTTGCAGGCCTGGCGCTGCTTATCGCTGATTTCCTCATCGCGCTTTGGCCTATCGCAGGTTTTTTTGTGTTGTGGTTTGTGTTTTCATCACCATCGAGGTGGTTGTATCGCGGACATTGTCTGCGGTTTCGGCAGACTATCGCATGGTACCGCCTTGTTGTGAATTCCACGTTGACACAGGGTGATTTTCCCGCGATAGGCTGTGATGTGTAAAGTTGCGTTAACATTTTTTGGTGATGTTTAGCACACGTTCTTGTGAATATACCCCTATATACTTTGGGCTATACTGGGCTATAAATGTAGCCTAAAACAAAATGGCAGTTCTGGACTCTGCCACCATCCCATTCTGCCTGTGGCTGCCCCCGAACCCCCTTGGGAGAAAGGGTCACAGCAGATATCACAAACCATTTTATCGTGTGAAAAAGCTGCTTCATTGAAAGTGGTGCACATCGCAATCTTTACCTAGCCAACTGCCTGATAAAACTAAGGGGAATATTTACAAGGAAATGGTGCACTGCATCATTTAAAAAACTCAGAGATAATCCATATTTTCAACAACATGGCACACCCCTGTGTTTTCCCTTGCACTGGCACTAAAAATAGCTGCCTAGGGCAAATACAGACACCCTTGCACCGTAGTGCAAGATTGCCTGCATTGCAGGGAATATTTGTTTATATGTAAGGAGGTGTTCCTTCCTCTGCATAAATAATCATTAAAAAATGATGATTTGCTAATTCTATTTGTGCTGCTTTCTGCAGCATACATAGAAGCAGCAAATCCCCATTATTTAATGATTGGTAGCAAATCCCCATTATTTAATGATTGTTTATGTGCAGGAAGGGACATCTTCCTGCACATAAACAATTATTAAAGGTGTTTTGCTCTTTCTATGTTTGCTGCAGAATTCAGCATGCATAGAAAAAGCAAAAACGAGGAGTACCTAAAGTATTTCTCCTCATTTGCCAATCTAATGCCTGCTTTAGCATGGCATTATTTATGGCAGTGCATCAGATTTACAGATAAATGTAAATCTGGGGCAGCATCAAAATGCAAAGGGCCCGATTCACAGAACTAACTTAAGACAAAATCCTAAACTTACTACCATTTTGGTATTCACAGAATGCACTTACTGCTTTTGGTATTCACAGAATGCACTTACTACTTTTGGTATTCACTGAATGGATTTAGGACTACTAACTTTACGTCTGCACTCGGGCTGGAAATTCCGGCCCGGAGGTGGAGCTTCCGGCCCGGAGGCGCAGCTTCCGGCCCAGAGGTGGAGATTTTGGCCATGGCTAAATCTCCGCCACTGGCCGGAATCCCCACCTCCGGTCCGGAAGCTCTGCCTCCGCCCTGGAAGCCCCGCCTCTGGGCCGGAAGCTCCACCTCCAGGCTGGAAGCTCCGCCTCCGGGCCGGAATTTCCGGCCCGAGTGCGGACGTAAAGTTAGTAGTCCTAAATCCATTCTGTGAATACCAAAAGTAGTAAGTGCATTCTGTGAATACCAAAAGCAGTAAGTGCATTCTGTGAATACCAAAATGGTAGTAAGTTTAGGATTTTGTCTTAAGTTAGTTCTGTGAATCGGGCCCAAAGGGTGTTGTGGTGGAACGCCCACAGCAACATTCATTGCATGCTCCTTCCACACAGAAAACTGCACAAAAGGGTACCATATTTACAAAGCGGTGTTAAGCCACACAAAATGGCTTAATACCACTTTGTAAATATGGTGCAGGGCATTGCGTCACCGAAACATCATAAAAAGTTATGTTCCGGTGGTGCAATCCCCTTGTAAGCATGCCTTTAAAAGCCTTGTTAAACATCAAATAAACTAACCAATATCCTACCCCCATCCCTATGGTCTCACCCACACGCCCCCCCCCCCACAACTATGTCACTCAAATTAACCATGAAATTCCTGCCTGCCATCCTTTTGCACATGGTTCACCAACTGGCAACATCAACCAAACTTCTGCCAACTCCTGCAAAACTTTCCGGGCCTTCGCCATTCAGGAAAAGGGAGCCTGCTAACTTTTTCTGCACCCTCCCCAGTTCCCCTCTATACAGTCTACTAATCTCCTAATATTCAGACCCCTCAACAAGACCTAATGTCTGAATGACAAATGCGCCCAAAGTCAGTTTCCCTGCAAAAACAAGCCATTTCCCGATTCAACTTTCTTTGTGCCCTATCGATCATAGAAGGCTTTCTGTCCCCCTCCAAATCCTGCTTGGAATATATTCTGTCCACCACAGAAAACACCCAGCTCATTGGGCCTTAATCTACAACACGTCTTTCTTTATTGCCGTCATAAGCACTACAATTTTTTCCTTCACAAGATCATTCTCCCCCAAATGTATAACTAACACATCGAGGCATCTACCACCAACTAACATGCCAATCAGGCACAACAACAATTCCCGCCAACACAAACCCCTTAACCCTTCCATGTAATAGGATACAAATATCTGTCCAAACCTCGATTTGCTGCAAAACCCCTCTTAATATTTTGTCTCTCCGCCCACTTGGTGAAAGATTGTCCCCCCACCCAAATGGCCATGTCCTCAACTGCTGGACCAACCATCGAACCTGTAACCAAACAAAACAGCAGAAAAGATTTTTTTTTAAACATGCCCCACAGTGCTTCCTTCATCTCTCAAAACCCACACAAAGCTCCTGTAGCAGTAAGAAGACCGTAGAACCCATACGCATAAAATCATTGCACACCCAGCCTCTACTACCTGCTTCATTCACAGTACTAATGCAGAAAGAATGAGTACCATATTCTGCTGGGGGCACTCCCAATGCCGCAAACGCTTTGCAGAGAACTGATAACAGCCGGATCCCTGAAACCTTCATTCCAGACTGGTGCCTGAAAACCATGCCGCTGCCACTACCTCTTGAAACGACCTACCAATTGCCCCAAACACTGTGCTGTGCCCCAACGACTCTCCTCCCTGGCGCTCTCTGATCAGATTTGGAGTTGCTAAGCCATATCTCCAACCAACCCTTCATCCTTGTGACATCCTCCAACAGTTCCCCACCCCATCTCCTATCAAACAGCAATTATGACATGCGGAATGCACCAAAAAACATCCAGGACATAAGGGCAGAGAACAAACAAGTCTCCATCGCACCACTGCACACCTTTGTTAGCTGCAGCAAAACCCTGCAAAACAAACTCCATGTTAATGTATTCCTCATTCACCCCAAGTGTCCCTGCTCTCGTGCCCAAACCTCAGCATCCTGCACCGCAACTCGACCGCCAAGGGGGCATATCCCCACAACAATTTTCCCAATAAACTAATTCCTGAAAGTTTTCCTGTTATGGCAACGCACGACAAACCCTTCTCTGTTAAGTCCAGTATAAGCTCGTACTCTTCCCCTTAAACTCCTCCTTGGGGCACATCTCCCTATGCAGGAGTTTGAGCATTTCCACAAACTCATCTTTCCACAATTTTTCTTTGGTGACCAATATCAAATGTGTCCCAATCGGATTCATGACCCCCATGTAGGGCAATCTTTTAGTCTTGAGGTCCTTGCTCTCCAGCCCCTCCTTTTGTCGAAGGGGTGGACGGGAAACTCCGCTTTGCTGGCGGAGTTTGCAGAGTTTTGCCAATCCGCGCTCAGCTTGGAGCATGGAGTATGCAAAAACTCTTTCAACTGCCAATGGAGGAGGTTCAATGGTGTGCCCACACCTAGACTTCATCCCCCAAAAAGTAGTTGGCCCAGAGGTGTGTTTGCATAGTGGTGGAGAAAAGGGGTAGGGCCTTCGACAAGCTCTCAGTAATCCAGCTGTGTGGGACTTACTGGTGGAAACAGGGGCAGTTCTTGGCCCCCAATGAACTTCAGTATTCAAAGGGACCTGATCCCCCAACAAGTAGTGCGCCAAGATGTGCGTTTGTAGAGTGGTTGAGAAAGGGGGCAGGGCCTCTGACAAGCTCTCAGCAATCCCGCTGTTTGGACCTTACTGATGATAAAAATAGGGGTTCTTGGCCCCCAATAACGCTCAGCAGCCCAGTGGACTTCATCCCTCGACGAGTGGTATGCCAGGAGACCCATTTGTAGAGTGGTTGAGAAAGGGGGCTGGGCCTCAGACGAGCTCTCATCAATCCCTCTGTGTGGGACTTACTGGTGATAACAGGAGGGGATCTTGGCCCCAAATGACACTCAGCGGCCAAAAGGACTTCATCCCCCAACCAGTAGTGCGGTATTAGGTGCATTTGCAGAGTGGTTGAGAAAGGGTGGGGGCCCCCAATGAGGTCTCAACAATCCCGCTAAGTGGGACTTACTGGTGGTAACAATAGAGGTTCTTGGCCACCTACAGCCAGCAGCCAAGGGAACTTCATCTTCCAATGAGTAGTGTGACAGATGGTGCATTTTCAGAGTGGTTGAGAAAGGGGGCAGGGCCTCTAAGAAGCTCTCAGGAAACCCGCTGAGTGGAACTTACTGTTGGTAAAAATAGGGGTTCTTGGTCCCCAATGACCCTCAGCAGACAAGGGAACTTCATCCCCCAACCAGTGGTATGCCAGGAGGCCCATTTGTAGTGTGGTTAAAAAAAGGGGGCAGGGCCTCCCGCGAACTCTCAGCAATCCAACTGTGTTGGACCTACTAGTGGTAGCAATAGGTGCTCTTGTCTCCCAATGACCCTCAACAGCCAATGAGACGTCATCCCCACAAGCAGTAGTACGACAGGAGGCTCGTTTGCAGGGTGGTTGAGAAAGGGTTGGGGCCGCCGTTGAGCTCTCAGCAATCCTGCTGTGTGGGACTTACATGTGGTTACAAGAGGGTTTCTTGACCCTCATGACTCTTAGCATCTTGGGGGACTTCATCCCCAACAAGTAGTGCCATAGGAGGCACATTTGCATAGTGGTTGAAAAAGGGGGCAGGGTTCTCAGCATTCCTGCTGTGTGGGACCTACAGGAGTTTTTGGCCACCAACGACCGTCGGCAGCAAAGGGGACTTCATCCCCCAATCAGTGGTGCTCCAGGAGGCCCATTTGTTGGGTGGCTGAGAAAAGGGGCAGGGCCTCCGACGAGCTCTCAGTAATGCCTCTGTGTGGGACTAACTGAGGGTAACAATAGAGGTTCTTGGCCCCCTATGACCATCAACAGCCAAGGGGACTTCATCCACCCAACAAGTAGTGTGACAGCCCAGGAAGCTTGTTTGCAGAGTGGTTGAGAAAGGGTCAGGCCTCCAACTAGCTCTCAGCAATCCCGCTGTGTTGGACTTACTGGTGGTAACAGAAGGGGTGCTTGGCAGCATCTAAGGGGACTTCATTAGGGGTGGCTGAGCAATACCACACCCCCTCACAGCACTCTGCGGAATTCTGTAAATGTTTTCAGTAAAACAGTGGTTGGATCAGAAATATCAGAAACCTCCTCAACAACATTGGGGTAAAGGGGAGTATTACTAATATCTCAGAACTATCTACCAAGAAACAAATCAAAGCAATGTACTGGGATTGGGTAGCGCAGAATGAAATCAGGGGTAGCAGGCAGGGGTAGACTAACTGAGGAATTTATGGATTCCAAACTAACATGCATCCTGGAAGGATACCTTGAACTTATCCAGGTGCCGGCTGATAGAAAGTTTTACACACAATTCAGGCACGGTTCTCTACCCCTGAATTCATTTACAAACTCTTGGTCAGGTAACAGTGCCTCGACCAAAGACTACCCTTGTTGCTCTGACCTGATCAAATTAATTGGCCATGCTCTCTTTGGCTGTCCTGCATTCTCTAGACCTAAGAAAAAATGGCTAATCCATATTCGTAAACAGGTTTGAACCCGTGACTATGAGGCAGCTTTGTGCATAGTAAAATCTGACATGAGACCAGTATTTGTGTGTGCAACAGCGAAGTTCCTGGGCTTTATGTGGGGAATTAGAAGAAAGGCCCAGAGAACTATTTTGTCATCCCCTCTAATAGGCCCATAGCAGGAGGAAATTAGTCTAACCACTATGGAGTGCAGTTAATTGAGCAACTATTCATGTTTCGATTTTTATGTGCTTTTGTGCCAGCACAAGCATTAATGCAATAGTTTTATGTACATTATTTTAGTGTTCTAGCCTTAAACAACATTGTGCATTTACGTACTAGGCAACATGAATCGATTAGCTAGTAGCTTTTTAAGGTAGTCATTGTACAGTTAAAGATTCAAGAGAAGGATTGTGTTTTTAAAGTTATTTCTTCTGTGTTTTTATGTGTAATGAAGGTTTTTAATATATCTCAATCTAACCGGGTTGGATATATGTACTTTGCACTTTTATGGTCTGATGACCGAATAAAGTTTATTGATTGATTGACAACTTACCACTTTTATGGAGACTCAGAACTACTCCACCCCTCACAGTCAGGGATTTGTTCAGGACATAGTACTAAATAGGCCCTCCTAGGAGTCACAGAACATCTTAGACATCTCCTGAAGAGGGTGAGATGGCAAAGTTGATCCTACTAGATCTCAGCGCTGCTGGTGATACTGTGTCCCACATAATGCTGTTGGTAAGACTGGCCAATCGGGGTTTACAAGGTATAGCCTTTCATAGATGGCATCTTAGTGATCGAACCTTTCACGTATCCTCTGCGAATGCCACCTTTACCTTTTTGGCCCTTACCTCAGGGGTTCCTCAGGGCTCAGCCATAAGTCCGGCCTTATTGAATATCTATGATCGCTCTCTGTCGGATCAGGTTGAAAGTTTTAGCCTGACTTTGTTTTCCTACGCAGATAACACACAAAATATTTTTCTTCGTCGTCTGCTTAGAATTTTAATTCCAAGGCCCTAAACTCAATGAAATGTAATGGCAAACAAATTGAGGTTTTGGTGTTAGGAAAAAAACAGTGCTTGTCGGGCCCTCAGCATTGGCCTGGAAACATGGGTGCTCTCCCTGCCTGTTAGAAATGGGATTTCTGGTTGGCTAAGGCTTGCGCCAAAGTCAGGCAGAAACCACCACTCTAGTCAGGGCAAGGAAGTTACACGCCAAAGATAACCCCTGCTCACCCCCTTGGTAGCTTGGCACGAGCAGTCAGGCTTATCCCTGAGGCGATGTGTAAAGCGTTTGCGCGCGCACCCAGCAACAACACCCAAGGCCCACCACAAAGGAAACTCCACACAAGGTATTCTATAAAAATAGCCTTTGTATTATACACAACACATTAGATAAAAACACACACTCTACAATGTGCCAACAGGCACGGGCAGAATTCACAAGGGATTATATATACAGGGGACAGGGCCACATGGACCACTGTCAGGAATTAGCACTTTGTAGAAATAGCACTTAGAACGTAGGAATAATATTTTAGAACATAGCACATACAATCACTGTAGCACTAAAATAGAACATGTAGCACCCAACCAGTAGCTACTGGTATCAGGTAAGTACCACCTACACAACCCTAACCACCTTAGGACAACATTGCGCAGGGAATCAGGACCTCACTAGCACCACCTGTACTAGGGAGAAAACAACCACCTAAGTATCACAATACCTGTAGGGGTCTAAGCACATAAACACATGATGCATAACATTCAGAGGTGTAAAGCAAAGCACATGACGCATAACCACATTCAGAGGTGCAGGAAAGGTACAATGGCGCCAAAACTCACATTAGCCACTATCTGTGGCAGTCCCTGGGCCAACTGGCCTTGTAGGGGCAAGGATGCCCTGCGTCCAGGAAAGTCAGGGCACGGCTGCGCAGGCTGCGCAAGCCAGCGCGCACAAGGGACAACCTACACGTTGCAGCTGCCCACGAAGTGCTGGGCAGCTGGAGAAGTGAGCGAGGGCACCACTGTGCCTTTTACAACAAATGTGGCATACCTTGGAGCCTCTCTGGGCTCTGCCAACAAGAATGCCCCCAAACGTTGGAGCCTGGTGGGCTCAATAAACAAATGTGCACCGTTGGAGCCTCTGTGGCTCTGAAAACAAATGTGCCCCGTTGGAGCCTCTGTGGCTCTGAAAACAAATATGCCCGAACCGTTGGAGCCTCTGTGGCTCGAGGACCATGTGCCTCTTTGGAGCCTCGTGGGCTCGGAAAACGAATATGCCCCTGTAGAGCCTTCAAGGCTCTAAATGATACTACTCCAGCAGTTAGAGGGAGGGGGGCCTCGTTGGAGCGGCCCACTGCCAAGCGGGGCCGCTCTGGACTGACTGCAGGTGCCCCTCTCCGTTGGAGCGCCACTAGCGCTCTCAACACCCAATGCTGGCTCCGTTCACCAGGCCGGCAAGAGAACCCACTCACCGGACTCTCCAGGCGCTGGTTGGACGTCTCCGGTGGCGGCGGGGCTCTTTCCCTTGCCGGCGGCGTCTCCTCTCGGCGCGGGGCTTCCCGTGACTGCGCGGGAGCCCCGGGCGGATTCACCACCCCGGCGTCTCTGTTGCCGGTAACACTCCGGCCGAGCAGCGCGTCTCGCTGCCTCGCTCCCTTCCTCTTCCGCAGGCGCACGGGGTAGGCTCCCGTCGCTTCCTGCCTAGGGTCCCGCCCACGTCCTCACCTGGCTTGCCTGACTTCCGTTTTCGCGGGGGCCGCGGCGGTGATTACGATGGCTGTGATGCGGGGTGGGCACCCGCGAGGATATCACCTCACATAAGCGGGGTAGGCACCCGCGAGGATGACCACAAGAAAACGGCCAGGTCCCTGGCGGGGTGGGCACCCGCTATGGTGGTAACAATGCCGGGTGGGCACCGGCTCCCAGAAATACAGCGCTCCTAGCGCTAGGGAGAAAATATGAAAGCGCTCGTAGCGCTAAAGGCCAACAAAAAGCTCCCAGGCGCCTTAAGGATACAAATAAAGCGCTCCCAGCGATTAGGGGAAAATAAGCACAAAAGTCCAGCAAAGTCCTCCCCTGCACACAGCAAGGCAGGGGTGGGGGGGCAAGGCTGGACCCAGAGCCAGCTCACTGGGCCTCCAGGCAGGGAGGTAGTCCACGTGGCGGTCCTCTGGTCCAGCGGCAGCAGCAGCAGCCCCCCCTCAGGTAAGATCCTGGCAGAGAACAGTTTCTGTGGGGACACAGCCCCATTTTTATACAGTCAAACACTTTGTTCTGGGTTCAGGGTGAGGGGGAAAACCAGTCGCAGCTGGTTGGGGAGCACCCTTGATGTGCTCAGCCCCTCACTCTATTCACTGGCAGGGCTAGGGTCGTCAGTCGCACCACAGGGGGCGGGGCCAGCATTGTGTGTGGAAAACCCTGTCCTATTCAGGACCCAGGTGTACTCCTCCCACCCATCTAGCTGCTGATCTCCCCATTCACCACTGGGTGACTCATCCTGACTCTGGGGAATCCCTAGCCCGTCACATGACATGACCAGCCAATCATGCGACAGACACACTGCACACAGAAGTGCCCACTTCTAGAAGTGGCACTTCCACACTAGGTACATGCACGCCGCACACATCATCGCGCAGCATTCACTCCCACGAGTCCGCACATACCAAACTCGGGCCTGCACACCCCACGCATCAGGAACTACTAGGGACACATACATTCCCCATGCATTCCTATGGGAGGGCAGGCCTATCTCACCACATGCACTCAGAGCACGCACGCACTTTACCCTGGGACACAGGGAAAGTGCGCAGAGACCAAACAATTACCACACCAAGTCACCAGTAAAACGCAAAAAAGTTCAGGGGTGAACCTGCCAGAAGGGCCAAGTCCAACACAACCCCCTTCCAGCCAAAACGCAGGGCAGACCAATCACCACCGTGATGGACTTCCCTGCTTGGGGCGATAGAACACGGACGCAGGCCCGCAACTGCAGGGACACCCTCCGGTTCTACGCCACGGTGAACCCATGGAATTCTTTCTAACACCACTGTCTGGACCAACTGGGCTACCCCACTGGTACTCCCAAGCTGTCCGCGGCCAAGACCAGGCCCTAGGCCACCCAGGTGCCACCGGTCTTTGCCTAACCATAGAGTGGGGGGTAGTAACCCCTGGCACATAGCGGCCATTCTCCACTCTACCCCTCATCAGGGCAGTTCTAAACTGCCACTGATCCTCCAGCCTAGGGTCTGTACCCTCAAGCGGACCAAAAGTCACGGGTGAGGCTCTCCTCCCCCTACCTCTTCTTCTGGGGTTCCGCCCTCTCTTCCTCTGAGAGGCGACCCCGTAACGCAATTCACCTACCAGCTCAGGACCCCTCCCTGAGAACTGGTCTCCCAACCTAGGGTTTAACCCCTCAGGTTGCACTGGGGTCAGAGGTGGGCTCTCCCACCCTCTGCACCACCTTCCAGAGTCCTGCTCCCTACCAACTGGGGCGGTACCTCTGGAAGAAGAACCGGTCAGGACACTGGTTACAGTCGTCCTACCCTTCAGGTCAGGCTGATCCTGAACCTGGCCTCCCAACCTCGGGTCTAGAACCTTTGGTGGAATACTTGCCTGGCACTCCAGGACTTCGGGGGACTTACACACCATCCCCCCAAGAGGAACATATGCCTCATATGTTGCATGACAGTCTGCCTGGCGCAGATCTCCCGTCCCCTGTCCACCTGACAGTGCGCGAAGATCCCCCAGGACAGACGTGTGGTCACCATGGTCACCTCGAGGAGACTCAGCCCTCCCGGCTGGTCCCTGACCCACTGGCTCCTCCACCGGGGAACACCGCCCCATGCCACTCCTCTCGCTGGACTTCTGTACCCTCCCTACTGGAGCGGTACTGCCAGACATCAGAACCCCTGGAGCTTTATTTACAGACGCTCCAGGTCCTCCATACACTAGGTGATCCTCCTCAAATGGACTAACAGGACAGCCTAGGTCCCAGACTTGGTGTTCCCTCATGAAACCATCCAAGTCATGAGGCAGGGTTTCGTGCGTCTGGGGACCCTCGGTCACCCACTTACTCCCGCTCCACTGAGCCAGGCCGTAAGCCCCTACACCCTACTCGCTATCCGGGGACCTAGCTGGGCTACACTGAGCCTCCTCCACCACGCTGGGCTGGAGGATCTCTGAACCACTACTGTTGGAATCACTCTCCCATTCCTCATCAGAACTTGGGACCCCTTCCCATCGGTCTGCTCTTTTTGCAAGGTCCCAAGCATCCAAATCGTAATATCCCAACAGGTGTGGGCGCAACCCGGGGTAAAAACTACTGAGTAGCTGCTCTTTGATAACCAGAGCATACAGTCCTTCAAAATCCCGTTTCGTGTTTACTCTTACCCAATCATCCAGTGCATCCTCGCTTTCACCCACAAACGTGTCCCACGACTGGTGAGACAGCTTCCTACTGCCCCTGAATTTCAACCTATACTCCTCTTCTTGGGAAACAGGTACCAGACTGGGTAAACTGGGAATGGGACTTCCTGCACTGGACTTTATCTCGCTGTCACCACTGGACTCAACCCTCCCTGGGGAGCCCAGGCAACTACAACTGCGCTCAGGGGACAACTTACTCTCCAGAGCTAATTTCTCTGTGGCAAAGGCCCGCTCAGCCTCCGCCATCTGTTTCTGAGCTAAGACCCTCTCGGTCTCCAGCTTGGCATGCTCTATCCTGAGCTTCTCCATGGCCAGCTGATGCTCCCTTTCTTCCCTCCTATCTACCCACTCCTCTGGGGACAGGGAGAGGGATGGGGTGCTGCTCCTGACACTGGACCCAGCAAGGGACTCCCTATCTATGGGGTCTCCACTCTCTACTGGCGTCCCTGTCAGGCTACTTTCTTCCTCCTCTTCTAAATCTTCAGGGCTCCCTACAGACCCACTACCCTCCTGGTGTGAGGCCCGGGCCCTTATCATACTGCGCTCAAGACCCCATTGACCCTTTTGCCATAGGATCAGGCTGCTTCTAAGTTCGGACTGAGAGTCTGACTCATCCACCCCTATGTCTCTCTCTTCACAGAACCTTACCAACTCCAACATACTGTACCCAAACAGATCACCGAAATCAAAAGCTGGCTCCATTTTGGCGGACGTTCTTGAGAAAAGATCACACAGGGAACCTAGGGGTCTGAGCTTAACACAGGAGTACACAATTCGCAAAGGATTCAGCAAGCTCTCTATCCCAGAGAACTCACACTCACTTGCCTAGTGCCACACACCACTCATCCACACCCAACCCTCCCCTCGGACTGGTAAGGCAGTTTCTACCACCCCTGATTCCTCAACCTGACCACCACGTGACACAGGTACCAACTCTGGGCGCAGGGCAGGGGACAAATGTACTGGACACTATTACGCTGCCACCACTGGATCCCACCCTCTGGTGAATCCAGAAACACAATGCACTAAGGGGGATGATCTACCCTCCCGAGCTAGGGACACCTAACTCACAGTGCACAAAACCACATTTCCAAAGAAATGACAATTAAAAACAAACTTAGAACAATAATCCCTATACCATGTGATTTATCTAAATGCAGAGTTTTGTAGTGCGGCCAGTTGCCGCTGCGGTACAGCGCAAACGCAAGTCCAAATCCCACCGCTGATCACCAATGTTAGAAATGGGATTTCTGGTTGGCTAAGGCTTGCGCCAAAGTCAGGCAGAAACCACCACTCTAGTCAGGGCAAGGAAGTTACACGCCAAAGATAACCCCTGCTCACCCCCTTGGTAGCTTGGCACGAGCAGTCAGGCTTATCCCTGAGGCGATGTGTAAAGCGTTTGCGCGCGCACCCAGCAACAACACCCAAGGCCCACCACAAAGGAAACTCCACACAAGGTATTCTATAAAAATAGCCTTTGTATTATACACAACACATTAGATAAAAACACACACTCTACAATGTGCCAACAGGCACGGGCAGAATTCACAAGGGATTATATATACAAGGGACAGGGCCACATGGACCACTGTCAGGAATTAGCACTTTGTAGAAATAGCACTTAGAACGTAGGAATAATATTTTAGAACATAGCACATACAATCACTGTAGCACTAAAATAGAACATGTAGCACCCAACCAGTAGCTACTGGTATCAGGTAAGTACCACCTACACAACCCTAACCACCTTAGGACAACATTGCGCAGGGAATCAGGACCTCACTAGCACCACCTGTACTAGGGAGAAAACAACCACCTAAGTATCACAATACCTGTAGGGGTCTAAGCACATAAACACATGATGCATAACATTCAGAGGTGTAAAGCAAAGCACATGACGCATAACCACATTCAGAGGTGCAGGAAAGGTACAATGGCGCCAAAACTCACATTAGCCACTATCTGTGGCAGTCCCTGGGCCAACTGGCCTTGTAGGGGCAAGGATGCCCTGCGTCCAGGAAAGTCAGGGCACGGCTGCGCAGGCTGCGCAAGCCAGCGCGCACAAGGGACAACCTACACGTTGCAGCTGCCCACGAAGTGCTGGGCAGCTGGAGAAGTGAGCGAGGGCACCACTGTGCCTTTTACAACAAATGTGGCATACCTTGGAGCCTCTCTGGGCTCTGCCAACAAGAATGCCCCCAAACGTTGGAGCCTGGTGGGCTCAATAAACAAATGTGCACCGTTGGAGCCTCTGTGGCTCTGAAAACAAATGTGCCCCGTTGGAGCCTCTGTGGCTCAGAAAACAAATATGCCCGAACCGTTGGAGCCTCTGTGGCTCGAGGACCATGTGCCTCTTTGGAGCCTCGTGGGCTCGGAAAACGAATATGCCCCTGTAGAGCCTTCAAGGCTCTAAATGAAACTACTCCAGCAGTTAGAGGGAGGGGGGCCTCGTTGGAGCGGCCCACTGCCAAGCGGGGCCGCTCTGGACTGACTGCAGGTGCCCCTCTCCGTTGGAGCGCCACTAGCGCTCTCAACACCCAATGCTGGCTCCGTTCACCAGGCCGGCAAGAGAACCCACTCACCGGACTCTCCAGGCGCTGGTTGGACGTCTCCGGTGGCGGCGGGGCTCTTTCCCTTGCCGGCGGCGTCTCCTCTCGGCGCGGGGCTTCCCGTGACTGCGCGGGAGCCCCGGGCGGATTCACCACCCCGGCGTCTCTGTTGCCGGTAACACTCCGGCCGAGCAGCGCGTCTCGCTGCCTCGCTCCCTTCCTCTTCCGCAGGCGCGCGGGGTAGGCTCCCGTCGCTTCCTGCCTAGGGTCCCGCCCACGTCCTCACCTGGCTTGCCTGACTTCCGTTTTCGCGGGGGCCGCGGCGGTGATTACGATGGCTGTGATGCGGGGTGGGCACCCGCGAGGATATCACCTCACATAAGCGGGGTAGGCACCCTCGAGGATGACCACAAGAAAACGGCCAGGTCCCTGGCGGGGTGGGCACCCGCTATGGTGGTAACAATGCCGGGTGGGCACCGGCTCCCAGAAATACAGCACTCCTAGCGCTAGGGAGAAAATATGAAAGCGCTCGTAGCGCTAAAGGCCAACAAAAAGCTCCCAGGCGCCTTAAGGATACAAATAAAGCGCTCCCAGCGCTTAGGGGAAAATAAGCACAAAAGTCCAGCAAAGTCCTCCCCTGCACACAGCAAGGCAGGGGTGGGGGGGCAAGGCTGGACCCAGAGCCAGCTCACTGGGCCTCCAGGCAGGGAGGTAGTCCACGTGGCGGTCCTCTGGTCCAGCGGCAGCAGCAGCAGCCCCCCCTCAGGTAAGATCCTGGCAGAGAACAGTTTCTGTGGGGACACAGCCCCATTTTTATACAGTCAAACCCTTTGTTCTGGGTTCAGGGTGAGGGGGAAAACCAGTCGCAGCTGGTTGGGGAGCACCCTTGATGTGCTCAGCCCCTCACTCTATTCACTGGCAGGGCTAGGGTCGTCAGTCGCACCACAGGGGGCGGGGCCAGCATTGTGTGTGGAAAACCCTGTCCTATTCAGGACCCAGGTGTACTCCTCCCACCCATCTAGCTGCTGATCTCCCCATTCACCACTGGGTGACTCATCCTGACTCTGGGGCATCCCTAGCCCGTCACATGACATGACCAGCCAATCACGCGACAGACACACTGCACACAGAAGTGCCCACTTCTAGAAGTGGCACTTCCACACTAGGTACATGCACGCCGCACACATCATCGCGCAGCATTCACTCCCACGAGTCCGCACATACCAAACTCGGGCCTGCACACCCCACGCATCAGGAACTACTAGGGACACATACATTCCCCATGCATTCCTATGGGAGGGCAGGCCTATCTCACCACATGCACTCAGAGCACGCACGCACTTTACCCTGGGACACAGGGAAAGTGCGCAGAGACCAAACAATTACCACACCAAGTCACCAGTAAAACGCAAAAAAGTTCAGGGGTGAACCTGCCAGAAGGGCCAAGTCCAACACTGCCCCTGCCCTGGGAAGAATCTGGGTTTGCTTTTGGATGACAAGTTACCCATGAACCCCCAGGTTGAGATAGTGGCTGCTACCTGTTTTGCTGTGTTGAAATAGCTCAATCAATCATAGGTTTGTTAAGCGCAGCTACTCACCCAAATGGGTCTCAAGGCGATGGTGGGGTTGTGGGGGCGCTGGTCCAGGATGTTCAAGGATATCCGTCAAAGAGCCAGGTCTTGATGTCCTTCATGAACTTGGATAGTGTTGGCGTTTGCCTGAGAAAGAGCAGGAGGGTGTTCCATGCCTGGGCCACGAGGAGTGAGAAGGAGTGACCTCCTGTTCTGGTCTTCTTGATGCGAGGCACCATTGAAAGGGAAAGCTGGGCTGAGCGGAGGGATCTTTGGGGTGCGTGGAATGTGAGACGATAGTTCAGGTTTGCAGGTCCAGTGTTGTGGACAGCTTTGTGGGCTTGGGTGAGAAGCTTGAAGGTGATTCTCTTCTGGATGGGGAGCCAGAGTAGTGTATGTAGGTGTTGGGTGATGTGGCAGTAATGTGGTAGGTTGACAACTAGTCTGGCACAGGTGTCCTGGATGTTCTGGAGTTTATGGGTGAGGCTCTTGCTGATTCCGGCTTAGAGAGCATTGCCATAGTCGAATCTGCTGCTGATGAGGGCATGGGTGACGGTCTTTCTGTGTTTGAGGGGCATCAATTTGAAGGTCTTTCATAGGAGTCGGAGGGTGTGGAAGCGGGAGGATGAGACTGCGTTGATCTGGCGGTCCATTTTGAGTTCGGAGTCCAGGATGATTCCGAAGTTGTGTGCATGGTCTGTGGGGTTGGGCGGGTTCCCGGGGTGGTGAGGCAACCAGATATTGTTCAAGGCGTCTGGGTGTGGGCCCATGATGAGTACTTCAGTTTTGTCCATGTTGAGTTGTAGGCAGCTGATCCTCATCCACTTGTTGACTGCTTCCATTCCTTCTTTAACGTTGTGATTGGATGCGTTGGGTTCTTTGGATGGGGAGAGGATGAGTTGGGTGTCATCTGCGTAGGATACAATGTTGACTCCGTGGGATCTGACGATTGGCGCGAGTGGGGATGTGTAGATGTTGAACACGGTGGGTCTGATGGAGGATCCTTGGGGAAATCCGCAGGTGATCGGTGTGGAATACGAGAGGATGGATGAGGGTCTGACCCGCAGTGTTCTGCCGGAGAGGAATGAGCTGATCCAGTCGAGGCAAACACAAGGAGATGATGGACGGAGCGCTGAAACTTTTCAGACACTCACCCCCAGTCACAGATCTGGGTTGAATCCATCATCGTTCTTTAGCTCAATTCGCCACCTCAGTTCAGACCCAGCTATATGCAAATCAGTATTGACCTGGTGTCTCATGGGAACAGTCCAGCCCGAACTGCCAAGCCAGGTCTTCCATAAACCAGAAACCAGCATCCTTGGACCGGTTTTGGGGTAACACCCCTCTTCAACCAGGCTAGCTTGAATCTAGTGGAAAAGTGAGCAAGAGACCCACGTCTGGGCATACCCTCCCAACTTAGGGCGAACAAAGCAAACACAAGGAGATGATGGACGGAGCGCTGAAACTTTTCAGACACTCACCCCCAGTCACAGATCTGGGTTGAGTCCATCATCGTTCTTTAGCTCACTTCACCACCTCAGTTAACACCCAGCTATATGCAAATCAGTCTTGACCTGTGCCTCATGGGAACAGCCCAGCCTGAACTGCCAAACCAGGTCTTCCCTGAACTGGAAACAAGCATCCTGGGACCTGTTGCGGGGTAGCACCCCTCTTCAGCCAGGCTAGCTTGAATCCAGTGGACAAGTGAGCAAGGGACCCACGTCTGGGCACACCTTGCCAACTCATGGCAAACAAAGCAAACACAAGGAGATGATGGAAGGAGCGCTGAAAATTTTGAGACACTCAACCCAGTCCAAACCATTATGCGCACTTTTTAATCTCTCTCCACCCGAGCTGTGTTGTACAGTCAGTGCTTCTTGGACCCGAGCGAGCATTACACAAGTCCGCTCACACCAATCACGGAGCTGCTCTCATGAGAGCAGCATCTTGATTGGCATCTAGGAGCCTGCGCAATGTGCAGGGACAGGTGCAGAAACACCCCGAGACGGCGGCCGGCAGCACAGCAGCAGGTAAGTGTTTTTTTTAAATATGATATACTCCCTAACCATCTTCTCCCTCCTCACCACTTATT
Organism: Triturus cristatus; assembly: GCF_964204655.1. Classification (NCBI taxonomy): domain Eukaryota; kingdom Metazoa; phylum Chordata; class Amphibia; order Caudata; family Salamandridae; genus Triturus; species Triturus cristatus. The sequence continues at coordinate 401,963,535 of NC_140588.1, read as the reverse complement.
TTGAAAGGGAGTTGCTATTGACTCAGACAACCCTTTTGCATCATCCTTTACAATCTCCCCACTGAAAACACCGACTCTGTGTTTTTTACACTGTGCATTCCCAAACAAAAATATGTTTTAATTACCTACTGAATCTCCCGAGGAAAATGTGAGCATTCTGAATGTGCTACCAAGGCTATTTCTGAGATAGGCAATTTTTCAAGGACACTTCCTTACGAAAAAACTAGACTGATTGATACTTCAAGCTGTGGCATCTCACACAGCTGGACTCTGAATGGAAAAGGGAAGAGACGTGATCAATTATCTATCAGCGTGGAATAGGGAACAGAGTGATCAATTATCTATCCGTATTCTGCTTCATATTGTTTGGGGTTTCAGCCACTTCTGTACTGTTCTAAAAAATGTATTTCACTGGAACTTGACGTATCAGCTTGGGGCTATTACTGGTGGATAATGGTTTAGACGTGTCTAATAATATTGAGAAAGTAAATCAATTTCAAGTAAATATGGAGAATTAACGTGTAGTCTTTAATGAAAAATAACATGCATTTAAATGCAAACATTGTAATAGGCAACCATATTTTCTTTTACTAGGCCTCAAATGGATGAAGCAACAATGACCAAAAAATGCTTAAATGTGCATAAAATGTTTTTTTTTTACTTTTCCATAGACATGTTTGATCATAATGAATATTAGTTGCATAAATGTTTTCATCTAACTCTGCAAAGTGTTTCTACTTACACAAAGATGCATAGTCGTAGCCACGGGGCCTGGCCAGGCCTTCCTTTTTCCCCAATTGAAAGGCCAGAAACAGAGTTTGTGTTGTTTTAAAACATAGTTAAGTTTGACAGTGCACACAAACCTTGGCCTCGGTCGTGATGGCTTACTTATACTGAATCTAAAAGGAGCTCAGAATATCCTTAGTAGAACAACAGGCAGCGAGAGTGAGAGGCTGAGTTTAGGGAAATAGGCCCAAGGCTGCCCTGTGCAGGCACGCTAAATGATATAAATATTAAATATGAGTCATTATGAGTAGCTGAAGTCTCACATCCGTAAATGAGGGCACTGCAGCAGGGTGACATGCAGAATGAATACACTGCTCCTGGGCTTCTTTGCCTGTCTGCGCAGCTGCAGCATATAACTAGCGTCTGCAAGGACAAAGATGCCAGGTAAGTTAAGGCAATGCTAACCCTTTACCCAGCATATATTTAGACGCCTGTTTTGCGTTTCATGGGTGAGCATAACAGTGCACAGTACAGCAGCGCTCCGATCTTGCTCTGCGTTTGTATATTGATTACTGACTCAGACTACCACCACCACCACCACCACATGATGGGGGGCTGCTCCTTGTGACTGACCTTGCACAGAAAGTGGCCAGACAGTAAATGATCCAGCCATTGTGAGGTGAACCGCAACCATGACCTGACCTGTTTGTCTTTCCCACTACCAATGGACTGTTTGAGTTTCTTAAGTGGTGTCCATTTCAACCTTTTAACCCAAAAAACTCACTACTCATTTATCTCAATATCACTGTTTTCTAGTAGGCACTATTGTAAGCCACCCAATTCATAAATTCCTTTGTGTGTCTCACAAAGAACAGCACTCTTTTACTGTCACACCAAAGACTTAAAGGGGAGTGAACAGTGGGTAGCCCCCCACCCTCAATACCAGCCACATGGAAGGGTAAACAAGTGATGAGTGAAAGGGAGGGTAGATGTCTGGCTGCATGAAAGGGAATTGATGGATGAGTGAAAGGGTGAATGAGTGAAAGGGTAAATAGATGGATGGATGAGTGAGTGAAATGATGGATGGGTGAGTGGACAGGTGCATGGATGAATGAGTGAAAGGATGAATGTAAGGATGCATGAGTGAAAGGAAGGATGGATGGATGAGTGAAAGTGTGATTGGCTGGATGAGTGAAAGGATGGTTGGATGTATGAGAGAAATGATGGATGAGTGAGTGAAAGTATGGGTCGATCAGTGAAAGGGTAAATGGATCGATCGGTGAGTGGATGGAAGGTTGGGTGAAAGGATGGATTAATGAAAGGATAGATGGAAGGATGGATGAGTGCACTAAAGGATGGATGAGTGAAAGGGAGGATGGATGGATGAGTGAAAGGATGGACGGATGAGTGAAATGATGAATATGAGTGAAGGGGTAAATGGATGGATAGATGAGTGAATTGGTACGTCGAAGGGTGGGTGGGTGGATGAGTAAAAGGATGTGTGGCTGAGTGAAAGGATGGATGGATGAGTGAAAGTGAGGATGGATGGACTGAGTAAAATGATTGATGATGAGCAAAAGGGAGGATATGTGGATTGAGTGAAAGAATAGATGGATGAGCAAAAGGGTGGATGGATGAGCGAAAGGATGGATGAATGGATTAAAGGGGATGGATAAGTGAAAGCATGGATGATTGAAATGATGGATATGTTTTATGGATAGGTTGACAATAGTTGCATAGGTTTGGATATAGAGGAGTAGACGGATGGATGGAATGGTGACAGATTAAATGTTGGTTGAAAGGCTGAATGGATGACAGAATGTAAAGGTGAAATGGTGATTAACAGCGGTTGGATGGAAAGATAAACAGATGAATGGATAGATGCTTGAAAAGCTTAGTACGTGCTCAGATATACTGCTCTCCTTGTCCTGAATCATTTACCTGTCATGGGAGACTTCATGTAGGTTGTGTGAAGCAAGCAGATCACTGATTTAAAACTATCAAGTTAACAAGTTTCTTGCATGAATTGTCTTTGCATTTTTGTGGTTGCTGTGTAATACAACATAATATTGGGGATATTAGTCCCAGAATACAAGGGAAAGAAGTTACTGGATGAGATTCTCTTGCAAGGAACTTGAAAACTTCTGAGCTCTGGTGTTTAGCTAAAGAGAAGAGAAGGGCCCTCCCTATGGCAAGTCTGAAGAGACAATCTGTAATTTTGCAAGATATTTGTCGTGTATATGATCATCAAGCACTAGTATGGCACTCACACAAATTCTGGTATGTGTGTACACATTGTCTGCCATTAATATGCATATTTTGCAGGTTTCCTAGGTCCATGTGTGGCGTGCTGCTCCATTCCAGGTTTTTTCTTTGAATTCTGGAACTTGTAGGCCTTTTTATAATGGAATAAACACAACTATAAGTCTCAGAATTCGAAGACAAAAACTGGACTGGAACAGCACCTCAGGCATGTCCCTTGGAAACTTGGCAGGGCTGATCATAGAGCATCCATAGGAATCCAAACTGCCTTCCGCCCATTGCTGGTGTGGCGATTGAGAACAGTAATTAGAATACTTAATGACTTCCTTTAAGAGCAAACTGCTTTTAACTGATGCATTTCAAACACTGCTGGAGGGAGAATATGCCAGTCAGTGCCAATAATTAACCCATTTTTAGTGGTGCCTCAAAGGAACCCTGAGCTTAGGGACTACACTCTCTTGAAAATCTCCCTTTAAAATCTGTAAAGAATTAGAACATGTATACCTTTTCTGAGGCTGATGGGTCTCTTAAAAGGTTCACTGTGCTTTTAGCCCAATTTAATCCCACCCTCCTGTCACCAGCTGGTTTTATGACTTTGTGATTGCATTTTGCTCTCTTTTACCCCTCTCCAGTTCTTCTATTCACTTTAGGCCCCCACCCTTAAGCTTTTTAAGGGATTTTGTATCCTTCCTTTCTTCTACAAAAAAGGACCGTTATTTTGTAAATCCGTAATTCAAGCACATTTAAGGAGGGCTGGTCCCCAAGACACCTGCTGACATGGATTAAAGTGACACTTTTATAACTTATTGGGAAGGGACAATGAACTATGGTAAGTGATGTGAAAAAGGGAAAATTAAGGCAAAGAACAAAGTTGTAGGGAGAAGTTGAACATAATATAACAAAGTAGCTAAAGAATAAATGAGATCAATGGAAAGGGAGACAAATGAAGAGGAGACGGGCAGATAGTCTGAGGCAAAATGTTTCAGTGAGCTATGCTACACTTTAGAAAGAAATTCCTGAGGAAGGCTTTTCTGTGTTTTTATTGCACTTTCTGTAAAGCAGTATTTCTTGAGCATCACAAGTGCTTTGTGTTCTCTGGTCATAGTGTTGAATCCCTAAAAAGGCCATTCCAACCTTTCAATTTTCTGGGTTTTTAATAAATTGAGTACTATTAAATTATATAATAGTAATAAGTTGCTATCTTGGAGTGGGTAGTAGTGTGGTAGTTCATTGCAGTAATGTTTCCACTTTAGATGCCCCTGTCTAGCTGTGTGGTCAAATTCCAGTGGGTCCTCATGTCAACCTTTTATTAGGCCTGGGTGAAATTTGCCTAATTTACTTTGTGGAAACTATGCAAAATGCTGATCTAGATTTTTTGCAGTTTTTTTAGCATGAAATACGTCCTTGCATCCATTTTCAATGCAAGACTGTATTTCACACTAAAAAAGTCAAAAACATACAGAACAGCTGCTTGAGTTCTATAGGTTCTCATTGCTCCTGTGCTCCAGTAATTGTATATTTAGCTGAATAAAATCTGAATTATACAACATGGTGTAATAGAGTAATCTTGGGCATTTTGTGTAATAAGCATAATGGAAAATGCAGGAAATTATGTGAGATTATACCATGATAATCAACCATTCACCGGGGCTACCTTTTATCCATCCCACGTAGGGTAAATAAACACCACTGAGACCATTTACATAGCATAAACCGACCACTATGAGAGTTATTGCTCACTTTACAAAACAGACCTTTTAATACTAATACTGTCCTTTTTGAGACACACCAGACACAAGTTTTAACTTCATGGCGGTTCATCCAGTGCATCATTAGAATTTTTCCCATTTTACTATAATGATGTTAAAGGTCTAAAGGCGTGTAGATTGCCACAGCACAAGACCGTCAGACTGACAAGAAAAAACATAAACTGCATGTACGAATGGTTAACAGTCTATGCTCATCCCATCACTCATGCACAATTTGTGCTGCTTCAATCACTGAGGCACCTGCACTCTGTTAGAGATCAGGAGCCTGAAAAAAGAGCTTACAGCTCTCTAGCAGAACACTGTATGTCAACAATCAAAAGCAAATTACAGGCCCTGCGTCATGTCTGTAGTGTGGTTAGCAGTGTAGGGCGTGTCACAGAACCATTCAGCGGTGTCGCTCCGTGGCCTGGGCGACTGCCTCTGGAATCTGGGGATCACGGTTTGATCCTCGGCGCCGGCAGCAGATTAGCCCAGCACCATGTGACTCTGGGCAATAGCTTGCTTAATCTTCCCGATGGCGCCTAGAGACCCTTACGGGTGAGTGTTCGCGCTTTACAAATGTGGATATTATTATTATTATTATTGTGGGTAGCCACATGTGGGTTAGCTGTTTTATAGGCCTTAGTCCTGTGACATACACAGTAAATGGCATAGGCCCTCCTATGCAGAATGAACAGAAATCATGTGAGAACCAAGAGGTAGCCAGAGCAGGACACCTAAGACAGTAATAGTGGTGTAGCCAGAGCATCATCATGGGCACTAGTACAAGCAAGGAAAATTAGCCTATTAGCTGCTGTTTGAGCTGTAATATAGCATTATTCAGGGCTCAGTGAGCCCCTCAAACCACTGGCCAAGGTGCCATTGCACCTGCTGCAGCTCTGATAGCTGTGTCTCTCTCTGCACGGTAAGCATGCAAATTTTTTTTTATATATATATATATATATTGAACTCACAATCCTGATTGCAAGAAGTTTATCTCCAGCAATTGCACATGAACGGACCACCACAAAGCAAGGTATTTCTTAAGTGCTTCTTTATTCCACAAACAGCAACATGATGCGTTTCGACCAGGTTTCCCCGGTCTTGATCACATGACATGTCGAGACCAATCGTGATCTTATATACAATTGCACAACAATAAGATCCACCCAGTTCGTTCATAGAGCTAGACAACAGACCTTTGATGTGAATAACCAACATGAATCCTATATTTAAATACAATATTCATGAGAAAAGAACTTTTCCCACAGGGTAATCGTTATTTTTATATTTATAATTGTAAAGATAGGATAATTCACATTCAAATAATACTGTGTGTTCAAATTACATATCGAAATAGAGGACAAGTGCCCATTTTAATATTAAGCATCTCAATATTGTCAATGTAATGAACACATTTTACTTGTGTCTGTGGAAATATTTAAGGGCATACTGCAGAATTTTATGCCCTTAACCTGGACAGTAAAGTGCTTAATAACTCACCAGTGCAAAAAATATACTCATTTTATTCTCTTGCAAGTCAACTTATTACCTCCATAAGTGACTTACTACTTCATGAAAAGTTATTTCTTAGTTATAATAAATAGAGTAGGTGTAAACGGACGCCTAGAAAATAAATGTGTAATACTGATAAAAAATCATGTATATAATTCGGCTGACCCGGTCGAGGGGCGCACCGCCGCGAAGCAGGCGGCTCTGCTGCTGGACTTGTTTTCAGCGGAGCGGAACATACAGACGTATGGCTTGATTGGGAAGTGTTCGTGTTGGCGCAACCATGATTGAACTTTTATTTACACAAGAACTGCCTTCAGCCCACTTGGGTTTTATTGTATGGACTTCCAGTCCCAGTATGCAAAGCTGTACTCACCTGAGTTTTATAAAGGGAGATCGCTGGAAACCATTTTGTTGGCAGTTGTTTGTGCAGCAGAGAAACCTATGATTAAGAGTGGAATACTCGAAACGCGTCAGGTCACTGCAGACGCTGGATGTGCCTGACTCTTCCTCGCCCATATGAAGCGTCGATCAGTGAGTACGCCCTGCCCAGTGGGTAACTTGTGGAACTGTATACTGATAAAAAATCATGTAAATACGCCAGGCTACAAAATATAATGTAGCAACACATCAAAATAAATACACTTAAATAACCATGTGCAAATTTACGCATAGAAAGTGCAAATCAGTCATATAGATCCAAATATGTGCAAAAAACGCAGTTTCCCTATTATAAAAGATTAGATATCTCGTAAGATACAGATCTTTACTACAAATTTGAAACATGAATCAACATATATATATCTTTGAATATCCGGAACAATTCAACCAGATCCAGATCCCAATACCACACAGACACCGAATAAAAACCAGTAAAACCAGAAATCTAGTAAAACCAGTAAAAATCCGACAAAAGTAAGGCTAAAATCCAGACAAATAAACAATCCCACATAAAAAATATATATGTATATGTATAAAAATTTGTTCAAGAGGTAAATTTGTTCTTTTCTCATTTCTGTCATTTACGGATATAGCAGCAGAAGGTCTCAAGTAGGAAAATTATAGAAAATTGTACAAATCTTCCCTGGTGTTAATGTCATTTGGCATTTTCGTGTCTAACCGTAAAATGTATTGACTTTCTAATTGACGCAATTTTTTCTCTCTGTAACCTCCCCTTATTGATCTTTGGACTGCGTCAATTACAAAATAATTAAGGTCATTTAAATTGTTCTGATGTACCAATTTAAAATGACGTGCAACTGGATATGTAGAATCCGAGTTTACAATAGCACGTAAATGCTGCAAAATACGGTTAAAAACCTGAAGCTTAGTGCTTCCTATGTATTGAAGGTGACACGTACATTCCAAAACATAGACTGCATGGTCCGTCTTACATGCAAAAAGTCCTTTGATTTTACAGGGAATGGAAGAAGAAGCATCTAAAAATTCCTGTTTATTTACTCCAAATTGACATGCCCTACAGGAACTGCACTTATAAAATGCTGTTCTGTTGGATAACCAGTGTCCCGGTTCACATACTTCCGGACTGGTTTTTACTAGAGCATCTCTCATGGAGGGTGCCCTTCTAAAGGTAATAGCAGGCAGTGCATCTAATTCTGGGGCAAGAGTAATATCAGTTGTTAAAATGGACCAATTCCTATTTATAATTTTCCTGACCTGCTTCTCTTGACAACTGAAAGTAGTTATAAACCTGACCACTGGTTTCTTAATTTCCGGGGTCTTTATAATTTCTAATGATGTACAATCTTCATTATGTAGCCTCAACAAATCTATATTTGGATTATGTATTTTTGAAAGAGCAGCCTGCAAATCACTTGTTTTGTACCCACGTGCCAAAAATCTCTGCACCGAGTCAGTTAAACAGACTGCTAGGTCACTTTCATTGCTGCAAATCCTCTTAATTCTTAAAAACTCCCCATAGGGGATGCTTTTAATAAGGTGTCTGGGATGGGTACTGCTTGCGTGTAATATAGAGTTCCCAGCCGTAGCCTTTCTATGTAATTTAGTATGTATGATGTTGCCATCCACATATATTTCTACATCCAGGAACTCAACTCTTTCATTGCGAATAGTAGCCGTAAACTCCAGATTTAAGTTGTTCTTATTTATATCTTCAACAAAACTTTGTGCCGACTCCTTTGATCCCTGCCACACCACACATACGTCATCAATAGATCGCCACCACTTAATGACATTATTTGCAAAAACGTCTCCATGTGTGTGCTCGAGGACATGCTTCTCCCACCAGCCAACGTGTAAACACACGTAGCTGGGTGAGAAGCATGCCCCCATAGCCACACCTCGTAACTGCTGGTGCACTTCCTTGTTGTATAAAAAGTAATTGTTAAACATATGTCTATCATTCTCACCAACATGTTTTTGTGCTGATTGTAACACACATTTCTGTTTGATAGAAACTGATGTATAACATTTAGACCATCACAGTGATTGATACTTGTATAAAGTGAACATATGTCCATTACTATAAAATAGTAATTATCATTCCAGGTGACTTCTCCTAATTTCTTCAGAAAATGGCCAGTGTCTTTAATGTAAGAGGGAAGGTCTTCTAAATATTCATGGAGAAAGAAATCCACATACTTGGACATCGACTCCAATAACCCCCTGTTGAGCTGAAATTATAGGCCTCCCTGGGACCGGAGTTGTTTGTTTATGCACTTTTGGAATAGAATACAGAGTTGGAGTAATCGGATGATCTGTTTTTAGAAAATCATATTCGTCCTTGCTGATCAAACCTTCCCTTTTCCATTGTGTATCTGAGGTAACCACATCATCTTGATTTTGTGCTTGAACCGGAGGTATTTTACTGCTCATTGCTTGCCTTTTAACCGACTCGAATCTTTTGGAGAACGTAAAAATTCTTCCGGTTTCATAGTCTCGTTTGTCACGAGCAAATTTAAACACTTTACAAGTTTTTATTATTTCCTCGTGCTTGTTGAGTCGTTTTTTTATGTCATCTTTTCCTTTTTATACTACCTCATGTTGATTTAGGGCATCCAATTCAAGATTAAGAATATCAATTTGTTTAACAATTTCTGCCCCATCTAATTCGGCGTATTTTATCAGAATACAGACCATGTTCATAGAGGCATCGAGGTTATTAGTTGCCCATTCCTTTAGCATAAGGGGGTTGGGATTCTCAAAGGATGATGCAATGAGAGCCCGCAACCCCCTTGGGATTCTGCCTACTTCCTTGTACTTTTCAAGGGATTTCTTCTCCCACCATTTTGTGAGCTCGGTGCGCTGAAGTTTTTCCAGCCTTTTTAACATTGATTTGACATCGCTCTTTTCCTTTACATTGCCACTAACATCTTTCTTGTTTTCAATTGCATCTGGCAAATTCAAAAACAAGGCGTCCGCCGCTGCTTCTCGGTCCCGAAGCACATCTATTGCTGCCGCCATGACGGCTTATTACTCGGAAGTAGTGTTATGCACTTTACAACTTAGAACCCAAACTCTCAACAATGTTCTTGTTTTGGGCTTGTTTTGGTCCTGCAATCCCTGCACCCGCAATTCTGTCTTCAGTAGCTACGGCTGCACATACGGAACACCTTCAGTTGAAACTTGGCCGCTCTCGGGGTCCTCCGACTCATCGATCGCTTTCAAGCCGCATCATCAGATTCCGCCACTTTATATATGCTGCCACTGGCTTCCTGCTTTACTTGACTGCGGGGGGCTGGCTCCTCGTATCCCTTCCGGGTAATCCACAAACCGCCAAAGCGATAACAGCTGCCACCAACCAGCCACTTGCGCAAGGAAGGTCCGTTAAAAGCGGTAACAGCAAAACCGCCGAATTCACAATGAACTCACAATCCTGATTGCAATACGTTTATCTCCAGCAATTGCACAGGAACGGACCACTACGCAGCAAGGTATTTCTTAAGTGCTTCTTTATTCCACAAACAGCAACATGATGCGTTTCAACCAGGTTTCCCCGGTCTTGATCACATGACATGTCGAGACCAATCGTGATCTTTTATACAATTGCACAACAATAAGATCCACCCAGTTTGTTCATAGAGATAGACAACAGACTTTTGATGTGAATAACCAACGTGAATCCTATATTTAAATACAATATTCATTAAAAAATAACTTTTCCCACAGGGTAATCGTTGTTGTCATATTTATAATTGTAAACATAGGATAATTCACCTTCAAATAATACTGTGTGTTCAAATTACATATCGAAATAGAGGACAAGTGCCCATTTTAATATTAAGCATCTCAATATTGTCAATGTCATGAACACATTTTACTTTTGTCTGTGGAAATATTTAAAGTGCATAGTGCAGAATTTTATGCCCTGAACCTGGACAGTAAAGTGCATAATAACCCACCAGTGCAAAAAATATACTCATTTTATTCTCTTGCAAGTCAACTTATTACCTCCATAAGTGACTTACTAGTTCATGAAAAATTATTTCTTAGTTATAATAAATAGAGTAGGTGTAAACGGTCGCCTAGAAAATAAATGTGTAATACTGATACAAAATCATGTAAATACGCCAGGCTACAAAATACAATGTAGCAACACATCAAAATAAATACACTTAAATAAACATATGTCAAAATTTACGCATAGAATGTGCAAATCAGTCATATAGATCCAAATATGTGCAAAAAACGCAGTTTCCCAGTTATAAAAGATTAGATATCTCGTAAAATACAGATCTTTACTACAAATTTGAAACATGAATTAACATATATATATCTTTGAATATCCGGAACAATTCAACCAGATCCGGTTCCCAATACCACACAGACACCGAATAAAAACCAGTAAAACCAGAAATCTAGTAAAACCAGTAAAAATCCGATAAAAGTAAGGCTAAAATCCAGACGAATAAACAATCCCACATAAAAAAAACATACATATATGTATACCAATTTGTTTAAGAGTTAAATGTGTTCTTTCCTCATTTCTTTCATTAACGGATATAGCAGCAGAAGGTCTCAAGTAGGAAATATTATAGAAAATTATACAAATCGTCCCCGGTGTTAAGGCCATTTGGCATTTTCGTGTCTAACCGTAAAATGTATTGACTTTCTAATTGATATATATATATAATATGCTGGGGTGTTTTATTGCATAAAATGCAGTGTATATAATCCAAATTTCACAGGGAACCATGAACTCTCGAAAGTAGTTCACTGTTCTCTGTGATATATGGACTTTATTTTCATAATGACAGCCCCAGCAACTCTGCAGAGCTTCACCATTGTCAGAGCTGCTTGGATAATGAATCAAGGAATTACCAAAATATTAGTTCAAACAAAAGGCACCAAAGTTAAAGTTATCTAAGTTAATAAGCACAAAAAAGCAAATTATGCAGCATTGTGATGCACGTTTTCATTTTATTTTGAACCATATATGAGCTGCAAAAATATGTGGCAAATGTATTTAATCCATTATCATGCAATATTGGCTGCAGACAGAGATCAGCATTATTCCATTGGCTCTTACCATTCAACAGTCTTTCCATTGACAAAATCCAAACATTATAAATACAGTCAGTGGCCATTGTTAGCTGAATCGTGAAGAGAACAACTTCAACAATCTTTTCCGTCAGCTCTACATATAGAATAGCAACAAGTGGGCTTTTTTCCAAAATTCCACTTTCTAAACTTTATAATTATTCTCTTCTTTGTTCTGAAGAGAAGCAGACAGGTACAGTTCAGCATTTCAGTTACTATTTTGACCATTTCCCCCCAAAACTAAAATGATAATAAAGAATTCCTACAGAGAGAGAGAGAGAGTTAGAGAGGTAGACAGATAGAGAATATACATAAAAGATAACTTTATTTGGTCCAGTATTGCCACCAAGGTGTTCTGGTGCCATCATAAACCTAAAGGCCAGTGGCCGAGTGGTTTGTGAATGTTGCTAGACTCTCAAGATAGCTACATCGGACCATTTCATAAGCTCCCCTTTGTTTTTACTATTACATGTTCAGTTATAGGAATTTAGCTTGAAATTGCTTTTTTATTCAAAATGGAACTACCAGGGATACGGGAAACAACCATAATCATTTTTAACCCTACACTATCCAAAACTTACCCTACCGTTGCACTCACTGGAGTGGGAATAGTGGGAATAGTATTTTTTACCCCTCTACTACTCAACACTTACCCTACTGTTGCACTCACTGGAGTGGGAATGGGAATTTTTACCCCTACACTATCCAACACTTACCCTACTATTGCCCTAAAAGTATTATGCATTGTAATGGTATGCATTGTAATGGTATGCGTTGTAATGGAATGCATTGTAAATGTGGTTTCTAAAAATGCATGCCTTGTAAAATCATGAGTTGTAATGGATGATGCGATGTAAAAACCACGTTGTAAAGGCGTGCGTTGTAAATGTTTGCGTTGTAACATGTCCTATTCCAGGGATACTGATTGGAATTATAATGCTTAAGTTCTGTTTACCTTTCATGCACAAACTGTTGATAAGGAAATGGACAATGGTTAATGTCAGTAGCTTAAAGTACTTTTGTGACTGCAGAGTTTACGACAGAAAAATGGATTTTACAGCACTTTACAGCATTTTTCCTATAATGTGCCTAATTTATGGATAGATTTAAAAAAAACATTCCTAGCACAACTGAATGAAAATGGTGTCAGAGAATATGGCTTAAAAATGGATTTTATGTAGCATAATTTAAATAAACTGTTGCATAATTTCGATAACATTGACACCTAACCCTAGTAGTCCTAACAATGTTAAAGCTCTGCAGTGGTTTGGGCCTGTCATTTAATCAATCAATCAATCAATCAATCAATCAATCATCAGGGGTTTATAAAGCACGCTACTCACCCAAGGGGGAAGGTGCAGCTCCGGGTCTGTTGAAGAGCCAGGTCTTGAGGTTCTTCCTGAAGGTGTGCAGAGTGGTGGTGCGTCTGACGTTGACTGGGAGCTCATTCCAGGTCTTTGCTGCGACATAGGATAAGGCTCTTCCACCTGCTCTGGTTCTGCGGATGCCTGGGGTTTCTGCCAGGGCGAGGTTGGTGGAGCGGAGGTTCCTTTTGTATATGTGGAAGGAAACTCTTTCGTTGAGGTTTTTGGGTCTGATGTTGTGGAGGGATTTGTAGGCATGGGTGAGTATCTTGAAGGTTGCTCTCTTTTGATGGGGAGCCAGTGGAGGTCTCATAGGTGCTGAGTCATGTGTTTGTGTCGTGGGGTTCCGAGGACGAGTCTGACTGCGGTGTTCTGGATGGTTTTGTTGATTCCGTCGTAGAGGGCGTTACCTTAGTCTAGTCTGCTGTTTATGACTGCGTGGGTGATGGTTTTTCTGTAATCGGGGGATTCATTTGAAGGTCATGCGGAGGATGCGGAGGGTGTTGAAGCAGGTGGAGGTGACTGCGTTGATCTGGCGGGTCAAGGTGAGGGAGGAGTCCAGAATGATGCCAAGGTTCCGGGCGTGTTTTGTCGGGGTGGGTGGGTGGGTTTTCTGAGGGCAGGAGGCCACCAGGAGTTGTCCCACGCAGTGGGGGACGGTCCAAGGATCAAGACCTCTGTCTTCTCTGAGTTCAGCTTTAGGCAGCTGTCACGCATCCAGGCTGCGACGTTTTTCATTCCTTCTTGGAAGCTGAGTTTGGTGTCTTCGGGGTTCTTCGTGAGAGAGAGGATGAGCTGGGTGTCGTCGGCGTAGGGTACTATGCTGAGCCCATGTTGTCTGATGATGGCGGCGAGGGGGGCTGTTGGACTTGGCCGTATTTGGCAAGTTCACCCCTAAACTTTTTGCCTTTCCTGTGACCTGGTATTGGTGGTTTAAGGCCTCTGGGCACTTTAGCACTGTGGTCCAGTGTAAAGTGTGTGCGCTCTCTGTGTTACATTTGTAAGGTTGGCCTGCCCTCCCATAGGAATGCATTGGGGATTCCCTGATTAGTGTGTGTCAGTGGTAATTCCAGTTATGAGAGGAGCAGTGTGGTCAAGTCTGGTATGTATGAAATTGTGTGCATAAATGCTGCGCAATGGTGTGCGCAGATTTATTGTGTTTATTTTAGAAATTGCACTTTTAGAATTTGGCATTTCAGTGTGCTATGTGTCTGCCTGCCTGATGTGAATTGCATATCTGGCTTGTGAGTGACAGTAGCTGAGAGGTGTGGGTGGCTCCAGGAGGGGCAGGGTGAGTCAGCACTGGACTGAATGGGACACCTGGGCTAAGAGTAGTGGGAGGGGTAATCCCCTGACTCTGAATAGGATGGTGTCTGCCCTAGTGAATGCTGGCTCCGCCCCCCTGTGGTGTGTCTGATGACGAGCCCCCACCTGACAAAGGGGAAGAGGAGCTTCCAAAACAAAGTGCTTCAAATCCCCCCTGAACCAGTTGCATCTGGTTCCCCCATGCCCTGCACTAACAGACAACGTAATTCTGGATATAAATATAGGGGCTGTGACCCCATGATGTGTTTCTCTTCCCTGATGCTGTGCTGTTTCTAACTTGGGGGCTAGCTGCTGGGGCCTAAGGGGAACTGCCATGGTGGCTTACCACCCTGCTGGAGGGCCCTGTGTGCTGGCCTCCTTGGGCCCAGCTATGCCCCCTGAACCGGGAGGAACTCTTGCTTGGATCCCTTCTTTTTGAATGCAGGACTTTTTGTGATTCTGGTGCCTCATGAGCGCTATACTTTTATTGCTGGTGCCCCAGAGAGGGGGACTCCAGCTTTGCCCAAGAAGAGGAGCGTGTATGCTCCGCAGTGCTGAGATGCCATTTGTGTAGAGGGAATCCCTGTTGTAGGGATTCCCCTGTGGTGCCGGAATTGCGGGTGCCCACCCCGCTTATACTTTTGTTTTAGGTGGGTGCCCAACCCTCTGCGCCTTCATGGAACCCACGAAGAGAAGCGGCCAGAGCAGGCAGCGCCTGTACAATATCCCCTACGGGGATCCCATGGTGAAGAGGGAGCCCTGCGTGCCGCAACAGGGTGTCCAGATTCCTGTCGGCCTTTGAAGCAAAAGAGTGGAGTCCAGACAAAGCGAGAGAGTCCCTGAGGACGGGGGCTCTCCTGTGCATGCTGACCAGGACCGGAGGAGTATCTAAAGGAACTCCAGTGAGTGGGAAGGCATGTGGGCCCCTTAGGAGTGCCAGTCCTTGTTTGTTCTTTACAACTGCACCGCAATCACGGGCAGTTGCATCTTGGGGGCATTTCTCGGCACTCAACTGATAGTGCCCATCAGTACCGTGCCCTCCAGATTTGGCCATGTTTTCCCAGTTGCCCCGCTGGCCAGCGGGCATCTGCAACGATGGGGCAAGAGTATGTAGAGAGCCCCAGTGAGGCCACGAGGGCACAGATGTGCCAGGGCCCCTTCATTTTGTTTTATTCCCAGCTGCCCCACACCACCACGGGCAGATGCAACACTTGCGCACATTTGTACAGAAGGCACAGTGAGTGCCCGGACTTTATTTTTATTCACAGCTGCCCAGCAAGTAGTGGGCAGATTCCACGTTTAGGCCATCCTGCCTTTGGGGACATTGTGAAAGAGAGGAGGGAGATGTACACCTGCCCCAGCGCAATGACACGCTTTTGGATACTGCTGCGTTGGCAGCGCATCCTTACATTTTGGACACAGGGCATTTGAGCCCCTTTGAGAAGGCAAGTTGGCCAGGGGGACAGTTAGGTTTATAGGGCGCCAGGCCCTAATGTGATTTATGTGGTGCTTGGAAATGTGATTTATGTAGTATGATTTACTCACCCTGATTTATGCCTCTAAATGTGGTTTTATGATTATGAGGTTTTGCATACTGTGTTTATGGTTGAGTTATTCTCTACTGTGGTTTATGCTAGTGAGATTATTTCCTAATGTGAGTTATGTTTAAGAGATTATGGTCTAATATGTTTAGGCTTAAGAGGTTGGCACAGAATATGTTTCACACCTAATGTGACACTGTGCATAATATGATTTTTGTTACAGGAGGCAGCTCAGAGGCTTCGCTCTATGGTGGATTCACAGGGGGACATAGTAGAAACGGACACAGGGATTCGAAAGGTGTTTCAGGACTTTTATGAGACATTATATACTGGTGAGGGATATGATTCCCTTCTAGGGGAGTCCCTGCTACAGAATTGTCATGCTCAATTGGGTACGCAGGATGCAGAATTGTTAGAAGCCCCTATTACAATGGAGGAATTGGAGAGAGCTGTCAATGGTCTAGCCATGGGTAAAGCAGCTGGGCCTGATAAACTCCCATTAGAAGTCTATAAAATATTTTTGGGAGTTTTAAAGACAGATATGTTAGTTACCATACAACAGGACCAAGTGGAAGCCGCCCCATTATCATGGGATGAAGCCAGTATGATAATCTTTAAAAAAAAAGATAAACTGGCTGATCGACCCGGATCATATCCGCCGTAAATGTAGATGGTAAAATCTCCGCTAAGATTTTAGCGACCCGGTTGGCTGAAGTAATAACACCTTTACTATCTGTGAGACAACATGGATTTATCCCGGGGAGGGGAACAATCAATCATATCAACAGGGTTGTAACCATGTTAGATATAGCTAGCACAACGAGAAGTGAATTCAGCCTGATACTATTAGACGCCGAAAAGGCATTCGACCGGGTCGCTTGGGAATTTTTATGGGCCGTGTTGCGATGCATAGGTTTTAAACAGAACTTTATTACCTCCATACAAGCATTATATCGTTGTCCATCAGCCAAGATTTATATCATGGATCTCGAATCAAGCCCAGTATGTATCTCGCGGGGAACCAGGCAGGGATGTCCTTGCTCCCCGCTGTTGTTCTCATTGTATATAGATACGTTTTTAAAAATGATAGAACAAAGTGCAGGGATAGAACCGGTTATATGGCAGCAGGAGCATTACCGTGTGTTTGCATATGCAGACGATGTGGCAGTAGTAACCCCGAATCCCATTATAGCCATGCCAGAAATCGAACGATTGGCATTGAAGTTTGGGGCCGCCTCAGGGTACAAACTTAACGTGACAAAAACACAGATTCTTTGTTCCAATACTGTATTTGAAGATCCACGGGTTGTAAGTGAGGTACTTGGGTGTCAAGCTAAGGACTTGTTTAAAATCATTGGTCGAGACTAACTGGGGCAGCATTTTAAACGATGTACGGAAGCAATTGAACCGATGCGAGTGTCTACACCTTTCATTAAGTGTGTGCCAGGTTTTTATGGGCTCAAGGTAAATCTCACAGAGCCATGCGTTATATGACCCTCCCCTCTGAGAAGGGAGGCTGGGCTGTGCCAGATTTTACTCTGTATCATTAGGTTTATATCCTGCAACACATGAATATTCTATCATTTGGTGACGAGCCAGCTAGCGTTGTGATAGCCCCATCAATTTATCAAATGCTACTTGGCAGCGAGGTTAAAAATTGATTGTTCATGAATGTAGAGCCAAGCTACTACAAGAAAACCAGGTTTAAGGTTTTAAATACAGCGTATAAGGTGTGGAAAGTTGTGCGAAAGCAATATGGGATAGAGAGGATTTCACAGTATACCCCCCTCATTGCTACTACACTTCTTCCGCCAATTTTTTTGGTTAGGACCACAGATAGATGGTGGATTAAAGGGATTTATTATTTAGGTGACTTATATGGTAACAGCTGTCTAATGTCTTTTGAAATGCTAATGGACAAATTCCATCTCAGCAGGTCCGAATTTTTTAAATATTTACAAATCTGTGATTATTTAGGCAAACAACAATTGAAATTAGGTCTAAACCCTATTATAGAAGCAGTGAGAAAAAATGCACGTATCGGGATACTGTATAATATATTGTTAGATACTAAGGGTAGCGATATAGAGAGTCACAACACCTAATGGGATGATAGGTTGGGATGCACTGGTGTGAGGATAGAAAACTCCATTCAATTAGCAGGGAAATTGTTAATATCTGCAAACCTCCGCGCACAACACTATAAGACGCTGTTCAATCTTTACTATACCCCAGCTAAGCTTCTTAAATGGGGGGGGACAAATGACGGGAAATGTTTCCGATGTGGATCAGATGATGCAGATATAGCACATATTTTTTTTGCTTGTCTGCATTTAATGAGTTTGTTTATGCACATAGAGAAATTTTTAACAGAAATTGTGGGGTGTCCAGTAAGTTTGTCCCCTGCCCAGGTGTTGTTGGGGGTTTGATGAGAGAGAGTTCTCAAATCAACTGGCATATAAGTATAGGTATCTGATTTTTCTCGTAACAGCTGTGGTCCGGGTATGCATCGCTTCATTGTGGCTCCAAAAAGACGTGCCATCTTTTGAACTTTGGAGGGCACGATTTTTGTCTATGTTTAATATTGAATTTAGCCCATATAAAATTAAGGGAATTCGGAAAAAGAAACTGGGCATGGAGATTTGGGGACCAGTGGTGTCTTATATGAATGAATGAGGCCTAGATAGAGTTGAGATTTAGCTGATCTTATAAACCTGCACTCGGACTTTAAGGAACCCTATGTATTATGTATCACCACTATTTTCTATGTATTATGAAATATTGTGGTTTTTTTAAAGATATTTTACTGTATTTCTTAATCATTGTCTTTTATAAAAAAAACATTGTAACTTGTGATAACTTTCATGGATTAATAAAAAAAAATAGAATAACCTTACCATAACAGTTGACACCAGAAGCATTTTCTAATTGGTATCCGACAACATCATCACTTGTTTGTATTTTCTGTTTCTTTACATCTTTTTTTCTCTTGATTTTGTTTCTGCTTTCCAACCATAGTTGATTCTTCAACATGTTTACGTTTTGAACACACAACACGTTTCTCATAAATAGGATATGCACCTAAACTTGGAGCATAAAGCCTTCTGAAACGATTATATTCTCTTACACAATTAACATCAGCACTAACCTTGTTCTCATCAAAATCAATTAAATACAAACCAGACAACGTTCTAACTCGAGATAATGCAACATATACCATTCCCTCTTTAAACACAGTTCTTCCTACATTTACCAAAGCATTATCTACACTTAAACCTTGAGATTTACAAATAGTTATTGCATATGCTAAACAGAAGGGAACTGTTTTCTACGAACATTCAAGTCTTTTACAAGCAAAAAATGTACAGCACAATGCGCAATCTGTCTTACCTCTGTAATCTGATCAAATTTAACTTTCAAGAATTCAATTCCATTTCTCTTTTGATATATCACAAAATCAACAACTTTCCCCATTGCTCCATTCACTAAGCCTTCTCCTACATTCAGATTATGCCTCAAAATTACCCGAAAGTTTAAACGTACATCTCCATTTTTTTTAAGTCAGGAGTTTTTGATACAGACTTTTCCAGAGAATCCAATTTAGTATGTAGTTTTTCTGACAGAATAATTGTTATTCCTTGATGCTCGATCTTATCAATAGCTTCAATGTGAACTATTTCTTGATTTTCCAATTTCATAAACTCTCTATTAAATGTATAACACTCTTCCACTGTAGGCATTAAGCAAACTATAGACTTTTTTTCTTTCATTTTCTTGTACATTTTTTCTGCTGGTGTGCCTTCATTTGTAAACAAGTTCTTTAGTAGACGAATTGGAAAAGCTTGTTTACCATGTTTGCTTAGGACACCAATTCTTACATCTTTTAGAATATTTGCATAATCTTCATCTCTTGCTTGTTGCATATTCTGAGTGAGTTCTTTATATTCAAAATTTAACCACAGATTCACATTTCCAATACTTCCCAAGGATTTCTTTGTGTCTTCATGTAGAAGAGTTTTAAACACTGGTTCTACTTTTACAGGGGTTAGTTGTAGCAGATCTCCAACTACAATTAAATGTTTTCCTCCAAAGAGAACGTCGTAATCTGTTTTTAACACCTTTTGCAATCTAAGTGTACAAAAGCAAGCATTAAGTTTGAGACCAATCTCACCTCATCAATAATTAATAGTTTCATTTACTTCAGCACTCTTGACACTTCATGAGAAGCTTCTCTAGACAACTTCTGATATTGTAATTTATTATCATGCTCAACTGGTAACATCGGTAATCTATGCAAATTATCTCCTTTAACATTGTGTGCAGCTAATCCAGTTGGAGCTGTTACCACAGAACATAAATGTGAACCAGTAGTTTTTTGAAGATAACTGGTCAAAACTTAATTAAAAAACATTTACCTGTCCCAGCTTGACCACTGATGTACATCAGATGAGGTTTAAAAGATGAACACACACAGCCTTTTTTTTCATGCAACAAACCATGTTCTATCTATTCTCTCACTTGTACATATATTTCTTTCTGTTCAACATTTAGTGGTTTTTCTAACTTTTCCAATGTAATATTCTCCTCGTGTGCTTGTTGCATTGCAATTTTGACTTCATGCATGGCAATCGCTGCTTCATTTTCCACTATTGGTTGTCCAAGAGGATCTTGACTACATTGACCACTACTTTGACTATCTTGAGAACTTTCATTAGCTATTTCAGCTGTAATAGTCAAAATCAAATCAAATCAAAATTTACTTTATTCGATTTCATAACAAAGGAAATCATAAAAGTACATAGCAGCAATCATGAATATACACATGGGAGAAAACCGATGATCACGTACAAAGATATATTGCTATACGAGAGAACAATTGATCACAAAAATTCATAAATAGTATACCATGGGCTATGTTTAAAAATACAATCTAAAAAATGTATAAAAGGTTTTGAAATATAATAAAATTACAAAGATTACATTGTAGCCCGGAACCTAATGATTGCCTTCAGATAAGTTGTAACAACCCGGATAGTTGCCGGTGTTTCCAACATCTGTAATTTTAGAAATGCTACCCTGCAATATCTAATATTCCAGCTTTTAAGAATCGGTCTAAGGTACATCTGCCTGGGTATGGAAAAATATTTGCAAAATAAAGTGCAGTGCATTGTTGATTGTGATGAAACATCATCACAGGGGCATACAGATATATCAGATGACCAGACATTTACCACCGGGAATAGCACCATTCTAAAAAAAGAGCCAAATCGAAAGCGAACCAAAAGCATACGGCTAAAACTATCCTGTACTGACAGCAAATATTGTTGAAGTCCCTGACCCCTCAAGGTGAGATGATGTGCCATTACAGTGTGTTTTGTTCTTTCTTTGGACCATCTTTGATCTTCGAGGAATTTCAAGCAATATGCTTTCAAATCTTTCCTGGAAATATCCTCCAAGCTACATGGGTCCGTAAAATATGCAGGGTGCCCAATGGCGTTAGTTATCATTTTTATATAATTAAACCACGCCATATCTTTAGCTCGCTCCAATTTAAGGCAGTCCAAGATTACCTCTCTGTTGAAGCCTGTCTCCTCTGTGACCCACACCTTATGCCACAGTAATAACGGAGCTATTTTAATGGTGTCCCAATTCCTGATGGCAACTATAGGTGGCAGAAGAAATAGGTACTCCCAAAAGATAGTGGATAAAACCATTTTCACAAGTTTGTATAATATCTGGTTCTTCAATGCCCCATAAACCTGCCCCATACAGCCCGGTGGAAACGCATTTGGCCTTGTAAACTTCCAAGAGTTCTTGTACAGGTCTTCCTCCTATTTTTTTGGCAAAATGTATAACTGCCCCCACTGCCCTACTAAAATTCAATTCAATTTTCTGGCCTTAATAGCTGATTTCCATGTTCCCTTTTTGTCAAAAGTGATGCCTAAATAACAAAAGGTACCAGTATTTTCTATCTTTCTATTGTCAATAAAGATATTACATGTTGTACCTCTACTTTTACCACAGCCCATCGTAAATGTCTTTGTTATATTCACTCTTAAGCCCCTCTCTTTCATATAAATAACAAAACTATTGACCGCTCTTTGTAGGCCTAATTGGGTCCTTGACATAATCACCGCATCATCTGCGCAGAGTAAAACAGGGACGGGGGTGCCCCTAATGGTCGGGTAGTCATTTTGATCTCTAATGAGGTGTTGGCCCAAGCTATTAATATAAAGTGTAAAGAGAAAAGGAGCCAATATACACCCCTGTCTGACACCCTTTTCAATTGAGAATTTTGCCGAGCACTCCCCCATATTCCCATAACACACCCTCGCCCCTGCATTTCTATACATTTCCTTTATAAACAGTATTAAAACCCGGTCCACCTTGAGATCTTCTAAGGTGTTCCACAGCGTGCCATGGTCAACTCCATCAAAGGCTGAACTCAAATCTAGAAAGGTAAGAAAAAGTTTCCTCCTCTTAGTATATTTATCTATAGTCAGGGCTAGGTTCAATCCCTGCTCCATAGTTCCCATGTCTGGGCGAGAACAATATTGTAGGTTTGTTAAAAATCCTTCCTCACTCGCCCAGGTTTGAAGTCTATTAAGGATTATTCTCCCGGCCATTTTCAGCAGAGCATCCAGGATGGATATAGACCGATAGCAGCTAGGTTAGTTCCTGTTCCCCTTTTTGAAAATGGGTACCACTATCGCATCTGTCCATGTAGGAATGAGTTTAAAAGTGGAACTACTATTTAAAACCCTTGTTAGCAATGGTGCCCACAGGTCAATATTTGATCTGATTTGAGCTGTAATAGTCTTTTCCTGTTCAACTTCATCATTCAACATTTTTAAATATGTAGGGAAAATTGTACATGCAATGCTATCTTTACATGCATTAAAAGAATCTTCATAGCAGTCAAAGTCTCCAAGTAATTCACTTTCACTACGCCATGGTTTAAAGAGTTGGAGAAGTGCTAAATAGTAAACTTCTCGCTTATCTGGAGTTTCACAACTGAGTTTCTTGTGGGTTATAAGATTACCCTTTGCATGTTTTACTAAACAACCATGACATCCAACTACTGCATATTTTCCTTCTTTTAAATTCTGTTTAACATTTCTTTTGAAGCTGTAATGTTGAAGTACTTCATACAGATGTAGCTGTTCCAGATGTCGACTCCTTTTTGGATAGTATGCGTCCAACATATTAGTTTTAAGAATGTCTGGTTCATTTGCTCCTAAGTATTCAATTTCTTCTAATGATTTCAACACTCTATTCCGTGAGCAGGCAAGACTTAAACTTACCCAAATGATTTCTCGTGACTTTGAATATAAATTGAAGAGCACAAGCGATCTGAACATTCATAAGATCCAATTTCGCGGTGCGAAAGCATTTTCAAAGTAAAGCTGTACAATTTTTTGCTAAGGCTTTTCTCTTGTGCAATTTCTTCCCACATTTGTTCCATCTCTGTTTTTTCTGATTTTGTTATGTACGATGTAACATAACTTGCAACAGCAATTGAGTTATCTGCAACATACTGGATGTCCATGTTCGCATTCCACATTTTTAAAATGGCTGGATTGTAGTCATTGATATACTTTGACACTTCTGTTCTATTTAAGTTGTAGGTATTCTTTGGATTTTTGCCTTACAGAAGGAAAAAAAGAATTTACTCTTCCTTTACAAATGACTGGACGTGGAAAACCAAACCGACATTTGGTGTAAAATTTTCCTTTAGATTTGTATTTTCTTCTGCACAACGGTGACTTTGGAAATGTAAAACTTGCTGTCTCAACCTTCTATCTCCTTCTTCTCTTGGAATCTCACATGTCACATACTGTTCGATGAAAGACAATACTGTTTCATCAGAATCAGTTCCAAATTTAGGTGCATCCTTGATCCATAGTAGCTTATGAATATGAGGTGCACCTCTTGCTTGGTACTCCTTTCTCCAAAAGAAATCTGTAATTTCTCCAAGAGGTGGATTATTTTTATTGCAGATAAAAGACATCATAGCTTAAAACCTATGATTAAAATATCTGCGCACATTAACAGGAGCCAATTAACACAGTTCTCCAAGAGTCTTTATTTAAAAAAAAATTATATTGGAATTCACTTCTCTTAGAAACTCAAGCAAATCTTCCCATGCATACTCTGCACAGCTAAGTGTGACAAACCATGTTGGTGTAGCTAAGTTCCGTAGCATACACTTGAGTTCTCCATGACGACGATACCAATACTCATTTGTTCCACGTTGACATGCCATCAAATTGATTAACTGTGCTTCTAAATTTTCATCTGTTTCTTGAACTTTCTCCACAAATTCTTTCGTAGAAAGAAGTGATTGATGATCTCCATTTTTAAGTATGTGGTTCACTGCATACGACAGAGAAGATAGATCACTTCCAAACAAAAGGTGAAATATGTATGGAATGCACTGTCGAAATCTAGGATCTTCAGAATATAATCTTGTTGACCGATATTCTGAAGCTGGAATCCATACAGGTCGGTCATCATATCGTCCACCTTCTCCAGAAGGAAACAGCTGTGGAAAACAATGAGCTTCCAAGCTTTTCTCCCATACACCCATTGGAGGTCCCTGTGCTTTTTTCATTTGAAAGAACTCAATGCTGCTTCCTATTACTTCTTTTGAATGCAAAGGACATATTCTGTAATGTTCATAAATCTCTTCACTCCTTGACTTGTCCACTTTCTCTATTTGACCACTTGAAATTTCACATTCATCTTCTAAACGTATCACCTGTTCATCCACATTTACAGTTGTGTAATAAATATTGTTCTCTATAAGATATAAGGTAGCCTTTTCAACTTTATTAACATCCACAAACTCTTGCCATATTTTCCGTCTCTTTGTTGGTACAGCCTTTACTAGAATGACTACTGCCCCATTTTCCTCATTCTCTCCAGCAATAGTTTCAATATTTTTCTTAAAATCCAAAGGTAAGTCCACCACTCTTCTTTCAGCCCTCTTTGCAAGTCTGTTGGTGGCAGTTTACCTGTTTTAGGCTCCATCATAATTATAGTTTGAAAAGGATGAACAGATTGAATTAGAACCGACTCATATGTATTCAATTCTGCCAGTTCCTCCGGAATAGCTTCTAATTCTAAGTTATTATGTACTGCTCTAGCAGGCATTTTGTTCTCTTCTGATTTGTTGTAACAATATTTACATATACGTTGATCACTACCTAGCTCAAATCGACCTTCCACCAACAAGTAAGTTGCAAATTCTTCCCACTTACTATTGTTCTCCTTTTCACTTCTCAAATACAAATCAACATTCCTAGATTGACTTTTATAATGATTACGTCGACAACAAACACAAACATAGTTTGATATCGCAGAGCACACTACATTAAACTTTCCAATTTCTTCTTCAAACTGATCAGTGCTAATTACTTTCCCATCTCCTTCAAAATCTGTAATTGTAAAACTTTCACTTTCTATGGGCTGCTCTTCTGAAACAAAATATCGCATTTCAATATCATCACACTTTTTTGGAACATCTGATAAAGAACCATGTAAAAGAGCTGTATTCAGTTCACTTAAACATAATGCAGGACTTTTTACATAGTGCAGTCTCCTTACAAAAGTGATGAATAACACTTTTGCACACTTTTTTTGAAAGACAAGCCAGAGAATGCCCATTCTTCTCAGTATATTTTCTTACATTTCATGGATCTAGTCCTTGTAACAACTTAATCTTCTGTTTAATACTTTTCTGTGTATATTCTCGTAGCAAATTTCGCATTATATCTATAGATTCCTGTCGAATACTACAAATACTGCTACAACCCCACTTATATATAGGAGCTTGTGCACGTTTCCCTTGCACTTCTTCAGCTATTGACTCTCCTGCACTTTTACCAACCAATTCCTCTTTTGGAATGGGACAACCATCCTGAACTTCTTAGCAATGACCTCCAGTATCAACTGCAAATGGTAAACTATTTTCCTGGAAGTAACTCGCCTCATTAAAAAAAGGTTCACTAGTAGAAGTATGTTTCCAATGTCCACTAAAGATTTTGCAAAAGTTCGTTCTATTCACAAGTCTTTTTCTTCTACTTTTCTCTTTCAACACTGTGATTATTTTATCCAACACTTTGATCCTCTTCAAAATCACAATGAATAACTTCTGTTTTAAAGTAAAAGCAGTATCCACTATGCTTTCAATACGCTGTTTATGTTTGAATTGCAGCACTTTCTTTTTATATTTGCAGCATGTTTTCATTAAATTCTGAATCACTCTAGTTCAAAAAAGTTTCTGGCGAATTTCTTGAAATTGTTTTTGTCTCTGGGTAACAGATACTGTTTCTTTATCATGTATTCTTCTCCTGGTATTTGAAATTTAAGTCTGCTTCTCCTTACTTGAAAAATTCTTCTTTTTCCTTTGTGTGATGTTATTTTCATTAAATGTTCGTAATATTTTTTCAGAAATTGTCTAGTGTTTTTACCAGAAGAAACTGTTTGTGTAGTACTCTCATTTTTTCTATTTGAAAATCTTTCCTTTTCTTCAAATATATATTTTATCAATTTCCTTTTCTTTTCAGTTTTTCTAGGCATTTTCAAATTTTAATCCAAACTAAATAATTTTCTGAAGAAAAAAAAAAATAGATTCAATTATTTTTTACATCTGTTCAATATATTAAAATAATAACACACAATTACATAAGTTCTACTGACGGCTTCCAGAGGCAGTGCTGCAACGTGATGGAGCAGGGCAGGGGAGCACTAGGATGACGGGTACTGCCATAGAACATGCAGCAAGTATTTATTTAATTATTTACATACACCTTTACAATTTATATGTAACTGCACTACCTCCTACTTTTCACCTCTCCGCCGCACCCCACTACCCCACAGCACTCCCTCTGCAACCCTCCACAGACAACTTTATAGATAGTATTTTTAAAAATTGTAATCTATGTACTTAGGATGATATTATCAACCAAACGGCTCACAGAAAAATTACCAATATTAGCCTAACAATTTTATCTACAACTTCGCATAAATAACACTGCACCCAAAGCTTTAAGTGTGGGGAGGTCTGTGGGGGTCTGAGCACTGGCAGTTTATTTTTGGGGGCCTCGAAACAGATCTCTATGGGGCTCTATTTTCGTGTCTCACAAACGTAGTCCGTTGTTTTTTTTTTATTTTATTGGACTGCAGTGAGACAGTGAGAGCATGCACATTGCTCACTACTGAGAAGTGGAGACATCATGCCAGGTGAGTCGCGTTGTTGGAGAAAATAAATCTTTTAAGGAGAGCCATTTTCTCTCAGGATTTCTCTTCTCTTTTTGCAGCGCAGGAGCAACATCATCGTGGCGTGATTAGCAGAGAGACCACCAGGCACGCAACGCCCATTGCGCCGGACTCCCAGAGAGAGCTCCCCAGGCGCACACACAGAGCCGCACCCGAGTACTGCACAGGTCTTCAAAAGACCATTTGCTTGTAAATAAGGCACTGTTCTTTTTCACCCCTTTTTAGAGCCCCTACATCCCCACTCTGCCTATTGCTGAAACAATTAGCTTCCCCCGAAATTTTGCTGTGGTTGCACCATTGGAGATAACCACACGCAGCCAACTCCAGCACGACCCTGCTCTCACCTTTCACAGTGTCTTCCCATAGAAGCCCAGGTTCACACCAGAACCTGGGCTGCAATGGGAATTCACAAGGGCATATTATCAAGCCCATTATCGCCGCTTTAGCGGTAGTTTCCTGCCACTAAAGCGGCGATAATTTTAACACCGTTCTTGATAATATGCCCCTTTGTTCTCACACCCCCTCTTAAATACGAAGATAGTAGCTTTAGAATTACCTTTATATTCCTATACTGTGCTTCACATAGAAATATAGAAGTGCAGGTTCTCACCACCCCAAATTAACTGTCTGGTATACTCTCTCAAATGTAACAACTACAGGTATTCATTATCTGTCAGTCACGGCCAGTTTAAAGCAGTGTTCCTATATAGGAATGGTCAAAACGTTATGTTTCTAAATTAACGTCTTACACTAAAAAGCTGCATTACATTTCTTTTACTGGATCAACCTTTGTTGAAAACACCACCAGAGAAGGGTGGTGAACTATGGTCCACAAACAGCAACTCAAAGCTTTCTTGTTCTTTATCAGAAACATCTGCCTGTCAATGCTTATTGCCAGCCTTTCCGGCCCCTTAAGAGGCTGGGTGGATGAGTATAATACGCGGTATTTAGTATCGGGGGCTGAGGGTGCCCGGAAATAAGGACAGATACTTGTATAAAGTGCGAGTGGATGGATCGCCAGATGGATGAATGGATAGCTAGATGGATGGAAGTATGGATGTATGAATGTATGGAAGGATGAATGGATGCATGGACCAGTACTTAGGATAGACGGGTGGGCTGATAGATGCTTAGGATTGGTCTGGGACAGATGTATATATGAATATATGGGCGTATGACTGGATGGATGGCACAGTGCTTACCATAGGCGAGTGGGCTGATAGATGCTTAGGATAAGTGTAGGGACAGATGTATGTATGTATGTAAGTAGGAATGTATGGATGAATTGAAAGATGGTTGGATGGCGCAGTGCTTAGGATGGATGGATGCAGGGCTTCAAGTGGGCTGAGTCAGAACACTGGCAGTTATTTTCAGGAGGCCTAGAAACAAGTCTCTATCGGGCTCTATTTTCGGCCCTCGCAAAGGTAGTCAGTTTTCTTTTTTTTTTATTGGGCTGCAGTGACAGCATGCACATCGATGTGCGCATGCTCATTTTACTCACTACTGAGAACTGGAGACATCATGCTAGGTGAGCCATGTTGTAGGAGGAGGGGAAATCCTTTAAAGAGTGTGCTTTCCGAACGTCGGATAATTGGAGGGGATTTTCTTAAGCACACAATGCTAGTTATCTTGATTTATACCACGCCCCTACTTGCATAGCCCACACCCCTTTAAGAGGTTTGCCCCACCCCTTTTAGAGCACCCCCAATTTTTTTCCCACTTAAAGCCCTGACTGCACCACAGTAACATTGAAATGGTCCAAGCTTCCATTTAAATCTACAATGCCAGCAAGTTTCATAATTTGCCATCAACTCAAGCAGCCTTCTACCACAGTGCAAGAGTGTCTATCAGCACGAAGATTTGTTATCCACAAAAATGTTGTGTGATTTGCGTAGCTGTCTGCTGGAACACTCATCACCAAAAGGTATTAAAACATGCAAATTTGCGAGTAAAACATATACCATACCATAAAGCGGTTCATAAATGGGCCCAGTGCCACTACACCACCCTCATCCCCATCCTTGCTTAACCTTACGAAATCAAAGAAAGAGCCCCAGCAAACCTGGTAGAGCCACTATAGCAATACAGGGACTTAATTTCAACAAGTGTCTGCCGGAACGCTCAGCAACAAAAGATATTAAAACATGCAGATTTCCGGATAAAACATGTACCATGCCATAGAGCACTTTACAAATGGACCCAGTGGCACTACATCACCTTTACTAGCTACACATATGCACGTTACAAATGTCCATGTTATAATCAGCAACATACCCATCTCTCTCACCCCCACCCCTGCCCTTGTTTAACCTTACGAAATCAACCAACGAGCACCAGCTCTCCCGTTAGCGCCACAACAGCCATACATAGTCTTAATTTCAACAAATATCTGCCAGAATGCTCATCAGCAAAAGGTATTGAAACCTGCAATTTTGCAAGTAAAACATACACCATACCATACAGCAGTTTATAAATAGTCCCAGTACCACTACACCACCTCCACACCAGCCCTTGCTTAACTTTACACAATAAAACAAAGAGCCCCAGCAAACCTGGAAGCGCCCCTATCACCATACAGAGGCTTAATTTCAACAGATGTCTCCCGAAACGCTCATCAGCAAATCTGCGGGTAAAACATATACCATCCCATACGGCGCTTTATAAATGGTCCCAGTGGTACTACATCACCTCTAGTAGCTAGACATCTGCACGTTACGAAAGTCTGTGGTTTAATCACCAACATACCCACCTCCCCACCCACACCCCCGCCCCTGCCTAACCGTACGAAATCAAACAGAAACCCCCACCATTCCTAGTAGGGCCACTATACCCATACACGGGGTTAATTTTAACAGGTGTCTGCCGGAACGCTTATAACCAAAAGTATTCAAACGTGCAAATTGGGGGGTAAAACATAAACCATCCCATAACACGTTTTATAAATGGGCCCAGTGGCACTACACCACCTTTAGTAGCTAGACATCTGTATGTTAATAAAGTCGTTTGAACACCATGTAGAATGTATAGCAGAGGATGGGGAGAGTAAACAAAGTTCTAATTCCCAAACTTTTGATATACCGTCCCTTTACTGTATGTATATTAAGGACATTAAATGGAATGAAAAAATTGAAGAGTGTCTCAAAAGAGATAGTTAAGCTGAGCACGGGTAAAACCCGGACCACTTAAACACCTACGTATATTCAGCACAGGGACACAGCCTGACAATTAGTATCACTTATAATCACATGTAGTTTACTAATGTCAAGAAAGTCATACAGAAAATATAACGAACATTTTATTCTTTTTTATCTCTCACACATTTATAAAACATCTCTTCTAAAGAAACACTCCCCAACCACTTCTATTTCATAAGAACAGACAATCATTAATACGTTCACTACCATATATTTTAGTATATCTACCTTTTTATTATTCGCTGGTCAGAAACTACTAAAACTATACCCAAACGCAAACCAAAAACCATGTTCATATTATATCTCAACCTATGATCAAATGATTAAAACTATGCGTACATATAAAAGGAACGTATCACTTTTACTATCTCCATATCCTCTCCATGTAATCTCCAAACACTGTAGACAGCCTCACAGTACAACAACCTACCTAGACTTATATTCAAATCTACCTCCCAGTGTCAAAAATGAGGCCACAACCTGTCTTCATAACATTTCTGGGTTTGGGTTTATCGCTTTTAACTTAATAAAACATACATCTCCTACCCCCCTTCCCCACTTTTTCCACAAAAAGTTTAATTTGCAAACGTGCAACATTTTGTTTATCTCGCCTTAATACATTAGCAAACCCGAATTAACGCTGTACCACATTTTCAAAACCATACAGTCCTTTAAAGATGACAAACTACACTTCTTCTTTGTGAAAAATTCCTAAACATATATAAAGTACTTAATCACTACTACAGAACACATAACACACCTTGTTCATTTCTACCTCACCTTTGTAGTTGGTATGCAGATTTCAAATGTCACACACGCATGCAATTCCTTCTTTGTCACACAATACATGAAATGCACCGCTTTCATCAAGAATGGAACCATTAATGGAACAATTTGTCTGTCGCTCCACACATAAATACATGTAAAGAACAAATCAGAATACTTCATTCCTTCATCGACATTCCAAAATTTATCTCCATTGGTTATTTTTGAATTTTCCATTTGAAAAGCTACTTAATATTCCGCGCCACATACAGGTCAGAAGTTTAACCTATTTTATCACCACACTTTCTGAAACATTCTATGACACCTGCAGGTTAAAAGTTCATGTTTTTTTAAACGTAGCGTTTTTTTTCCAGCATATTCTCGAACATTTAACAGCTCCTGCGGGTTAAAAGTTCACCATTCTTTTAAGTTCCAAATGTACCTTCCGAATGTAAGTAGCACCTCTGGTTGAGCTGAGCACATTTCACCCAAACATATTAGACTGCTCTTTATTAACCAATGACAAACATGCTTTTTCATGCAACTAATATACACCCTAGTTTTTAGTACCCAATGCTTCTTATCTTCCAATCAATTCTCGTTTTCCATGCAAAACAATAAAGATTTCTCACCATCTTTAAACATATCTCTTATTCTACAAAGGAACTGCAAGAGCTACAGACATCTTTCCATACCTCCCAGCCATACCTTCAAAATGCTAGTGTGGATCATAGGACATAGCTATGTTTTCTGGTGCCACAGGTATGCAGAACAGAGACGTATTGACTTAGACCTAGGTTTACAAAATGTGGACATTAAATGGTTTGCACAGAGAGGATTGAAGTGGCACCAATTGTTGCCTTTGGTTAAAACCTGTTTGCATCTCTAACACCCTGACCTCATGATTGTGCATTGTGGTGGGAACGACCTAGGCACATTGACTGGGGTCGGTTTAGAAATGCTAATGAAGGACACCTTTCAACAATTGATGTTGCTTTTGCCTCAAACTGTCTTTGAAGTGGAAATGGTCAAACCAATTTTGTCCTCAGATTGAAAAATCTAGGAAGAATGTGAACAAAGCTGTGTCTGCATACCTCAGAGACCATAGAATGGGGTCGATATACAACAACAACATACGTTTTGATATGGCTGATATCTACAGAAGTGACGGAGTACACTTCACAGATCAGGGAAATCGAGTTTTCCTGAATAACCTGAAGCTGTGCATCCACACTTATATGTAGCTCCAACTAATAAACACAAGGGCTCTCATTAGAGCCGCCTTATAACTGACAACTTAGGCCCGCTATTTTAGCGCCATGTAACGGTAACTCCTACTCCCCTGCCAAAATGTATTCTCTAGACAGCTGTGGCGCAGCGGCCAGACCATCTGACTTTGGAGCACAGAGCTCTCGCTTTGATCACTGACTATAGCAACAGCTCAGGATAGCACCATGTGACTCTGAGCAATAGCTCACTTAATTTCCATGCTGGCCTCCAGTGCCTGCAGACCCGTATGAGTGAATAGTTTGCACTTTACAAATACCGGATTGATTGGAAATGGCAGAATTGAACTTCACACCCAATCACCCTACTGACGTCACACTGTTTAAAACAAAACTTCCTCCTAGTACGTATGCACACATGCTGACACTACTTGGACAGGTGTGCCGCAGCGGCCAGAAAACATGAGTTCAGAGCCCAGGGCTCACGGTTTAATCCCCTGCTCAGGCAGCAGCTCAGCTCAGCACCATGTGACTCTGGGCAACAGCTCACTTAATAACTCACATAATTACAATGCCGGCCTCCAGGGCCTTCAGACCCATAGCGGTGAGTAGTCTGCGCTTTACAAATGCTGTATTGATTTACCTTCGCACTCCCTGTATAACACCACCTAAGCACCATATACAAATTACCGTGTTCCAAACAAAACTTCCTCCTTCTACGTATAAAATATTACTGACACTACTTGCACAGGTGTGGCACAGTGCCCAGAGCACATGACTTCACAGCAAAGGAAACACAGTTTGGGCTCACCGTTTCATCCCCGAGTCCACCAGCAGCTCAATTTAGCAGCATGACACTCTAGGCAATACCTCACTTAAGTTCCGTAGCCCGCACTTTCTGACCAGTAGGGGTCAGTAGTTCAGCGGCTTTATCCCCGAGTCCGGCAGCAGCTCAGCTTATGCCCCCAGCGCCATCAGACCCATACGAATGAGTAGTTTGCACTTTATTAATACCAAATTGATTTGATACGCGCAAATTTACCTTCGCTCTCCCTGTTAACACCCCCTAAACACCCTACACAAGTTACAATGTTTGAAAAAAAGTTCCTCCGAGTAGGTATAACTACATGCTGACACTTCTTGCACAGATGTGGCACAGCAGCCAGAGCACATGACTTCACAGCATATGACACACAGTTTGGACACACGCTTTAATCCCCGAGTCGAGCAGCAGCTCAACTTAGCAGCATGAGACTCTAGACAATACCTCACATATTTTACGTACCCCAGCACTTTCAGACCAGTAGGGGTCAGTAGTTCATCCTAGTAGGTATAAACACATGCTGACACTACTTCCACAGGTGTGGTGCAACGGAGAAGGCACCTGACTTCACAACATAAGACACACAGTTTGGGCTCACGCTTTAATCCCCGAGTCCCGCGGCAGCTCACCTTAGCAGCATCAGACTCTAGGCAATACGTCACTTAATTTCTGTAGCCCAGCACTTTCAGCCCCTAGTGATGAGTAGTTAACTTCGCACCCCTGTATAGCACACCCTAAACACCCCACAGAGGTTACAGTGTTCCTACCCTCCTCTTTCCTCCTTTTTGCTCCCTTTTTTCCACTTACTCGCTTCGACAGAATCACAAAATGGCTGCCAACACTTTCTAGTTGCAACCGCTCGCACCGCTCGCAGCCAATAAGCAGCAAGCTTGTGCTCGTAACGCCTCAGCCAATCAGATGGCTGAATTCCCAAATATCGATATCTGTAAATTTCGATATTTCTCCAAAACTACTGAACAGATTTACACCAAATAAACAAAGGCGTGCTTTCTAGACCAAGCCCCTTCTCCCTGGCAAATTTGGGATAATTCCGTTCACCCGTTCGACCAGTAGCCTGGTCTAAAGTTTCCTATGGAAATTAACATGGAGAAAACATGTTTTAGGACCCCCCTTTATTCTCGGCCCCCCCTTGACGAATCACCCCTGAACTTTCAACATAGGAGCTGATATGAACATAGAATTAGTTTTGAAAATTTCATGAAGATTCATCAAACAACGCCAAAGTTAGAAGCAAAACAAAAAATGCTCTTCCTATGGAAACTTGGTTCTAACTATAACTACCTACTGGCGACTGCCAGTAGGTTATATATATATATATATGTATATATATATATATATAAATACATGCCTTGAGGTCTTCCGTATATGAAATGCCTCCTCCTGAGCGAGAGTTGCTTCGTTGCCAATGGACCGCACGGAAGCCGGTCTCTATCAAATAAGTGAAAAAAATCTTCTCCCATGTATCTGGAAGAATGACAAAGCCTTGTGCGGTTGAATAAATGCTTTATTCCTCAGTCAGCCATTCGTCAAACGCGTTTTGAGTGCGCAGCACCCTTGTTCACTGACGCTGAGTAAAGTTTTCACAACCATTTTTACTTGGCTTTCCACGTGACTATACAACTACACAATGAGTGTATAAGAGAACAGACTCGTAGTTTTTTGGAATACACATACGATCCTACGTTGTTGGCATACACATCACAATGCGATTTCATTAGTATTGAACTAAAATAGTAGATCATGACCGGCAGTGATTATATTTTTGAAAACATTGTTCCGTTATCCATTGTAATTATGACCTAAAGTATAAGGTGTAAGTAATGCCCAAGTGGGCTTTCTTAATCCAACCATGTTGTTTTTAAACAATGTTTTCCTAAAAACGTATTCAAAAATCTAGCCCCAGTTGGCTATGTTGCCAATACAATGCATTAATTTATTACAATTTGAGTCAATTTATACGTGGAAAGCTTTTCATAAAAGAAAATTTGTTAGGAACAGATTATTCAAGTTATTCAAAACTAATTATCAAAGGTGCGTGTACATATCCTCTTCAACATTCAAACCATCTGGCTGCTTAGAATTCAATTCGATTATATAACGTGACTCCAATCTCCTTAGTTGTTTTTCCCTATTGCCTCCCCTGGGATTTTTCTCAACAGCATCTATCACAAAATATGTGAGGCCATCGGGTCGCTTATTGTGGAATTTCTCAAAGTGTCTTGCGACAGGATATGATCTGTCGTCATTTTTTATTGCTCTTAAGTGTTGTAACACTCTCTTGTGTACTTCTAGGATTGTGCTGCCCACGTACCTCAAGCCACAAGGGCATTGAAGCACGTAGACAGCATAATCAGTTTTACATGAGAATTTTCCTCTAATTTGTCGCAATTGTTTGTTTAAACCTGGTATGTATTTATCTGTGTTTACACCATACTTGCATGCTTTGCACTTGGTGCATTTTACAAATCCTTGCTTCTTCGTTAACCAAGTTGTTTTTGGTTTGGATTTTTTCAAATTATTTTTAACCAAGGTTTGTTTAAACGATTTTGCTTTGCGAAATGTAATCTGCAGCCTACGTGGGAGAACTTTTCCAAGGATTGGGTCATTCTTGATTACATGCCAGTGTTTGTTTAGAATGCCACTCAGTTTAATGTGCTGTGTGCTGTATGTTGTGATGAATCTACCTGGTTGGGTTAAGGACATTTTCTTATTTTTCCCTTGACCATCTTCTTTTTTGTCAAATAGAATATTTTCTCTTTTCCTTCTCTGAACTTTATAGATTGCACTGTTTATCCAATCATCCGGGTAGCCTCTTTCCTGAAATCTCCCTTTTAGTACTGTTAGTTCTTCTTCAATTACCTGATCTTTGCTACAGTTGCGTTTTGTGCGTATACATTCACCATATGGAATGCTCTTTTTGAGATTTGTGGGATGAAAACTTTTGGCATGTAAGATAGTGTTACTAGAGGTAGGTTTACGATAAAGCTTGGTTTCTATCTTGCCACCTTCAATATATACTGTCAGGTCCAAAAAATTGATTTCAGTCTTGCTTATTTCGCTTGTGAATTTTAAATTGAGGTCATTGTTTTGTAGGCTGTTGATGAATGACTTAGCCTCCTCTTCTGTGACTTTCCATATGACGAACAGGTCGTCAATAAACCTACTCCAATGATCACACAAGAAGAGGGCCTATCCATTGGGCAAGGGATACCAACGGGCTTTAAACCCACTTCACGATTCATTCCAATGTCAGCAAGGGATGGTATTGACATTTTTTGTGAACTTGTTACAAACGAACTTAAAAAACTGAGTTGTCAAATCAATATGAGAAATAAATATACTAAGCAAACCGAATATCATGCCCTGTTAAAGAAATTATCTG
Organism: Triturus cristatus; assembly: GCF_964204655.1. NCBI lineage: Eukaryota > Metazoa > Chordata > Amphibia > Caudata > Salamandridae > Triturus > Triturus cristatus. The sequence continues at coordinate 401,926,863 of NC_140588.1, read as the reverse complement.
AAAATGAGAACTGCATTGTGCGCAATGCGGATAAAGGGGGCAATATTGTCCTATGGGACAAACAGAAATATTTGAGTGAAGCTTATAAACAACTCAACAACAAAAAATGTTATGTAAGAGTGGATGAAAAAGTCATGCTTACCAGTAATGATGAGTATAATGTGCAATTGAAACATTGGTTTGACCAGGGTCTACTTAAACAAGACGAGTACAAGTTCCTAAAAATTGACCATCCAATAACGGCAGTTTTTTATCTAATTCCCAAGGTCCACAAAGATATTGAAGAACCGCCAGGGTGCCCAATTATTTCGGCAATTGGTAGTGCCCTGGAGAACACTTCAAAATATGTAGATTCCTTCATCAATCCCCTAGTTCAAACTCTACCTTCCTATATTCAGGATACAGGAGATGTTTTGAGGGGTATCTATGACCTACCGTGGGAAGATGATTATCTCCTAATAACGATAGATGTGTCAACACTCTACACGAGTATACGACACACCGATGGGATAAAGGCTGTCAAATATTTTCTAGGTTCAAGACCCATAACAATGTGGTCCCATACCCAAATGCTCTTGTCAATGATCGAGAGATGTCTAACAAATAATTATTTTATATTCAACAATGAACTGTTCCACCAAGTGTGCAGTACTGCGATGGGCACCTGCTTCGCCCCCAGCTATGCTAATTTGCATATGGGCTGGTGGTCAGGTCGCAGTACCAACAACAATGGGAGAATAACATTTTGCATTGGAGTAGGTTTATTTGGCGACCTGTTCGTCATATGGAAAGGCACAGAAGAGGAGGCTAAGTCATTCATCAACAGCCTACAAAACAATGACCTCAATTTAAAATTCACAAGCGAAATAAGCAAGACTGAAATCAATTTTTTGGACCTGACAGTATATATTGAAGGTGGCAAGATAGAAACCAAGCTTTATCGTAAACCTACCTCTAGTAACACTATCTTACATGCCAAAAGTTTTCATCCCACAAATCTCAAAAAGAGCATTCCATATGGTGAATGCATACGCACAAAACGCAACTGTAGCAAAGATCAGGTAATTGAAGAACTAACAGTACTAAAAGGGAGATTTCAGGAAAGAGGCTACCCGGATGATTGGATAGACAGTGCAATCTATAAAGTTCAGAGAAGGAAAAGAGAAAATATTCTATTTGACAAAAAAGAAGATGGTCAAGGGAAAAATAAGAAAATGTCCTTAACCCAACCAGGTAGATTCATCACAACGTACAGCACACAGCACATTAAACTGAGAGGCATTCTAAACAAACACTGGCATGTAATCAAGAATGACCCAATCCTTGGAAAAGTTCTCCCACGTAGGCCGCAGATTACATTTCGCAAAGCAAAATCGTTTAAACAAACCTTGGTTAAAAATAATTTGAAAAAATCCAAACCAAAAACGACTTGGTTAACGAAGAAGCAAGGATTTGTAAAATGCACCAAGTGCAAAGCATGCAAGTATGGTGTAAACACAGATGAATACATACCAGGTTTAAACAAACAATTGCGAAAAATAAGAGGAAAATTCTCATGTAAAACTGATTATGCTGTCTACGTGCTTCAATGCCCTTGTGGCTTGAGGTACGTGGGCAGCACAATCCTAGAAGTACACAAGAGAGTGATACAACACTTAAGAGCAATAAAAAATGACGACAGATCATATCCTGTCACAAGACACTTTGAGAAATTCCACAATAAGCGACCCGATGGCCTCACATATTTTGTGATAGATGCCGTTGAGAAAAATCCCAGGGGAGGCAATAGGGAAAAACAACTAAGGAGATTGGAGTCACGTTATATAATCGAATTGAATTCTAAGCAGCCAGATGGTTTGAATGTTGAAGAGGATATGTACACGCACCTTTGATTATTAGTTTTGAATAACTTGAATAATCTGTTCCTAACAAATTTTCTTTTATGAAAAGCTTTCCACGTATAAATTGACTCAAATTGTAATAAATTAATGCATTGTATTGGCAACATAGCCCACTGGGGCTAGATTTTTGAATAAGTTTTTTAGGAAAACATTGTTTAAAAACAACATGGTTGGATTAAGAAAGCCCACTTGGGCATTACTTACACCTTATACTTTAGGTCATAATTACAATGGATAACGGAACAATGTTTTAAAAAATATAATCACTGCCGGTCATGATCTACTATTTTAGTTCAATACTAATGAAATCGCATTGTGATGTGTATGCCAACAACGTAGGATCGTATGTGTATTCCAAAAAACTACGAGTCTGTTCTCTTATACACTCATTGTGTAGTTGTATAGTCACGTGGAAAGCCAAGTTAAAATGGTTGTGAAAACTTTACTCAGCGTCAGTGAACAAGGGTGCTGCGCACTCGAAACGCGTTTGACGAACGGCTGACTGAGGAATAAAGCATTTATTCAACCGCACAAGGCTTCGTCATTCTTCCGGATACATGGGCGAAGATTTTTTTCACTTATATATATATATATATATATATATTTTTTTTTTATATAGATACATATTAGTACTTTATTCGCTTTCCATGAACCATCACAGTATGCATACACAGTACTTTGACATATTTATATAAATAAATAGAAACATAAAACAGCACATGTCCATATCAGTTTATAATTTTAAAACTGTCTGTTCAACCATAAAATAGATACAAATTCTGTTCCTATAAACAACCAGGGCGAGAACAGCTGTGAGCTAAGTGCAAAAGAGCAGAATGATCAACAGTTTAAAATCTCATAAAAATAAAAAAATATATAAGTGTGCACTGATTTGATTTGAACACTGATTTATAATCAAAGAATATTCAGAACAAAAGTATAAATCACTCGACCACTACTGTTAGAGTTTTACTTCGCTTGTACCAAAGGACCTGTTGAAATTTACAGGAGATGTATCACTTTTTAAAATTCTCTGGGCAACGAGATATCTAGTCAATCCCAAGTTCCGACAGAGCGGATCTATTTGCGGCGAGACCCAAGTTACTCTGGATAGAAAAACGTCAAGTGTGTCTCAGTCTTGCAGTCCAAACCACAGGCTGGGCAAAGGATGGAAACTGAATCCTTTTTCCATTTATTGGTAAATGTTCTTAGTGAAAGGCTAGCTAGCCGAAAGGGAACATACTAACTTTTGGCTAGGGGCGGACATACTGAAACTAGAAATGGTTCAAAGCATGGAAAATGCTTAAAATCCAAGAACATATTAGTCAAAGACCCATTTGACCCATTGTTTGTGTAACATTTGTAAATATATGTCCAATATCATGTTTTCAGGCAATTAAGATCCGCTTTTCATAGGGTATTAGGCACATCCCATAATCTTTGTAAACCAGCCTTTTACACCAATCAAAAACAAATTTGACCCAGGGTACTGCCTTTACACACTCAGCATTTAATAGGTCTGTAAGCGCGTCTCTATAATAACTTAGTTCGAGTGTGGACTAGAGGCAGACCTAACACACTAGAAGTTTAAGTGCTCTGAAACCAGCAATTCTTTTTAGTCCAAGGTCAAAATATAGTGGGATGAGAGGAGTTCCTCCCAAATTTATTTTCGGCGCTAGATAATGAATGGACATCGGTGGAGCCCCAGATCTCAACACCATAGACCGCAGCACCTTGTGCCTTAGCACAGTGCACATCTAGGGCTGGGGAAATAGAGCGTGAGCTTGTTTGCTTGTACAGTCGAATAAGAGCATTCGATCTTTGTTCAGTTAGCATCACATTCTTGGTAAGTTGTCCTGTCCATTTAAAACTCTTCATTAGTTTAACTCCTAAGTAGTCTAAACTGTGGACTCTTTCTAATGCTTCACTACCAACATGGATGATAGGATTTTTGACAACTCCCTTTCCAAACACAGTATATTTTGTCTTATGTACATTGAGCTCTAGGCCCCTAGATAAGCAACGTCCTAGAAACTTGTCAATTAGGAGCTGGAGCTCCATAGGTGTTTTGGAAATAATGAGAGAGTCATCCACGAACAGGAACCTTTCTATTGCTCAAAACAGAAGAGTCATTTCTACAGTAAATATATATTCACTGCAAAAAACCAAAGGTTACAGGTATGTTATAGTAAGGCTCGGATTTCACTCGTACAAAACAAGTGAAATTCAGAAGTTATACTTACCTGAGCTAACTATTACTTACACCCCCACAATACACTGCTTATGACTTCACATATTACATCACCCATGACATGGTCAGTGACATCACAGATGACATCAATGATGACATCTCAAATGACATTACTGATGAATTCACTGATAACATCACCCAATGAGTGTGAGTGTTATCTTAAATATTTTGAGTGTTAAACATATGTACTAAGGTACTACAAAAGTTAAGATAGTATACTTTCTGTACTACTAATGAGTGATACTATTTCTAACATATATTGTGTAAGTGGATGTGTGACTATATCTGTGTGTGAGTGGGTGTCTGAGTACCTGTATGGGTGTGAGAGTGGGTTTGTGATTGGCTGTATGTGTAAGAAACTGTGCGGGTGACTGAGTGGCTGTGTGAGTAACTGTATTGGTGAGTGAGTGGGTGTGTAAGTGGCTGTATAGGCGAGTGAGTGGCTGTGTGAGTCACTCTAAGGGTGGGTGAGTGGGTGTGAAAGTGACTGTATGAGTGAGGTTTCTGAACTGCTGTATGAGTGAGTGACAAGATATGGGTAAGTGTACTGTATGGGTGAGTGAGTGGCTCTTTGAGTGGCTGTTTGGCTAAATGAGGTGGTGTGTGAGTGGCTGTATTGTAGAGTAAGTGTATGTATGAATGGATGTATGGGTGAGTGAGTAGATGTGTGAGTCCTTGTATGGATGTGGGAATGGGTATGTAAGTGGTTGTGTGAGTGTTTCCATGTGTAAGGGAGTAGCTGTGTAAGGGGGTGTATGGGTGAGTGAGTGGGTGTTTGAGTGGCTGCATGGGTAAGTGACTGGTTGTATGAGTAGCTCTATGGATGAGTGAGTGGTTGTGTGAGGACTTGTATGAATCTGTGAATGGGTATATGAGTGTGTGTGTAGGCATGTGAGTGGGTGTATGAGATGTTGTATAGAGGTGTGAGTAGGTATGTGAGTGCTTCTGAGGATGATGTCATCAGTGATGGCATTTGACATGTCATCAGTTATGTCATTGGCCATCTCATGAGTGATGTAATATGTGAGGTCATAGGCTGTGCATGCAGGGGCGTAAGTTATAGTTTCCTCAGCTGACTATAACTGCTGAATTTCACTGGATTTGTAGGAGTGAAATCTGTGCCTAACTATAATGTCCATGTAACCTTTGGTTTATTCTGTGAATTTCTAATTCTAATGTCCCTGCTACCTTTGTTTTCTTAGGGAATTTCTAAGCTTTAAAAAAAATGTTCTTTCCTAAATGTAACCACTAACCTTTGACCGTGTGTGAGTGATGGCATCAGTGTCTCAGTAAGTCTGGAGGGGGTGTGAGAGTGTCTGAGTGGATCTGTGAGTGGGTGTGTGAGTGTCTAAGTGCTCTCTGTTTTGTTATGTTATGGTATGTTATATTCTACTTGTAGCGCGCTCGGCTACTCACGAGTATCCCGGCGCGAAACCTGAGGCAGACAGAGGAAATCAGACAAAGAGAAATGTTTTAAGCTTCCTTTTGAAAGCAGCAAGCTCCTGAGTGAGACGAAGATCGGGGGGGAGGGCATTCCAGGCCCTACTGGTCCTGACCACCAGAGAGCAACCTCCAATCCTCTGAAGTCTAAACCTGGGAACTAGGGCCAATCCCAGAGAAGCCGAACGCAAGGCCCGTGCGGGGGCATAGAAGGAGAAACGCCTCTGGAGGTAGAGGGGACCCTGACCATGGAGGGCGCGATGAGCCAGAACCAGAGATTTATATTTGATTCTAGCCGCTACTGGTAACCAATGTAGGGCGATCAGGTGGGAGGCAACACTCAACCTAGAGGAGAGACCCAATAGCAGTCTGGCCGCGGTGTTCTGGACAACCTGCAGTTTCTTGATGAGGTATCCTGGAGAGCCAATATAGAGAGAGTTGGCGTAGTCCAAACGGGAAAGAATCAGAGCGCAGGTGACTGTAACTCTGGCTGCCTGCGGAAGGAGGGGAAAGGACTTTCTCAGAGTTTTAATAAGTCCAAAACAGCAGCCAGCAGTTTTCTTAACCTGGGTGGAAAACAGCAGATTCTCCTCAAACCATACGCCCAAGTTCTTAGTGGGCTGGCCCTCGGACAAGGGGAGAGGAAGCTCCTGAGGCCACAGCTGATGACGGAAGTCAGAGGGAAAAGTGCCGAAAAGCAGAATTTCCGATTTTTGGTCATTGCACTTGAGCTGAGCCCCTGCCAGCCAAGAGAAGATGGAACGAAGACACTGTTGAGCCTCCAGAACAGAGCTGGTGGCCTTGTCCCAGGTGAAAAGCAGCTGAGTGTCATCGGCATAAGCCATCACCTTAGCATCAAGTGCTTCAGCCAGGTGGATCAGAGGCGTAACATAAATATTGAAGAGCAGAGGACTCAGGGAGGAACCCTGCGGGACACCCGTAGTGACCAAGCGGGGGGAGGAATAGCAAGGAGGGAGCCAGATCTGCTCGACCCTTTCCTCCAAGAAGGACCTGAGCCAACCCCATACAGCCCCTGACACACCGATCTCAGCAAGGCGGATCAGCAAGAGATCGTGTGGGACCGTATCAAAGGCCGCCGAGAGATCCAATAGGATCAGAGCGGCCCTACCCCCAGCATCAAGGCACATCCGGATGGCCTCCACAACCTCGACAAGGACTGTCTCAGTACAATGGCCTGAGCGGAACCCAGATTGCGAAGGGTGAAGGAGAGCCTCAGCCTCCACAAAATCAGACAGTTGTTTAAGCACCACCGTCTCACAGATCTTAGCCATAGCTGGCAGGAGAGAGATGGGATGATAGTTGGCAGGATTAAGCGGGTCCAAAGTGGGTTTTTTAAGAAGTGGCAAAATCATAGCCTCCTCTCAGACTTGAGGAACCGCCATAGTCTGGAGGGAAAGATTAACAATCTGATTGACTTCTAAATAGATATTTTCTGCAACAGCTGCTAGAAGTCGGGCCGAACAAGCATCAGCCGGGGACCCCGATTTGAGACCTCTGAGGATTTTCAAACTATCCAAAGGGTGAACTGTGGAGAAAGCGGACAACAAAGTAGATGGAACCGGCCGCGCAGGTGTCAAGCCTGGCAAAGCACGTGAGAGGGGGGGGAAAGATGCCTGAATAGCCAATATTTTATCACTGAAGGCGCCAGAGAGAGTGTTGCACCAGTCAAACGAAGAGGGAGCCACGCAAGTCTGGGCCACCGGGTAGGTTAAACTCTGGACTATAATAAAAATTTCCTTAGAGTTGTTCCTGGCAGCCTCGATGCGGGAGGTGTAGAAGATGCCTTTAGCCTCTGAGATGGCGGCATAATAAGATCTCTGGGCAGTTCTGAGCCGGCTTTTGGCCGCCAGGCAATACTTGCTCCTGCGCCAGTCGCGCTCCAGAATTTTACACTCCTGTTTAAGCACCTTGAGGGCGGGAGTGAACCAGGGTTTCGAGGGGGTAATTCTGGCCGGTCTTAAAGGACGAGACGAGGTAATGGAGTTCACAGCCCCAGACATCCAGCCTGTAAACCCAGATATACAATCCTCCAGACCCCCGGACATCGAAGGTCTGGCAATGTCCAGAGCATGAGCCAGTTCCAGAGGGTCCACTCTCCCCAGCGCAGGTTTCAGGAAGACAGGAGCCTGAGCCTCAGCCCTAGAGATGGACCAGGAAAAGTAAGAAAGAAAATGATCAGACCATGACACAGGGAGGGGCTCTTGACCCAGAATGGGGAAATTGGAACAGATCGGGTCCAGTAAATGGCCAGCCAGATGGGTGGGGAGGACGACATGCTGGCCAAGTTGGGCAGTATGCAGATTGTCCAGCAAAGCGGCGGCCTCACCGACCCCTGGCATATCCAAGTGAAAGTTCAGATCGCCTAGGACCAAATAGTGAGAAAACCTGGCTGCTCTAGATGTAAGAGCATCTCCACATGCCAGAAGAAAGGGACCAGAAGGGCCAGGGGGCCGATAAATCAGGGAGACCCAAGTGTGAAGTGGGCTGACAAACGGGCACTAAAATCCAGTGCTTGACAGCCTACCCAGTCCCCTGAATCGCCTAAAGGAAGATCCCACCGGTCCTTGTATATGACTGCAACGCCTCCTCCCCTGGACCCCTGCCGATCAACTCTCCGAATCTTATAACCCACCGGGGTCGCCAACGCCACTTTGGGAGCGGAGAATGGATCCAGCCACGTCTCCGTGAGGAACAACATATCTAAGGTGCCGTCCTCCAGCAACTCATAAACGTCCGTATAATGTTTCTTCAAAGAACGGACGTTAATAAGTGCAGCAGAAAACGTAGCAGGCTTAGAACGCTCAATGGGACCCTGGGGAATAGAAGAGGAGCGACTGCACCATACCCCTAGTCGAAATCCACAGAAACTACTGGTTCCCAAGTGCCTCTCAGCCGCATCCAAAGAGTGAAGATTGCAACAGGCAGTCAGGTCCAGAGCCCTAAGCGCCGCACCGGAATAAGAAACCGGCGCCGCGGGCCGATGAGACCCGTGAAAACAAGCATGGACCTCAGGCTCACCGGGCGCTGCCGAGGCGCGGATGGGCGCAGACGGGCTTGCCTTAGGCGCGCCTTTGGCGCGCCAGCGGCGCGCCCGCTGCGCGCGTCCGCTGCACGTCCGCTGCACGTCCGCTGCACGTCCGCTGCACGTCCGCTCGGCGCGCATTAAATGCCCCCTGAAGTCAAGAACGACTAGAGCGCTGACCAGCAGTCGTAAAGATGGCACCCACAGAACCAGGAAATCCCTCCAACCCTCGCCGAAGACGGCGTCCCAGAGAGAGAAATAGGTAATATGGAGGAAATGTGCAAAATAGCGAGAATTCTTTTTAAAGTGCGGGTAAGTGAAAGAAATCACATGAATAGCAGAGAGTAGATAAAAAGTCTAAGATTCAGTTTCTGAAAACACTGTTCGTTAAAAAATAACATCACACAGAGCACACAGCACAATGAATGACTCGTAAGTCAAACCCTCAGGCCCTCAGGTTTTGCCCTTGTCTGCTCCATTTTGCCTTTTCCGCTTGTTTTTCTGCCCTCTGTTTTGCCTTTCCTTCTCATTTTTCTGCTTTGCCTTTCCTGGGCACTTTTTCTGACCTCTATTTTGCATCTTTCTCCTAGTTTCTGATCTTTATTCTGCCTCTTTCTGCTCATTTCTGACCTTTATCTTGCCTCTTTCTGCTCGTTTCTGTCTTTTATTTTGACTCTTGCTGCTGATTTCTGACCTCTACTCTGCCTCTTTCTGCTCATTTCTCACCTTTATTTTGCTTCTTTCTCCTTGTTTGCGCCTTTATCTTGCCTCTTTCTGCTCTTTGCTGACCTTTATTCTACCTCCTTTTGCTAGTTTCTGACCTTTTTTGCCTTTCTGCTAATTTCTAACCTTTATTTTGCCTCCCTTTGCTCTTTTTCTCCTGGACAACGGGGGAGCCTTAATGGTCCTGCAGTCTCAGCTGGCTCCCTGCCTTCTGCGGGAGTCGAAATTGCTGCTACATGGAGGGAGCTGCTGGAAATACAGCATGGTACAGGGCTAATCTGCGGCCGGCTCCGGGGATTGAACCGTGATCCCCAGATTCCGAAGTCAGTCACCCTGGCCGCGGCGCCACACCTCTTCCTGCCTCATCGGTTTCCCTGCCCGCATGTGTGCGGGAAGGGAAAGTATTGAAACCTCTGCTTTCAGCAGGTGGAATTTCTTTGACAACTCCCACCTGCTGAAACTTGAGTGTTTGGTTTTGCTTGGTTGAAGCTGTCAAAACTCCTGCCAAGCAAAGCAAACAGCTCTGTCCTGGGTTTGGGGATCCAGGAATGTAGCTGGAACCAGCCCTGGGGGGTGGAGGTCTCCAAGGCCATATATGGCGGTCCCTGGGTTGTATATGGTAAGGGAAGGGGGCCACCTCCCAGTTTTAATTATATGCCCTAAGGAGGTGGTGGTCTTCGGGGGTCCATGCGGCCCCCATTACTTTTAATTTAGCCCAGGGGAGGTGATGGTCCCTGGGGCTTGAATGGACCCCAGTAGAGGGGCCATAAAGACCAAGGGCTCAAAAGAGTCTATGGAGGGGGGTCTCCGTGGCCCCCTCTATTATATTATAAAAGCCCTGGGTTGCGCCCCCTCTTTTTTTTTATCTTGGATGCCCACAGGACCTGTCCCTCCTAGGGTCTAAACAATAGTGCAACGTTGAAGCCAGCGCTTCTTTTTTTTCGGCAGGAGCCGTGGATCCAGCATGACTCCCACTGTACCGAAGCTAGGGAGTCAAGGTATTTTTACCCTGCCTAATTTTCTTTTTTTAAAACATTTTTTGTAGGATTCAGCTGAAGCCGAGTCCCAAGATGGCTGCCGACACTTCCTGGTTGAAGTGTTGGCAGCCAATCCCACTTTTAGCATGGGGGCTGTTGGCTCTTCGGGGGATCCGCGTCCCTATATATGTTCCTATAGATTCAAATTTGGATTTCCTTTAGTATTTCCAAATTTGCTGGACACAGGCTGTACAAAATTAGGTAGAAAAGTGATATGAAAGCTGCACACCACTATCTAAACTATAAAAATAAATAGCACACTCATCGGATGATGTCATCAGTGTTATCATCAATTATGTTAGTTGAGATGTCATCAGTGATGTCATAGATTATGTCATAGAACATGTCATGAGTGATGCAATATGTGAGGTCATGAGTAGTTAAAATTCAAAATGTTAACGCTGTCACTGACATATTCATCCAACTATAATGTTACTTTAACCTTTGTTTTTTTCAGTAAATTTCTGTTTTTTAAAAAAACAAAAATCTTTCTTATCACACCTAGCTATACCTTTACTTTAATCTCTGTTTTTTCAGTGAATTTAAAGGTTTTAAAGTAAAGTAATATTTTATGACCATATTGACAATGGATTTTAAAATGCTCCCACCTAGCAGGAGCAAACACAGGTTTCCCTGCCCACACCTGTTTAGGCAGTGAAACCGCTCTATCCCAGAGTGGACTCCCCGGAACATCACTAGTGAGGCTGCCCCGGGGCATGGGGTCCCCAGGGCCATCAATCGCTCAGAGAAGCGGCTGCACAACCACACTCTATTTCAAAAGTATAGCGCCCTGGTGAGTATGTCCCAGATTTTTTAGAGGATTGGGGAGAGGGGCCACTTGCCCCCCTTCTCCTTATTCAATGATTTCAGCCCCGGGGTGGGCTTCTCAGGTTCCCCAGGGCCTCTGATTGCTTGGGGAGGGGGGCCTTGCATCCCTTCTCCCCATATATATATCAATTTCAGCCCGGAGGTGGGCTCACTGGGGCGTTTAAATGGTAGAGGACTGATGCACTGTTGTAATACATTAATACAACAATGCGGCACGAGCTGTGAGTTCCACAGGATTGCTGCAATTTTTGCTGATTTCTTTTTGTTTTTGGCACCCATACAGGCCAATGATGAAGCATGACACTTTGCTAGGTATGTGAGGGCATTCAACAAGAGACTTGTTCCTTCCCTCCCTCCCCCCCTTGAGGAACTGCACACACAGTTGTCTTACCCATACAGGCAGTCACACACCCAACCACTCACTCACCCATACAGCCACTGACACACCCACTCACTGACCCATACAGCCACTAACAAACGTAGGGGCAGATCTACAAGAAACTAACGCAGCACGTAGCCGCAAGTCATTTTGCTGCGCCGCGCTGCGTTAGGTTCAAAGCACATGGAAGCGACATATTTACAACAATATGTCGCATCTCTGTGCTTCCCCATGCACTGGAGCACAAACTGCTGTCATGCGCTGGTGCAGTCACCCTTGCACCATGGTGCAAGGATGCCTGCGTCGTGGGGAGATTGTTGGAGGGGAATTCCTCTTCCAATGTGTGCTGTAGAATGCAGCACGCATTGAAAGAGGAAAAAAACAAGGAGAAATTAAAAGATTTCTCCTTGTTGCACCTCGCTACATCACCCCTAGGGTGGCGTAGCATTCTGATGCATTTCCAGATTTACGATTTGTCGTAAATCTGGAAATGCATCAGTGGACATGAGTGTTGCGTGGAAACACCCACATGAACACCATTGTCACGCCCCTAACACGCAAAGTGTTGCGTGAACAGGAGTGATATTTACAAGCACAGGTTAAGTCACGCAGGCTGACTTTACCTGTTCTTGTAAATATCACTTAGCAGGCTGCGCCACCAGTGCATCATGCAATGTAATGCACCGGCAGCGCAAGGGGCTTGTAAATCTGCCCCGTAATCTTTCACCGAAACAGGCACTCAAACACACGTGCACTCACTCATACAGTCACTGACATACAAACTCACTCTCACAATCACTCACTAATATACACAATGACAAACATAACAAGATATATTCACACTGTTACAAACAAACATAAATATTTATTCTTTCTTAATTCAGAATTGGTGGCTCTAACAGAAACCCTTTTCTCTTTTCTTTTCAACTTTTTTCAATTTTTATGTATTTTCTAACCCTTTTGGATTTTTTTTAGTGCTTTTTTTTAAGTTTCTTGAAAAAAGTTAGAAACACTGTGCTTTGTAGTGAAAACCAGAAAACTTACACCAGCAACTGGGGAAAAACTAACACTCATGCATGTTTTGATTTGAACAAGTGCATAAATTAATTGACCCCTACCCACAAAATTGCCTTGCATTTCAGGCAATGCTGTCTGACTGCAGCAAATTCCTGGACAGTGAGAGGTGGTTCTGGCACCAACACTGGTGGCTCTGTTGGGCACCATCATCACAAGCTGCTTGGTCTCACCCTTCCCTCTCTCTCTCTTCTCTCAGAATGTGGGTTGTGTGCATGGTGCGCAGATTTTTCATCACTGATGATGTGTCCCATGAATACTTTTTGTCAGCCCTCTCAACAGTATTTGGTGCAAAGATTGTATTTAAATTTCTTTGCATTCACCTTCTTCTCTCCTTCCGGTATTGTGAAGAAGGTCCATACTATACTCTCCTTCTTGGCCTTTGTTGGTTCTTAAGCCCGAGACAGATTCTCATTATCTTCAGGACTCTGAGCACCATCAGATGCCATCTTCAGCTCCCCCAAAAATCAAGTGAAAACAAAAAAAACAGAATTGTCAGAGACAATACAAAGGTGTGAAATCCCAGATACACACCAAAAAGATGGTGACACCTGGGAGTTGCGAAGTTGTCGCGCTCACGTCGTGGTAACGTTGTGATGATGTCACGACTCTTACTCTTACTGTGAAAAAAACTTTTAAAGCATTTGAGCACATCTTTGCTACTGTTAAAAATATGCCGAAGCTGCCTCCCTTCCAAGGATCCAGAAATACATGCAGGCACAGAGCACAATGACTTTGGGACTCCTTAAAAAGTATGAAAATGTCCTTTAAAAATGTTTTCCTCCATAATTATACTACTTTTATCACTTTATTGGTAAACCAATTACCTTTAACACTTACCTTTAATAGAACCTTTAAAGTGTCTATATATCTGTTTCAGGTCTGTCAAAACCATGCTTGCTTCACAACCCATGTTGGGTTGTGACGGGTGTACAGCGCCCAAATAAAAAATAAATAAAATATTATTAATATAAGTAGACCTTGGCTGAGTTCGCAGACCTCTGCTACGTGGAACTCCGTGGAGTTGAAAAAAACTCTGCCGCACTATGCCGAGTTCCGCTAGTGGGCTGAGTGTGCCGGGGAGCCCATTCGCATTGCGATGGGAACACGGAGTGCGTCCACGTGCTCCAAATTGCATGTGAGCAGCACTACGCAGTTCTCAAGTTAGTTCTTGAATTCTAAATTGTGCGCGAATGGCCCCAAGCTGTCCGCATGGGTAGGCCATCCTGTTTTTATGCTCTCTGTTATGGTGCTGGGCCAAATCTTAAACTCTCTTTAATTTTTCTAATCCTCCTCCTTTAAAACGTATCGACCCCTAATTCTTATTTTTAAATTAGTGTGTGTCTTTGTTCTTTGTGTATTTTACAATTTGGGTATTTGCTTTGTCTTGTTTTTCGTGACTTTTTATATTTTGTTTATTATTTCTTCTTCCCTTCCTTTTCCTTTTTTTCTTCTACCCCACCCAGTGCCATGGCAGAGGGACAGCTTCCTTGTGCAGCCCGAGCGATCTTTGGAGAAGGGAGGAGGCAGCACTAGTTTAGTTTGTGCAGCAGCAGGTGGCAGCAGGCAGCAGGTGGCAGGCCCGACAGTGGATACCCACTGCAGGAGCATCAGCAGCACTGGAGGATGGTGCGCCAGTGCGTGCAGCACACCAGCCAGGTCCAGGGCACCGCCCAGCAGCTGGGCGGACATTCCAAACTGCGAACAGGACCTGCTAGGCATTGAGATTCCAGGGCTCGTGAGTATTAATTATTTGTTGTGTGTGTGTTCTACAATGATAATGTTTGTTTTCTAAAGAGCATGCTGCTCACACTCAGAGGTAAGTTACATTTATTTTACACTGGTATATTATTATGTGATCCAGTTTCTAGTTTCTGCTAGGCAGGTGCTCAGCTATACCTAATCATACTCTTCATTGGCTCTCACTTTGGCTGATTAATTAAGAAGCCATTGCAGACTGTTCTCCTGTCACTATAGAGAATCAGTGAATAGCACATTCTCTCTGTGACTTTGCTTATGTAGCTTGTACAGTTCCAAGTTATTTATTTCACAGCGATGTGTAGTATGCATCTATGCATTGCAAAAAATGGAGACTCAGTTGGTCCACCAATGGGGTCTAGAAATGGGAGTAGAATCAAAGATCATTCACTGCAGTGAATTAGTTCCAAATTGTGTTTTTGTTAAGGAAATTTGGAATACATATTAGTGTGGCCAACTCAACGACAGTTGATAGGCTCGAGTCCAAACTAGTAGTACTATAGCCGTTCTGTTTTAGAGAAGAATAATGTGACTATGTTTGCTTGTCATAAAATCTGTTGTAAATGTAAATTTGATACTTGTATAGCACACTACTCACCCGTTAGGGTCTCAAGGCACTTGTACGAACACTGCTGTGGAACCCATCCTGGCTTTCCTTGTGAGGCGTCCACTCCCAAGGTGGAGGCCAGGCATCCTTAGTGTTGTGGGGGCCGTTGTGGAGATTAAGCAAGCTATTGCCCAGAGTTGCAGAGTGGGCCTCCAAGGCGAGAATTATCAGGTCTGTGGAATTTTTGAGCCCAAGACCCGCCGAGGCGGGGAATTGAACCCTGGTCCCAGACTAGACCTCTGCATCAGGGTCTGCCACTCTAATCATTGAGCCACACTTCTCCTGTTGTGGAGATTATTAACTGAATCACTAATCTATTTTTGTAATCTTCGTAATTTCTTCATCAGCACCAAAGGGCAAGAAGAGGGATGTTGCTGAGAGTCTGAGAGAAGCTGGTCAGCTGGTGCCGACCACCAGTGCCACTGTCGAAGGCTCTGATGATCCCAGTAAGTCCTTTTATGATTGTTGTGGACTACTTAGAATAGAATCTTGGGGTATTGGAATATTGATGCTGTCTATTGTGAAGATTCAGCTAGCAGGCCCAAGTAAGCTAGTATTATCAAGAAAATTCATCATGTATGTTTGTTGAGAAGGTTTTACTTTTCCTGCTCTAACACAGTTGAGTTCACAAGAGAATAGCAATGGTGATCATGGACCATCCCCCCCCCCATGTAGTGTGCTGCTGTCTCGTTCATTTATAGCCTTAGTACTCCAGCAGTTTCCCATGACAGTGCAGCATGGCTGGAAACCAGGTATGAGCCCAGTCCCATTGCATGTGCCAACCAACACCATATGTCTTTCATTGACTATTATTTCACCCCTGGCTTGTCTAACTTTGTGAACCAACCAATCAAATGCCCAGAGTGATATTAAGAAAATATTGCAGTGCTAGCTGAACTGTAGTGCTGTATTTCAGTTGTATTTGAGCTTGTGTTTCTGGCATCTAAACTATGTGTAATGTTTTATTCTAGCCACACATAACATTAGTGATGCATGTCAGCTGGAGGGGGAGAAGTGGCAGCAGGGATGGGAACTGGTAAGTCACATAATTTCTTGCTATTACCATGCTCATTGCTCACTAGCTATTGCCAGGGCATTGTCATCAACATATGACGGTGAAGTAATATCCCCCCACCAGTTTTACCAGCCACTACGGTGGTTAAATTATTATTATGGCCTTTTCTATATGCAACACAACAAAACCTCACATAATGAGCATTGATGGCTTGAGGGAGGCATGAAAGAATGGACAGTTAAAAGAAAGGAAATGTAATATGAGTGAAAGGGTGGGTGGGTGAAAGGGTGCTTGGATGGGTAAAAGGATGGATGGGCGAAAGGATAGTTTGAAGAAAGAGTGGCTATAGAACGGATGGATAATGGATTGGAAATTTTGGTGAAAGACTGGATGAGAGAAAGTAAAGCTTAATCATGATGCTTATGGGTAAATTAGAATGAAAAGATGAAAGAATATTGGATTGTTTGGATGAATAAGCAAGGCAGCTCTTCTCATGAACAGCATGCTGCTCACCTACTTTGTTTACTTAGTTTATGTAGAGTTATCATTCAAAGCTATGGTTTTAAGTGGGAGGTAATTTTTATTCTTTGTTCTACTCCCTTGACTTGCTGTATTTGTTAAGTGAGCCAGATGTATCCCACTGATCATTCGTCATTCCCCCTCCCGACCCATGGCATTTTTGCCACCTATGACTGGAGTGTGGTATGGGTCAATTTGTAACTGCAGTGTTGGCTGTGTAATGTGCGCCTGCTTCAGTTAATGCAGCATTTAGAATGTTTTCAATGCATTGTTAACCAAACACACAAGGTGGGTTGTTTCCCTTCGCCCACTCAGTCACCTCTTAGTACTTCACTCCTTTATTTTGTCCTCAGTTCTTCAGTCCCAGCCTACTAAATGGGAAAATTCATTCTTGGCATTTGCCTCATTTAATTCTATTACCATGAGAAGTGAAGTGAAGTGATTCCAGAATATATTTCATGGTTTCCCATAACAGATTTCTTTTAAAATTGTTCAGATTGTTGCCTTTCGAATTGTACAGTGACTGAATATGCCAAAGATGATGAATTGATGATCAGTATAGTGGCCCCTCTAGTATATATCAAAAAAGCTCTGCCCTACCTGTCTAATCCCTCCACCCTACCCCCTGCAGTAGAATAAATCAAGTTTCCTTTCCTTGCTTATGGCACAGCAAATGAATTTGTTGGAAACATGTGGTTTTGGGTGAGGCCACGTGGGAGTAAGTGCATGATTTGATGTCAAGTTTGGCATATGGTATACACACAGTGACGAATGTGCCAAATACAATCTATAAAGCCTGTTCCTTTCCCTGTAGTTCAGTCCACCAGATTAATTTTCCCCAGCATTTACTTATGGAGGACAAGAAAATATATTACCATCTGAATTTCATATGTGAGGTGTGTGACGTAGTGTTTTATTTATTATTCATGTGCCTCTTTGGAGACGGGGTAGAAAGACAAATTCATATGGTGAAGAGCAGGGCCATTGGAATTAAAAATAGATAACTGTCAACTACAGCTGCCCTAGCTGCTGACAGTAGCAAACTTGCTGTCGCGTTGGCTAGCAATGAGCATGTCTTCTTTATTTTAGCACAACACACAACTTGTACTCCATATAGTGCATAATGCTGTACTCATTAATAAGAGGTAATTTATTTTTCAACTCAAGGTGTCTGACTCTGTTTATAGTTACTTGAAAAGCCTTCAGAAGAAACAATGATCAAATCACTGTTTTTTTTATCCAGTGATGTTATTCTGCCTTTTAATACTTTTCTGCCATACAGTCAGTGCTTTTATGCAAGGCATTTGTGGGTAAAAAATACAATTGGCCTTGTGACTCTACTAATCATAATCACATCAAATTCCAATGGCCCTAGGGGACCTGCAATGTAATACTAATGTGACACCCAGTAATTTAAAACAATTGTTTGCGCAATTTGTCTTTTTTGTTTTTCTCAATGCAGCTGCACCTGCTGGTCCAGCCGGACCACCCACCAGGCAGGTGATAGTGGCCCGTCTGCAGCAGCAGATGCTGAATCCTGAATCATATCCAGCTAGATACCAGTGGCTGGTGGTCCTGGATGAGGAGGAAAGTAGCACACAACAGACTTGCCTCAGTGCAGCCGGTCCCCCTCAGCCTCCATCCTCCTGGCCATCCCATCACCGGCGCCAGCCAATTGCTGCCACCCCCTACCACACTGACAATAAGCCATTGCTATGCTGCATCCTGCAGTGGCTGAACACCGCTGGGGGCCTGCTCGCCATGTTGGAGCAGAGCCTGGACCAGCTCCGGACTGATATCCATAATGCCCTCTTCTAGCCTTGTTTTTAATTTTTTGTTTTGTTGGAAGGGACTTGTTTGTTGTTGCTGGGAAGGGAGTTGGGACTGGAGTGACTTTTTTCTTGGACATTTTGAGTTCTGGGGCTTGGGTTAGCTGTGTTTGGGTGTAAAGGGCGGGTTTCTTTATAGATAAATAAAGGGAAAAACTATTTGATTCACTATAAATGTATGCCTGAAGCAGTTTGTTTTACTTTTACTTTGCATTGATTCCTTGAGCTAGTTTTACGCAGTCTGTTTATGTGCTTGTAACATAAGAGAGAGCATAGCACTTAGTTATAGAGTTATACTTTTGTAACGATCTTGACCATTAGGGAGAATGCTGCCATGATGACCTACATTGTCTACAGCAAACTAGATAAACAATAGTAGCAGTTAGTTGCTTACTTACTGAGTTAAATGTCATACATACTAGTTGTCTTACCTGAATATAGAAGAAGCAATAATAGGGAAGGCATCACAACTTCACAAGTGAGGTCTCTCTTCCAGTTCCACCCCAGGTGAGTTCCAACTGTAGGATTAATCTGAATGATTGATTGATTATCCATTGTAGACACCTAAATGGAAATAGAAAGACTGAGTAAGTGGGTTATATAGTTATCAAACCTTTACAAAGAATTGATGCCACCTGAGTACTACCTGATGATACAACGAGAAATCCTGATAGTGCTAAAATATAAAAAATAGCAATACTAGTAAGTTTGGCTAATGTGGAGCTAGTAGTATTATTTGCGAAATCCTCAAGTTATAAAAAATGGATTCAAAGTCTGGAGTGGGCAAGCTTAGGTTAGGCGTTTATGGTTACGCAACACAAGGCATGAATAATAATGCTGACGGCTGATGTTCTTCGTTCTATATCTAAAATATGGATCATTTTTCATGAGTGGGTGGGTAATGAGCCAGTGTTGGCTATTGCTTAAAAGATCCTACAGTAAATTGGTGTTGCTCTCACCACAACCGCCCCACCAAGTATGTGAG
Organism: Triturus cristatus; assembly: GCF_964204655.1. Lineage (NCBI taxonomy): Eukaryota > Metazoa > Chordata > Amphibia > Caudata > Salamandridae > Triturus > Triturus cristatus. The sequence continues at coordinate 401,907,474 of NC_140588.1, read as the reverse complement.
CCATTGATGGTGTAAATTAAGCCACACCTCAATAAATCACACAGCCTCTGGGAAGAGGGTTGGGGTTTGAAGAATAGATGGAAAAAAGGATTTGGGAAAAAGTTTTACAAAAACAAACACTACAACACATTCATCTGGGCAATGAGCAGCAACACATCATTTGCCATCAATCTGCTGTTAGAAGGAAACAAATGAATGAGTATGACAGAGTACAGATAAATGCATTTCAAATAGTCCTTGTGCCTGGAGACCCAATCAGATATCTAAATGTTCTGTCTTTTAGGTTGTGGAGTGAACCCACCCACCCAGTTCTCTTATTATGATTGTTAAAAGAAAAATTATACTGTATTGCAAAATTAGGTGGTGCATCTGCATTCTCCTCTGGAATGTCCACTTTGTGGTTCCTGTCAGGACTGGTCCGGTAGGTAAGCAGGAGTGTTGTTGATCTCAGCTAGCTTTCACCTTTCATTCATGCAGTAGACCTGAAGAAGAGAAACTGTATTTTAGAGCAAAGGAGAAGGACAGAAGGAATGCCTTTTAAACCTGTCTCAGGCCTGCCATTGCAAGGTCTGCATGTGCAAGTTACTGCCGCATTGACTTGGCATTTAAAACCATTTGTCTAGCCTTAAAGTTCACTTCTATTACACATAAGGTACCCCTTAAGTAGGCCCTAGTAGCCCTAAGGGCATGTTGCCATGTAAAGAAAAGGTAGGACATGTACCTTTATTTTTTACATGTCCAAGTAGTGATAAACAGCTACATTTGTGTTCACTACTATGAGGCCTACTCCTCTCATAGGCTAGCATTGGCAATTCCTTAAAACATTTTTACGCTGTAATTCCTGATAAAAAAGACGTAGCTGCATATATCTTTGTAATGGTAATGGTAAATCCTCTTTAATGAAGAAGTTAAATTTAACATTACTCTTTTAGAAATGCCACTTTTAGAAAGTGGGTATTTCTCTGCTCTGACTGCTCTGTGTGGCTTGCAGCCTATCTCCAAAACACATCTTGGGTGGATGACAGCTACAATTTGTACTTTCCTTCTAGACATCCCCAAACACAAGAAGGGTGAGTATGACAGAGAACTCCTCTGCAGTCATCTGTATTCTGATAGCTCTTTTTGGGCAGGAAGAGAGAGTGGGAGCTGACACTTACATCTGAATAGGCAGTCTCCTGTTTCCAACACAAAGGGCTGATTACTAAGCCTGGGTGTAGCAGGCGTAGTGCCTCTACGCATATTTCCACGGAGTTTGAAAAAAACTCAGTGGAAATACGCTACACGCCCTCGCCTCTCCCACGTGCAAGACGCACGACGTAGTGTTTTTTCATAGGAGAAGGACGGCGAGGAGCAGGAAGGAGAGCGGCCAGGCAGAGAAGGAGGCAGCCACTCAGGTAAGTGCCTTCTTTTTTTAATTTGGGATGGTGGAGGAGCTGGCTAACTCCGCTCTGCCACGGAGGGGAGTTTTTGCCTTAACTCTGCGTTTGAAAAGGAGCGCAGAGTAGGCAAAAATCTGCAAACTCCATTGGTGGAGCGGCGTTACCCACCCGGGGTTACTGATTACCCCCTACTGATAGTCTGGAGCTAGGGCTGGGATGAAAGGGGACCTTTGCACTTCAAGAGTAGGATTTGAAGTCACCCCCACTTCAAAGGCACAAATGGGTATAAATGCTGGGACTATGATCCTGCCACGACAATTCACTGCTGGACCTGTGAGGATCTCTGCCAGGAGTAAAGACTGTCACTCTGCTTGACTGCTGCTCTGGAGGAACTGTTTTTCTTCTTCTCTGTGCTGCCCTGTTGCCTGCTGATCTCTGCCGTCCTGAGGACAAGGACTGGACCCATCTCACTTGACCCCTGAGTGACTACGAAGGCTTGCTGGCTTGCCCCCTGTTCTGCAGTCTCAGGGCCGTCAAAGGATTCCTTCACCCCTGCCACAGCACATGCACTCTGCCATCTTTAAGTCCATCCCGGCCAATATATGCCAATCCAGTCCTGGGCCCTTGAAAGATGACTTCTGCTGTACAGAAGCATCAAAATGCAGTGATGACTTTGTGCCGAACAAAACTGATACATTGCCCTTTGACGCCGACACAGGAGCTGATTGACAACATTGCTTCGATGGACAGCACGGCTCAACAACAGCATGGCGCCTGCATTGTAAATGGGTTTGTCAAAGAAGCCTTCATCACCTGATCGGAACTGATGGATTGAGTCTTCGAAATCGACGCTTACGCCATCCTTTTTCAGCAGTCCTGCACCCAGCCTGCCCTCCATCGTGGTTGGTCTGAACTTTGTATTTGCCATCATCCAGCGCGACCTCTAGTAAACCCTAAACGCTTTTTGCTTCTAAGCACTAATATTTGACATATTCTTTAAAAATTCATAGCTCCGGTTCTACTTATTAGATTTGTGTTTGTTTGGTCTTGTTTTACTCACAAAAATATAATCTATACAACTAATCCTGTGTAAAGTATCTTTGTGGTGTTTTCTTTGTGTTAATGTACATGTGTGTTTTGCACGAATATGTAATCATTCCCTCATTAGATAAGCCTGACTGCTCTGTGATAAGAGGGCGAGCACAGGTTATCTTTTAGTGTGTATCTAGCTTACCCTGACCACAGTGGTGGTTCCAACTTTTAGAAGGTGCATACTCTGACACCCATCAACCCCATTTCTAACAGTAATGCTTTGCTATGAAAGGTATTTTTGTATTGTGCTGTGCTGCACTTTATGTTAAAGTGCATAATGGAGCTTTGTGCTGTGGTATGCTGTGTGAAGTTATGTTGTGCTATAATGTCAGCAAAGTAAATAAAAGTGGCTCTTCATCACATTCTACACGTCTTTACCAACACCTAATGGGACAATGCAACCACTTTCTAAATGCAATGGATCCATTCAATGGCAATGCATAAAACCATGAGAACTAATGGATGAAAGTGTATGATATTTCTATCTGCCTCTCATTTACTTTAAAAAACATGATGGCATAAGATCAACTAGACAGTTAAAGCTGTATGTAGCCAAACGTATAGTTTAATAGTAAATGAAAATTAAACTTTGACAAATTATTAGACAGTCTTATCAACCTATTAAACGGGGTAAATATTTGACTCTCTAGCATAGATATTAGTAGAGCAGCAGGTACAGTGACACCATGGCAAAGGGATGGAAGGACCCACTGCACACAACTGGTAGATGTCTATTGGTACCAAACAGGAGAGCATGTGCTCCGATCATACTTTCCTGTACTGGGGCAAATGGTACCTTTGCTAAGCCGTTGCCTTGATAACATTTTGGTGAGAAAGAATTAAAGCTAAAAGAAATATGTTTGTTCCTGTAATGCTACGTTAAACATGCTCATAGTCCTTTTTTTCAACACATCTTTTTTTTTATCAAACTAATGAAAATGGTCTTTTGGGCTGTGACAAAAGCAAATATTTTGCTAAAATGTTTCCCAGACCAAACGTTTGGTTGATTGAACGTTTCGCTGTTTGAACTCTATTAGCCCTGATTCAACAACAAGTAAGAAGATGGTTTCCAACAGATCTCTATTGTGAAACAGCCAATGCCAAAGAAAGTTAGACTGATGTTGGTTATCAACCCTTTGGCTTTGACAATGCCTGTTTTGAGTTTTGATGGTTTTGGCAATGTTTTATTACTAGGAAAGCTGCTGGGCCGTCATCAATCAAAAATAAAAAATGAATAATAGCAAACATATTTTTGAGTCTTTGTAGTGATAAGTAAGGACTTACCACTAGTAATAAGGCCACAAACACAATAAATGGTCCGTCAAGATCTCAATAAATGAGTCCCTTGCTCAACCCTTGATAGCTGGCAATGAGCACACAGGCTTAACTTAGGAGACAGGTGTGTAAAAGCATTTAAAAACACCAATACATTAAATAAATAAGACACAACACACAATAAAACTCCAACAACACTTTATAAACATTGGAACAATTTCTATGATTCAAATGACACAAAAATGATAAAAATCCAATGTAGGGAACCAGATACATGAATTTTGAAAGATTAAGAGTAAAACTAGAGCTTAGAAGCAAATAGCGCTCAGAGGGCTAAAAAAGCTCACAGTGGACCGGGTCATAGTCCAGAGTTCAGGCCACCCATAGTGTAACACTTTTACACTTACTTCCAGAAGTGTTTCTTGAGACAGAAAATGTGTCTACAACACCAGCCAAGGGTTCAGATGCTCTGGTTTGCTTCTTAGGGTCTGGGACTACAACTCCCTCAGTGCACTTGGTCAACTTCTGGAGCTTTTTACATAGGTTGCTTCAAACTTCTGGAACTTCTTCCTGAAGTTCCTCTTGTGGGTTTAAAGTGTCCAAAACACCAATCCAAGGGTCTAGAAGCTTGGAATTGGTCCTTGGGATATAGGGACTATGTTTCCCACATTTCTGTCGACCAGATCCTTAAGAATTCGCTGGACGCACTCCAGATGGGTTCTTCTTGGTATAAATAACACAGGTTAAGCTCTTTTAACCTGTTGTTGTCTGGCAAAGTCTTTAGGGCTTTGTAGTTCCAAGTGTGCAGCAGGTGTAGTCATCCAGTGTGCAATAATTTGGGTGTAGGCCAGGATTCTAGCAGGGCAGTCCTTCTTCTTGTAGTTTCAGGCAGGGATCTCTTGTAGGTCTTTTGTACCTGCTGCTTTCATCAAGGCAAATTCCTAAGGGCTGTTGTTCCAAATAGTGCAGCAGGAGCAGTCCTTATGAGTGCAGACCAGGGGTTTCAGCAGGACAGTCCTTCTTCTCTTGATTGTCCGATGCAGGAATCTGAGTTGCTGTGCAGCTCTCCCATATTTGCCCATTGTTCTTGGGCAACAAGCAGGGGGGCACCCATGACCAATGTGGTTCAGGGTTTTACCCAGAAGTATGACAACTTCTTCCAAAGTGTAGACTTATTCATGTCCCAGAAATCACTATTATTCCAAAATCTAAAATAGAGAAATTTGATCCTGTAGGGTTAGATCTGGCTAAGCCAACCCACTGGTGTTGCTACGTTTCCCTAACAATCTCCTTCCAAACCCTCTGCTAATCTAATTACAGGGGCTCCTCTCTGGCTGGGTGGTGCAGGATGTGGGGTTGAGCCTCTCCTGCCCTAAACAGTCATTCCCTCTTTGAAGGCCAGTTTGGCTACTTCACCACCATCCTGCCTGTTGCTCTGTAGCTTGCAGTTCTCCTCCACAAGAAATGCTTTGCCTTTAGTCAGTCCATGTCACACCTCATTAGGACAGCTTGGCTCAGCCTGGCAGAGGCTGACCAATCAGACCAGGGCTTCTGGAAGGCTGAATTTTTTTTATCAAACTAATGAAATTGGTCTTTTGGGCTGTGACAAAAGCAAATATTTTGCTAAAATGTTTCCCAGACCAAACGTTTGGTTGATTGAACGTTTCGCTGTTTGAACTCTATTAGCCCTGATTCAACAACAAGTAAGAAGATGGTTTCCAACAGATCTCTATTGTGAAACAGCCAATGCCAAAGAAAGTTAGACTGATGTTGGTTATCAACCCTTTGGCTTTGACAATGCCTGTTTTGAGTTTTGATGGTTTTGGCAATGTTTTATTACTAGGAAAGCTGCTGGGCCGTCATCAATCTAAAATAAAAAATGAATAATAGCAAACATATTTTTGAGTCTTTGTAGTGATAAGTAAGGACTTACCACTAGTAATAAGGCCACAAACACAATAAATGGTCCGTCAAGATCTCAATAAATGAGTCCCTTGCTCAACCCTTGATAGCTGGCAATGAGCACACAGGCTTAACTTAGGAGACAGGTGTGTAAAAGCATTTAAAAACACCAATACATTAAATAAATAAGACACAACACACAATAAAACTCCAACAACACTTTATAAACATTGGAACAATTTCTATGATTCAAATGACACAAAAATGATAAAAATCCAATGTAGGGAACCAGATACATGAATTTTGAAAGATTAAGAGTAAAACTAGAGCTTAGAAGCAAATAGCGCTCAGAGGGCTAAAAAAGCTCACAGTGGACCGGGTCATAGTCCAGAGTTCAGGCCACCCATAGTGTAACACTTTTACACTTACTTCCAGAAGTGTTTCTTGAGACAGAAAATGTGTCTACAACACCAGCCAAGGGTTCAGATGCTCTGGTTTGCTTCTTAGGGTCTGGGACTACAACTCCCTCAGTGCACTTGGTCAACTTCTGGAGCTTTTTACATAGGTTGCTTCAAACTTCTGGAACTTCTTCCTGAAGTTCCTCTTGTGGGTTTAAAGTGTCCAAAACACCAATCCAAGGGTCTAGAAGCTTGGAATTGGTCCTTGGGATATAGGGACTATGTTTCCCACATTTCTGTCGACCAGATCCTTAAGAATTCGCTGGACGCACTCCAGATGGGTTCTTCTTGGTATAAATAACACAGGTTAAGCTCTTTTAACCTGTTGTTGTCTGGCAAAGTCTTTAGGGCTTTGTAGTTCCAAGTGTGCAGCAGGTGTAGTCATCCAGTGTGCAATAATTTGGGTGTAGGCCAGGATTCTAGCAGGGCAGTCCTTCTTCTTGTAGTTTCAGGCAGGGATCTCTTGTAGGTCTTTTGTACCTGCTGCTTTCATCAAGGCAAATTCCTAAGGGCTGTTGTTCCAAATAGTGCAGCAGGAGCAGTCCTTATGAGTGCAGACCAGGGGTTTCAGCAGGACAGTCCTTCTTCTCTTGATTGTCCGATGCAGGAATCTGAGTTGCTGTGCAGCTCTCCCATATTTGCCCATTGTTCTTGGGCAACAAGCAGGGGGGCACCCATGACCAATGTGGTTCAGGGTTTTACCCAGAAGTATGACAACTTCTTCCAAAGTGTAGACTTATTCATGTCCCAGAAATCACTATTATTCCAAAATCTAAAATAGAGAAATTTGATCCTGTAGGGTTAGATCTGGCTAAGCCAACCCACTGGTGTTGCTACGTTTCCCTAACAATCTCCTTCCAAACCCTCTGCTAATCTAATTACAGGGGCTCCTCTCTGGCTGGGTGGTGCAGGATGTGGGGTTGAGCCTCTCCTGCCCTAAACAGTCATTCCCTCTTTGAAGGCCAGTTTGGCTACTTCACCACCATCCTGCCTGTTGCTCTGTAGCTTGCAGTTCTCCTCCACAAGAAATGCTTTGCCTTTAGTCAGTCCATGTCACACCTCATTAGGACAGCTTGGCTCAGCCTGGCAGAGGCTGACCAATCAGACCAGGGCTTCTGGAAGGCTGAATTTTTTTTATCAAACTAATGAAATTGGTCTTTTGGGCTGTGACAAAAGCAAATATTTTGCTAAAATGTTTCCCAGACCAAACGTTTGGTTGATTGAACGTTTCGCTGTTTGAACTCTATTAGCCCTGATTCAACAACAAGTAAGAAGATGGTTTCCAACAGATCTCTATTGTGAAACAGCCAATGCCAAAGAAAGTTAGACTGATGTTGGTTATCAACCCTTTGGCTTTGACAATGCCTGTTTTGAGTTTTGATGGTTTTGGCAATGTTTTATTACTAGGAAAGCTGCTGGGCCGTCATCAATCTAAAATAAAAAATGAATAATAGCAAACATATTTTTGAGTCTTTGTAGTGATAAGTAAGGACTTACCACTAGTAATAAGGCCACAAACACAATAAATGGTCCGTCAAGATCTCAATAAATGAGTCCCTTGCTCAACCCTTGATAGCTGGCAATGAGCACACAGGCTTAACTTAGGAGACAGGTGTGTAAAAGCATTTAAAAACACCAATACATTAAATAAATAAGACACAACACACAATAAAACTCCAACAACACTTTATAAACATTGGAACAATTTCTATGATTCAAATGACACAAAAATGATAAAAATCCAATGTAGGGAACCAGATACATGAATTTTGAAAGATTAAGAGTAAAACTAGAGCTTAGAAGCAAATAGCGCTCAGAGGGCTAAAAAAGCTCACAGTGGACCGGGTCATAGTCCAGAGTTCAGGCCACCCATAGTGTAACACTTTTACACTTACTTCCAGAAGTGTTTCTTGAGACAGAAAATGTGTCTACAACACCAGCCAAGGGTTCAGATGCTCTGGTTTGCTTCTTAGGGTCTGGGACTACAACTCCCTCAGTGCACTTGGTCAACTTCTGGAGCTTTTTACATAGGTTGCTTCAAACTTCTGGAACTTCTTCCTGAAGTTCCTCTTGTGGGTTTAAAGTGTCCAAAACACCAATCCAAGGGTCTAGAAGCTTGTAATTGGTCCTTGGGATATAGGGACTATGTTTCCCACATTTCTGTCGACCAGATCCTTAAGAATTCGCTGGACGCACTCCAGATGGGTTCTTCTTGGTAGAAATAACACAGGTTAAGCTCTTTTAACCTGTTGTTGTCTGGCAAAGTCTTTAGGGCTTTGTAGTTCCAAGTGTGCAGCAGGTGTAGTCATCCAGTGTGCAATAATTTGGGTGTAGGCCAGGATTCTAGCAGGGCAGTCCTTCTTCTTGTAGTTTCAGGCAGGGATCTCTTGTAGGTCTTTTGTACCTGCTGCTTTCATCAAGGCAAATTCCTAAGGGCTGTTGTTCCAAATAGTGCAGCAGGAGCAGTCCTTATGAGTGCAGACCAGGGGTTTCAGCAGGACAGTCCTTCTTCTCTTGATTGTCCGATGCAGGAATCTGAGTTGCTGTGCAGCTCTCCCATATTTGCCCATTGTTCTTGGGCAACAAGCAGGGGGGCACCCATGACCAATGTGGTTCAGGGTTTTACCCAGAAGTATGACAACTTCTTCCAAAGTGTAGACTTATTCATGTCCCAGAAATCACTATTATTCCAAAATCTAAAATAGAGAAATTTGATCCTGTAGGGTTAGATCTGGCTAAGCCAACCCACTGGTGTTGCTACGTTTCCCTAACAATCTCCTTCCAAACCCTCTGCTAATCTAATTACAGGGGCTCCTCTCTGGCTGGGTGGTGCAGGATGTGGGGTTGAGCCTCTCCTGCCCTAAACAGTCATTCCCTCTTTGAAGGCCAGTTTGGCTACTTCACCACCATCCTGCCTGTTGCTCTGTAGCTTGCAGTTCTCCTCCACAAGAAATGCTTTGCCTTTAGTCAGTCCATGTCACACCTCATTAGGACAGCTTGGCTCAGCCTGGCAGAGGCTGACCAATCAGACCAGGGCTTCTGGAAGGCTGAATTTTGTCTTACAGAAAAGAAAGTTCTATAACTTCTTTTCTGTGATAGTTATAATAAATCTAACAGTGGCAAGGTGTTGGGTTTATTCTATCATTTTGATACTTTGAAGTATATTTGTAGCTCAGTTCTTTCAATAATTACACATTAATAAAGCATTCCCATATTAGCCTATGAAGCCATTGTGCTACAATGGGGAAAGAGCAAATTGGCAGTTTTTCCATCACCAGGGCATAAAAAACATCTTTGATAATGCTCCAATTATAGCTATAAGGTACTCCACCCCTGGGGCACCTAGGGGGTACCCTAAGGGTGACTTATATGTAACAATAAGATAGTCTGAGACCAGCAGCGGCCCGTGCAGGTAAGAGAGTTGGGGCTGAGTGGGGGGGATTTCGATAGACGACTATGATGGAAAATTAATTATTTCTTTAATTTTCCCTAGTGGTCATCTGTCGAATCCCCCCCAATCCAGTCCCACCATCCTACTGCTCTTAACTGCACGGGCCGCGGCTGTTTGAGACTTTAGAACTACCTTTACCTGGCGTTTAAAATGACAGCAGGCACCACAGTATTGCACACTTAAGTACATTAAATCTACTGGGCCTCTAGACTATATACTAGGGACTTACAGGTAGGTTGTTGGTACCAATTGTAATTATACCTAATTACCATGTACTTATAATCAGAGCACAATCCCTTCGTCTGGTTAGCTGAGTCCATGGCACAATCAGAGTCAGAAAACGAGCATCTAATAGTCAAAATGGGGAAAATAAGTGGGGGAACACTGGACACAGGTCCTGGTTTCTCACACAACCCCCTCCCCAGCCAACAGCCCAGGAGACACAGCCCAACCCTGGGAGAGTTTACCTAGTCTGTCAGGTGAGGAAGAACAGGAAGAAACCAGGCTGCACAATTGCAGGTCCCACTCTCTCTTACATCCTCCTGCCAAGGTCACTTCTATTGGGAAGCTGACCCATTGCTATTGTAACAGGATCCATTTTAAATTGAAACTTCATTATAGCTGTTTTGTTTTCTTCCTCCCTTTTTAGTTTGGGTAGGGAGGTGCCCACCTCCTCTATCCCTAACTTTGCTAGGGCAAAACTTAGTCTACCCACAGAGGTTACTTGAGCAACCCCATCATGACCAATGAGGTAAGGGGGCCTAACTTACTTTTGGCCATGGGGTATGCCTCCCATGCCAAGTACAGTGATGCCATGAAGGCCAGCACCCAGCAGAGGCTACTGACAGCTGTCATAATCCAGACCCTCACCCGTACCTCTCCACAGACAGGTGACTGAGCTGCTTTAGGGACAACTGTGGGTTCCTGGAACCTCTGTTGCTGTTTAGGGTGAGGGGGGCTACCAGATCCTGTAGCAGACATCCTTCCTCCACTATCCCTTCTGTCAGTACAGGGGAAGCACCCTGGAGTTTGACAGCTGCCTGGCTCTTCAGGACTTCCATGCAGTAAGTTGAAGTCTTACCAGTGCTAATTTTGGGTTTCTCCCTTACTAGGACAGAAGACACTAGGCTCACTGGAACTCTCTTTGAGTGGCTTACCTTGCCTCTTCCATTTCCCTTTCTTTTGGGACCCCAGTCTCCTAGTTGTAGGGACTGGCTCCCAAAGAACTTTGGTTTGGGGGCGGCCTAGGTGACTTGGGATCAGACCAATATCTGGGAGGTCATTGCCCAGAAGACAATCTAAGAGGAGGTCTGCACTGACTTCTACCTTATACCAGCTAAGGGTTCCCTCACATTCTATAGGCACTATGGCTACAGGTTTGGGCCCTACCTGGGGCAATCCTTACTCTTCTTGTTTCTCCTGGCACATACATGTCTGGGGACACCAACTTGTCACTCACTATAGGATGACTGGCTCATATGTCTCACAGGCCAATGACAGGGATCCTACTCACCTGAATGGAGTGGAAGTGCCTACTCCCACCCTCAGGGATTAACTGCTTATCATCTGGACCCGTCTTCCAACAAAATGCTAAGAAGACTGCCTCATCTGAGGAGTCCTCCTCCACGACTACACTGGACAGCTCAGTGCTAATCACCTTCATGGAACAGGTGCAGTCGTCCCTGAAGTGACCTGACTGCTGACAGTCAAAGTACACCGTGTTGTCCAAGTACTTTTTCAGCACTGGGCCCCCCACCTCTGCTTATAAGAGTTGGGGTGGGATTTCGTCTCCTCCTTTTAAGGGTTCTGGAGTACTGAGGGAGTCTCTGTGGTGGGCTTACCACCTCCCTCCTGAGGTTTTTGTGTGCCTTCCTCCCCTTCCTGGAGTCTCCCCCCTGGGACTGCTCGGTTACATGGGTTTGCACCCATTCATCAGCTTTCAGAGCCAGCTCTCTGGAGCTAGAAAGCTTTAAATAAACTACAAGCTGGTGTAAATCTTCTGAGAGGCAACTAGCCAAAATGTGCTCCTCCATGAACAAATTGTAGAGCTCCGTATAGGTACTTTCCTGGTTACCATCAATACAGCCATCTAGCGCCTTCACTGAGATGTCTACAAAGTCTACCAAACATTGGGTGCTGAATTTCTGGGCACCCCTTAACTTCACCCTGTACTACTCTGGGGTCAGACCAAATTTCCTACCTAGACATCTTCTCAAGTGGGAGTAAGATTTTGCATTCACCCTCTGCAGGGAACAGCTATTGGGATCAGTTCCCACAGAAGTGAACTCCAATACTTAGAGTGGACCCCTCTCATCTCAAGGGCCCTTTCAAATGCAATCAGCCATTTACCAATGTCACCCACTTCTACATACTTGGGCACTACTCCCTTGGGGAGCCTGGGGTCAACCCCACCACCTCTGGACATTTCAACATCTTCCTCTTTCTTGCTGCCAACATTTCTTCTTGCTTCCTCCCTTGCCCACTTCTTTTCTCTAGTTCCATGTTCTCCTTCTCTAAAGCTATGGATGCTAACTGAGCCTCAAGCTGTCTCTCTGCAAGTGACAGCTCAGGTTCCTGTGTGTGTGTGCGAGCCTACCATCCCTCCAAAAGCTGGAAGTATAAACCAGGTGCTAGAAGAAGTGGACAAGTTGTCATCATCCTCAACCTGGAGGTTGTTGGACGGACCATCTTCCCCCTCCTCTTCCTTCCCTGGACCTAACTCTGCCAAAGCTTTAGGGGACCTAACCAGCTCTGCCTTTCTGATCCTATTAAAAGCAGGTAGCCCCCAGCCCTACACTGTACCTTAAGCTCAGGCACTGTAAGTTTAGAGAAGTTAGCCAGATCAAGCTCCATGTTACCCCTAGTTTTGGGTCACAAATCTTTGGCATTAGAGAGATAGAACAATTTAGAAAAATAAAAAAAAATGATTTAAAAAATTAGTTTTAGTCCATACTTCAGATATTTTAAAATACATTTTTGTTCTAAGTCAATATAGAGGATATTTAAAGATATTCACCTAAATACATGTAAGGTGTGGTTTAACTACAAGTAGTATCCTCACCGCTGAGCACCAAATGTTGGCAAATAGTTTATTATTAGTGATAAGTAGGGACCTACTGCTAGTAATAAGGCCACAAACACAATACAAGGTTCAGCTAGGTCTCAATAAATGATTGCCTGGCTTCAATAAGTGAAGGGGTGGACTCCGTGAAATCATCAGGTTAAAAGAGCTCCACCTGCATCATCTCCACCTAGAAGATCCCAGCTGGAAGGCATCCAGTGGACTTTTAAGGAGCTGGCTAGGTGCATTCTGGGATATGTAGTCTCAACATCACAAGGACCATCTCAGAGCTTTTAGACACTTAGATTTGTGTTGTGGACACTTTGGAATCCCAAGAGGAACTTCAGGAAAAAGTTCCAGAAGTTTGGAGCAACTTTTGTAAAAAGCTCCAGCAGTTGACCAGGTGCATTGTGGGAGTTGTAGTCACAGACCCAACAAGGCAAACCAGAGCATCTGAACCCTTGGCTGGTGCTCTGGCCTACTTTCCTGCGTGAAAAAACACATCTTTAAGCAAGTGCAAATGGTTTATATTGTGGGTGGACTGAACGATGAACTTTGTCTCGGTCCTGCGTAACCTTTTTGAACCCTTTGAGCGCTATTTGCTTCTAAGCGCTAGTTTTACTTTTACTCTTTAAAAAGTAATATCTCTGGTTCCCTACATTGGATTCTTATTATTTTAATCATGAAAATATTTCTTATTGTATAAATTGGTGTAGGATTTTTATTGTGTTGTGTCTTACTTATTTAATGTATTTGTCTTTTTTTAAATGCCTGTCTGCTCATTGCCGGCTACCATGGGTTGAGTAAGTGAATAATTTATTAAGTCCTTTAACTGAACCTTTTATTGTGTTATTGGCATTTTTGCTAGTGGTAGGTCTTTACTTATCACTAATAATGAACCACTTTCCAACAACCTGGAACTGAGGCAAACTATATTGTGGGTAGAAAAGTAGAATGCTGTGACTCAGTAAAGTTAGCCAATGACTCAAGTGGAATTGACCCATCCACCCATGCTGTATGCACTGAAGAAAAATGTGGCTCAATAACAGAACAAAGGATGAAGAGGGTTGGCTGAAAGCCATGTACGTATATTATGCATGGAATTTTTGTAAAATCAAAAGGTCTTTTCTAATGCTAGACCTAAAAACAGAACTCCGGGACATTAGAAGAGCCCCTGAAAAGTCCTTAAAGTTTAGTCTCTGCAGCTGCGGTGTGTAGACTGAACCCACTATAATGCTGTGCTCTCTTTGGGCCCTGTTGTGACTGGGTCAAACATTTGCCTTATACCAATCAGTTGCATGGCAGTGAGATAGAGGTGATTGATGTCATGAGTACTGATAAGATGTGAGATGTTTCTTGATGGTGATTTTTGACTCTGGTCATAACTGCGTACAGTTGCAAAACCAGAGATGGAGGCCAGAAATGACAGCAGGCCTTTTTCTGTCCCTGTTTTCAGTTTTGAAATGTGCTAGCTTTGTGAACCCTAACCCCTAAGAAGAACAGGGGTGACTATAAGCTGGAATGTCAGGCACATTGAAAGTATTCATTTTGAAAATAACTGCATGCTTTTGTTTACAAATTAAACATTTGGCCTAGCCTCGGCTAAGTGGTACTCAGCACAGTTAAGAGACTCCAAAAGGAAGTGAAAGCATCTAGAGCAGTGCTGGCAGTCCACTAAAGCTAAGGAGGGTAGAGTCACCTTTAAAGATGCACTCATGGACTACCACAAACAACTTAAGCAGGCCAAACAGCAGTAGTTTTCCAGGAGAATTGAGGAAAACAGTGGCTCCTCTAGGGAAGTTTGTAAAATTCTCAAGAAACAGGCTGATCAAGCCGCGACATCTCGGATGAACCTGGTTTCCGCTACGTTTTGTACACACCTGGTCTTATTTTCCAGCAATAACATCTCCAAAATTGACTTGGGTTTTGCACCTCAGCTACCTACCGAGGTGAGCTCTTTCGGTATGGAAGTGCCACATCCCTCATCTTTGGCAACCAATGATTTTTGATCAATTAATTAACACAGTGGTAGAAGAGGTCACGCTGAATGTGAGTTCAGGTTCTCTTTTAGATCTCTGTCCACAATTTATTTACTCTTGTCTCACCTCCATTGTTAGTCCACATCTAACAGAACCTTTGAATAAATCCCTGAGTGTGGCAGAGTAGCCATCAGATTAGAAGCATGCTTTAGTTTTGCTTCTGCTGAAACAAAACTGATGCTGATCCTTCTAGTTTAGCAAACTACCTCCCCATTTCTCTTCTTCCCTGCCCTACAAAGGTATTGGAAAAATTAGTCAATTTCCATCTCATTCAGTATCTGAAAAAGAACTATCTGCTGACCCTTCCAAACCAGATCTAGGGCTAATAATAGCACACAATCAGCGCTACTGGCTTTGCTAGACCTTATCAAGCTCTTTGTGGATGAGGTTGAATCCGCTGCCCTCGTCCTCTACAACCTGCCGGCCGCTTTTGATACAGTTTTGCATTCTTTGCTGCTTCAAAGTCTTCATGAGTTTGATATGAGTAATCGGTTCCAATCTGTTCAGTTATCCCAATATACATCTAAGCTGGTGGTGGCCAACTGTGGTGTTTCTCAGGGTTCCTCCCTCACTCATAAGCTATTTTACATCTGTGTCCCTTTTTTTTTTGTTGCAGATTTATATAGCTCGAACTCGACCCGAAAGTATTGGAGCGCTTTACAAGAGCACCGGTTATGTTACACATTCAGGCACGGGGAGATTAAGTGATTTGCACAGAATCACTGGATGTGGACTCGACCCCGAGGCTCGAACCCTCGTTTCCAGCAGCAAAGTCGGCAGTTTAGCCGACGGACCACATCCTCTCCCTTTGCCTGGTATACTCAGAGCTTGGGGTTTCACGATCGCCTCTTAGTCTGATGACACCCAGCTGATCATTTTCATCGATGAGAGCAATGAAGACACTAGGAGGAATCTTGTGCAACTGTCTCATAGATGTGGTGGACTGGATGCAGTCCCACTGCCTAAAGCTCAATGGGGAGAAAACAGAGATCCTGTTATTCAGGAAGGCCCATAGTGTCTGGACAGGCTCGTCGTGGCCTACTCTGTTGGGCCCAGCTCCAAAGCCTGAACGAGTAGCTAAAAACGTAGGCTTTCTAATTTGTGATTCTCTCTCTATGAAAGACCAGGTCAATACTGTGTGTGGGAGTTGTTTTGGCCTTCTGTGAGCTCTTCTCAGGATTTTCCACTGGATTCCTATTGTCTTGTGCAAAACTATTGTACATACACTCATTATGAGTCGATTGGATTATAGCAATGCATTTTATGTCGCAATGGCCGACTACCTTTTTATTTGTTTACAATTAATTCAAAATATGATGGCATGACTAATTTGCAATTTTTCCACTTGGATATCGATTTCGGACAGTTTGAATTTTCCTCATTGACTGCGTGTCTGCAAAAAGTTATTTTCAACCTGCTCTGTCAATTGCATCGAGCTGTCTTCCATATGGCCTGTGGCTTTAGGAAATGGAATTTCTCTCTACCTACCAGCGAGAGCCCTCAGATCAGCTAACCAGGCCACCGTTCAAGGCAGGCGAATTAGGTGGACACGTACGTGAGGTCATTCTTTCACTTATTTGGTGGCCACTCATTTGAATGCCCTTCCATTCAATCTGCGCACTACCCCAATCTTATTACATTTTGTAAACTGCTGAAGAAATGCTTGTTTCCTCTCTGAAAATCTCTGCACCTAGCTTTTTTGAGTGTTTTTGGGTCAGGACTATTGTTTTATTTATTTAACTATTTATTTAAACAATTACAAAAGTTTTACATGAAATTAGTTTTGACAGTCTACTTCTGTGCATACTCAAACTACACCATCTGTGACCAATGTAAACAACTTAGGGGCATATCAGCAAGGCGCTCGGATAATTATCGCCGGCTATCGCTGGATTCTATCAGGGCGATAGCGTGCTATCAGCAACGCTTATCTCCAAGGCAATAGAAATCCATGTGTTAGCTAGAAAACAGTAGTGCGATTATCGCTGGAAATCCAGTGATAATCGCACTGTGACAGGCGATACCTTGCTGATAGGGCAGGGTGGAATTAGCCATGTAATCCACCTTCCTTTGGGTTACATGGCTAAATCAGATTGAAAGCAGGCATACAGAAACCTGCATTAAGCGCGGTTAGCGCTACTTTTCCAATCACTAAGCAAGTTATCCATTCCCTTGAGAATTGGAGAAGTGTCGGTTAGCGACATTTCTCCAGTTATTTTGGGAAGGAACGCCCACTTTGCATCTTATTAGAGATGCATAGTTGGGCGTTGTGAAAAAGGGCGATAAGGCAAGGATTAACACGATAGCGTGACCTTGCTGATACTGCGATAAAATTGTCGCCCCTTTTCGTCCGAAAACGGCCGCAAAAGCGGTGATAATTCATGAGTAAATTTGCACCAACTGCTAAATATTTTCAAGAAGTTGTTGTTTATGTTTGTACATTGGTCCAGGGGCATATTTAAAAAAATAATAATAATCCTGCTGGTGATGATGATTTTCTTACAATCTACGTCCAGGCCCCGCTACCATTCATGGAAGTACAAGAAATGTGATGCTGAAAACATCTGTGCTGCAGTGCTCATCTGACAAAGAGTCTCTGGTCACAGTAATCGTCCGTTTCACCAGCTGCAGTGAATGGAGCTTGGATTCTGCCCTGGAAACGACCCTCCCTCATTACCCACTGTTGTTACAGAAAGCGAAAATTTGGTTATTGTCATTCACACTTCAAACAAGCTTAATCCGAAACGAAAATCAAACAGAAATACAAGCAGTAGAAGAGTGTTCATGACAGAAAATATTCAACTTCTTTTACAATGCTTGCACATGAAATGCACATATTTTTGCAAAGATGCAGTCAATGCATATAGGAAATTCCGCTTAATGCCCTTATGACGAGTTGCATGTAAAGTAGAGCGCATGAAAATCAATGCCAGCATCATGGACCACAGGTGCATCATTAGCTGAAAAGATGCCTGAAACATCCTTGTGCACTCTCTTGATCTCAGACAATCTCGCTGGGAGCGCCTGTGGTTTATAATTGATCACTGAACAAAGCTATCGAGAGGCTGAAATCATGACACATCTCTTCTTAGCAGGTACCAACGCAGGATCTTTTTACTCAATAGTGTCCTGCATGGACTAATTAACCAAATCGAACGGTAGAGTCTTATTTATAACTAGATTGCTTATGGCTTGACAACTGTGTTAAATTACTCTTTAATATGCCATGTAGTTTCTACTATAGTAGTCACAAAATGGCTAAACCAGGGCAACATGTTCGAGCTGCTACTCATCCAGCTCTTAATAAGACACAAACAGCCGTGGGGTTTTCGAAATTCGTACCCAGCACAGAACCAGCAGCGGCCCGTGCAGGTAAGAGCGGTGGGGTCAGGTGGGGGGGATTTCGACAGATGATGACAAGGGAAAATTAATGAGTTATTTAATTTTCCCTCGTCATCGTCCATCATTGACATTGAAATTGTCTCCTCTTGGATGGTTGAAAACGATCTCAAACTTATTGCAGAAACAAAACCGAGGTGCTGATCTTTGGAAATCACCAGAACATCTGGTTCAATGACTGGTGGCCAGACACGCTTGGTTGCTGTCCCTGCCCTGTGTCCCTTCGGAAAAATCTAGGGGTTATAGTGGACAACTCTCTATAGCTGAGTCTGCAGATTAGCAGAACAGTGTCCATTTGTTTTGGGATAATTAGGATCCTTAGAAAAATTTCCCAGTTCCTTTCATTTGCCTCACGAAAACAGGCAGTTATTGCCTTAGTGATGTCCAGATTGGATTATTGTAATGCCCTCTATTTGGGCATTAATAAAGACCTGGTGCGATGTTTGCAGCTGGCACAGAATGCGGCAGCTAGGCTGGTGATGGGTCTTCCGAAATACCACTCAGTCTCAGCTTCTCTCATCGCGTTGCATTGGCTTCCTCTGGATCGAAGATTTTTTTTTAAGACCCAATGCCTGACCCACAATGCTTTCTATGGCCTAGGCCCTGAATCCATCAAAGTGCTGTTCCAGCGCAATGTTCCAACTAAACAGCTTAGGTCGGCAAGGAAAAATCTGCTGATAGTTTAGAGGTTTGAGAAGGCTAGATGGGGAGCCAGGGCTTTTTCCATTGCCGCTGCTAGGTTGTGGAATTCCCTCCCTGATGATCTCTCTGGACAAGTGTCACACTGCCTCTTCCGCAAGGCTTTGAAGACTTGGCTCTTTACATAGACATCAGTTTGAGCATATTATCCTAATTCTGTATAATAGTCCGTCCTGCAGTGCCTTGACGCCCTTGGGCTAAGTTAGCGCTTTATAAATCTAATATTCATTCATTCATTCAATGCTCGTAGATCTTTTTTGTAGAAATAGTTCTTATACTTCATTGTGAGTTTTCGAAGAAGCGCAGCCAACGTGTTTCACTTAAAATGGCTTAATCAGGGTAAGGAAACTGTACCACTGGGACACAGCAACAATGTTATTCTTCAAAGTGTGTAGTAGGCAGTGTAGCCATCAATCATAGCTAAGTCCTGTTTGCCAAATATGGTTCATCTGAAAGCCCGATGTTAAACTATCACCAGTCAGCATTTGTAAAACTGCATTCAAAAAGTATGACCCACCACAATCCTGTGGTGTCGGTCAATTCAGCAGGCATGCCTCAGTTGACTCCTATTTCCTGTTTGGCACAGAGATTAGTCAGCTCTCTAAGCTGCAATGCACAACGAAGATCTACCAGCATTTATTCAATGTCGAATATCTATTGTTGAATGTGTTTTCTGTTAAGTTTTCATGTTGCCTCTCTATATTTTGTGTACATACAGTACCTAATGTATGGTCAACAGACAGTTGACCAGTGAGGCGGGCAACAATTTCTCTAATATCTATTGTGGTGACTATATCAGACAGTGCAGCTTCAAACTCCTTGGCTGCTTTCTTTTCTGTTCTAGATTATACCTAGTGAATTTTTTTTTTATACCTGAGCATTAAAAGCACACACTCTGAAGGTCAGCTAGGAACACCCTTACAGTACCTCTCAAACAGAAAATACCTCATTATCAGGAAGCTTCAAGTGACTCCACCAATTCACGACTATACCGGCTCCAGACCAGCCTTTACATTTGCTGATTGCACACATTTTCATTTCTTTTGGTAAGCAGACACTCTGACAAGAATGCTGCTTTATTTTTAGCTGCCTGCCCCTGCCTCCGGAATGCAGCACTAGAGACCCACTCTCTTCCACTTCAGATAGGAAATCACAATTGTGGGAATTAACTTTTGTCCTTTAGTGGAGAGGCTAGAATTACGGACAAAAAACATCTGTTAAGACATCAAGGACAACATACTTTAGGGCTAATTTACGGATAGTCTGTGAACATTGCAGACAGTTGATCACCCTACCCACTGCAGGTTGACTCCACTGAATGGTGCTCTCAGCTCCAGGTAATCGCCCTCAAGATCCCGCCCAAGGGCTTCGGATGCGGGTGTAGGCATGTGAGAACAGATAAAAGTGGAGATGTCGACAATGACAGGTGGGCGAGCAGGCTGGCAGCAGGCAGACAAGCTAAGAAGACGTAGGACCTGCTAGGTTGGTTTTAGCGTGGACCACTTAGGTATGAGCCAGGAAAGCCTGTGTCTGCAGGAGGCTCGTGAACTAGCCGACCGGGCTACCGGGCTCCTGAGTTCACTCTAGCTGCCTCTCCAGTAACCAAATGAAGGCAGGGACGGAGCACGGTAGCCTAGTAATGTTCAGCAGCATCAGCTTCCACAATGATCAGTATTGATTACAGAAAGGGCTTGTTCCCCCTTTTTATGCCTGCCACACCACTCAAAAAGGTCTGCCTGGCTCAGACTAGGATGTCAGTTCCTATTATCATGAATCTGCTGCCCCAAGGGAAGCCGTGTACTTGTGGCTGCTCTGGAGGGGAAGGGGGAGTGGGGAACAGCCTTTACAATGTGGGAAGAGCCAAACATGCCATTTCCCTGCAAGCGCAATGACGCGTGCCTTAATCACGCATAAGCATGGTTAAGGCAGTATGAGGTCTAGATGCGTGGATGGGCAGGAAGAGGAAGGATCGGGAGAGGACGCAGACTGGTAAGTGGTCTGGGGACAGGTTTTCAAGGATGGGGGTAGTTTTAGGGGAGGGGGTAGTGTTTAAGGGCTCAGTGGGGTCAGGGTTGTTTATAGGGCAGGGGCCTGGTTGTTGGGCTCAGAGCACGGGGTCAGAGCTGTTTTAGGTTATAGGAATGGGGTCGTTTTTAGGGCATGGGGGGTCTGTTTGTTTATAGGGCAGGGGCAGGGTTTTAGGGCTCAGGGCAGGGGACAGTCGGGGTACTTTAAGCTTTAAGTGCTCAATGAATCAGGGGTTAATTGAGCGCGCTAATAACCGTGAGGGTCTCAAGTCGCTGGGGGGCACAGCTCCGGTCAGTCGAAGAGACAGGTTTTGAGAATCATCCTGAAAATGTGCAGGGTGGGGGCGTGTCTGATGCTGGTTGGGAGCTTGTTCCAGGTCTTGGCCGCAATGTAGGAGAAGGTTCTTCTGCCCGTTCGTGCTCTGTGGATGCGAGGGTGTTCGGCAAGGGCAAGGTTGGCGGATCACAGATTTCTCTTGGGAACGTGGAAGGAGATCCTATTGTTGAGATATTGGGGTCTGGTGTTGTGGAGGCATTTGTAGGCATGGGAGAGTATCTTGAACGTTACTCTCTTCTCCATGGGGAGCCAGTGGAGGTACCCCAGCTGTTGGGTGATGTGTTTGTGTTGAGGGATAACAAGGACGAGTCAGGCTGCGGTGTTCTGTATGGTCTGGAGTTTGTTGATCCGGGCGTAGACGGCATTTCTGTAGTCCAGTCTGCTGGTTATGAGTGCGTGGATGATAGTTTACCTTGATTCGGGGGGCTCCATTGGAAAGTCTTTCGGCAGATGCAGAGGGTGTTGAAGCAGCTGGAGGCGACGGTGTTGATCTCTCGGGTCATGCAGACGGCAGAGTCAAGTACAATGCCGAGGTTTCGGGCATGGTCCGTGGGAGTGAGAGGGCTGCAGAGGGCGGTGGGCCACCAGGTGTTGTCTCATGCAGAGGGGGAGGGTCCAAGGACCTCTGTGTTCTCAGAGTTGAGATTGGTGGTAGGTAGTGGGGGTAGTTTTTAGGGCTCAGGGGGGGTTGGATTAATTATAGGGCAGGGGCCAGGGTTTTAGGTCTCAGGGGCGAGGGGCTGGGGTATGAACTTTAGCACACATCCCTTTACCAATCATGTCTTTATTATGAAATTGCATGGTAAAAGCATGTGTGGTAAAGTAATGCGTGGTAAAGGAATGCGCTGTTCAGACACATTCATTGTTCAGGCTGCGTGGTTGAGCCATGCGTGTGTCTGTCATACAACCCTCTGGGGGCAGCGCTTTTAGTGAAAGATGGGACGGCTGTTTACAAGCCCCTCTGTGATTTCACAGAGCAGGTAGCAGCCTTCTGCAATTTAAAGAGGTGAGAGAGATCCCCCTGCAGGTAAGTGCAGATGCCTGTGGAGGAATGTCTGAGAGGTCCATGCAACCCCATTCACCCCCTCCCGGGGGCGGCCCTCAGGTGATGTACTAACAATACGCCACTTGTCTTTGTGGTGCACTGTCAGTGTGCCTCCTAAGGGCCTGTTTGACTCTGCGCCCACATAGGGCGTGGGCACAGAGGAAAAGTGATTATTGAATATTGAGGGACAAGAGGCAAGTGTATAGAGGGAGGTATGGATTTACTATGCCTACCTTTACATCTAGCGCCATTAACCCTAATTTGACTTCTAAAAATCACGAAGCCATTAACCTCACATTTTTGCAACAATCAGTAGCACCATGAAATGGAGATCCATAAATCATGTATCTACCAACACCTTTTTCTTTCTATTTTTAAATAGGTACAGATACCTAGGATCTGACCATACGAATTTAGATTAGCGAAAAATTCTCACTAAACAAGGAGCCAGAACGCGCCCTCCTTTATTACGGTCCTGACGAAAGCCTTTAGATGTTGACAGAAGGCTGAAACATGTTGACCCCCACTACTTGACAAAGTACGACGGACCAGTAACCCGGTCCCCCACCGTACTTGAACCTTTTTTTATCTTTCTCTTATCAACATTCTCAGAATAAAATCACAACAGAAAAACTGATTTAGAGATTTTTAACTTCACTTGATTTCATCACCTTTCACCACCCCTTTTTATACCTGGACGCTACTGCACAACCAGTTGGTCTTCCTCCTGGCGGAGGACAGCATATGTACAATAAGACCCTATGATGATGCTGTACTACTACACATGAGCGGTGACCCAGTTCATACCGCGTTCGCACTTGTGTATAGTTATGAGGGTTCTTTTGTGACGGAACTAAGAACAAAAAAGACCTTGGCTACACAGGACAAGTGGTCCATTCCCCCCCTGATTTTTTGTACCTTCACATCTACATAACTTGAAGATATATATACAAAAAAGGTTTGTATATGTGGAGTTAGGTATTGGAAATATATACAAACTTAACTTTTGATATTTTGTCTCTCAATATTCTGGTCACGATATTGTGACCATTCTTTGTGGTGTTCTCTAAATTTCCGACCTACACCGATTTTAGAACACCACACATAAAAACTGTACCACTTCATGCACTGAACCCATCTTTTGAGCATTTCTACATATGCATTTATATCTAAAACACATCCAGTTTATTCTGGTAAGTGTATTTTCTTTTCATAAACGTTCATATGTCCATCTGTTTAGCTCTAAGCAATTTAAATAAGTCCCTGAGCTTGAATATCTTTCTTGCACACTGCGCAATTAACTTTCAGATAAGAGAGACAATGTGTCTGCTTGCTGAGTGCTGATTCATTCAAAATGCTTCCAGTTTGAGTTAAGCATTTACCCCTGCTCTGACCTGCAGAATCATTTATAATATTTTTATATTGTGATACTACTTTGTCTATGATGGCCAAGGTGTTAATGAGAAAATCATCATTAGTAATGGCATGAGACTGAAAAGCTTAATAACGATAAACAGTTTAATATTTCTCAAACTGATAGGCGTCTCTAATAACTCCAACACTCCTTTTTTCGATTCCTTAAGAAAGTCGATGTATGCTATAGGTTTACACTTAACATGATACCGATATTACTGCCCTAATAAAGGCCTTTTCAGCTATTTCCTATCAGGCTGAAACACGTTTTTCATAATTTCTTATTTCACAAATACATTGAGCAATAGCAATTTACTACCCACAAGAGCTATAATTATATTCTATATATATTTAGAAGCATGCATTTTGTTTTTTGTGCACCCCAGATAAGTTAACATGGATCACAAGTACCCCAAGTTACAAGGGTATAGAAACTTGTGTCTTCCTTCCTTATATTTAAGGAGTCCCCTGGGTTTCATCCCCAGATTTTTACACGTCTGACAATTCAGTGGGGAAACTGAGGGCCACCCTGATGGGACCCTCTCATAGCTGACCACAAATATCCTGCTTCACCATCTGGACATTTTGTGATTCAGCAACACATACCATTACCTTAGTACAACATGGTGGAAGTGTGGCAACCAGCCAACGGGGTGGGGATTCCACCATACCATTGCCAGAATCAATGGCACAGCTACCAATACTTTTGTAATTGGTGGTACAGTTGTCTTGGCAGGAGAGGGTAATGTCTCAGCTCCCCAAAGTCTAAAAATGGACCAAAGCGGCATGAGAAAATTAAGAGGTTCTTTCTTGTACTCGTAATCAGTTACACAAGTTATATCTTGTGTCCCTCCTTTTGTGTGTTATCATATTTCTTTCTCTGTATTTCTGTCCTTGTTCAGTGTGGAGGTTAAATACACATGTGTGTTCTTCACATCCATATGGATGTGACACTTCTGTGAGAAACTGTGATCACTGTACTACTCCTGCAGGATTTCTTGCACTTTATTGTTCAATTGGGAAATTGTTATATTATAAACCATAAGGTGAGGTAAGACACAAAAAGAAAGATGCAGTGGGTGAGGAGGAGAAATAGTTGGAGTACTGCATAATAAATAAACCAGTGCATAACATGGACATGTACTAATTCACTCAACAGCACCACAATAAATTACACAAATAATGAAGGGCAGAATTTAAGATTACAATATGTTTATAGCACCTCTTTTTAATAATAGAGTGGTTTTAGATGTATTTGAAATTCTTAGAAATGCTTCTACATTTCATTAAATCTTAGCATTTTCAGTTAAAATTAATGGGTTTTAAAGCAACAACTGTCAACATTGTGCATCTCACTTAATTTGCTCGGAAGCAATTGTCCCTTTAATTTCCTTCCATGACACAGAGCCACTATTCCAATCCATCAACCTTAAAAACAATACATGCTTAGGCTGCATATCATGTTATAATCCAACACAAACCGACACCAACTATTTACAATGGCTTCAAGAGTTTATACTCCACTAGCACACCTTATTTCCAGACATCTAAGAGCCTGATTTAGATCTTGGCGGAAGGGTTACTCCGTCACAACAGTGACCGATATCCTGTCCGCTGAAATATAAATCCCATAGGATTTAGCTGGATTTATATTTTGGCGGACGGGATATCTGCCACTGTTGTGACGGCGTAACCTGTATGCCAAGATCTAAATCAGGCCCCTAGTCTTAGGTGACTTCAATATGTGGAGATATTCGACTAATAAACAACGAGATTCCATCCACCTGAACACCATTACATTCTGAGGGTTTACACAATTGGTGGAAAACCCCACTCACAGGGTCGCCATAACCTAGATCTACTCCTGACATGATTCAAACTCATTAATTTCCCCACTGCCTCAGAATTGTTATGATCCGATTATTCTCTGGTTACATTTGGTATTTCTAACGCCCATTGAAAGCAGAATAGCAGAGAGCAAACTTCAATTAATAAGTGAAACTGGAAAAATATCACCCAGAACATTTGAGAAAAGGAATCTTTGAAAAAACTAAAAAAAATGATGTTCTTATTGAAAGCAATCTAGAGGTCAATGACTGTCTCCAATAATTTGTCTCAAATTTGAATGATATTGTAAATACCCAAGCTCCCGTAGCAGCTAAAGGGATAAAACCAAAATATCTGATCAATCCTTGGTTCACAGATACACTTATCACAGAAAAAAACTATTAGAAGATCTGGAAAGAAGATGATGAAAATCTTATAATGTGTGGCCAAAATCAACCATCATAGGCAAATATGGAATACAAGCACTTAGTCAGGAGAACAAAGAAATCTGTTCACTCTACAAAATTCTCCACGTTAAAAACAGCTCTCCAAAACTCTTTAAAACAGTAGATACTCTCTGGGACCTCCCTATCACTATATTTCCTCAAAACAATAAGGAAAATTGGAAATGACTTAGATGAAATCATCAGCCTCTCCCATTCAGTACCTCCCAATTGTCAAACCAAAAGGGGAGGCACTCACAATTTCTATCCATCTCTGAAGATTACCTCATACCATAAGTAAACCATTGAGGTCTCCTCTTGATAGTTTTTGTGCATCAAAAATAAAAAACCTTGGCAATTCGATCTCTACATGGATCAGGCAAATTATTAATTCCTCTTTTGAGGAAGGCTTTGTTCCTTTCCTATTAAAAAAAGCAATCATAAAACAAATTTAAATAAAAAAAATCTTATCTGAATCAGTCAGATCCTGCAAGCTGTAGGCTGATTTCTCTTTTTCTTTATATGGCCAATTTAATGGAAAGAGTTGTTAACAACAATCCTTTGTTGAACAAAGGTCTTGGACTCCACCCAAGCTGGTTTTAGGTCAGGATTCTGCACAGAATAACATCAATTGTGGGTGACCTGAAATGCATAGTTGACAGCATAAGTTCAGGAGTTCAGTTATGCTCCTGGAAATATTATTCGCGTTTGACACCATTGACCACCATATTCTCCTTAGCAGGATTAAAACATTGAAAGTCGAATATTTGATTGGCTGGACTCTTGCGCAATTCCAGTTCCGCTTCACTCAATGGCAATGCATTTGTTCAAGCTTGTTTTGACTAAGAAAACTCAACCTCAGACTTCCCTCAAAACTGGCTGCAAAACATTCAAAATCAACTGGTTAGGGCGATTTCAGTGTGAAGAAATGTGATTCTATCTCAGAATATCTACAACAGTCAGCATGTACAATGTTAAGAAGTTTCCACGAGTGCTCTCCTAACTTTCTGTCATGCAAAATGTAAAGAACACAGCCCTGCAGGAAACCTTTGATTCCGCTCTAAGATCGCCTTTGAACTGCCCTGATTCAGATATGCAAATTGGGGTGTCAGGGCAATCGGAACGCGAGGGCTAAGTGGTAGAAGGCAAAGTTCAAACCCATCTCCAGGCTCAGCATGTTCTGAAAGGCATTCAAAACATTGCTCTTCACTGGTTACAGGCTCAGTTTTATCACTTTCATCTTACTCTGTAAAGAAAGCTAATGAGCACCATATTTGTGCTGTGTAAGCAGATACGAATAAATATTAAACAATGATTGTAAGAGTTTCATATGCTGGTTTTGCACTACAAATTATTCAGTTTTTGGACCATATTTCTGAACCGCAACTGATGAGCGAAACTTCCATTTTTGCTGAAATCTCATGTTTTTCATGACATTCGGCCGCCACATACACACATGAAAGTCATGGAAGACGTCATGCGTGTGAGCAAACTTATTGCATGTCAGAACTGTATATGTGTTCTTAAAGTGCAGATAAGAAAGTGATTTGTACAGGTTACTCGCAGTTGCCAAATATTACAGCCACAGTCGAGGTTTAAGGGAAACTGGAAATAATCTGCAAGATTCTTCTTGTGCCCCATTGTGTCTTTGTGCTTCAGCTCTTAACGTACATTCAATGTGGGAGTTATTTGGCATGCTGTACTGTCCTATTACGCATCTGTAAAAGGGAGAAGCTACATTTATAATTATAGAGAACTGCAAGCAAGGCAAGAAAAAAATATATCCACATATACATACATACATACACATATATATATATTCACTGAAAAAACCATAGGTTTCAGGGGTGTTATAGTTAGCTGGACATTTCCCTCGTACAAAACCCTAGAAATTCCCCTGTTATAGTTAGTTCAGCTAACTATAACTCGCGCCCCCGCAATGCACTGCTGATGACGCCGCATATTACATCACTCATGACATGGTCAGTGACATCACTGATGACATCACTGATGACATCTCAAATGACATCACTGATGACATCGCTGAGGTGACAGCACACTGTGATGTTGCAGGGCTCGTGCCTATCATGCTAAGAAAATGACCACAGGGACACACTTACTAAGATATGGGTTTGGGGGGCATTGGCGGTCCTGGAGTTGTTGAGATGAGTCTTCTGGCCCTCATGGGTATCCCTGTATCACGCTCATTGACTTTATGACACCTGTGGGTGTTCTGGTGCGGCTCTTGGCTGTGTTCCCTTTCATGGTGCAGGTAGTTGTCCTTCTTAACACCAGCAGAAAGCAGGTGTAAAATCCCTGGTGCTAACGTGTCTTATCGCCGGAATTTGTTTCGCATTGCAATTAGTGTGAAAGTTGTGATGTGATTTTTTTCGTATGCAGAACAATATACGAACTGAGCAGTGTATCTCGTCAAGATCCAGCACCTGACGCACTATTCCCAATCAATATAAATACAATGAGATTTCTTAATAGATTTCGTGTGGACACTGTAAGTGCAGCCAATACCTCAGTGCAATACAATACAGGATTTTAGTATTTAGAATAAATCGCAAAGGTGCACCTCATGTCTTTTTGCTCGGGAACGGCTACTCTCCATTTCATTATCAGCACTTTAACGGAAGTAAAGTTGAGATAAATCTAACACACCATTCAGAAGTTGGTGCAAACTACAGATATCACTAGTATTCCAGCGATAAGTGCCCCAAAATTTAACACCATGGTGGACTCCATCAAATAACAGTAATAAGAACAAGAAAGAGTCACACAGCAGTTAAGGCAACAACCAAAAACATTATTAATTTTTTTTTTCAAACTTTATTTTTTATAATAATAAATATATAAACGATAAACTATTTTCAAACTTTATATTTTTATTAACATAAATATAAACAATAAACTAATAAACAAAATGTAACAACAATAATACAAAACAACAAAGCAGAACACTCCTGTGGGAACCACGGATGTCGACGACAGACCTGAAAAATCAAAAAGATTGTTTAAAAAAAACCAACATGGTATTCTTAACAAAATACCACAAGAAACAAATCACAGATATATAAAATGTATACAGCTAACAAAATGTTATAAGTTTAACTTACAAAAAGTGTAAATGTTGCCGCTTTAAAATATTTACCAAATCTGAGGATTTTTATTTGCAGAAGGCACCATGCCCACAACGTTTTTCATCAGTGGTGAAAAAATTTTAAATTTTTTCCAAGGGGCAAACAAAGACCAATGCCACCTTCTTCATTCGCAAGATTTGCCAAAGAGTTCTGTTATGAGGAGATCCTAACAAAAAATACTCGTGCGGCACAGCAAGTATGATGAAACACCTAAGGACCCTTCATCCAAACAATCTTGCACGAGAAGAGTGCAAACAGATGAGAAACACTCCTGTTCTGTATCTGTAAAAAAGAATCACAAATAAATGTATATTAATAGCTTTCAAATTTATACTATTCCATTACTGTACAAACACATTTTATATAAAAACTGACTAAGAAACTATAGCCCTGAACCACAAGTGTGACGATCGTTAAAACACTACATGCATAGTGCATACTACTTTGAAGCAGTTCATGCTCTAAAGCCTACCTCACTAAAAGACTACATGCTAACTGACTAAATGATTACAGTACTATAAGGAGACACACTGGGTGAGTGACAGGATGTTTGCTAGAAGAGTATGAATGCTAACTAGAGAATTGAAGGTGTGAAAGACAACTGTGTAGGTGATTAGAGGCCTGCATCAATACTGCATAGGCATTTAAAGCAGTCCATGTGCTAAGGCCTGGCTCACTGCATGACTACTTGGGTACTGACTGAATGATTAGAGTACAGCAAGGAGAGTGCCTAGGCGAATGTATAAGTGCTAGGATTTTCGCACAGGGAATGGATTAGTACTTGGTACTGAATGAGTCACTAGAGGAGTGCAAAGGCAGTCACAAGTGCTGGACTGTATAGATACTGACTAGGAAATTGAAAGTGTGAAAGACAAGTGTCTAGGTGGTTAGAAGACTGCATGCATAGTGCATAGGGGTTTGAAGCAGTCCATGTGCTAAGGCCTGTTTCAGTGTATGAATACTTAGGCACTGACTGAATGATTAGAGTACTGCAAAGATAGTATCTTGGTGAAGTTATAAGTGTTTGGGTTTTAGCACAGTGAATGGATTAGTAGATGGTGCTGAATGGGTCACTAGAGGACTGCAAAGGGAGTGACAGGGTATTTCCTGGAAGTGTATGTATACTGACTAGGGATTTGAAGTTGAGAAAGACAATTGTGTAGGTGGTTAGAGGACTGCATGCATAGTGGATAAGGGTTTGAAGCAGTCCATATACTAAGGCCTGGGTCACTGGATGAGTACTTGGGTACTGTCTGAATGATTAGAGTACTGCAAGGAGAGTGCCTGGGTGAATTTATTAGGGTTTGGCGCAGTGAATGGATTAGAACATAATGCTCAATGGGTCACTAGAGGAGTGCAAATGGAGTGACAGGGTGTTTGCTGGAAGTGAACGGATACTGACTGGGGAATTGAAGGTGTGAAAGACAAGTGTGTAGGTACTTAGAGGACTGCATGCATAGTGGATAGGGGTTTGAAGAAGTCCATTAGCTAAGACCTGGCTCTGTGCATGAATACTTAGGCAGTGACTGAATCATTAGAGTACTAGAAAGAGACTGTCTAGGTTAATGTATAAGTGTTTGGGTTTTGGCACAGTGAATGGATTAGTACATGCTGTTGAATGGGTCTCTAGAGGACTGCAAAGGAAGTGACAGGATATTTCCTGGAAGTGTATGGATACTGACTAGGGAATTGAAGGTGTAAAAGACAAGTGTATAGTATGTTAGAACACTACATGCATATTACATTGACATTTGAAGCAGTCTATTTGGTACTTAGAAACTGACTAAATAATCAGACTACTTCTACGACAGTGCTTAGATAAAACTTTTGCATTTTCAGTTCTGCCACAGTGAACAGAATAGTACATGGTACTGCACCTTAGTGTCAAACCCTGACTCATTTTATCAATGCATAAGCAAAGACTACCTTCTAATGCTAATAAAACTTGAAAACATGAGAGGTTTTAAATTAGTTATCTGTCCGCAAATACACGATGTTACCAAATGCCTCTCTCACAGTGGTTCTCAAATGCACACAGACTCACAGTGTGATTCTAGACAAGCACCACTATCCCTAGGAGTTTACCAAAACTCATTCACTACAGTGGAAGTGGTAAGCGAACTACACACAATCTTCATATTTCAGGACTGCAATTTTATGTCAAAGCCTGACTCATATAATCAAAGTATAAGCAAAGGCTGGCTTCTAATGCTACTAAAACTTCACAACATGACCGGTTTTAAAACAGGTATATGTCAGCAAATACACGATGTTACCAAATGCTTTCCTCACAATCCTTACCCAAATGCACACAGACTCACAGTGTGATTTTAGACAAGCAACACTATCCTAGGAGTTTACCAAAACTCATTCACTACTCTGGAAGAGTTAATGGTACTGCACACAATCTACATATTTAAGTACACCACATCAGTGTCAAAACATGACTCATTTAATCAACGCATAAGCAAAGACTGGATTCTAATCCTACTAAAACTTCACAACATGACACGTTTTAAAACAGTTATCTATCAGCAAATACACGATGTTACCAAATACTTCTCTCACAGTGATCCCAAATACACACTAACTCACAGTGTGATTCTAGACAAGCACCACTATCCCTATAAGTTTACCAAAACTCATTCACTACAGTGCAAGTGGTAAGGGAACTGCACACAATCTACATATTTCACAACTGCAATTTACTGTCAATGCCTGACTCACATAATGAAAGCATAAGGCATAACTGTCTTCTAATGCTACTAAAACCTGACAACATAACGTGTTTTACAACACTTATCTGTCAGCAAATACACAATGTTACCAAACACTTCTCTCACAGTGGTTCCCAAATGCACACAGACTTACAGTGTGATTCTAGACAAACAACACTATCCCTAGGAGTTTACCAAAACTCATTCACTACAGTGGAAGTGGTAAAGGAACTACATACAATCTACATATTTCACAACTACACTTTAATGTCAATGCCTGACTAATTTAATCAACGCATAAGCAAAGACTGGCTTCTAATGCTACTAAAACTTGACAACATGACAGGTTTTAAAACAGTTATTTGTCAGTAAATAAACGATGTTACCAAATGCTTCTCTCACAATCCTTACCCAAATGCACACAGACTCACAGTGTGATTTTAGACAAGCAACACTATCCTAGGAGTTTACCAAAACTCATTCACTACTCTGGAAGAGTTAATGGTACTGCACACAATCTACATATTTAAGTACACCACATCAGTGTCAAAGCATGACTCATTTAATCAACGCATAAGCAAAGACTGGATTCTAATCCTACTAAAACTTCACAACATGACACGTTTTAAAACAGTTATCTATCAGCAAATACACGATGTTACCAAATACTTCTCTCACAGTGATCCCAAATACACACTAACTCACAGTGTGATTCTAGACAAGCACCACTATCCCTATAAGTTTACCAAAACTCATTCACTACAGTGCAAGTGGTAAGGGAACTGCACACAATCTACATATTTCACAACTGCAATTTAGTGTCAATGCCTGACTCACATAATGAAAGCATAAGCCATAACTGTCTTCTAATGCTACTACAACCTGACAACATAACATGTTTTACAACACTTATCTGTCAGCAAATACACGATGTTACCAAACACTTCTCTCACAGTGGTTCCCAAATGCACACAGACTCACAGTGTGATTCTAGACAAACAACACTATCCCTAGGAGTTTACCAAAACTCATTCACTACAGTGGAAGTGGTAAAGGAACTACATACAATCTACATATTTCACAACTACACTTTAATGTCAATGCCTGACTAATTTAATCAACGCATAAGCAAAGACTGGCTTCTAATGCTACTAAAACTTGACAACATGACAGGTTTTAAAACAGTTATTTGTCAGTAAATACACGATGTTACCAAATGCTTCTCTCACAATCCTTACCCAAATGCACACAGACTCACAGTGTGATTTTAGACAATCAACACTATCCTAGGACTTTACCAAAACTCATTCACTACTGTGGAAGGGGTAAGGGGACTGCACACAATCTACATATTTAAGTACAGCACATCAGTGTCAAGGCATGACTCATTTAATCAACATATAAGCAAAGACTGGATTCTAATGATACTAAAACTTCACAACATGACAGATTTTAAAACAGTTATCTGTCAACAAATACATGATGTTACCAAAATGATTCTCTCACACTGATCCCAAATACACACTAACTCACAGTGTGATTCTAGACAAGCACCACTATCCCTATGAGTTTACCAAAACTCATTCACTACAGTGCAAGTGGTAAGGGAACTGCACACAATCTACATATTTCAGAACTGCAATTTACTGTCAATGCCTGACTCATATAATGAAAGCATAAGCCATAACTGTCTTCTAATGCTACTAAAACTTGACAACCTGACTGGTTTTAAAACAGTTATCTGTCAGCAAATACACGATGTTACCAAACACTTCTCTCACAGTGGTTCCCAAATGCACACAGACTCACAGTGTGATTCTAGACAAACAACACTATCCCTAGGAGTTTACCAAAACTCATTCACTACAGTGGAAGTGGTAAAGGAACTGCACACAATCTACATATTTCACGACTGCAATTTACTGTCAATGCCTGACTCATTTAATGAAAGCATAAGCCATAACTGTCTTCTAATGCTACTAAAACTTGACAACCTGACTGGTTTTAAAACAGTTATCTGTCAGCAAATACACGATGTTACCAAATGCTTCTCTCACAGTGGTTCCCAAATGCACACAGACTCACTGTGTGATTCTAGACAAACAACACTATCCCTTACACTATATCAAAACACATTTCTTCATCTAGAAGTAGTACTACATTTTAGTATAGAAACATAACATAACTCATTTCACAAATTCATAAACAATGACTGGTTTCTAATTCTACCAAAATATAAAAACTGCACAGTTATCTGTCTACAAACACATGAAAAACACAAATGCCAATCACAGAATGGTTTCTACATGCACACACATTGTAGAGAAAAAAAGTACTCCCTACACTTTAGCAGGAAGAATACATTAGTCTGATTAAAATCAAAATAGTCTACATACATCCCCTCACAATTAAATAACTCATCTTTCAAGTTATTTTGTAGATTAAGGAGTATATCAATCACTCACCATATTTTCTTTTACAGAATCTCTGCACTGTGCACCTCTCAGCAAAAGCAAAGAATGAAAAAGTTTCCCTTTCATTTTCCGCACATATACATGTAAACATCAAATCACAATCCTTCGCACATAAACTCAAAAGCAAACACACATTTCTATTGGTTAAACATTTCAACCCTTTCCAACTGAAATACATTTCAACCCTTTCCCCAATCTGCCTTGTGCCTGTTACCATAGAAACAGGTCATGGAACACTGCACTGAGCTCACAGGTCACAAGTTCAGCACACAATGTTCCTACACAAGACAGGAAGTGTGCTTGACTTTTCAACATATCAGCTTATCATATATAATGTTCCTTACAATCTGTTTTCGTTAACCAATAACAATCATACCTCTGAAAAACAAAAATATACACCCTACCTTTCAGTGTAGAAAGTTGTTATACAACCAATGATTTCTTGTCGTTTTTCAAAAAACGTTGCCGTGGATCCGCGCACCCAACGCGAGAGAATCCGTGCATCCAACACGGTAGGATGCGTGCACCGTGCGCGCATTTCGCCGCTTTTTATTTTTTTAAAAGGGGGGCCACAGGGGGTCCTTCTGGAACCCCCTAAGCAGATCTAGAGGGTCAGAGTATTTTCACTCTGCCCCCTTTATATGTTTTACACACTTATTCCCCTTCCATCTTCAGCCTCGCCTCTACCGAGGCAGAAAATGGCCGCCAACAGTTCCTGGTTTCGAATGTAGCGAGATGCTCGACAACCAATTAGCATTCAGCGCGCGATCGGGAGGGTGCGCGCTCCGTTTGGGGAGGGTGCGCTTACGGTGCGGGTACGGTCCGCGGATCCTCCACGGTCATAGATATCACTAACTTTTTTTCCCCTAATTTTCTCAGGAACTTCTGAACAGATTCACACCAAATATGCAAAAGGCACGAGTCCGAACTAAGGACTACCTCTTTGCCAAATTTGGTGTCATTCCGTTCAGCGGTTCGGGCTGTAGCTGCGACAACAGATCCTATGGGAATTTGCATGGGGAAAACGCGTTTTGGGACCCCCCTTTTTTCTCGGCCCCCGCTTCATGGATCACCCCAAAATGTTCAGGGTAGGAGCGGAGCGGAGCTGGCCAAAAGTTTGGAGAATTTCGCGAAGATTCGTCAATCGGCGCCAAAGATATTACCAATAGAATGTTGCGGATTTCCAATGGAAAATAGATCCTAACTATAACTATCTACTGGCGACCGCCAGTAGATAATATAATAAGTGGAGAAAAACAGACTTTTAACCCATATGTTGTGTGTATTTATTCTATTTATACAAATGGTTTTTTACACGCCCATTTGCACATTTGGTTTTATAGGCGGTAATCAACTTTGGTATAGACAAATAATACCAAAGGGATAAACAGTGTGTTTTTTACCATGTGTTGTATATGTTATAATTATGTATTGTATTTATACAATTTATATATGCATATTTATACATCAGGTGTTGCAAAACACAATCTGCTGTTGCACTGAATATCATTCTTGCTGCTAAATGCTTCGAAGCAATTTTAAAACATGACAGTCTGTTGTCCATATCAATTGTAGGCACTTGCACTTTAAAAATGGGGAAGTGTTGTCAGCGCGTCATGTGATCAAGGCCCGCATAGGCTTAAACGCGTCATGGCGGCACAGCGCAAAATAAAATAAAATAAAATAATTGCACAAAAGAAGAGGCGTCCATTCCTGTTTTCCGATTATCAAGCATTGAATCGTCAAAGGAAAAAAGGTTACCTGTAATATATGGAATGACCGGACAGAACATTGGATATTTAATGTATCTACATGGCTCAGATATATTAACGACATTTTCTTTGTGTGGAAAGGGTCTGAAATTGAATTGAACCAGTTCATAGACTATTTGAACAGCAACAGTGTGAATCTCAGATTTACTGGACACTATAGTCAGGAATCGATTGACTTTCTGGATCTCAAACTTAGCGTAGAGAAGGGGGAAATCAGTACCAATCTATTCAGGAAGGAAACAGCATGGAATTCCATGCTGCCAGTTCCCACCCTTCCAGCTTCAGGTGGGGAATCCCTTATAGTAAATTCCTTAGAGCCAAACGCAATTGCAGTAACCCCACTACATATGAAAACACGAAACGGGAAATGAAGTCCAGATTCAGAGATAGAGGATATTCCAGGAAAGCCATTTCCAAAGCAGAAAAACGAGTTGAAAGCCAATCCAGAGATGAAATCCTAGGAAAAACCGCAGGGGAGAGGTCCCTTAAAACTAACAACAAAAATCAAGTCAGGTTTATCACCAAATACAGCAATCAATCTAACCAGATACGCAGTATCCTGAGAAATAGGTGGGTCATTCTCAGGAGGGATCCCATTCTTCGGAATGAAATAAGCCCAACCCCATCAGTTACGTTTCTTAGAACATTGGCAGGCGATCACCAATCTTGACCGCGGCTATAGTATGGCAAGGCATTTCACTAGGGAGCATGGTTCTAACTGGACTAAAGCCAGATAATTCGGACTTGACACAATCACACCAAAGCCAAGGGGAGGTAACCATGCTGCAGCTCTCCACAGACTTGAGTCACGCCTGATCCTCCTAGCAGGCACAATGTACCCTGATGGTCTTAATTAAGACAAGGAATTGTATTCCCACTTGTAAAAGCATGGCACTCACCACACCCTAGCCTTGAGGAAAACCCATGCCCTACCCCTCCCTCCTTTCCCTTTTCTAGTAATATTCACTCAATTCTTGTTTCCGTGTATATGTTTTTTTTTACTTATTCTCTATACAGACGCATTGTGTCTCCTTCGAAATGCACTGATATTATTTAGTCAGCTGTATTATAGATGTTGTCGGTTCCATATGAATTGTGATGCAAATTGTTGGTATTTTGTCAACTTTACATAATTGATGCTGTGAATCACCTTGACCCACACGTTGACAATTAACTTATAAGAGCACCGGAGTGTGACGGAGGTCCCATCCAGCTCTTAGTCACTTCTTACACTGACCGGGATACTATACCTCCATCACTACAAATGATCAAGGTTGACCATAGCCACGAGGATTTCCTATAGTCACTGTACGAGTTAGCAACAAGGGCATTAGTCCCTCTATTTCTTTAACTGAGCCGACTGACAATAATGGCACTAATCCCTCTATGGTCGATTTTATTTCACTTGATTTAACTAATATCCATTATGAACTGCTCTTGAGACTTTATTTTGCGAAATGGCTTACCATTAAAATTGTTTTTGATTACTAAAGTGCTGAGTCTGTTTACACGTTTTATTTTTACCACAATATATGTGCTGCAAAATGTCTTTTATGTTCACGAATAACTTTATGTGCGCGTGCCTTTAAAAACAACACGATGGAGGCGGTGGTCATGTGATCAAGACCACGGACGTGGTCGAAATGCGTCGTCCTTCTTTGCTGTAACAAGAATAAACTGCTTCAACTGGCTGAGTGGGCTTGTGTGATTTCTTTCACGAAATTCGCTTTCCTGTGGAATATATATATATATATATATATATATATATATATATCACAAAGTAGGTCTCCTCCATTTTAAGCAGAAACGAGGGACACAGCGGAGCAAGGTATGGCAGCTTTTATTAACTGTGCGGCTTGACGCGTTTCGGTGAATACCTTTATCAAATTCCGTTAGTTTCTGATTTAGCTACTGCAAAGTCTTTTAAATAGTCCCACCTCTCCTACAAGTAAAGAGGGTTCACCTGTCTCACATTAGTCCCAGTGCCGTTATGATGATTCGAGGTAAAGACTTCAACTCCCACAATGCAGCTTAATGCACAGCCAAAATGTGGAATTCTTGCAGCGTAGGTATTGTTTGCTTGCTGTGAGTTGAATTCTGAATGCGAGCATAATAAGGATAAATTTGCAGCACAGATGTCATGAAAACTGCCTCCCGTGCCCCTACTTCCAGCCTCACTTCACCAATCGATGCAGGAAACTGTAGACGACAGTAACAATGCCCACGTCACTCCATGCAGTGATGGACTGTGTTTACCAGCAGTTCCTCTGCCTTCTTGGGTCGGGTGGCAGTTCTCGGCTTCCGATACCTCGGATCAAAAACACACAGAAGTTGTCACTGATGTCTAGAACGCTTGACAGAAGGGCCCCCCTGCGCGCCATTGGCTAACGCGCTTCATATCACAAAGTAGGTCACCTCCATTTTAAGGAGACACGAGGGACACAGCAAAGCAAGGTGTGGCAGCTTTTATTACCTGTGTGGCATGACGCGTTTTGGTGAATGCCTTTATCAAATGCCGTTAGTTTCTGATTTAGCTGCTGCAAAGTCTTTTAAATAGTCCCGCCACTCCTACAAGTGAATAGGGCTCACCTGTCTCACATCAGTCCCAGAGCCGTCATGATGGTTCAAGGTAAAGACTTCAACTCCCACAATGCAGCTTAATGTACACCCGAAATATGGAATTCCATCTTGTGCCTCGTATCAAGTGAAAATCAAAAAAGGTGAGACATACATTGCAAACAAGAAAAGGGGGCAGGGTAAAATCACCCTGACCCCCTAGGCCTGCTCTTATGCAATCACCCAGGCATTACCTATGCACTCATGCAATCACTCAGGCACTACCCATGCACTCATGCAATCACCCAGGCACTACTCATGCACTCATGCAATTATCCAGGTATTAACAATAAAGTCATGCAATCCCCAGGCATTACCCATGCACTTACAAAATCACTCAAGCAATACCCATGCACTTACAAAAACACCCAGGCATTACATAGGCACTCTTTCAATCAGCCAGGCACTATTAATGCACTGATATAATATCTCAGGGACTTCCCATACAGTGCTCTATTCACCTGTGCACTACCCATGCACTCCTCTGATCACCCAGCAACTAGCCACCAATACTGAAGCACTTATAAAATCCCCATACACTACACTTAGACTCTTACAATCACCCAGGCGCTACCCATCCACTCATGCAATCATCCAGGCATTACTCATAAACTAATACAATCAATCAAGCATTACCCATGCAGTCTTCCAATCACGCATACATTAGCTCTGCACTCATGCAAGCACCCAAGCAGTAACTAAGCATTTTCAAAATCACCCAGGCACTACCCATGCACTCTTCCAATCATCCAGGCAGTGCTCATCGAATCATGGAATAACCCAGGTACTATCCATTCACTGGTCCAATCACCCATGTACTTCCCATGCACTCCTGCAATCACTCAGTCACTAGCATGCTCTTAAAAAACCACCATGCACTATGCTTGTACTCCTCCAATGACCCAGGCACTACCCATGCACTCATGCAATCACCCAGGCACTACTCATGCACTTCTAGAATCACTCAGGTAGTACCCATGCACTCATGCAATCGCCCAGGCATTTCCAATGCATTCCTCCAATTACCAGGCACTAACCTTCACTCTTGCAAACATTCTGCCAATATCCAAGCACTTAAAAACTCATCACGGACTACCTGTGTACTCATGCAATCAGGCACTACTCATGCAGTTAAAGAATTACCCAGGCTTTACCCATGCACTCATGCAAACACTCAGGCACTACCCCTGTGCTCATGCAATGAACCAGGCATTACCCAAACACTCGTTCAGTACCAGTCAGCAAAAAGCTGCGGGGTGCCCAGGGCACAGAATGACTTTGCAACAAAGCCTCTTTCTGCACCTCTGATGGTTCTTTCTGCATACCTATTGCTTCATTCTGCAACTTTCTTCCTCTTTCTGCACATGGCCTACCTATGTAGGCGTAGTTAGAAATTTGCATTTAAAAACCTTAGAAATTCACTGAAAAAAACATAGGTTTCAGGGACGTTATAGTTAGAAATTAGCATTTAAAAAACCTTTGAAATTCACTGAAAAAAACCCATAGGTTTCAGGGACGTTGTAGTTAGAAATTGTCATTTAAAACACCTTTGAAATTCACTAAAAACAACACAGGTTTCAGGGACGTTATAGTTAGAAATTAGCATTTAAAAAACCTTTGAAATTCACTGAAAAAAATATTGGTTTCAGAGATGTTATAGTTAGAAATTAGCATTTAAAAACCTTAGAAATTCACGGTAAAAACCATAGGTTTCAGGGACGTTATAGACAGTTGGACATTTCACTCGTACACAACCAGAGAAATTCAGCTGTTATAGTTAGTTGAGCTAACTATAACTCACGCCCCCATCAATGCACTGCTGATGACATCACATATTACATCACTCATGAAATGATGCTAAGGCACAAGCCCACATGGACGGACAGCTCAGTGTGGAGAGCACCTGCTGCAGAGACCAGGTGTTTTAGCGCTCAGCCTTTCATCTTTTAGGAGCAGGCAACCATGCTGCTATATCAGTTTAGCAATTTTAGACTTTAAACTACTGCTTAATTTGCGCCGGGGTCTACCAGTGTGCACAAGGGCACTTAATCATTAGCACTTGGTCTTTGGGCGTACTGTGTAACAGACTCGTTAGGGAATATGCTGAATTTCTTTTATAACACACAACACACAAACTGGCGAGTGTAATAATGCTAAGGCACAAGCCCACATGGACGAACAGCTCAGTGTGAAGAGAGCCTGCTGCAGAGACCACGTGTTCTAGCGCTCAGCCTTTCATCTTTTAGGAGCAGGCAACCATGCTGCTATATCAGTTTAGCAATTTTAGACTTTAAACTATGGCTTAATTTGCGCCGGGGTCTACCAGTAGGCACATGGGCACTTAATCATTAGCACTTGCTCTTTGGGTGTGCTGTGTAACAGACTCGTTAGGGAATATGCTGTTTCTGTTTTATAACTCACAACACACAAACCGGCTAGTGTAATGAAGCTAAGGCACACGCCCACATGGACAGACAGCTCAGTGTGAAGAGAGCCTGCTGCAGAGACCACGTGTTCTAGCACTCAGTCTTTCATCTTTTAGGAGCAGGCAACCATGCTGTTACATCAGTTTGGCAATTTTAGACTTTAAACTACTGCTTAATTTGCACCGGGTTCTACCAGTGTGCACCGGGGAACTTAATCATTAGCACTTGCACTTTGGGCATGCCTTGTAACAGACTCGTTAGGGAATATGCTGTTTCAGTTTTATAATACAGAACACACAAACCGGTGAGTGTAATGATGCTAACGCACAAGCCCACATGGACGGACAGCTCAGTGTGAAGAGAGCCTGCTGCAGAGACCACATGTTCTAGTGCTCAGCCTTTGATCTTTTAGGAGCAGGCAACCATGCTTCTACATCAGTTTGGCAATTATAGACTTTAAACTACTGCTTAATTTGCGCCGGGGTCTACCATTGCGCACATGGGCACTTAATCATTAGCACTTCTTCTTTGGGTGTGCTGTGCAACAGACTCGTTAGGGAATATGCTGTTTCTGTTTTATAACACACAACACACAAACCGGCGAGTGTAATGATGCTAAGGCACAAGCCCACATGGATGGACCGCTCAGTGTGAAGAGAGCCTGCTACAGAGACCATGTGTTCTAGCGCTCACCCTTTCATCTTTTAGGAGCGGGCAACCATGCTGCTACATCAGTTTGTCAATTTTAGACTTAAACTACTGCTTAATATGCGCCGGGGTCTACTAGTGCGCACATGGGCTCCTAATCATTAGCACTTGCTCTTTGAGCGTGCTCTGTAACAGACTCGTTAGGATATATGCTTTTTTGTTTTATAACACACAACACACAAACCAGTGAGTGTAATGATGCTAAGGCACAAGCCCACATGGTCGGACAGCTCAGTGTGAAGAGAGCCTGCTGCAGAGACCACGTATTCTAGCGCTCATCTACCAATCAATAGCTATGCACTTATTCAATCACTCTGTGAATACTCATGCAGTTATAAAATCACCATGCACTATCCTTACACTCCTCCAATGACGCAGGCAGCACTCATGCACTCCTGCAATCACCCAGATACTAACCATGCACTCATACAATAATCCAGGCATAACCCATAAACTAATTCAATCAGTCAAGCATTAGCAATGTAGTCTTCCAATCACTCAGACATTACGCATGCACTCATGCAATCACCCATGGAGTATCCATGCAATCCTCCAATCACCCAGTTACTATCCAGGCACTCATACAGTCACTCTGCCACTACCCAAGCACTTATAAAATCACACAGACAGTACCCATGCACTTCTCCAATCACCCAGGCACTACCCATGCATTCATGCAATCACCCAGGCACTACTTATACACTCATGCAATCATCCCGGTATTACACATGCACTTACAAAATTAACAAGGCATTACGAAAGCACTCTTCCAATCACCCAGGCACTACTCATCCACTGATACAATTATGCAGGCACTACCTATGCACTGCTGCAATAACCCATGCACTACCCATGCACTCCTGCAATGAACCAGCTAGTAACCATAGACTTACCCAAGCATTCCACCAATACCCAAGCACATATAACATCACCACACACTACTCTTCCACTCTTGCAATCACCTTGACACAACCCATGCACTCATGCAATCATGCAGACATTTCCCATAATCTCATGCAATCAGTCAAGCATTACTCATGTACTCTTCCAGTCTTTTATACATTACCTCCATACTCATGCAATCACTGAGGCATTAACCAAACAGTTACAAAATCAACCAAGCACTACCCATGCACTCCTCCGATCACTCAGGCACCACTCATCCACTCTTGTAATAACTCAGAGCCCGATTCACAGAACTAACTTAAGAGAAAATTCTTAACTTACTACCATTTTGGTATTCACAGAAGGCACTTACCCATTTTGGTATTCGCAGAAGGCACTTACTCATTTTGGTATTCACAGAAGTTAAGAGTCCTAGCTTTAGGACTCCTAAATGCCTTCTGTGAATACTGAAAGTCTTAAAGTTAGGATTTTTCTCAGTTTAGGAGTAGTATAGTTAGGACTTCTAACTTTACTACTCCTAAA
This sequence comes from Triturus cristatus, assembly GCF_964204655.1. Taxonomy (NCBI): domain Eukaryota; kingdom Metazoa; phylum Chordata; class Amphibia; order Caudata; family Salamandridae; genus Triturus; species Triturus cristatus. The sequence goes on along the minus strand of NC_140588.1, from coordinate 401,864,340 downwards.
CTGAGAAAAATCCTAACTTTAAGACTTTCGGTAATCACAGAAGGCATTTAGGAGTCCTAAAGTTAGGAGTCCTAACTTTACTACTCCTAAACTGAGAAAAATCCTAACTTTAAGACTTTCGGTATTCACAGAAGGCATTTAGGAGTCCTAAAGTTAGGACTCCTAACTTCTGTGAATACCGAAATGAGTAAGTGCCTTCTGTGGATACCAAAATGGTAGTAAGTTTAGGATTTTATCTTAAGTCAGTTCTGTGAATCGGGCCCTATGGCACTACTCATGCACTGCTCCAATCAACCAGGCACTACCCATGTATTCTTCTAACCACCCAGACACTACTCTTTCACTCCTTCAATTAACCAGCCAGTAGACATGCACTCCTCCAATCACCCTGGCACTAGTCATGCACGTATGCAATCACCCAGGCAATACCTATGCACTCATGCAATCACTCACGCACTACCCATGCACTCATGCAATCACCCAGGCACTACCCATACACTCATGCAATTATCCAGGTATTAACCATACACTCATGCAATCCCCCAGGCATTATCCATGCACTTACAAAATCACTCAAGCAATACCCATGCACTTACAAAAACACCCAGGCATTACATAAGCACTCTTTCAATCAGCCAGGCACTATTCATGCACTGATATAATATCTCAGGGAATACCCATACAGTGCTCTATTCACCTGTGCACTACCCATGCACTCCTCTGATCACCCAACTACTAGCCATACAGTTATCCAAACACTCCACCAATACTGAAGCACTTATAAAATCCCCATACACTACCCTTGGACTCTTACAATCATCCAGGCACTACCCATCCACTCATGCAATCATCCACGCATTACTCATAAACTAATACAATCAATCAAGCATTACCCATTACCCAATCACGCATACATTATCTCTGCACTCATGCAATCACCCAAGCAGTAACTAACCATTTTCGATATCACCCAGGCACTACCCATGCACTCTTCCAATCATCCAGGCAGTGCTCATTGACTCATGGAATAACCCAGGCACTATCCATTCACTGGTCCAATCACCCATGTACTACCCATGCACTCCTGCAATCACTCAGTCACTAGCATGCACTTGAAAAATCACCATGGACTATGCTTGTACTCCTCCAATCATCCAGGCACTAACCATGCACTCATGCAATCACCCAGGCACTACTCATGCACTCTACAATCACTCAGGCAGTACCCATGCACTCATGCAATCACCCAGGAATTTCCAATGCATTCCTCCAATTACCAGGCACTACCCATGCACTCATGCAAACATTCCGCCAATATCCAAGCACTTAAAAACTCACCACGAACTACGTTTGTACTCATGCAATCACCCAGGCACTACTCATGCAGTTATAAAATTACCCAGGCATTACCCATGCACTCATGCAATCACTCAGGCACTACCCATGCAATCATGCAATGAACCAGGCATTATCCACACACTCGTCCAGTACCAGTCTGCAAAAGTCTGGGGGGTGCCCAGGGCAGAGGATGACTTTGCAACAAAGCCTCTTTCTGCTCCTCTGACAGTTCTTTCTGCATATCTCTTGCTTCTTTCTGCACATTTCTTCCTCTTTCTACAAATGCCCTACCTATATAGGCATAGTTAGAAATTAGCATTTAAAAAAACCTTAGAAATTCACTGAAAAAATCATAGGTTTCAGGGACGTTATAGTTAGAAATTAGCATTTAAAAAACCTTAGAAATTTACTGAAAAAAGCATAGGTTTCAGGGACATTATAGTTAGAAATTAGCATTTAAAAAAACCTTTGAAATTCACTGAAAAAAAATTACGTTTCAGGGATGTTATAGTTAGAAATTAGCATTTAAAAACCTTAGAAATTAATTGTAAAAACGATAGGTTTTGGGGATATTATAGATAGTTGGACATTTCACTCGTACAAAACCAGAGAAGTTCGTCTGTTATAGTTAGTTGAGCTAACTATAACTCGCGCCCCCGCAATGCACCGTGGATGACATCACATATTACATCACTCATGACATGGTCAGTGACATCACTGATGACATCACTGATGACATCTCAAATGACATCACTGATGACATCATCCACGTGAATTTACCTCCTCACAGCCTAATATAATGTTTAGTACACCCAATCTAAAATACAGACTGTCATTCTCAAAAGCATTGACACACCAATACCAGTTATTACATACCCGCTCACTGATTCATAGCTTTACACACACATCTACACCCTCATCCATACAGTCACTCATATATGCAGTCACACATCAATACAGCTACTATCAAATGTACTCATACACCCATACAGACACTCACACTCCACTACTCACCCATAGAGTTATTCACACAGCTAGTCAGTAATGCAAAGATTCAACCACACTCCCATTTACTCCCCTCCACAATTATACACACACACCCTCACTTATTCATACAGATACTAACACATACATACTCTCTTCTGCAATCACTGACACAAGCACACACTCATCTATACAGCTACTCTCACAATCAGTCACTCTCACATATAATCATTTATACAGTCTACCACTCACATATACTACCTTTCATATATGTAGTTACTCACACATGTACCACTGAGACATCCATTCACTCACCAACACAGCTATACATATACTCACCCACCAGCCGCGGTCGGTAGTAGGAGTACCTGCAGGGCAGTGACGTGTGGAGGGGGAGGGGCAGTGTGGGGGGTAGTAAACTATGGATTACGGAGGTTTACAGGTAAGTAAACATATAAATTAATAAAACGAATTTCGTTGTGTGCACTGCATCCCCAAATGCGATGCAGTGCACGCAACAAAATTCGTTTTATTAATTTATATGGTAACTTACCTGTAAACTTCCGTAATCCATAGTTTCCTACCCCCCACCCTGCCCCCCCCCTCCCCATGTCACTGCCCTACAGGTACTCCTACTACCGACCGCGGCTGTCACCCACCCATATAGCCCCTCACAGATACACTCTTGAACCCATACACCCAGTGAATCACATACTCACACATCCATACAGGGAGTCACACACACACACCACCCACCCACACAGACTCAGAGACACCCATTTACGTACTCAGATAAATCAAAAAGCCATATATAGATACTCATATAGCTAATCACCAACCCAAGCAGCCACTTACACACCAACTGACAGACTGATACAGACATTCATACCGATTAGTCAGTCACCCATGTATTAGTAAGACACGTTTAATAACTCACTTATACAGTTAGTCATGCACCTATTAAATCATTCATTCAGATACTCATATACCCACACATTCGTCGATATACCTTGGCATATATATGTGTAAAGCATATTTAAACTCTTTAGAAACACTCAGTCACTGGATGATGTCATCAGTGATGTTATCAGTGATGTCATTTGAGATGTCATCAGTGATGTCACTGACCATGTCATGAGTGATATAATATGTGACGTCATCAGCAGTGCATTGCAGGGGTGTGAGTTATAGTTAGCTCAACTAACTATAATGGCCAAATTTCTCTGGTTTTGTATGAGTGAAATGCCCAACCAACTATAACGTCCCTGAAACCTATGGTTTTTTCAGTGAATATGTATATAGATATATATTATCTACTGGCGGCCGCCAGTAGATAGTTATAGTTAGGACCGAGTTTCCAGCTTCTACCCTGAAAGTCTCGGGGTGATTCGTCAAGCGGGGGCCGAGAAAAAAGGGGGGTCCCAAAACACGTTTTCCCCATGCATTTTTCCATAGGACCTTTAGTCGAAGGTACAGCCCGAACGGCTGAACAGAATTACTTGAAATTTGGCAGAGAGGTAGTCCTCAGGTCAGGGAAGTGCCTTTTGCAGATCTGGTATCAATCTGTTTAGTAGTTTCTGAGAAAATAGCATTTAAAAGCATATAAATATCTATAAGCGCGCACCGTGCGCGCACCGTGCGAGCACCCTAACGTGCGCGAGCGTAATTCTGATTGGTGGTTACATGTTAGTCAACATTCGAATCGGTCGAAATCAGGAAGTGTCGGCCGCCATTTTGTTTGTTTTCAGTGCGAGAGTGAAAAAGGAAGGTGGCAAACGTGAAAAGGGGGCAGGGTAGAGAGTTCCTGACCCCCTAGCCTTTGTCATGGGGTCCCTGAAGGACCCCGAAGGCAGAAACATTTTTTTTTATTTTATTTTTAAAAAAACGCGGGGGTGCGCGCACCGTGCGTGCACGGTGAACCCCCCCCCAAAAAATTAATAATTTTTAATACGTAGTTTATTGTAAAATAAATATATAAAAAAAATAATAATACATAAATAAATTAGCATTTAAAAAACCGTACAAATTCACTTAAATAATCATAGGTTTCACACATGTTATAGTTAGGTGGATATTTCACTCGTAAAAAAACAATGAAATTCCCCCGTTATAGTTAGTTCAGATAACTATAACTCGCGCGACCGCCACTCTATCACAAGGATGATGTCATCAGTGATGTCATGAGTGATGCCACTGACCATGTCATGAGTGATGTAATATGTGACGTCATGAGCAGTGGATTGCGGTCGCGCGAGTTATACTTATCTGAACTAACTATAACGGGGGAATTTCATTGGTTTTTTACGAGTGAAATATCCACCTAACTATAACATGTGGGAAACCTATGGTTTTTTAAGTGAATTTGCAAGGTTTTTAAAATGCTAATTCCTAACTATAACGTGTGTGAAACCTATGGTTTTTTTCAGTGAATATATATATATATATATATATATATATATATATATATATATATATATATATATATATATATATATATTATCTACTGGCAGTCGCCAGTAGATAGTTATAGTTAGGACCTATTTTCCATAGGAAATCCGCAACATTCTATTCCCAATAAGTCTGGCGCTGGTTGACGAATCCTCGCGAAAATTTCCAAAACTTTGGCCAGCTCCGCTCCACTCCTACCCTGAACGTTTCGTGGTGATTCGTCAAGCGGGGGCCGAGAAAAAACAGGGTCCCAAAACGCGTTTTCCCCATGCAATTTCCCATAGGATCTGTTGTCGCAGCTACAGCCCGAACCGCTGAACGGAATGGCACCAAATTTGGCAAAGAGATAGTCCTTAGTTCAGACTCGTGCCTTCTGCATAAATGGTGTGAATCCGTTCAGTAGTTCCTGAGAAAATTAGAGTTAAAAGTACATAAATATCTATGGCCGGGGAGGATCCGTGGACCCTACCCACACCGTAAGCGCACCCTCCCCGAACCAAGCGCGCACCCTCCCGATCATGCGCTGAATGCTAATTGGCTGTCGAGTGTCTGTCTACCTTCAAAACCAGGAACTGTTGGCGGCCATTTTCTGCCTCGGTAGAAGCGAGGCTGAAGAAGCAAGGGGAATAAGTGTGTAAAACATATAAAGGGGGCAGAATGGAAATACTCTGACCCTTTAGAGGTGCTTAGGGGGTCCCAGAAGGACCCCCTGGGGCCCCCTTTTAAAAACAATAAAAACGGCAAAATGCGCGCACGGTGCGCGCATCCTATCGCGTTGGATGCACGGATTCTCTCGCGGTGGGTTCGCGGATCCAAGGAAAAAAAAATGAAATTGTTGGGAGATAAAGATTAAGGTTAAGTGTTTTGTTCGTGAGTGGCTCCAAAAAGAGCCGTTGTGTTCATTCAGAGTTTTTGGTACTTATAAGTAAGTACCTATACAGAGTCTAAAGTTGTTGAGGAAGACTCTGTTTCCTTCATCAGTAAAGTGTACTCCATCTCTCCTATACATCTCTTGCATATGAAAGCGCAGATTGTTATTGTAAATGGACCCCATTCTGTAGTCTCGGAGAAAAGCAGAAACAGATTTATTCACATGTTTCCTAGCTTTCTCAATCTGTGGACAAAAATGATCGGACCAGTTCCATTTCTGCCTTTGGCATATGTTAGAATACACAAAGGCAGTTTTAGGGAAAAGTGAAATCAGTTCTGCAAATGTGTCCTTCATAAGCATTTCTAGACCTACCCCAGTCAGAGTGCCTAGGTCATTGCCACCACTGTGCACTATTATGAGGCCACGGTGTTGGATTTGCATGAAGGATTTCACCAATGGCATCGATTGGTACCACTTTAACCCTCTCTGTCCAATCCATTTAATGTCTACATTTGGCAAACCTAGGTCTTTGTGAATGCCTTTGTTTTCTGCATACCTTTGGCTCCAGAAAATGTAGCTGTGTCCCACAATCCACACTGTAAGCACTGTAAGGAGGTCTGGATGCACTCAGATGGTCTCTGTAAATGAAATTGCAGTTTGGAAAGTAAGATGTTGGTAAAATGGTGGCTAAAATTCAATTTTGAAAAAAGACAAGAAATCATTGGTTGTTTGACAACCTTCTACACTGAAAGGTAGGGTGTATATTTCTGTTTTTTAAACGCATGATTCTTATTGGTTAACAAAAACTGATTGTAAGGAACATTATATATGATAAGCTGATATGTTGAATAGTCAAGCACACTTGCTGTCTTGATTAGCAACATTGTGTGTGCTGAACGTGTGACATGTGTGCTCAGTACAGTGTTCCATGACCTGTGTCTATGGTAACGGGCAGAAGGCAGATTGGGGGAAGGGTTGAAGTTTATGTCATTTGGAAAGGGTTGAAATGTTTAACCAATAGAAATGTGTGTTTGCTTTTGAATTTATTTGGGAAGGAATGTGATTTGATGTTTACATGTATATGTGTGGAAAATGAGAGGGTAACTTTGCCATTCTTTGGTTCTGCTGACAGGTGCACAGTGCAGAGATTCTGTATAAGAAAATCTGGTGTGTGACTGATATCTGGTGTGTGACTGATATACTTCTTAATCTACAAAACAACTTGAAAGGTGAGTTATTTAATTGTGAGGGGATGTATGTAGACTATTTTGATTTTAATCAGACTAATGTATTTCTTCTGCTAAAGTGTAGGGAGTACTTTTTTTTCTGTACAATCTTATTGACAGTGTGTGTGCATGTAGAAACCATTCTGTGATAAGCATTTGTTTTTTTCATGTGTTTGTAGACAGATAACTGTGCAGTTTTTATATTTTGGTAGAATTAGAAATCAGTCATTGTTTATGAATTTGTGAAATGAGTTATGTTTCTGCACTAAAATGTAGTACTCCTTGTAGATGAAGAAATGTGTTTTGGTATAGTGCAAGGGATAGTGTTGTTTGTCTAGAATCACACAGTGAGTGTGTGTGCATTTGGGAACCACTGTGAGAGAAGCATTTGGTAACATCGTTTATTTGCTGACAGATAACTCTTTTAAAACCTGTCATGTTGTCAAGTTTTACTAGTATTAGAAGCCAGTCTTTGCTTATGCGTTGATTAAATGAGTCAGGCTTTGACACAAAAGTGCACTCTTGAAATATGTACATTGTGTACAGTTCCCTTACCACTTTCACAGTAGTGAATGAGTTTTGGTAAGCTGCTAGGGATAGTGTTGTTTGTCTAGAATCACACTGTGAGTCTGTGTGCATTTGGGAACCACTGTGAGAGAAGTGTTTGGTAACATCGTGTATTTGCTGACAGATAACTGTTTTAAATCATGTCATGTTGTCAAGTTTTAGTAGCATTAGAAGACAGTTATGGCTTATGCTGTGATTAAATGAGTCAGGCATTGACACTAAAGTGCAGTCGTGAAATATGTAGATTGTGTGCAGTTCCCTTACCACTTCCACAGTAGTGAATGAGTTTTGGTAAACTTCTAGGGATAGTGGTTGTTGTCTAGAATCACACAGTGAGTCTGTGTGCATTTGGGAACCACTGTGAGAGAAGCATTTGTTAACATCGTGTATTTGGTGGCAGATAACTGTTTTAAAACCTGTCATGTTGTCAAGTTTTAGTAGCATTAGAAGGCAGTCTTTGCTTATGCTTTGATTAAATGAGTCAGGCTTTGACGCAAAAGTGCAGTCCTGAAATATGTAGATTGTGTGCAGTTCCCTTACCACTTCCACAGTAGTAAATGAGTTTTGGTAAACTTCTAGGGATAGTGGTTGTTGTCTAGAATCACACAGTGATCTGTATGCATTTGGGAACCACTGTAAGAGAGGGATTGGGTAACATCGTGTATTTTCTGACCGATAACTCTTTTAAAACCGGTCATGTTGTCAAGTTTTAGTAGCATTAGAAGCTAGTCTTTGCTTATGCATTGATAAAATGAGTCAGGGTTTGACACTAAGGTGCAGTACCATGTACTATTCTCTTCACTGTGGCAGAACTGAAAATTTAAAAGTTTTACCCAGGCACTGTCCTAGAAGTAGTCTGATGATTTAGTCAGTTTCTAAGTACTTATGTTGTGAACCATTCATTACCAAATAGACTGCTTTAAATATCTATGCAGTATGCATGTAGTGTTCTAACATACTATATACTTGTCTTTTACACCTTCAATTCCCTAGTCAGTATCCATACACTTCCAGGAAACACACTGTCACTCCTTTTGCAGTCCTCTAGTGACCCATTCAGCACATGTACTAATCCATTCACTGTGCCAAAACCCAAACACTTATAAATTCACCAAGACACTCTCTTTCCAGTACTCTAATGATTCAGTCACTGCCTAAGTATTCATGCACTGAGCCAGGCCTTAGCACATGGACTTCTTCAAACCCCTATCCACTATGCATGCAGTCTTCTAACCACCTAGACACTTGTCTTTCACACTTTCAATTCCCTAGTCAGTATCCATACAGTCCAGCAAACATCCTGTCACTCCCTTTGCACTCTTCTACTGACCCATTCAGTACCAAGTACTAATCCATTCCCTGCGCCAAAAGCCTACCACTTATAAATTCACCCAGGCATTCTTCTTGCTGTACTCTAATCATTCAGTCAGTACCCAAGTACTCATGCAGTGAGCCAGGTCTTATCACATAGACTGCTTCAAACGCCTATTCACTTTGCATGTAGTCCTCTAACTACCTACACAGTTGTTTTTCACACCTTCAATTCTCTAGTCAGTATTCATACACTTCCAGGAAACACCCTGTCACTCCCTTTGCAGTCCTCTAGTGACCCATTCAGCACCATGTACTAATCCATTCACTGTGCCAAAACCCAAACACTTATAAATTCACCAAGACACTCTCTTTGCAGTAATCTAATCATTCAGTCAGTGCCTAAGTATTCATGCACTGAGTCAGACCTTAGCACATGGACTGCTTCAAACCCTTATCCACTATGCATGCACTCTTCTAACCACCTAGACACTTGTCTTTCACAGTTTCAATTCCCTAGTCAGTATTCATACCATCCAGAAAACATCCTGTCACTCCCTTTGCACTCCTCTAGTGACCCATTCAGCACCATGTACTAATCCATTCACTGCGCCAAAAGCCTACCACTTATAAATTCACCCAGGTACTCTCCTTGCTGTACTCTAATCATTCAGTTAGTACCCAAGTACTCATGCAGTGAGCCAGGCCTTAGCACATGGACTGCTTTAAATGCCTATCCAGTATGTATTCAGTCCTCTAATCACCTACACAGTTGTCTTTCACTCCTTCAATTCCCCAGTTAGTATTCATACACTTCTAGCAAACACCCTGTTACTCACTTAGTGTGTCTCCTTATAGTACTGTAATCATTCAGTCAGTTAGCATGTAGTCTTTTAGTGAGGTAAGCTTTAGGGCATGAACTGCTTCAAAGTAGTATGCACTATGCATGTAGTGTTTTAACCATAGTCACACTTGTGGTTCAGGGCTATAGTTTCTTAGTCAGTTTTTATATAAAATGTGTTTGTACAGTAATGGAATAGTGTAAATTTGAAAGTTATTAATATACATTTATTTGTGATTCTTTTTTACAGATACTGTTTTTCAACGTTAAAATAGAGAAATCATGCCAGGAAAAAAAAGAAAAAGAAAAGAACAGAGACAGGAGGATTATTTGAATAAACATCAACCACAAGTATTGAATGAACAAGATAATGTGGCTAAAAGGAAAAAATCTTCAGGTAAAATCATGAAGCAATTTATTAAAAATGTTTGTAGGAGCAAACAGAATGCAGATAATGCTGGAACTTCTGAGAATTTTTCAAGTAAGAAAAAAATTCAAAATAAGAGGAAAAGTAAAAAAGCAAATTTGTCAGGATGCAGATTCCTCAGAACTTGCTCGATGTCAGAAAGGTCCACCTCCAGGCAGCTCCAACTCTGTTTTGTCGTAATGACACAGAGGATTAGAGTGGCCAGGTGGGGGAAAGGGTATTGGGAAGGGAACAGCAGGGAAGGAGATCTGCAAAAGAAACACAAAAACGTGAACCACTGAATAACAGCTTTTCTCTAATGTGTTAAGTTTTTTTCTCTGACTACAACTCAGGAGGAATAATCACGTTTCTATCCTTGCTGTAGTATCACTATATGCAGCGAGATGCTAAAAGAGAAATTTGCAATGATGAATTACCATAAACCTTAGCATCCTTGTAAGTTCTTCCATACAGTTCTTATGGTTTAGGATTATTAAGTCATTGACATACCATTATTGACTTTTTTATACTCTTGATAATGTTCATAAATGGTGCTGGTCCGGCCAAGCAACTTTGTACACTTTCTCTGAAAGAGAACACACTGTTCGACAATAATCTTTTATGTCCTTCCCAGGGAGGGAATCCACTTAAAAGTCACTGAACACTGAGTTCAATAATGTCTTGTAATCCGATCTCTGAATTCTTTGAGTTTTGCTCGTAAAGAAATCCCGTTCAAGAAAGCCTTCCAAAACAGAAAGTTTAGTGTATCTTACACTGATTCGGATGACTGCGGAGTTTTCTAACAACTGCTTGCCTTACGAAGACTGCTTCTCGTTTCAAACTTGCTGCCTAGAGAAGTTCCGCTCCCCAACGATGTCCGCAATACCTGGTTCTGCTGCTCTCTTCGAATCGGCAAAAATAATAAGCACACTGTTTTGGGTGTGGTGTCCTTTTATAGTATTGCCACACCCTATGGAAATGAACGCGTGCGTGTGAAACAGAATAACTCATACACGCTTTGGAAAGTAAACACCAGATTCCTTACTGATGAAAGCATTCTATTCATCTACAATACAGTGTGTAAAACTAGTGTTTCATATTTCTTAAAGCGGCCTCATAAATAGTCCTGATTCAAACATGAAGCATTGCGAATATATAGATCGAACATAAAATGTATAGTGAAGACTTATGCGCATATAATTATTAAGATATCAATCGTTACGCACGCAATGGCATGATCAGGAGAACGCTTTACGCACACAGTGACATAATCAGAATATCATAAACATAAATATATATATTCTGTCAAAATATTAATGTGCATGAGAACATTGCCACCAAAAGCGAGCCAAAGGTTTAACGCTATGCATTTTCCCACACAATTTTTGCGACGTTCGTGAGCAGGTGGTAAATCCCCTAGAGCCGCAACCCAAAATCATGACAGTACTCCCCCCTCCCAAGCGGTCTCTAGGTGCAGGTTTTGAAGGGAAGGAGTCATGAAAACGACGTACCAGGCTTGGTGCATGTACATTATCAGCAGGTTCCCAGGAGTCATGGTCAGGACCATAACCTTTCCAAGACACATGATACCACAACTTAGAACCCGGCCTGCGGGAATCTAAAATACGTCGTACTTCAAACTCTTCCTGACCATTCACTAACAAAGGGCCAGGTTGCAAAGAACATGTTTGAGGGGCTGGTTTCAATAAAGAAGTATGAAATACAGGGTGTTTTTGCAATTGAGGAGGCAAATGTAATTTGTATGTCACTGGATTGATTTGTCTCAATACTTTGTATGGCCCAATGAACTTTGAGTGGAAAGCCTGCTTATGCTTAAAGTTGATGTTTTTAGTAGAGAGCCATACCTTGTCACCGCTTTTATATATCGGGCCTGGTTGTCGATATTTGTCCGCGGAAGCTTTGTATCGATTTTTGGCAGACGTTAAGTGCTGACTCACACTAGCGTGCACTCTTTGAATTTGTTTGATTCCTGCTGAAATGGAAGGTACTAAATCTTGTTCTTTGGGTAAAGTCACAGGTAAATAAGTGGGATGAAAACCATAAGTAGCATAAAATGGAGAGGTCTGTAATGATGTGTGATGGGCTGCATTGTATGCGATTTCAGCCAACCAGAGTAGATTAAACCAAGAGTCGTTTTAGCTTGTAATGTAACAACGAAGATATTGTTTCAGAGTCTGATTTAATCTCTCAGTTTGTCCATCTGTTTGAGGATGATGACTTGTGGAAAGGGCAGGAGTAATGTTCAATGCTTGACACCATTTGGACCAGAAAGTAGCAGAAAATTGAGGACCACGGTCCGAAATTATCTTCTTTGGTAATCCATGGAGTCGAACCACTTGAAACAAAAGCAAAGTAGCTAACTCACTAGATGTTGGTAGTTTCTTACATGCAATGAAGTGTCCCATTTTTGAGAAACTGTCGATGACTACTAAGATACATGTATGACCTTGATCTATTGGTAAGTCTGTTATAAAATCAATTGAACAATGTTCCCAAGGTCTTTGTGGTGTAGGCAAGGGCATTAAAAGCCCCTTGATTTTTGCATGATCGCTTTTATTTCGAGCACATGTTTCACAATCGGCAACCCATTTAGAAATGTCTTGAGTTAGATGTGGCCACCAAAAGTTACGTTGAATGGCTTTGATGGTTTTTACTCTGCCAGGGTGTCCAGAACAAGGATGAATGTGATGCCATTCAAACACCTTTTTTTGTAATTGTTCCGTGGGTACGAACAAAGCTTTTTCATGAAAGGGCAAATCCTGAATAATTTGTTAATTGGCTTCTTGTTTGACCCAAGTTTTCCACATGCGAACAGGGAAATTGTCTCGAACCGAATCTAGAAAATCTTCGGTGGATATAAGGCAAAGAACCTTATCAGGATCGATAATGGCCTGTGGTTTTTCAGTAAGTGGAATTTGAGAACAATCTTGACGAGTAAGGGCATCGGCCTTTCTATTGTCTGACCCAGGTCGAAAAGTGACCACAAAATCATACTCAGAAAAGAACAACATCCACCGCATTTGGCGAGGAGTTAAAGTACGAGCTGTTTTCATGAATTGTAAACTACGGGGGTCTGTAAAGACGATGATGATATGTCGTGCTCCTAGCAGATGGATTCGCCATTCAGAAAAGGCAGTTTTAATTACCAATAGTTCTTTTTCTGCGATTGTACAATTTTTTTCAGCTGGGGATAGTTTCTTTGACATAAATGCTACTGGATGTAATTGTCCATTGGTTATATTTCTTTGCGAAAGAATTGCTCCCAAAGTGGAGTCAGAGGCATCTGCCTCAACGATGTAGGGTTGTTCAGGATTAGGATGGACCAGAACGGGGGCAGACATGAAAGCCATTGTAAGTTGCTCAAAAGCCTTTTGAGCTTCTGGACTCCAAATAAATGGGAAATTTTTTCGGAATAGCTGTGAGATTGTTGTGATCAAATGAGAAAAATGGCTAATGAATCGTCTATAAAAATTTGCAAAGCTCAAAAAACACTGGACATCTCGGACAGATTTAGGGCTGGGCCAATTCAGAACAGCTTGAATTTTTCGTTCTGCCATTTGGAAACCTCCGGGTGTCAAGATAACGCCAAGGAACTCAACCTGGGAAACATGAAAATCACACTTACTAAGTTTACAATATAAACCATTGATTAGTAGGAGATTAAAGATGATTGACACATGTTGTTCATGAGATTCATGAGATGGTGAATATATGAGAATGTCATCAATGTATACGATGACGAACCTATCCAGGTATTCTCGTAGAATATCATTCAAAAAAAATTGGAATGCCGCTGGGGCATTGCATAGCCCAAACGGCATGACGGAATATTCAAAGAGGCCATATCTAGTTTTGAAAGCCGTTTTCCACTCTAACCAGCCCTTTCTCTCACTAGATGGTAAGCACCTTTTAAATCCAACTTGGTGTAAACGACGGCTGTTTTTACTTGGTCTAGGAGGACTGGTATTAGTGGGAGTGGATACTTATTCTTGATCGTGATTTTGTTCAACGCTCTATAGTCTATACATGGGCGAAGTTCACCATTAGCTTTTGGTACAAAAAATAAAGGAGAAGCTGCTGGAGACTTGGATGGTCGAATAAACCCGTTAGACAAATATTTATCTAAATATTCTCGTAAATGTTTGTTCTCCTTTTCAGCCAACGCATAGATTCTACAGTTTGGTATGACTGCCCCTGGTATTAAGTCTATCTGGCAATCATATGCCCTATGAGGTGGTAATTTGTCTGCTTTTTGTTCATTGAAGACTTCTTTAAATTTCTCGTATTGTGGCGATAAGATTGTCTCTTTCTCTGCTGTGGCTATAAGTAGGAGGAAAAGAGTTATTAATAAAAAATAAATTGTGATGTATTTTTTGTGAGAATGGAAACACAGTTCTAATTCAGAGCCTTTTTTTAATAAAGAGAGTTATTCACAGAGCGAAAAATTATTGTATGCAGTTGACACCAGTGGTAGAGGTTATGAGGTTAATGACGGTTGTCCAATGGAGAAAGAGAAAATGGTTGAAAGACATGCAGAAGAAGTGATAGCTGATGAAGTTTTAGGGAGACGTGCTAAAAACCCTGTGCACACTTGGGATTGCAGTAGTGTTTGCAGTGTACGACAGGAATCTATTGAAATATTATGTAGTTTTTTACGAGCCTATACTAAAAAAAGTGTAAAACAAAAGATTAAGCTGTTGCAAGGACTAGGCCCTTGCAGAGTGAGAAAGCATACTGGTTTGCAAGGTCATTCTCTGGCTTGTCTTTCTAGGAAAGTTTGTCAAAGTGTTTTTCACCATTTCAGAATGCTGGCAGTACACCATACTCAAATGCGGAAGTTAGTGAGAAGGATGTATTATACAAAAAGTCCAGCACTAAAGTTAAGTGAGTTGAACAGTACTCTTTTGCGTGGGTCAGTATCAGATGTGAAGCAGGTCTGTGACGATATTGAGTTTTGTTACTTTGGGTCTCAGCAAGAGAGTGAAGAAACTGACACATTAGTACAAAAAAATGTTGAAGACAATGTAGAACCCGTAATTACAGAAAAATTTGAGGATGAAATCACAAAGTTTAAGGTAATTTCAGGTGAAAGACCAAATGTTTCTTGTATTTGTTGTCGGCGAAGTCACTATAAAAATCAGACTAGGGGTGTCAATCTGTATTTAAAAAGTGAAATAGAAGATAATGATAAGTGGATGGAATTTGCAACTTATTTGTTGGTAGAGGATTGTTTTGATTTGGGATGTGAGCAGCGTATTTGCAAATAATGTTATAACACATTAGATGAGAATAAAATGCCTGCTAGAGCTATTCATAATAATCTAGAGTTGGTTGCTATTCCTCCAGAGCTGATGGATTTAAATACGTATGAGTCTATTCTCATACAATGTGTTCCCCGTTTCAGGCTATTGTTCGTATGGAGCCCAAAACAAGTAAATTACCTCCATCAGAGTTGCAAAGAGGATTGAAAGGAAGAGTTGTGTATTTACCATTAGATTTAAGGAAAAATGTTGAAACTATTGGTGTAGACCATGCAGAAAGAGTTAGTGGATGTTAGAAAAGTGCAAAAGGCATAATTGTATCTGTTAAAAAATAATGAGTAGAGAAGAAATAGATTTAGCAGAAGATACTGAAATATTAAGTGGACAAATTGAAAAAGTGGACATGTCCAGATGTGAAGAGATCTATGAACATTACAGTGTACATCCACTTCATTCCAAAGAGGTGAAGGGGAATACGATTGAGTTGTTTCAAATGAAAAAAGCAACAGGAAGTCCCATGAGTGTATGGGAATAGAGCTTGGAAGCTCGTTGTTTCCCGCAGTTGTTTCCAACAGGAAAAGGTGGACGATATGATGAACGTCCTGTGCAGATTCCTGCATCTGATTATCGGACAACAAGATTATATGCAGAAGATCCAAGATTTCGTCAATGTATCCCTTATATGTTTCATCTTCTGTTTGAAAGTGACTTGTCTGGACTTTCATATGCAGTAAACCACATTTTAAAAACTGGAATGCATCTTCAAAATGTAACTGCAAAGGATTTTATGGATAAAGTGCAGAAGAGAGATGATCATTTAGAATCTCAGTTGATTAATCTGATGGCATGTCAGCGTGGGACTAATGAATATTGGTATCGTCGACATAGAGAACTGAAATGTATGCTACGGAACTTGGGAACTCCTACATGGTTTGTTACACTAAGCTGTGCTGAGTATGCTTGGGATGATTTACTTGAATTTCTTCGAGAGGCAAATTCCAATATAAAAAATATTGAATGCAAGGCACCTGGAGAATTGTGCTCTTTGGATCCTGTCACTGTATGCAGATATTTCAATCATAGATTTGAAGCTATGATGTCTTTCATCTGCAATAAAAAGAATCCTCCTCTTGGAGAAGTTGTGGATTTCTTTTGGAGAAAGGAGTATCAAGCAAGATGTGCTCCTCACATACATATGTTGTTATGGGTCAAGGACGCCCCCAAATTTGGAACAGATTTAGATGAAACTGTTTTGTCTTTCATTGAAGATTATGCTACATGTGCTCTTCCCAATAGCAGAGAAGACAAAAACTTAAAACAACAAGTCTTACGATTTCAAAACCACAGGTGTGGAAAATACTGTCGACGAAAGTACAAGTCAAAGGATAAGTTCTATACGAAATGTCGTTTTGGATTTCCACGTCCTGTATTATCTAAAGGAAGAGTGAACAGTTTTATGTCAGCTGTACGACATACCATCACAAGAAAGCCTCTGAAAAACACCTACAACTTAAGAAGAAGCGAAGAATCAAAATACATAAATGACTACAATCCAGTTATTTTCTCCATGTGGAACGCTAACATGGATATTCAGTATGTTGCGGAGAATTCCATTGCTGTTGCTCGATATGTAACATCTTACATTACTAAATCAGAAAAGACTGAATTGAAAGAAATGTGGGAAGAGATTTCTCACGAGAAGACTCTAAGTAAGAAATTATACAGTTTCAGTTTGAAAGATGTTATCGCATCGTGAAATTGGAGCATATGAATGTTCAGATCGGTTATCATCTGCAAGTCTATATTCCAAAAGTAGAAGAATCATTTGGGTGAGTTTAGGTCTTGCAGGAATGCAAAATCGGTTACTGAGATCTGTTCAAGAAATTGAATATTTAGCAGAAAATGACCCTGAAAGTACACATATTTTGAAAACCAATATGTTGGACACATACTATACAAATAGAAGTCATCATCTTGAGAACATTTGTCTCTATGAAGTGCTGCAAAACTACACTTTTAAACGGAATACTACAGAGAACATCAACGATGGAAAAGATGGAGTGATTGGTTCCGAAGGATGTCTGGTGAAACAAAGGAAAGGAAATTTAATTAATCACAGAAAACTGAGTTGCGACACTGCTGACAAAAGGGAGTTTTACTATTTAGCTCTTTTGCAAATGTTCAAACCATGGCGTTCAGAACTGGAATTACTTGGAGATTTTCCCAGCTATGAAGATTCATTTAATGCTTGTAAAGATAGCATACAATGCAGTGCTTTCGCAAATTATATCAAAATGTTGAATGATGACATTGATCAAGAAGCTATAATTGCAGCTGAGATTGCTAGAGACAGTTCTCAAGACAATCAAAGTTCTGCTGCACTGAGTCAAGATCCATTAGGACAACCAATTGTTGAAAATGAAGCAGCGATTGCAATGAATGAGGTGGAAACAGCAATGTATCAAGCACAAGAAGATGCAATACAGTTAGGAAACTTGGAAGAGCAACTAAATGTTGAACAGAAACAAATATATCAGCAAGTGAAAGAGCAGATTGACCATGGATTACTTCATGAAAAGAGAGGGTGCTCATGTACATCATTGCAACCTATCCAAATGTATGTGAGTGGTCAAGCTGGAATAGGAAAAAGTTTCTTAATTAAAGTAATTACAAGTTATCTGCAAAAAACAACTGAGTCGCATTTGTCTTGTGTTGTCACTGCTCCAACTGGGTTGGCAACACATAACATTAAAGGAATTACTTTACATCGTTTACTAATGCTACCAGTAGAGCATGAGAACAAATTGGAATACCACAAGCTATCTGGAGAAGCTTGTTGTGAAGTTTCAAGAGTCCTGAAGAAAATGAAACTTCTCATTATTGATGAGGTGAGCATGGTTTCAAACTTGATGCTTGTCTTTGTGCATTTAAGAATGCAGCAAATTCTTAAAACAGAGTATGACGTGTTATTTGGAGGAAAACACGTCATACTTTTTGGAGATCTACTGCAACTGACTCCGGTAAAAGGACAACCGGTATTTAAAACACTTGCCCATGAAGATACCAGAAAGTCTCTTGGCAGTGTTGGTAATGTGAACATTTGGAGTAATTTTGAATACAAAGAACTGACAACAAATATGCGACAGGCAAATGATGCTGAATATGGAAGTATTCTTCAAGATATAAGGATTGGAATTCTTTCAAAACAAGGGAAAGAAGCTTTGGAGAGTCGATTACTTTGGAATGTATTTCCAAATGAAAATGCAGTTCCTGCAAAAGTGTACGTGGAAATTGCTAAAAATAAGTCAGTGATTTGCTTAATGCCAACACTGCGTGAGTGTTCAATATTCAACGAAGAATTATTAAAACTGGAAAATGAAGAAATTGTAAAAATGGAAGCCATCGATAAAATACTGCATGAAGGAATCACTATTATTTTGACCGGTAAGTTGAGATCAAAACTGGATTGTTTAGAAAAAAAAATATCTAAAACTGCTGGTTTAGAAAAGACACTATATGCGTGTGTAAACTGTTGGGTAATTTTAAGGCGTAATTTGGATGTAGAGAAAGGTTTAGTTAATGGTGCAATGGGCAAAGTGGTGGATTTTGTGAATTATCAGAAAAAGGAAGGAATTGAATTTTTTAAAATTAAATTTGATCAGATTGATGAAGTTAAAGAAATTGGTCGTTGTTCAGTTCGTTTTTTGGTGGTTAAGGATGTATATGTCCGTAGGAAACAATTTCCATTTTCTCTGGCATTGGTGAACATTGGATCTACCGTATTTAAAGAGGGTATGGCATATGTTGCTTTGTCGCGAGTCAGAACATTATCTGGTTTGTTTTTTATTGATTTTGATGAGACAAAGGTTACTGCAGATGCAAACTGTGTAAAAGAGTATAATAGGTTAAGAAGGGTGTATGCTCCAAATTTAGGTCAATATCCTGTATTTGAAAAGCGTGTGGTTGGTCGAAAAAGAAGGTTAGAGAATATCTGTTCTGAAGGTGTCAAGAAAAGAAAAGAACAAGATAATGTTGTGATTGCAGGTAAAAAGAAATTGGACACTGTTGGAGAGATTGTTGGTTATCAGTTTGAAAATAGTTCTGGTGTCAACTGCTGTGCTAATGTAGTGGTCAATGTTGTTTTTTATGTTGAAGGTTTGCAAGAACAAATTATGGAAAATCGGCAAAAAAGATTTTGTTCTCTGTTGCATTCTCTTTATGAAAAATTGACAACAGATAGAAGTAAAATACAATCTGTTTCAGATGTTCGTAGTCTTTTGGATGTGTGTTCTGGTTCTACACAATTTACACAAAATATCCAACAAGATGCCCAGGAATTTTTAATGTATATGCTTACCATTTTTGAAAATGAAGGTGTAGAAATAGAAAATATTTTTGGCCTTTCTTACCAATGGGAACATTATTGGGAAAATTGCATGTATACATGTAGCACCAAAGTAGATACTGAGAGATTTCTGTATTTAACATTACCAGACTGTAAATCAGTGTCTTTCAATAAATTAATGAAAGGTGCAATTCAAAACATGGAGTGTAGACAATGTAAATCAGAAATGTTATCCACATTATTCTTAACAAAATATGGAAAATACATAATTTTAATAATGCAACGTTGTACAGCTGACGGAAGAAAATTGGATACTTTAATAAAACAATTTGTAGCAGCACAACTATCAATATCAGGAAGGACTTTTGTAGCAATTGCAATAATTTTCCATGATGGTCCTTCCACCACATCTGGACACTACACTGCCTATCTAAAATGAGACAAAGGCTGGACACTAAGGTGCCGATTCTGATCCTGTAAAACCCGGGTACAAATGGTCGTAAGCAGCGTTTTCTCCGTCCGACTCGTACCCGGGAAAAACACCTTACAAACTCGCAAGTACGATTCGCACAGAAATACCATTTCCGTGCGAGTCATACAAAAGACCGACTGGCAAAAAAATACATACAAATCTGAATCTGGACAGCGCGTACGCGACGTCCGGACGGAGTCAGGCAGCGTTTTACGGACCAGCAAGTACGATCCGTGCCTACGTCACTCCGCACCGCTATTTTTTTACGGCAGCCAAAAACTCCCGGGAAATTGAGGACGACGCGAAGAAGGAGCACCGGTACGCGACGGACAGCGATGGACCCCAACCTACGCGTCATCCCGGCCCTCATACCCCTACGACCTCGTGTTCAGAAACCGACGCAGACGCCGCAGAAGGTCAGAACAACACCCAGGGGCAAAGGGGGGTGGGGGGGCTGGGGCAGGAAACATTACCCACCCCCAATTTCAAATATACATATGTCCTGCACAGAAATGACCTCTAGGCTCTGGTCACGGGGGGGTGTGTCCACCAATCCCTACCTACCTCCACAACGGAAGTGGACATCGACTTGTACCCATCACCACTACAATGGTGGTACGGCCCGTACCCACGCCCCCAGAGCATGGGTACGGCCGTACCACGCGTACCCCTATGTCACCGCCACAATGGTGGTACGGCCCGTACCCACGCTCATTTCTCCACATTTTTATATCTTCAATGCATGCTGAAATGTTCAGCATACATTGAATGAGAAAAATGCATTTTCTCATTGTTTTTGTGCAGGAAAGTGTGTCTTCCTGCAGAAAAACAAACAGCACATGACACAGATATCCTTGCACTATGGTGCAAGGGTGCCTGTGTCAACACATGGCTGCAGTTTAAGCAGCCGTACAGAGAGAAGCATAGATTTGCAACATATTTATGTACATATGTTGCATCCCTGTGCTTCGGAAGTACTACAGCACACTGTAGTTAAAGAGGTTACTGTGTGATGCGGCAGCACTTCCTCATAGTTCTGCACTTATACATTCACCATACGCTACTAATGCATTCATTCAGTCAATTACGTACTACACATACATTCATCTAAACTTTCACACACTAACAAAGAAATTTAGCTCTTTTTTTAAACCAGGAAAGTTAGTTCTTACAAGAACTTTTTTTTTTCTTCTTTCTTCTTTTATATTTTTTTTTTGGTTTTTCGAACAATTTTGTGATTTTTTAGTTTTTTCTGAAAAAAAACCCAAAAAACAAAACAGAAGAAACCAAACAATGAACTTCAGGGAACAATAAAAAAAAAAAAATAAATAGCAAATGTGACTTTCTTGCCGGCGGCAGATCAGATCTATCGACTGCTCACCATAGCACAAAGTCGCATTGCACTTAGTGCAGAGCACTTTTAAAAATTGAAATTGAGGACGGATGTCTAAGGTTTGGGCTGATGGATGCACTCTTGATGTGCTCGGCTGCGATGAGCTGGAAGGAGCAGGAGCAGGAGTGTTTCTCATCCGTCGGCACTCTTCTCGTGCAAGATTGTTTGGATGAAGGGTCCTCATGTGCTTCATCATACTTGCCGTGCCGCACGAGTCTTTCTTGTTAGGATCCCCTCGCGACAGGACTCTTTTGCAAATTTTGCACGTGACCAAGGTGGCATTGGTCTTATTCTGCCCCTCGGGAAATGTAAAAATTTCCGCACCACTGAAGAAAAACGTTCTTTGGGTGGTGCCTCCTCCAAAAATTCATCCTCAGAAGAGTGAGGAGATGCAGGTGATGCCAGCTGCCTTGAAGCCATTTTTGATTGAAAAAAGTTAGAGCTAAGTGTAAACTTAGTCTAAAAAATCTTCTTCTCTCCAAAGAGATGGTCCTCTAAAGAATGTCAAAGAAGAATGATTGAAATGGCTGGGGTCTTTCAATAGTTAGAAGAGGAAGTGTAATGAACAAATCAAATCTCTTTTTTTGCAGGTCACATGGGATCCACGCACCCTGCGCTTACGCAGCATGCACCCAGCGCGCATCCGCGAAATTGAATAAAAAAAAAAAATTATAGGATTAGATGTAAAAATATATTACTTTTAAGACTAGTTTAGAGTTTGTCTTCAATTAATATTCACATGAAATACATAAATATGTTTTTTTAAATGTTAAATACTTCACGGGATCCGCGCACCTACCGCGTCATAGACGCAGATGACGCATCGCGGAAGCGTGTAAATATCGCGTTACGTACATCGAACGTGTCGCGTATAGGCTGTGAGTCGCGTACTGGTCGCATTGGAATCGCGCACTAACCACGTACCCGACGCATACCATGCGCGGATGCTATCGCGTAGGGATCGAGAACGGTGCGCATAGGGTGTGCGGATCCAAAAACATTGAAAAATATATATAAAATAAAGTTTTGAACATATAGTTAAAAAAATATTTTAAAAAATATAAAAAAATGTGTTTGAAAAACCCATTAAGTTCAAATAATATTTTTTAATTTTTAAAAGAATTAATTGAAAAAATAAGTTTAAAAAATAGTGATAAAAAAGTATTTTAAAAAAAATGTAATTAATGAAATTGACACACTGAATTTGAAAAATATACAAATCCAATCAAAATCATTAAACATGATATCTTCAGAGATAAGTTATAGATAGGAATTAGCATTTAAAAAACCTTTGAAATTCACTGAAAAAACCATAGGTTTCATGCAGGTTATAGTTAGGAATTGGCATTTAAAAAACCTTTGAAATTCACTGAAAAAACCTAAAGGTTTCAGGGGCGTTATAGTTAGGAATTGGCATTGAAAAAATCTTAAAAATTCACTGAAAAAAACATAGGTTTCAGGGGTGTTATAGTTAGCTGGACATTTCCCTCATACAAAACCCTAGAAATTCCCCTGTTATAGTTAGTTCAGCTAACTATAACTCGCGCCCCCGCAATGCACTGCTGATGACGTCACATATTACATCACTCATGACATGGTCAGTGACATCACTGATGACATCACTGATGACATCTCAAATGACGTCACTGATGACATCACTGATGACATCATCCATGTGATAAATTAGTGCATCTTCTCACACCCTATAACCTTTGATACACAGACTCAAAATTTCAGACGCCATTTTGAAAATCATAGATACTCCAATACCAATAACTACATACCCACTCATTAACTCTTAGGTCTACATACACCTCCACTCACTCACCTGTACAGTCACTCATACTTACAGTCACTCCGTACAAGACTATCATATGCATTTATACACCTACATAGACACTCACACACCACCAATCATCCATAGAGGTACTCTCACACCTAGTCCGTCAAGCAAATAATTAATCACACTCCCATGTACTCACCTATGCAGATATACACACTCAAGTTCACTTACTCATAAAAATAGTACCACATTCTTATGCTCTTATACAATCATTGATACAAGCACACACTCATCCATACAGCCACTCTCACAATCACACACTCTCACATATACCCACTTATATACTCTTAGACGCATATATACTGCCTTTTCACATATGTAGTTAGTCACACATGTACCACTGAGATATACATTCAATCCCTAACACACCCATACATACACTCACTCAACCATACAGTTCATCACAGATGCACTCTTAAAACCATGCACTCATGGAATCACCCACTCACACATCTATGCATAGAGTCACACACACCCTACCCACACAAACACTCAGGCACCCATACAGATACTCAGACAACCAATCAATAACCCATAGAGACACTCATATAGCTATTCACAAAACCATGCCGCCACTTATACACCAACAGACAGACACATACATACATTCACACAGTTTAGTCACTAGTCTGCAGTAAGATACATTTAATGACTCACTTATAGAGTCAGTTACGCACCTAGAAAATCATCCATTCACACACTTGTACAGCCACTCATTCTTCCACAGGCCTTTCACTATAAATATATAAAACATATTTAAACTTTACAGAAACACACAGTCACTGGATGACGTCATCAGTGATGTCATCAGTGATGTCATTTGAGATGTCATCAGTGATGTCATCAGTGATGTTATCAGTGATGTCACTGACCATGTCATGAGTGATGTAATATGTGATGTCATCAGCAGTGCATTGCGGGGTCACGAGTTATAGTTAGCTGAACTAACTATAACAGGGGAATTTCTAGGGTTTTGTACGAGGGAAATGTCCAGCTAACTATAACACCCCTGAAACCTATGTTTTTTTCAGTGAATATATATATATATATATTCACTGTACAAAACCAATGAAATTCCCCCGTTATAGTTAGTTCAGCTAACTATAACTCGCGCGCCCGCAATGCACTGCTGATGACGTCACATATTACATCACTCATGACATGGTCAGTGACATCACTCATGACATCTCAAATGACATCACTGATGACATCACTGATGACATCATCCAGTGAATGTGTGTTTTTCTGAAAATTAAATATGTTTTATATATGTATATCTCAAGGTCGATGGAAGAATAAATGGGTATATAAGTGTCTAAATGGATGATTTGTTTTTGAAAAATTGATTGTGTAACTGACTGATTAAGTGTATCATAGTGAATACATGGCTTAGTGAGTAATGTTTAAATATGTAAATATCTGTATCAGTCTCTCACTTTGTGTATAAGTGGCTGCATGGGTTGGTGAGTAGCTACATGGGTGTCTATATAGGTTATTAGTTGGTTTTTTGAGTATCAGTCTGAGTGTCTGCATGGTTCGGTGAGGGGTATTACGTAGTGCATAGGTGCATGAATGAGTGACTCACTGTTTGTATGTGTTGAAGACAGCATGTGTACAGGACTGTATGGGTGGATGAGTGTGTGTATGGGTGTGTTAGTGAGTGAATGGCTGTCTCAATAGTGTCTTTATGAGTAACTACATATGTTGTAAACTAGTATATGTGACTATTGGTGTATATAAGTGAGTATATGTGAGAGTGAGAGATTGAAAGAGTTCCTGTATGAATAAGTATGTGTTTCTATAAGTGATTGTTTAAAAGACTAAGTATGTGTAAATTTCCGTAGAAGTAAGTGTGGTGGTGTGTGTATAACTGTATATGCAAGTACATGTATGTTTGATTCTTTATTAGTATGAGTGACTATGTGTGTGAGTAACTCTATGGATGAGTGGAATTGTGTAACAGGATGTATAGGTGTATGAGTACATATGATGAGTGAGTACATGTATGAGTGACTGTATAGGACTGTTGGTGAATGAGTGGATGTGTATGTGGATCTTAGAATTACTGAAGAGGTTGTTGTAACTGGTATTGGTATGTCCATTGTTTTGAAAATTTTAGTCTCTATTTTTGAATGTGTGTATCAAAGGTTATATTAGGGTGAGAGGAGGTCTGCCACTCTATCACAAGGATGATGTCATCAGTGATGTCACCAGTGATGTCATTTGAGATGTCATCAGTGATGTCATGAGTGATGTCACTGACCATGTCATGAGTGATGTAAAATGTGACATCATCAGCAGTGCATTGCGGGCGCGCGAGTTATAGTTAGCTGAACTAACTATAATGGGGGAATTTCAATGGTTTTGTACAAGTGAAAAGTCCAGCTAACTATAACACCCCTGAAACCTATGGTTTTTTCAGTGAATTTCTGAGGTTTTTTAAATGCTAATTCCTAACTATAACGTGCCTGAAACCTATGGTTTTTTCTTTAAATTTCAAAGGTTTTTTAAATGCTAATTTCTAACTATGCCTACAGAGATAGGAGATGTGAAGAAAGAAGAAAAAATGCACAGAAAGAAAAAAAAGAAGTGCAGAAAGAAGCAACAGAAGTCCTCAAAGACGAAGAAAAGTGCAGGAAGAAGGATAACGTGCAGAAAGAACAAAAAGAAGAGCAGAAAGAAGCCTTGTTGCAAAATCATCCTGTACCCTCAACTTTTTCAGACGGATACTGGTGGTAACTGAGTCTGACTAACCAGTCCTAGAGCCAGTATAATGTTAAAAGACACTTAGAATACAGTGAAAACACCTACATACACTAGGGAACATTATGCGTTGGGGTCCCCCTGTGATTAGCATGGCCTCCTCTGTAAGCCCCTAGTATATAATAGGGCAGGGGGATTACAACTACCTCTTAAAACAGGCCACAGGGCGTTTTTGCACATGTTAACTCAGGCCCCATCCCCTCCCTTCACCACTGTGTAAACACGCCCTGTGTCCGTTTTTAGTTGGGAGATTAAGTTCATTTGAATCCTGAGGGTCCCTAGGGTCCAACTAGCCCACTAGGTACCTCCAGTAAGTGCCACAGAGCTGCGTTGCAGAGAGGTGTAAAAAGTGGCACGGCCTGGACCACCTCTCTGCAATGCAGCTCAGTGGCGCTTACTGGAAGTACTTGGTGGGCTAGTTAGCCCCCAGGGGCCCTCAGTATTGAAGGGAAATTATATCCCCAATTTAAAACGTGCCATAGTGTGTGTTTGCACACGTCACCTCAGGCCCCGTCCCCTCCCTTCACCACTGTGTAAACACGCCCCGTGGCTGTTCTAAGTTGAGAGATTAAGTCCCCTTGAATCCTAAGGGTCCCTAGGGTCAAACTAGCCAACTTGGTACCTCCAGTAAGCGCCACAGAGCTGCGTTGCAGAGAGGTGTAAAAAGGGGCTTGGCCTCAGAACACCTGTCTGCAGGGCAGCTCCCTGGCGCATACTGGAGATGCCTGTTGGGCTAGTTGGCCCTCAGGGACCCTCAGTATTGAAGAGGAATTAATTCCCAACTTACAATTCGCCAGGGGGCGCGTTTGGAGAGTGCTGCAAGGAGGAGGCGTGGCCTCCGGCACAATGCCAGTCTTTTATTTATTTTAATTTTTTTAAAAGGGGGGCTGTGTGGTTCCCCTTCTTATTCTAATTTATTGGCTCTGATGACCCCATCCCCCAGGGCCTGTCTCCTAATTATATTTTTTTGACCCCAATCCCCAGGGCCGGCCACTGTTTTTTATTATTTTAAAAAAATATATATTTATAGACACACCTAGGACATGCTGGACAAACCGTACGTACCTATCACCATGACGATTTGCGTGATATTCATTAAAAGGCGACTATGCATACAATGAATCCACGTGGAATGTATTTACACCACTAGTGAAGCTCTGACATGTCTGATGCCCTATCGTGCCTAATCCCAGTAGACACCCTTGTCGTTTATTTATACAAACATGGGTAGCTATTGACGGGCACATTTAATGCACATGCACACCAAGCCATTCAAAGGGGACTTGACAAAAATTCGACCAAAACTATGCAAGAAATCCCCCTCGCGGTTAATAAAACACACATCCACTGCCGGATGTGTAATACTTTTTATTTTACTCTCTGGAAAGGGGACGAACATCACTTGAGAGTCACAGCGCGCTCCTGGCAGAGCCCAATGCTGTGTTACACCCACCATTGCCTGCTGAGTGCCACACACCTCTGTGTTGTATTCCACTAGCTAGTGCATATGCTATGACACTCTCTAGCCCATGTGCACTGTAACACCACCCCGTGAATATGTCATGCCACACTTGTCTTCGCACGGGTTATATTGCACCATCTAACGTGCCTTCCTCGATGCCTATGTTATAACGCACAGTGCTATGCCATACATATTACAATCTGGGATCCATATCTTTGTCACAGTGCATATGCAACATTACACTCCCCAGCACATATTTTATATTATACTTTAGAGACTAGTTAGGTTACACAACACTGCCCTGTGCATATTACACTCCAAGGCGCATATTGCATAGCACGCGCTAGTGCCTGTGCTATCTCGCGATCTCCAATGAATCTGTAATTGCGCACAATGTATTGCATATTATATTTCACGCCCGGTTCATCTTATATCACACTTTTTGGTGCATAGTTTATACCATACACTATATCTAGTTTTCATTTTCAATCGTGCTCTCAGGCCTATGTTCTATATAACACTGTGTTCACCTACCCTTTTCACAGGCATTACATTTTGCGATGGGGGTGGAGGGTCAGGGGGTGTTTCTTTCAAGTGAGCCCGGAGTCACAGTCACAAACGTCCTCTTCTTCCTGAATAAAAGTGAGATTATGCTGCATAATTGTTCATATTTTAAGTAGTTCGCACAGACACACGTTTTAAAAACAATAAAGTTCATAATACCCGCCTTCTCCGAACAGTTAGCTTGCTGCCCCATCCCCCTCCTCCCTATCCTCTGTTGTGTGAATCCATGGACTAGCCTCCTCCCTCCTGCCATGCATGGTCTGATGTGCTGCCACTGCCCTCAATTTAGTATGATGTACTAGTCCACTCCTCCTGCCCTCCATTGCCCAATTCTTTGCCCCATCATTGACCTCCTGCTTAAACTCTGTGCTTAGCTTGCTGCCCCAATTCTCCTTCCCCCTGCCCTCCGATGTCTTTGTGCATGCCCCTGCTCCATCCTTTTTGCCCACCATGTTCCATGGACCTGCCACTCCTATCTACTCTGAGTGTTCTGTTGAGCTGCCACTCCCCTCCCACCTGCCTAGCATTGTCAGATGACTGTAACCTGTCCCTGCCACCTCCACCCTGCCTGTCCACATGCCATGCCCCTATCCTCTTCCTCCTGTCCTACATGGTCCATTGTACTGCCACACCCTTCTGCCCTCCCTGGTCTGTTTTGCTGCAACTGCTCCTCCTGCCTGCCCCGTGCAGTCTGTTGTGAGGCCCCTTCCCCTGAACTTTCTTGTCTGTGCACAGGTCCTGACCCTCCCTTCTATCCTCCATCATCGTTTGTGCATGCCCCTGCACCCTCCTTCTTGCCCATCATAGCCATTGTGCTGCCACTAACCCTCCCACTTGCCATGCATTGTCTTCTGTGCTGCCATGGCCCCTCCCACCTTCCCTGTGTGGTCAGTTAGCTGCCCCTGACCCCCTCCCACCTTCCCTCCATGGTCGGTGTGTATGCCATCACAGTCTCAGTGTTGCTCTTCATGGTGTGTCTTGCTTCTAGTGCCCATCCTGCCTGACCTCCATGGCTATCTTGCTGCTCCTGCCCCCTTGCCCCCAGCCCTCTGTTCACATGTGCAGACCCCTACTCCCTCCCTCCTGGCTTGTCTGTTCCATTGTAATGCCCCTGATCCATCCCTCCTGCCCTTTATGGTATGTTATGCTGCAGCTTTCTCTCCTGTCTGTCCATTATGGTCAGCTAGCTACCATTGCCTCTTGCCCCTCTGTTCTCTGTTGTCCATGTGCATGGTCCTGTCCCCTCCCTCTTGCTTTCTATGGAATGTTGTGCTGCACTCCCGTTCCGCATGCCCTGTGTGGTATATTGTGCTGCTGCAAACCCTGATGCCTGCCCTGCACGGTCGGTTTGGTGCACCTCTCCATGTACCTCCTGTCCTCTGTTATCCAAGTCCATGTCCCTACCCCATTTCCTTCCATGATCCAATGTACCATACTTGCGAACATTTTGAACTTGGTAAGAGGGAGATTTTGAAAAAAAACTGGGGTATTGATTTTCCCCTTTGAGTTACATTGAAAAAGAGGAGATTGTAGACAGGAGACAGATCAAATAAAACCCATTTGAGCTTAAAAACATTGGACGTTTCCTGGCTGAATCAGGTCTGTTGGCATGTATGGTTGCACTACCATTGCCTCTTCCTTCTGCCCACAATGGTCTATTACATTGCCACAGCCTCTCTTGCAAGTCCTGTATTGTTGGTTTGTTGCCCCTGCCCCCCTTTCCACTGCCCTCGATAGTCTGTTGTGCTGCCACGGCCCTTCCTGCCTGCTCAGTGTGGTTAAATTGTTGCCTTTGCACCCTCCTACCTGCCTTCAATTTTCAGAGTCCGTACCCCTGGCCTCTGCCTCTCAACAGTATCCTAATGAACAACTAGATTGCTAACATTCTATTTTTATTACAAAAGTGTGGAACGCCTGACGTCATCTTGATGTAATAAAAACTGTAATACCTAGAGCATTTCCTTTAGAAATTACATATATGAGAGGGTCTTATTGGCATCAAAATTATGGTTAGTGCTCTAAAAGACTAAAATAAGGACATATTTTCTGAGTTTTCAAATAGCACTTTTAAATTATTTGTTATCTTTATGTTTTTTTATCCAGTTGACCACTTGATTAAATGTTGCACTTAGGGGAGAGGATGTGGTGTTACTTCCAGAACTGCAAACTTTGCAGCTGGGGAACCAGGTTGGAGTTTCTGCTTCAGCTCGACATTCTGTGATACTGGTCAAATCACTTAGTCTCCCCATGTCTACAACCAAAATGAATTTGTTCTTGTGTGATGTAACCAATGCTCATGTAAAGCACTCCAATACCTGACAAGTCTGCACTATATAACACTGCAAAAACACAAACTAATAAGTGTTTTGCACACTTCTGTCATTGGGCTATATTTGGGCTACATCTGGGTGATTTTGGGCTACATTTGGGCTCTTTTGTCTCCGGTGGCCATCTTGGGAGATTTATTTGTTATGAAGTTTCCTAATTTCCTCATGTACTGCAGTCTCCTCAGTAGGAAATACTTTCAGTTTTTTACTTTGATTCCATCATGAAGGTATTCAGATGTGTCACACATTTGCCATAAATTCAGAATGTTAGCACTCTTTTTGCTCATTAGATCACTGTAGTAAAGCTACTGCTCACCAGGGAAAACTGCTGCTGGTATTGAAAGTGCATGTTTCAGTCTGCATGTCAGAATTTTTTAATGAAATAGAAGAGGATTTGAGAAGTCACTCAAAATGTGCCCTAATTTTTCTTTCTGCAGCATTAATCATACTTTTTATGGAAAAATGAACCCTCTCATTTTGTTCCTTTTTAAATTAAATGTTTTAAGAGTTACCACTTTAATCCAAGCAAGATGGCTTCAGTTGTGCCATATGTTTATCATAAGTAGGACTGTTAGCGCTCTAGTTGTTCTTTGGAACACTCTGGGAAGCTGCAGTAGAACACAAAGGAATCAACTGACAGTCTCTGCCCTTGTTGGATGTACATGTTTTACTGAGAATGTCAGACTTCATTCTCACATGACTGAGAAAGATAATGTGAATTTACAGAAAATAAGCTCTCAGTTTAGCTTATAGATCACCTTCCAAACCTCTGTGGGAAAAGTATGAGAAAATATTTTTCTCTCCATCATGATATCCCAGCAGAAGGCTTTTTCACATGGTGAAATCACCTTAGAACATACCACAATTCCTAAAATGAGTATGGTACCATCAACAAATGATTTATAATGTAACTAAAGTCTTAAAACCTTCTATTAACTGCAATGCTTTTTAATGAGGTGCTATCATGTATATTGGTCCCAAGATGGCTGCCAACACTTCTTGGATGAAGTGCTGACAGCCAATCAGATCTCAGGATGAGATGTGTGGTTAGGCTCCACCCACATATGTATATGATTTTACTTCTGATTTTCTCAGGAACTACTGAACAGATTGACACCAGACCTGCAAAAGGCACTTCCCTGACCTGAGGACCTCCTCTCTGTCAAATTTCAAGTAATTCTGTTCAGCCGTTCGGGCTGTACCTTGGACTAAATGTCCCTATGGAAAATTGCATAGGGAAAATGCGTTTTGGGA
The DNA here is from genome assembly GCF_964204655.1 of Triturus cristatus. Lineage (NCBI taxonomy): Eukaryota > Metazoa > Chordata > Amphibia > Caudata > Salamandridae > Triturus > Triturus cristatus. The sequence goes on along the minus strand of NC_140588.1, from coordinate 401,832,643 downwards.
CCCCCCTTTTTTCTCAGCCCCCGCTTGACAAATCCCCCCGAGACTTTCAGGGTAGGAGCGGAGCGGAGTGCCCCACCTATTGTGAAAATTTCACGAGGATTCGTCAACCGGCGCCAAAGTTATTCCAAATAGAATGTTGTGGATTTCCTATGGAAACACGGTCCTAACTATAACTATCTACTGGCAACCGCCAGTAGATAATATATATATATATATATTCACTGAAAAAACCATAGGTTTCACACATGTTATAGTTAGCGGAAATTTTACTGATAAAAAACCAATGAAATTCCCCCGTTATAGTTAGTGCAGGCAACTATAACTCACGCGACCGCAATCCTCTGCTGATGCTAATACTGTATTTAGACACTTATTTGCCCATGTCTTCTTCCATACATTTTTAGCTATACATATATTACAAATATTTTTTTTTCATAAAGACACATATGTCATCAGCAGAAGATTGCGGTCGCGTGAGTTATAGTTGCCTGCACTAACTATAACGGGGGAATTTCATTGTTTTTTTATCAGTAATATTTCCGCTAACTATAACATGTGTGAAACCTATGGTTTTTTCAGTGAATTTGCAAGGTTTTTTAAATGCTAATTCCTAACTATAACGTGTGTGAAACCTATGGTTTTTTCAGTGAATTTGTACGTTTTTTTAAATGCCATTCGTGGCGTGCGCGCCCACTTAACGCAGTTCGTTCCGTGCACGCACGGTGCGCTTCGCGCACCGTGCGCGCACAGTAAGCACGCGGTGCGCTTCGCGCACCGCGCGCCCACTTTACGCAGTTAGTGCCGTGCACGCACGGTGGGCACGCGGTGCGCTATGCGCACCGCGTGCCCACGTTACGCTAGATGGGCCATGTACGCACGATGCGCTTCGCGCACCGTGCGCACATGGAGGACATATGATGCACTTCGTTTTGAAAGGTAATATTTTATTTTTTCGTAATTTTTATAAGCCATGCACAAATGGTGCCCTTCGGGCACCATTTGCACACGGGGTGGACAGAGTGTGGATAATTTTTTTTTTCATTTTTTATTTTTTAAATATTATAGTTTTTCTCTTCTCTTATAAGCCATGCTCAATTGGTGGCCTTCGGCCACCAATTGCACACGGGGTGGGGAGAGTGTGGATAATTTTTTTTTATATATAATTTTTTACCGTACGCGTACGGTAAGCGTATTCGGCGAAATTAGCGAAAAAAAAAAAATTCAGTTTTTGGCCTTGGGGGATCTTTGGGGACCCCCCACCTTGGCTATGTGTGTGGGAGCTGTCTAAACAGCCCCTTTACATGTTTTTGTGCTTTGTATTTTCATCATCACTCTCAGTGCGAGAGAGAAAATGGCGGCCGCCGCTTCCTGGTTTCGGCCGATTCGAATGTTTACTAAGATCTAAGAGCCAATCAGAATCGCGCTCGCGCTCGCGCACGCCACCGTACGCGTACGGTAAGCGTACCGTAAGCGCACCGTAAGCTGGCTCAGATATATATATTGATTTAAAGGCTATTTTCTCAGAATCTACTGAACAGATTTACACCAAACCTACAAAAGGCACTTCCTTGACCTGAGGACTACCTCTCTGCCAAATTTCAAGTAATTCTGTTCAGCCGTTCGGGCTGTAGCCCTGTCTAAAGGTCCTATGGAAAAATGCATGGGAAAAACGCGTTTTGGGACCCCCCTTTTATCTCAGCCCCCGCTTGACGAATCCACCCGAGACTTTCAGGGTAGGAGCGGAGCGTAGCGCCCCACCTATTTTGAAAAATTCGCGAGGATTCGTCGACCGGCGCCAAAGTTATTCAAAATAGAATGTTGCGGATTTCCTATGGAAACGTGGTCCTAACTATAACTACCTACTGGCGACCGCCAGTAGGTAATATATATATATATATATATATACACATTCACACACACATATATTATCTACTAGCGTTAGGATGCAGTTTCCATTGGAAGAGCATTTTTACATTTGCCAATAACTTTGACATCGTTTCAATCATCCTTGCAAAACTTTTTCAACTAGTTCAACGTTCACTTCAGCTGCTTTCTTGAAAGTTTTGGGATGATCCGCCAAGCGGGGGCCAAAAAAAAGTGGAGTCCAAAAATGCGTTTTCCTCATGTTAATTTTCATGGGCACTTTAGACACAGCTATAGCCGGAACTTATGAACGGAATTTCACCAAAGATGGCCGAAAGGTAGCTGTTAGTCAAGAAAGTGACCTTTTTGTAAATTGGTGTAAATCTGTTCAGTAGTTGTGGAGTCATTTAACTCCTTCCGTGCTCATGACGGAACCACGCCGTCATGAGCCACGGTTGCCGTGTGCTCATGACGGAGTGGTTCCGTCATGCTGCGGCCGTTGGCGGCCGCGCCGCCCACGCGGCGCTAATTCCCCGCCTGTCCGGGCGATTAGCGCTGTGGGCGGAGTCATGACGGAACCACTCCGTCATGAGCACAGCCCAACCGTGCCTCATGACGGAGTGGCTCCGTCATGAGCACCGCGCCACCGCGCTGCCCCCCTGCACCCCCCAGCGCTGCGGCGGAATTTCCGCCGCAGCGAAGGGGTTAAAGAAATCTCTTGTTGTATATCTAGGGACGCAGAGGATCCGCGACCCCTTCTGATCTCATGCTGAGGTCTAATTGTCTGCCAATACTTCAAACCAGAAAGTGTTGGCAGTCATTTTGTGACTTGGCTTGATCAAACTCATGGTAAAAAAAATAAAAAATTAATCAGGGCAGGATTGAAACACCCTGACCCCCTAGACCTCTTGAGGGGGTCACACAAGGACCCAGCAGGGCCAAAGAAGCATAAACAATATATATATATATATATTTCGGCGGGAGTCACACTGAATCTGCTTATCACGTCAAAAATTAAAAAAATAAAAATAAGAAGGGGCTTCCGCACTTCATTTCGTATTTTATTATAATTGGATTTATATAGCGGTTACTATCCTTGACAAGGTTTTGACACATTTTACGGTGAGTAGCATGCTAGTCCAGAACCCAAGGTTAGTGGTTAGTCCCGTGGTTAGTGGGATTAGTAATGTGCTCTCAAGAAAGATTGCATGCATTTACTAAAGTTACTTTGTTATATAGTAATACCAGGTAGGTGTGATCCTTAATGGGGGCTATGTGGCTTCAGGTGAATGGTTGGTGGGATAAATAGGCTGTCGGATTTTAGATAGTATTAGGTTGCAGGTATTGGGATTTAAGTAGGAGAGGTTGTGATGTATCAAATTAGATATCAGCCAATTTCAGAATTACAATAGGAAAGATTGAGGCAGGCAGGCATGAGACTGAGAGGAGGCTATACTCAGAAATAGAAAGTGTGCAGTGGATGGAAGGGAAGAAGAGGGTCACTCTGAAGAAAAAAGGAGAGGAATCAAGCAAGAGTAAATCAAAGCCATTTGTGGGAGAAGGCTTTCTGAGTTAGCAAGCAGTCAGAGAATGTAAGCTGTAGAGAGTAACTTTATACACAGTGTACCATTATCCAGGGCAGACAGCTTAAACATATGATTCCAATCATATACATCATTTAAACATTAAGAGCCCTAGATATTGAAAAAACTGTGTGATGCTGATTTAAAGCACTCCAGTGCCCCTGAACCAATTTGTGTTATATAAAACTGTTCAAATAAAATCAGTACACTGTTAGAGAGGGTGTGACATAAAGGTCAGAGCTGACAAATCCAGCGCTAGGGAACAAGGCTTGAGGCTGGGCGTCAACCCAACATCCTACAACTCCAGGCAGAGCACTACATCTCCCCATGCCTACAAAAACTGATGTTTCTGTGTGCAATGCAACGGGTGCTCATGCAAAGCGCTCCAACACCCTAAAGTCAAAACCACACTATACAAAAGTGCAACAAAAAAAAACTATTAAAAAAAACCCTTGCGTGTGGTGATGCCATTGGTGTGTCTGCATAGCCGTACCTTTAAAATATAAGAGGGCTGGTATGAAAGACAAAGAGAGGCTGTACTGGCTATGCAGTTGTGGGGACAGAGATTAGCTGATGGAGGCTACTACAAGGGATGTCCTGGAGGTTGGTGGGGAGATGGCAGCTGAGTTGATTAGCCTCTTCCTCCCTCTGGCCTCATCCCGGCAGAACCCCCCTTCCCAGATGTGGTGGAGGAGGCCCTGACACCCATTGTAAAGAAACAGGGAAATAAGTGGGGACAGGAAGAAGAGTGGGCAACACCCCTGTGAATGGGCACATTCATAGCCTGAGGCTTGCCAAATGGGTCTGAGCCCATCAGGCCTTTATCTTAGGCCTCCCCTCCCTGCACTAGGCCTAAGCCGCCCCCTCTGTCTCCTGTCTTAACGATGCGGGATGTATGCCACAAGGACCAGACATATGTCCTTTATGTGTGCAAGTGAAAGGGTGCAGACAGGATTTGAGAGTAAATGTTACTCACATCATACACCTTTCCTGCTACACAGCGAACATATAAATAAATAAAACATGGTGTTCGATGTTTTAAACGCACTTGCGTCTCTTTATTCTTGGGCATCTTTTTATCATTTTGCTTGGTGAGCACAATGCGCTGAAAATGGTGTATTTCTGAACTGTAAAAAATGCTAAACTGCTTTCAATTGCATTTTTTTTTTTAAAAAGGAATCGGGATTTAAACACTTGACATTCAGATTCAAAATTACTACTACTGGTATTTATATTAGCTATAAATAGCTAACGATGTAGATAAATATGTATTATTAGGCAGACGCACAGACGCACAGAAAAGGTGCGTATAATTGAGTGCACAGCGCATATTTGCCACATACCCACGACTGCTATTTAAAAATAAACAGCAGACGCATGTGCGCCAATGTTTTCCTACCGCACCCACTTCCAAAAAGTTTTGAACCTCTGGGGCTATGCCCCTCATCTCGTTCTCCAATTCCAATCCCTCACTGCCTCTGCCTTTTGCTCAGAAGACCCGTAGCTCAGATCACTCTGAATTTGCTGGCTTGCTCACCTTTAAGTAAACTCCCAAATTGGACATGCGGCAATAGAGATGTAATTGTGTGTTTAACGTATAAAAACCTATTTAGATAAGCACTGTTTTCAAAACGTCAAATTAATATTTGTATTAACACATGAACTGCATACATTTATCCCTAAGAAGACGGCATCAGGCTGCTTTTAGAAAAAAAAATTGGACTAGAGAAACTTTTTGGGCCCATTCTTTCATGAACAAACAAGACAGTTATAAATGGGTTTTTGTGGTGTCCATTCCTAAGACTTATACCGTGGATCTACAGAAAAAGATTGGAGTCTTTACAGTCAATGACACCTGTGTTGTACCTAACCTCTCAAGCACAGGAGATATGCCACATAAACAGTTATTGGGAGCATTAGACACTTTGGGGCCTATTAGTGTGGCGGGCGGATCGCCACCGCCCAAACGGCGGTGGAGATCTGCCTGCCATAAATCTCCACCCGGATGCCAATTACCCCCCGCCATATCAGTATGGCGGGGGGTACCGCGGCGGATGTGAAGACTAACCGCTGCTTTTCCGCGCCGGTTGAATAATCGACCGGGCGGAAAAGGGTTGAATATGGTGGCGGTGTCTGATAGACACCGCCGTCCATATTAAAATGCATGCAGGAACCATCAACGCCACCACGGAAAGGCATGCGGATTTGGCTGTTGGGGGCCCGTTGTGGGCCCCCAGGGTGTTGAGGGGTAGAGGGGGCACACGGGGCGGTACCTATGGTACCCTCTGCATTTGCATGAACAACGTGGGAGGCACCGCGCGGTGCCTGCCACGTTGTGCATGCAAATGCACAAGTGCCTTTTTTGCATTGCGGTGGGTGCTGCTGACAGCACCGCCCGCCACAATGCAAAAAATGCGGAATGCGCCCGCCAGTGTGGCGGGCGCATCCAAATAGAACATGCGGGATCGCCACAAACATAGCGGGCGGCCCCATTTCCCGGGTCAATGGCGGACGGACAAAGTCCACCCGCCATGCTAATCAGCCCCATTGTATTAGAACTCTCAAGTTCCTCACGTCCATGTGTGAGAGCTCATTGAGCCCAGGCCTTTTTCTTGAACTCTGGGACCTATGGTCTAGATTTCATAATGTGAGAATCAGAACTACAGTGGAGAGAGGTCCAAGGAAAGTATTCCATTCCTCCCTCCAGCAGGGTACTGCCCCTTAGTATAATAGGCAACGGGCACATATACAACATGCTTATTTCGAAAAAAATTCAGATAGATTAACTCACAGGGGTTGTGAGTAGGGTGTACAAAGATTTTTCCACTCCTGTGAAGTTTTTTAGACATTGTCGATTTTTGCCCTGAACAACGTTTGCTAGGCTCTCAGGGTTACCTTCACTCGAGTAAGGTCTCCTCAGAATAGCTAGATACTTTTCTACTATTCAAAGTCCGTCAAGTGGCAAAAAAGATTTTTCCTCCACAAAGTGGGTCTATGAACAATTGCACAGAGCAGGAGGACTCAGCTTCCTGCAAAGTGCACCTCATGCAGAACCATTTTGTTATATGGTCTGGGACTACCGAATTACCCCCTCCCCTGCGCGTAAACCACATTTCTAATGAGGGACAAGAGAAGGTAAATACTTTTTGGAGGTGGGGGTCGTACAACCCCCGGCCGTATTTATTAAAATATAAAAACAAAATTAAAAATTTACACAATTATACGCAGAAACTTAACACGACATTTGATTACAATTCATATGCACAGATATCAGATGGCTAACCTTAAACTATCTCTAATACATCGTTTTTCTATCCGAATCTAACATCTGGACATAATCATACATTAATTACTTTCTGCGTATCCTATTTGAGCCTACGGCAAGGTCGCTAACCGGTGTCAGATCCTTATCCATTAGCCACGCCCTCCCGTAGGAGTTGCGCATGCGCAGAGGGCCCGCTTACCGAGAGGGTACTTCCCCCCCCAGTTACCCCATACGTTCCCTGAACTCCATTCCAATTTGGGGGGTCTTGCACTCTGCGCCATTTAATGACGTCCATACCAGTGCGGGGTGGCCAACCAGCCTAAAGAAAGCGTGACTCCCCTCTTTCCCCGCACCCATCCAGCCAACCGGATGTACCGCCCCTGGAGTTCTAGGAGAAACCCCTTGTCCCTCCTCCTGGGCGACCCCATCCGAGAATGGCGCCGCCCCCTAAGGACCTTAAATTTACTGCTCACCAGTCATGACCTTACCGCCACAGGGCAGCATAGTTGACCGACTATCTGGCCCCCCCCATCCTGATGCTCAGAAAGGTCATGCCCCTGCCTTAAATTCCCTGACCAAGCTTATGAAAATTTATCAACACTATTTCATCACCTAACCTAGTCGAGTGGACCCCGACTTTTATGAAGCACAATTCTCCCTGACACCCTCAGCAAGACCCTTCTGCCTAATGGTGTAAAGTCGTTCCCCCACTAGCTATAATAACTATTGTGGCGAAGGACTGTGTCTCTTCAGAAGATCAGTCATAAAAAAAACCCTAAACTGACTGAGGCCACGGAAAGATACTTGGAAACCACCCTGCTCTCAGCTCTGTCTGTATAGTCTGCAGGTGTAAAAACGCTAGCTAGCCTCCTCTCTACTGGAATCTCTGCAATCCATGCCGAGGTGTACCTCGGGCATAGACGTGTCACTTTCCCACTCCCATGCGAAGTATTCCTACTGTTCTACCCAGGCATAGGGTCCGCAACCCCCTTCCAAGTGTATGATAACACAAATACCAGGGCTGACTGAATCAGACAAAATTGACATACCGTCAGTTAGCCACTAAATGGTCTTGATTGAACGCATCACGATGTAACACGTTGCAACCCACACCCCTAGCATTATTAGCACCACGCTCTAAACCATCTGAGTTAACCCGCCACTCACATACCCTGGTACTCATTGCCGATGTGATTATACAATTGTGATACTAACCCAGTAGTGTCCCACAGGCTCCCAAAAAGTTCCCATAAGCATACCATGGGCCTCATGAACCACTGCAACCGAACCAACATGCTCTAAGATAGGTTCTGTATTGGCTGCTGCCCCTACTACGGAGCATCCCAACACGCACAATGACCAATTTAATGACAAGGGGTGTTGAGGAATAGTTTCGTACCCGGTCACTCCCCATTTGCAGGATAATAATGCTACGGGGCTGGCTTCCTCATAGGGAATGAACATGCCGTTTTGGAGCCCCTACCCGCCTTCACTCCTGAGCCTCGCGGTGCACCGCCTAGTCACGTCGCCCCAGACAATACCACTCATTGCCGGTGAAATTTATACCATTGGAAGGCCACCCCAGGAGTGCCCCACAGGCCCCACGCCTCTCCCTTAGGTACATCATGTAAACCGTGAACTATCTGCACCTGAGCACTATGTTCTGGGATAGGCTCTGTGCCCGCCTATCCCCCTACACGGAGCATCCCAACACTGCTCAATGTCCGCACTGAAAGGCGCCTGCGTGCACATGCGCCGTAATGGCAGTTGACCGTTCCATGACACAGGAATTAATGTGTCGCATCTGCCCCCAATACTTGTGTTTTATACAATCGGTAAAGGTATACACCTACAAGGCAGCGAACTGCTACCATAACACGAATGGCAACAATAAATGGGTGACAACCATACCCTTCAACTATAATGCATGAGCAGCTCTGAAGGTATACACCTGCCAGGCAGACGTACTGCCGACTTACCACAAATGGCAACAACAAATGGGTGACAACTATATATTCCAACTATGAAGCATATGGAGCACTGTCTCAGGCTAGCACCGCTTGAGCCACTGGGCTGATCACCCATCCCACTTGATGCCGCCGCTTGCCACTCACGTTCCGGATCCAACAGTCCCCTTGATTGTCCACCTCTTGTAGTCATAGCGGTGTGTAGCACTTCCAGGCATCAGGCGTGGATCCAGGCATACATAAATGAAAATCAAAGATAAATGATTAGTGCCTTATGCTGTGAGATGCCCAACAACGATTTTTAAGTCAGCGCTACTTCGTGAGACTGTACTCCCCCCCCTTCTACCCACACCCCCAGGTTTTTAAAGTGTATCGGTACTATGCTTTGGCCCGCCGGACCAAGGATGCGTTGATACTGCCGACACTACACCCCTCTCTAGGTGTGACACCACCAGGTCCCATAATCTGCCGGCCGCCAGGTGCATTGATACTGCGTGGGTCTGACAACATAGGCCCCCAAATACCCCAAATGTGAACCAGCCCCAGAGAGTAGGTCCCGCACGACACAACCCAAGAATAACCTACTTATTTTACAAGTCCAATGCACGCCAGTAATGTGCGACCCCACACATACATTTCACTGTGTAAGTGCACGGGCAATGGTGCATAAATACAACATGACAAACCCCAGGCATATAATGCCGCAGTGTACACGCACTAGGGGAGCGACGGTACCGTGTGATGCCATACGACGTTCAAATAACAAGTGCACAAGCACATAAGTGCAGAGATACCGTGTGATACAATACATCATTGGGCCTACATGTATGCGCATAAATGGGTGTACAGACACTGTGAGCAGACATCGGAATCCAGTGCCTACGTGTATAAGCGGACCAGCGCAGAGACGCCATGTGACTTAACGCCCTCCTGCAGTTTGCTTCCCCTGCACATGGCGCCTAGGGCTTCTTGACCCAGACCCCTCCTTCCTATGTACCCCCACACCGCACACCCGGATACCCTTGACGGTGTGACAGCAAGGCCTGGGATGTCCTGTTTTTTGACGTCATACGTGTTGAGAGTTTATTTAAGTGACCCTCACCTCTGGCCAGTGCCTAGAGGGCTGAACCTCATAATCATTTAAAAGCATCGGCTAACATGCTAAGCCCAACCCACGACTTAAGTAATGTCGCACAATGTGCAACCCTGTAGCCTACCATAAAGGTACCTTAGACGTAAAGAAATGAAGGTTTGGACCAACCTGGCAATTTATCAACTGTTTGAGCAGACCCTACAGTGATAGGTCTGACACACATTGTTAAAAGGGGCCTACCCCGGCGGGTGGCAATGCTGGTGGTACAGGCCCACCAGCAGTACTTGGCTTTCAGGCCATGGCACACACCCCTCGTAATCCTAAAATATTCTTCAGTAGACCAGGTACATTCACCATAGGACGCTTTCATAGGCCATGTTTTCCCGCTTTGGATGAACAAAACACTGACTCCTATTCTACTGTTCCAATCCCTGCCTGCTTCATTTGTTCCCTTATCTATTGCCAATCCCCTAACACGGCTTCCTACAGTGTTACCTAATGAATTTGTAATACAGGCCAAGGCATTTCTTTCGGCCATCTCATGAATCTCCAAACAGTTTGGAATTGGCCCAAATGTAAATGCTGACTCTAAGGCACTGAGTACTGACTTGCATATACCACCCGTATGTGTTCCCAATTGATCCGAAGCCTGTTAATGTTGTAAACTAAAAACGGCGGTCAACATCAGCCGCCTTATCCAACTGTATTCACCTGCAGGTGAGACCTACACAATCCGAGAACCTTTGCCATGGGCATCAACCGCAATTGTTAATCAGACTCACAAATTGATGGCCCTTCACCTAAGACCAAATGCATCACCTCCGGATCATTGGAAGCAGACTCCTTTGAGACTGTCCCGCCAGTCTCATCGCATAAGGAACATTGAAAGCGGACATTAAAACTTAAAATGGCGCTTAGCATAACACCAGATGCACTACCTCAGGGACACTGGATTCAGACCTACAATAGGGAGTGCCCTGCATAGCACTGGTCGCATCACATGAGGTAACATTGGAATCACCCAAAAGGAGAGTGCCTACCATGAGCAATACTTGAGGAGTTACGCACTCATTTTTCAATTGAGACCGCCTAGCTTCGCACCCGCTGCATAACATAGCACAACATAGTACACGTTGCCGTACTGGACAAAAACCTACCAAACCGGACCGTCTTTGTCGAGAGCGTATAACTGCACCCTCAAATTTACACGCAGATCATTAAAGTACCTCTATTTGAAACAGTTTTGGCAATGCCTCTAGATAAGAGGCGAATTTGTTAGTATGTCAGCACTTCACCATACAACTAACAGATTTGAGTCCTGCAATGGAACATAAGACGTGACTGTTAATTAGCCTGTTAGAACTTGTGTAAGGAAGGGAAGGATATGGTTCGATTCCAATGATAAAAGCGCGAAATCGCCACAAAGGTATCGGGGCGCTTCACATGAGCAGCCTGTAAGTTACGCAAGAACACGTCCATGTACTTTTTTGTGTGCGTGGTGGGATTTTGTCCATACTCACAGGATGTGTACGCCACCCCGAGGCTCAATCCCTGATTTCTAACCCCAAACTCGGCAGCTCTAGCCATCAAACAACATCCTCTCCCCCTTTACTAAATGCAATAGAAATATACAGGCTGCTTCCCACATAGTGCATGATCCGATTTTTCAGCTGCAAGTCAGGTTAAAATTGCACGCTCCCTCTGCATGCTTTATTCTTTTTTGAGTGTAGCCTATTTCTGTTCCCACCTTGCCATGCCCACACACGACTAGCTGAGCTAAACTAAAGTCAAGTTAAACACCTACCAACCTACACAATATTACCACTGCTCTGTCCCTTAAAAAACAGGCAATGCCAAAAACCTTTTCACCTTGTCTATATGTGATATTCTCCAGTGACCCGCACCTGCCTCGTTACCCCAACACCAAGATGGAAGGCAAACACGAAGCACGGTTTTAACCCATGATCCCACACATGTCCTTGATGCCAGGATGCCTGGCCTCCCACCAGACTCGAACCTGTTTCCCCCAGCGTCCGAGTCGGTCGCCATAGCCGCTACGCTACACCCTTCATGTTTCTTCAATTAAATATTAGCCTTATTTTGCTGCCCCAGAATATGCGAAGAGAACTATCTGAACAAAATCAATGGTTTTTATATAGCGCGGAATCGACCCGAAGGTATTGGAGCGCTTTACACGAACACCGGATTTTCATTACACATTTTTTATGGCACGGGGAGATTAAGTGATTTGCCCAGAGTCACAGGATGTGGACGCGACCTCGAGGCTCTAACTCAAATTTCCAGTACGAAATTCGGTAGTTTACGCCGACGGACCACCTCCCCGCCCGAATTGAACCTGAAAACAACCGTCCCTGGGTGGGCTCGAACCACTAACCTTACAGTTTAGCAGGCGAACGTGCTAACCGATTGCGCCACAACATTTGTATTAACCTTGAAAGTAAGAGTCTTCAGACCTTAACCATTAGGCCACAGTGACTCCGCATTGCTAGAGCCCTTGCACCCGTGTGCCGCTTGTTATTCTTTCCAATATTTCAGGGCTCCCCCATGCCAGATTACGCTGCATGCTCCTATTTCAGGGCCCCCATCATGCCAGATTACGTTGCATGCTCACCATAAATAACACGGGCGGAAAGGCAGCCTCTCACATCGCAGCTGACCGACACAGCTGTTCCCCTCGCGCTCAAACGCCCTCTCCGCCGACGAGCCCGACACCGGCACTGGTCATCCCGCGGGGGTGCTAAGGCAACCTCCATCAACGAAGCTTTAAACACGAAAACCATGCTTGCGTCTCGCCGCGATGACACTCGTGTCCTCCGCTCTCCAAACTGCCGATGAGCCGTACGTCGCTCGAGCTCTTCGTCGCCAGACCGCTCCCGAATCCGCCCATTAATCCTCCGATGAAAGACCTGAAAAACAAAGCAAACAAATAGTTAGCAGCCTTCCAGGGGCTGCGTCCGGATGCCTGAGAGCGCGGGACCAAGAGACCGCGTCCTGCGCTCCCCGGCCTTTTATCCTAGTACTGGGGGCAGGCCAGTTCTAACTGGCCTGTCCCTGCCGCCCCCTTGACCCGGAAGCACCTTAATTGCCTCCGGGCCGAGGGTTCCCCGCCGCCACCCAATCCCAGCCGCGACGCGCCCACCGCGTCGCTCAGACGCGGTGGACGCGCCGGGCCGGGCGAACAGGCGGGGGGGGTCGGTGCCCCGCCATATCTGCGGCGGGGCCGATACCGGCACCCGCCTTTCTCGAGTTAAATAAGCAGCTTTACACAACTTATCACACACAATGGTGAGTTAAAACATGGCCTCCATTTACAGCACATCTCCAGTGAAGGTTCGATGCCTGTCTCATGTATGAAAACAATGAAGCTATGGGGCAGGGAGGGACGGTTCACAACCCTCAACAAAATACACTTGTGGCCCTGAACTACAGGTTGTCATCCTGAGATCAAAGGCACAGGCAGAAGGCGCAGGTGCACAAACTTGACATAGGAAGTTATAACCTTTAAACCTGAAAAACTTCAAGAAAAATACACTAAAATGGTATATGCTGAAGGCAGTGTCACAGCCAAAGACAGACATCTCTAAAAAGATGTTTATCAATCAGACATACTTCAGCCTGCTTGCCGATCATGGCTGTGATGAAAATGACATGCTCAGTCTACATTTAATAAGTAAAAACAAAGCAGGTTGTTGTAGAGTCTGCGGTGCAGTGTTTTCGTGCTACGAGCCTTTCACTTTGGGAGCGACCCCCCCTCACCCCCCCCCCCCCCCCCCCACTATTGCATGAGTCCTTCGGTTCCACTGGTATTGAGTGCAAGGAGATCTAACAAACTCATTTGACAGTATGACTAGTAGTGGCACGAAGGACGTCGCACTAACCCCCAAGGTTCACTACTCGACTCCCTTCCAATGCACTCAAAGAAACTGAACCCAAACCCTCACCAACAACTGGGTCCGGCCGATGATTCACAGGGAGAGCCGGACTGTGTTGGCTCTGAGAGCCGAGGTGCGAGCCAAGCCGGAGGGAGAAGGATTATGTCAACACTGCAGAGTATTTTAGAAATGGCATCTCCTGTATATCATGTAAAGTATAACAGGCCTCTTTCAGGTGAAACAAGTTCTTATAGAACATCTGTGTGTTTTAATTGTAGTCCAATAAAGGAACAATGTTTACAACACACCAGCTGCAGTATTTAGCATATTCAGCTTTGCATACTCTATTTACACAATTCAAATCAAAACTACAGGTCCCAGAATGCAAATTGCCATGAGTTAAACTTCAACAATGACTGAAGGTGTCCAATGTGAAACCGGCCCCCTCAACAGCGATACTGGAGCTCCTTTTAGGTTACAACCAGTAGTCACCGAGGTATTACAAAGGTTATAAGACACAAAATCCCACTGCCACCTCTTTCAAAATGAAGTCAAACACTAATTCGAACAGGCTTCCACGAGCACTTTTGACATAATAAAGAACAAAATTCAGCTGAGTCTGCTCCACTGTTGTTGAGATGTGAGCATACACCCTCCTCCCCACCCCCACATCTGCTGTGGTGTCTCAAAACAAAGCCCCAAACACATTCATGCGATCGCTGACAAGTGGTTCTAGTCCCTCATTTTCAAGAAGAAATCTAAAATAGTTAAAGCTCAGAGGAGCGGCGGACTCCTGAATCCACCACCTCTCCTAAACTACATCTTAGCGCCGCATATTAAAGGGTGGTGGGTTCCCACCTTTGAAACGAAGTACGGCATTTTCCATCAACCCTAAAAAGAGAGGAGAGATGTCAAAATTCAAACCCATCACACTTTTTGCCTCTTCCAAAGTCCAGAGCTAAAATCCAGACAAAAAGGAGCAATGCTTTCTTCATTCCCTCCCCGAATCTGCACACTCCCCTTCCTGGGGCTCACTGATGCCCCAGGGACTACCACCTTCCTGGGGCTTATATAGTTCCCTGGGGACAACATCCTTCCAGGGGCTTTCTCTTTACACAATGTGGAGGGGCCACGCGGACCCCCCCCCGCAGCCCCAGGGGCCGCCACCTCCTTGGTATTAAATTTGAAATAATGCGGGGGCAGCAGGGACTCCCTCAAAGCCCACGGGACTGACACCTCCCCGGGGCTTATTTTAATGTGAATGGGGGGGCCGTGTGGCTCCCCCACAGCCCCAGTGACCACCACTTCCTTGGGGCAAAATCAATCAAAGCAGGGAGCCGTGCGGCCCGCCTACTGGAGTCATACATGGCCCTGGGGACTGCCACTCCCCAGGCCCGACTCCTGCTATGTCCCAGGGTACCCACCCCCAGGACATAGCGGTTTGCCATGGCTTGGTGGGAGCTTTACCACTCCCGCCAAACCATAGCAAATTGTGCTCCGCTTTCAGCAAGCTTGCTGAAAGCAGAGTGCAATGCTTTTACAGAGAGGGAGCTGCATGTTAGCAGCTCTCTCTCTCCAATAGCAATGCCAGCTCCTGTAGGAGACAGGGAGCCGGCAGTGACCACGGGGGCCTTGAGGCTCCCCTCATGGTCCCAAACAGAGTGGGTGCCCAGGCCATCCACCATTGAGGCCGGGTCCTGGGGGATGGGGTTCCGAGGCTGAAATCGGCCCGGGGAAGGGGGCTGCTCAGCCCCCCTCCCTGTAAATGTTTTTTTTTAAAGGCTGGGCCCCAGAGAATGTGGTCCCTGGGGCTCAAATTGGCCTGGGAGGGTGCTGCATGTCCCCTCCACCACTCATAAAAGGCATGGCCCTGGGAGATGGGGGTCACCAGAGTGATATTGGCCCAGGGAAAGGGGGCCATGTGGCCCACTCCCCTAATAAATAAATACATTTTAAAAAGGGACTAGAAAGTCACCGGAGGCCCCACCACTTTCTCCACCACTCTGTAGACGTGCCTTCTGGCCCACTACTGGTTGGGTGATGAATTCTCCTTGGCTGCTGAGGTTCATTGCGGGACAACAAGTCCACCTCTTACCTTCAGTGAGACCCACACAGTGGGATTAATTAGAGTTCTTCAGATGCCATGCCCCCTTTCTGCACCACTCTGCAAATGTATTTCCTGACACATTGCTGGTTGGGGGATGTTCCCTTGGCTCCGGAGGGTCCTTGGTGGCCAAAAAGCCCTCCTGTTACCTCCAGTAAGTCCAACACAGCGGGATTGCTGAGAGCTCTTCAGAGGGTATGTCCCTTTCTCCACCACTCTGCAAACGCGCCTCCTGGTATACTGCTCATTGGGGGATGAAGTCCCCTTGGATGCTGAAAGGTCATTGCGGGCCAACAAGCCCTCCTGTTACCTCCAGTAGGTCCCCACACAGCATGATTGCTGAGAGTACTTCGGGGGCAACACTCCCTTTCTCCAGCACTATGCAAAAGCACCTCTTGCCCACACTGCTGGTTGGGGGTTGAAGTCCCCTTGGATGCTGAGAGTCCGTGGGGCCAGCAACCCCTCCCGTTACCTCCAGTAAGTCTCACAGAGCGCAATTTCTGAGAGGACTTTGGAGGCCATACCCCTTTCTCTACCACTCTGCAAACACATCTCCTGGCAAACTACTGGTTGGGTGATAAAGTCCCCTTGGCTCTCGAGTGTCCTTGGGGGCCAACAAGCCTCCCTGTTTCCTCCAGTAAGTCCCACACAGTAGAATTGCGGAGAGGTCTTTGGAGATTACACACCCTTTCTCCATTACTCTGCAAACGCACCTATTGGCACACTGCTGGTTGGGGGAGTAAGGCCTCTTGGATGCTGAGGGTTCTGGAGGGTCCAAAAGCCCTCCTATTGCCTCCAGTTAGTCCGACACAGCAGGATTCCTGAGAGCTGGTTGGAGGTCCCGTCCCGTCCCCTTTCTCTACCACTCTTCAAAGGTGACTACTAGTTAAAAAGCCATATAAATTCACTTAATAAACCAAATGTTACAGGGACATTATAGTTAGGAAATAGAACACATCCACTCATTCACCCATGCAAGCACGCACACACCAACACAATAACTCACATACCCATTCACACATCCCTACAAGCACTCACACATTCGCTCATTCACCCATACAACCATTTACACAGACACTCACTTTTCAATACAGCCACACATACACTGGCTCACTTAACTAAACACCAAACCAAACACCCACTGAAAGAGCCACTCACTAACCTACATAGTCACTACACACCCAGTTACCCACCAAAGAGCCACTCACACCACTACTCACTCAACCATACAGTCACTGACTAGGCCTGGGCAAAAATTTCGTTCCGTTCGCGGAAATTGCGATATTTTGACATTTTTGCGTTCCGCGGAGAGCGCGAAAATGTCAAAAATTCCGGTTTCCGCAGCTTGGCGATAATTTGTTTCTTGCTCGCGCTGTAAAATGATACATTCTCGCGCGCGCGCGATCGCCTTACCTGAATCCCTGCGTTCGCCGACAAGTTTTCTTGATCCGGTCGCGTTCTCCATGAGATGTTGTATTGTTTTTAGCCATTTGCGCTGTCTCGCGACAGTTCGCGCCCGCAGTGACGTCATGCGTCGCGCGATCACGTCTTTCTTCTCGCGATCATGCACCGCGAGAACAACTCAAAACAAGATGGCCGCGCCCGCAAGCAGCCACATGGGTAAGTTGGCGACCCGCAACCATGCAGAAAATCGCGCGAACATGCCGGAAAAAAACTTCCGCATCTTCGCGATATTTCTGCTTGTTTGCGATAATTTTAAACATTCTCGCGATAATTTGCGAAGGTTAATTCCGCAAATTCCGCCCACCCCTATCACTGACACACACACTCACTCACCAATACAGCTACTCACACAACATCTCTACCACCCACGTATATGCTCATGCAGCCACTCACACACCTATAGACACAAGAATACAGTCACACAGCCATTCACATAATATATCCTAGAAGTAGTATCACTCAGTAGTAGTGCACCTTGTATACTAATTTAACTTTTGCAGTAGGTTACTATAAATGTCTAACACCCATCAACTCTTAAATAAACACTTACACTCACTTGATGATGTCATCAGCAATTTCATTTGAGATGTCATGAGTGATGCCACTGACCATGTCATGAGTGATGTAATATGGGAGGTCATTAGCAGTGCCTTGCAGGGCATAGTTATAACTGCTGAATTCCAATGATTTTGTTCGAGGGAAATCTGAGCTGAATTATAACTTCCCTGTAACCTTTGTTTTTTTCAGTGAAAAAAATATATATAATTATATAGGTGGCTATGGATTTTTGGGAGGCAAGGGGATTTTTAGGGTTTCAGGTGGGTATGGGTTTTGGTTGGCAAGAGCAATTTTAGAGTTTAGGGTGTGTGTGTGTTTTTGGGTGGCAGGGATAGTTGTAGGATTTAGGGTGGATATGGGTTATGGATGGCAAGAGAAATTCTAGGATTTAGGGTGGGTGTGGGTTTTTGGCTGGCAAGAATAATTTTAGAATTTAGGGTGGGTGTGGGCTTTTGGGTGGTAAGGATATTATTAGGGTTTAGGGTGGGCACGGGTTTTGGGTGTAAAGTGTAATTTTAGGGCTTAGGGTGGATGTAGGTGGCATGGGTAATTTTAGGATTTAAGGTGGGTTTGGATTTTTGGGTGGCAAGAGCAATTTTAGAGATTAAGGTGGGTATAGGTTTTAGGTGGAGAGAGTTTTTTTAGGATTTAGGTGGGTGTGGGTTTTTGGGAGGTAAGTGTGTAGTTTTAGGTGGGTATGGGTTTTTGGCTGGCAAGTGTAATTTTAGAATTTAGGGTGGGTATGGGTTTCTGGGTGGCAAGGGTAATTTTAGAGTTTAGGATTGGTATGGGCTTTTGAGTGGCAAGGGGAATTTTAGAGTTGAGTGTGGGTTTTTGGGTGGCAAGGGGAATTTTAGGATTTAGGGTGGGTATAGGTATTTGGGTTATAAGGGTATTTTGTAGGGTTAAGGCTGGGTATGGGTTTTTGAGTGGCAAGTTTGTTAGGGTTTAGGGTGGGCATGGGGTTTTGGGTGGCAAGGATAATATTAGGGTTTAGGGCGGGTATGGGGTTTTGAGTGGCAAGGGTATTTTTAGTGTTTAGGGTGGGTATGGGTTTTTGGGTGGCAGGGGTAATTTTAGGATTTAGGGTGGGTGGGTTTTTGGGTGGCAAGGAAAATTTTAGAATTTAGTATTTAGGATGGGTGAGGATTTTTGGGTGGAAAGGTTATTTTTAGGGTTTTGGGTGGGTATGTTTTTTTGGTAGTAAGGGTAGTTTTAGGGTTTATGGTCGGTATGGATTTCTATAAATATTATAAAAAATGTACAAATATAAACATAAGGATGGAATATTTGAAGGTTGTCATAAAAGGTGGTCAACAGCATTAGACAAGATCATATTTTTTATATCTCTACTTCATAGACTTGCACCTTAGCTGAGCAATCTGATTGTATAAAAAACACCTTATTGAACTGTAACTTAAAATTTCCTTTATTTCAGGAAGATGGGAGTCTGTCCATCTGGCTTCTGGAATACTAAGATGAAAGATGAGATTTTCAATAATATCTCCAGAAGAACTTAAAATACTTGCACTTTATTTAGGAATAGCACTTTAATACTTAGTGTAGAGTAACAACCTATGTGTCCAACAGGACTCAGGTAAATTTTATTATTTATGTGGAAGGAGTTTTATATTCAAATATGTATGATTAAGGTTTAGGTATTGCAATTTAATTTATTCATTGGGGCAGAGGATTAAAAAATCACTGGAGACTTCAGGGTATATTTACAAGACTTGCCGCTAAGCAAATTTGACGTTGCTTAGTGGAAATCTTTTTACTGCTGACTATCTCTGATATTCATTGCCATGTAAGCGACGCATTGCAAATACGTCGCTACATGGCTATAGTATCAGTTAGTTGCGGCGAAAACTGCAGCTAACACTACCGTCAAGGCAATAAAAATGTTTACGTTAGCAAGAGAAAAGTGACGAAAGACCAATTAGCGGAAACAAATTCACGTTAATCAGTTCAACGTCACTCATACCCTATCAATCCACCTCTAATGAAAAGAATAAAATAAAAACAATGGAATGCAGAATGAAGCAGCACAGATCAACAACCCCCCAAACAACTCAACAGCCAGGATGCCCACATAGAGTCCTAAGGGAAGAGGAAACGCAGGATCAGGGCCTCATATATGAAAAATGGTGTATCGCTGGGGAAAAACAGTGATGCAGCACTTTCCATAGCGCCCTCCTTGTGACACCATGGTGGCCGAAGCCTGAGGCGCGGAGAGTCCCCAGGGCCCGGAGGCCCCACTGGGCCTGAGACCCAGGGTGGGAGATGCCTGTGCATTAGAGTTTCTGCAGCCTGACGGTGGAGATGGTCCATGTTGGGCACGAGCCTGATGGCCGTGGCAGTAGACATTGAAGCGTCGGCAATCGCCCTTACCTGGTGGCGTAGTCTGGCAGGTAGCATGGAGACATGTTGCTGACCTGTGTGAGAAGACAGGCCGGTACCCCTTGAAGCAGTGATCAGTATTGCTCTCCTGCGCAATGACGTGAGGAGGTCTGCGTTGCAAAACATGCACCACCACTACACCGGGGTGCACGGTAGGGAATGCCAATGGGGACCTGGGCCTTTCTGCATCACAGGCTGGATGATGTTGCGATGGCTGACCCTGTGGAGGATGAGGCCCCTGAGCTTTGCTGAACTTGTGTCATGGGAGTGCCGCAACTTCACGCCTAAGGGGGCCCTGTTGCATCACCTGTATTGGGAGGTTGCCCAGTAGACTTGGCGGCGACTGCTGTACCCAGGATTGTGAAATATGGCCTGGCTCCTGCTGGCTGAGTCACAGATTTTGAGAGAGTGCTGCAGATTGATCCACGGTGTCCATGTCCAGGTGAGGAGAAGGTGGGGTGGGGATTGGTGGAGGCCTGGGTGTTGACTCAGGAGCAGGCCTTGTTCCTGTGGGTAGTGCACAACATGCCCTTGGGCATGCTGCCTGATCTGCCCTCACTCACTGGGGCACTGGGGAACACAGAATCTAGTTGCCACTGTTAGCTCGGAGGAGGCGACCGGGTGGTGTTGCCTTTCCTCGCCGCCTGGTAGTGAGATCTTGGGTGCATGGGGGATTTCCAACGGTGCTGCCTGAATGAAGATTCCTGGCTAGTATAGAACTGACTGGAGGAGAGGGGCTTGCTGACTGCAGTGCACCACTTGTCATACATAGTGCCTGGGCATCTGGCGCAATGATGTCCCACCTGCAGACGGGGGCAACGTCAACATTTGGCTGCTGCTCCCTATAGGTGAACCGAGTGGCTGGGGTTCACTGTCCGGTGGGGCAGGTGACAGAGGATACCCTGGACCCCAAACTGGACTCTGTACTAACTGTGGTACCTCCCTAGAACAAGTGTTGAAATATCGCGCACTCCCGTTTAATCTCGGAGTATGTTGAATTTTAACAAGTAGTGGCGTGCTGCTAGAGGAGCGACCCCTAAACCAAGGTCGAAGAAATAACAAGAGTTGCACTATCCCATCCAGGGTGGTGTCCCTCTATGCGCACAGCGTTGTGGGGTAACAAAGTTACCAATTTTCGTTCTGGTTAAACCAAAGTTCATTTATTCATGATTAGAAATTAGAAATTCATTGTTCCGTGTAACAAATTATCACATGTTGTGTCAACAAAGGTGCTGGTGGATATCCTCTATGCATTTCGGGTAAAACCCTTCATCAGGAGGAATCCTGTAAACAAAAACAGGAGATAATGTTGCATGTCCCCTCATAGGATTTAACTTCCACTTACAAATTAAAGCGTTAACAAAGTTAAATAAGTGAAAACATGTACCATCCAAGATATCAAGCTTCAAAAAGTGCACGAAAGCATATCAAGAAACGCTGTTAAGGAGAACTACAAAGGCATATTAGAAATTGCACCCAAGCTATCCGGTGTCTTTTTTGAAAATTTCCGGCGTGTGAATCGTGCTGTGAAATAGATACGGTGATAGCGGCGTGTTAAATAGATACGTGAATGTTATATGAAATATGCGTGCCGAGATCAAGTGAGATAGTCCAACACGTGTACAAAGTAAAGCATGCAGTGTTAGCAACATAAGCCATAAGATAGAACCACGCACCAAAGTCGATTGAGATCGTGACAGTTACCTCAGTTCACCCGTTCGAATGAGCATATCCAAACTGCTCTGATCCGAAAAACCGTTAGTAAGCGTGTAGCCATGTTAAGTATGCGGATAGTGAACAAAGAAAGAAGACTCTAATAGTGGCGGCCATCTTAGAATAGGAAACATATAAATTGTCAGAACATGACAAAAAGCAATAAACAATGACTCGACAAGAAAACCGAGTTAGTACAATGTAACCAAGGCAAAGTACATAAAAGTTGAGATAATAAGTTGTGGTCACCAATGTAAGATAAAAGCTAAAAAACGGTGTTGGAAAAAATTAATTAATTAAATAAATAAAGTTGTAAAAAATCAAATCAAAAAGAAACATGGATGGAAAATACATGTAAGCAGAAAGGTTGAAGATGGGTAAAGAAACAGTGGAGAAAAAACAATAACATTTTAAACATGAAAAGATATATATGAGCTTTTGGGCATTCTTGTAGGCAACAATTCAAAGTCAAATAAAGCAACTCAGTTCGAGACGATCATTCAGTCCAAGGGGTACCATGGAGTTCATTTTGTAAATCCAAAAGGTCTCTCTTTGAATCAGAAATTTTCTGTTGTCACAACCTTCCCTTAGCGGAACTGTTTCACACACTAGGAAACGTAATTGACTGACGTTGTGTTTGTGTTCATTGAAGTGTACTGCTACTGTCGAATTGAGATTGTTGTTGCGGATGTTGCTTTTGTGTTCGTTTAATCGGGTTTTCATTTTCCTTTCGGTTTTGCCAATATAAGGCAAGCCGCATGGGCACTTCAACATGTAAACAACATTTTTGGAATCACAAGTTGCAGAAACGAAAAGTTTTATGTTGTGACCTTTAGTTGGATGTTGTATGTTCGTGCCTGTAATGATGTTATTACAATTCCCACAATTGTGGCAAGGTATAGTACCCTTGTATTCAGAAAATGGCTGTGAGGAGCTTGTTGATTTTAATACCTCCATGAAATTTCTACTCCTTTCGTAGGCGAACAGTGGTTGCTGCGAAAAGATCTGATTGAAGTCAGATTCCATTTGTAGTAAAGGCCAATGTCTGAGAATGGATTTCCTGATGTTAAAACTTTCTGTTGAGAATTTTGTAACCATAACCATTCTCGTAGCTGTATCTGAGGCTGTTGGTTGTTTTTCCAACAACGTTCCCCTTTGTTTATTGGACGATGTCGTTTTAGAGAAGGTTTTCATCAACCTTCTCTAAAACGACATCTACCATTTTCCCAATTTCTCAGGATAAAGAGAATCATCTCTGAACCCCAACAACTAACCCAACAAACCTTGGAAATGGAACGACGCTTTGTAAAGCGAGGTTATCCATCACAAATACTGACAACAGCCATTGACAAATCGTCCAATAAACAAAGGGGAACGTTGTTGGAAAAACAACCAACAGCCTCAGATACAGCTACGAGAATGGTTATGGTTACAAAATTCTCAACAGAAAGTTTTAACATCAGGAAATCCATTCTCAGACATTGGCCTTTACTACAAATGGAATCTGACTTCAATCAGATCTTTTCGCAGCAACCACTGTTCGCCTACGAAAGGAGTAGAAATTTCATGGAGGTATTAAAATCAACAAGCTCCTCACAGCCATTTTCTGAATACAAGGGTACTATACCTTGCCACAATTGTGGGAATTGTAATAACATCATTACAGGCACGAACATACAACATCCAACTAAAGGTCACAACATAAAACTTTTCGTTTCTGCAACTTGTGATTCCAAAAATGTTGTTTACATGTTGAAGTGCCCATGCGGCTTGCCTTATATTGGCAAAACCGAAAGGAAAATGAAAACCCGATTAAACGAACACAAAAGCAACATCCGCAACAACAATCTCAATTCGACAGTAGCAGTACACTTCAATGAACACAAACACAACGTCAGTCAATTACGTTTCCTAGTGTGTGAAACAGTTCCGCTAAGGGAAGGTTGTGACAACAGAAAATTTCTGATTCAAAGAGAGACCTTTTGGATTTACAAAATGAACTCCATGGTACCCCTTGGACTGAATGATCGTCTCGAACTGAGTTGCTTTATTTGACTTTGAATTGTTGCCTACAAGAATGCCCAAAAGCTCATATATATCTTTTCATGTTTAAAATGTTATTGTTTTTTCTCCACTGTTTCTTTACCCATCTTCAACCTTTCTGCTTACATGTATTTTCCATCCATGTTTCTTTTTGATTTGATTTTTTACAACTTTATTTATTTAATTAATAAATTTTTTCCAACACCGTTTTTTAGCTTTTATCTTACATTGGTGACCACAACTTATTATCTCAACTTTTATGTACTTTGCCTTGGTTACATTGTACTAACTCGGTTTTCTTGTCGAGTCATTGTTTATTGCTTTTTGTCATGTTCTGACAATTTATATGTTTCTTATTCTAAGATGGCCGCCACTATTAGAGTCTTCTTTCTTTGTTCACTATCCGCATACTTAACATGGCTACACGCTTACTAACGGTTTTTCGGATCAGAGCAGTTTGGATATGCTCATTCGAACGGGTGAACTGAGGTAACTGTCACGATCTCAATCGACTTTGGTGCGTGGTTCTATCTTATGGCTTATGTTGCTAACACTGCATGCTTTACTTTGTACACGTGTTGGACTATCTCACTTGATCTCGGCACGCATATTTCATATAACATTCACGTATCTATTTAACACGCCGCTATCACCGTATCTATTTCACAGCACGATTCACACGCCGGAAATTTTCAAAAAAGACACCGGATAGCTTGGGTGCAATTTCTAATATGCCTTTGTAGTTCTCCTTAACAGCGTTTCTTGATATGCTTTCGTGCACTTTTTGAAGCTTGATATCTTGGATGGTACATGTTTTCACTTATTTAACTTTGTTAACGCTTTAATTTGTAAGTGGAAGTTAAATCCTATGAGGGGACATGCAACATTATCTCCTGTTTTTGTTTACAGGATTCCTCCTGATGAAGGGTTTTACCCGAAATGCATAGAGGATATCCACCAGCACCTTTGTTGACACAACATGTGATAATTTGTTACACGGAACAATGAATTTCTAATTTCTAATCATGAATAAATGAACTTTGGTTTAACCAGAACGAAAATTGGTAACTTTGTTACCCCACAACGCTGTGCGCATAGAGGGACACCACCCTGGATGGGATAGTGCAACTCTTGTTACCTCCCTAGAACAAACATACACTCCCTTTAAGGGCCACATAGACAAAATCACAGTCGACTTCACCTTGGACCACCCAGATCATCACAAGCTGACTTACAAGGTACAAGAGTACAAGACATTGAGCAAGAACTGGCCAAAGTTCCCCCGATTAGCCTGAGCACAGAGTTGGAGGTGCAGTAGCTAATGGCACATGTGAAGTCACTGGATAGACCAGTGGAGGATGTGGGGGGCCGCTCCTAGAGTAACAATGTGAGGGTGTTGGGTCTACCCGAGGGAGCAGAAGGGGCTGATGCAGTGGCATATACTGAGACATGGTTGTGTGACCTACTGCCAGCAGGTGCACTCTCCCCATTCTTTGTTGTGCAGTGGGCCATTGAGTGCCAGTTGAGTCGTCCGCTGCCAGGGACAGGTCCTAGACCATTTCTCTTCTGCCTCCTACAGGGATTGTGACGCTGTTTTGAGGAAGGAACACAAGCTGGTGTAGGTGAAAGTAGATAATGCCAGTCATTTTTTCCCCTAACTATGCCATGGGATTGCAGAGGAAGAAGGGCTCATCTCTTGTGGTTGAGTGATGACTCAGAGAGTTGGGTATTAAATAGTCCCTCTTCTACCCGTAAAGGCTATGAGTGATCTCAGATGTTGACATGCAAATCATTGACGCCGCTGAACAGGTCTGGACCTGGCTGCAATCTACTTGTCGCCAAGTGCTACTGACAAGGAGTGAAGGGTCTGTGGAACAAGCTATCATTCATTGAGCCAGTCCCCCACCACAACTACAAGCCACCCCCAATCAGTAGCAGGTTATACAAGAGAGGCAGAAGGCGCTGCATGCAGAGGCGACAATGCACAATCACACTCCGAGACAGGATCCTGGCACTTCCCCTGAATGTTCCGCCAGCAACGTGGGCTCCACTGCGACGTGGTCATCTGGTGCGGAGTCCGTGCAGATCCCAGATGTGACTCCTTAGACAGCAGATAACCTATTTTAATGTTGACTGGTTGCGCGTTGCTTCTTCCACGGTTACATAGAGATCCGTAGATGCTTACAACATGCGTTGCATGACTTGGATAGTGGGTACTCCATTGTTCATGCCAGGATTGCAGCCAGGTTGCGTTTTATAGCTTCCATTCTTTGCCAGGCAAAGCACATTTCGTGAGTCAATAATATCAAGCCAATGTGCCACTTTACTCATTTTCTTGTCAACTGCTTGCCACTTCGACACAATGAAAACACCTACTGCTATGTTGTTTGACACCTAGGGAACTCTCTGTTTGGCATGCATGCAAAGTTCATAAAAGGCAAATGGAGTGTTGCAACAAAGGATAAACATAGCTCTAAGTTTACGTTGAAGCCAGGAGTCTCTCTGGTGCCAGCAGATCGTCACCAGTGTGAACAAGTATTGGAAATGCCAATAGGTCTCGCCTATGCAAAAGCTATTGGCTTTGTCAATTTGTTTTAGCCATGTTATACAGCATTGTGCAGAATGCCTGAAAGTTAACGGAAAAAACAATATAATGTGTTTAGCACAAGCCGCGCCATATCGCTCTTTCCTTTACTATCAGCGATACTGAACATCAGCCTGGCAGCTGTTTAACACGGTTGAACAGAACATTGAAAAAGCCAATAGCTCTTTGTAGGTGAGACCTATTGCCTCTGCCAATGTTTATTTTATCAGGCTTTACACACAGCAGTGAGTGCATAGACCCACCACAGCAAAGCATTTCAAGTAGGTGGACTTGTGCTGCTCAATCCCCTCGAGACATGTTGTAATAGTCACTTTAGTATTGCTCCCTCATTCCATGGTTATTCATCCTGCATTTACAGATGTGTTTGGAGAAAATGAATGTTTGTAATTGTTTGTGTGTGGGCATTTCCTGCCCCACAGCCAGATGCCAAAAGGGTGTGTGTGAAATACATTTGCTGGCACTTATCTGTGGACGCAGCTCGATGTTCTTTTTAAAAATAAAACAAAATTGTCCTCATAACACCATAACTACTACAGATTCAGGCTATGTTATATTTGTGTAGTATGACCATCAGCCAACTGCATTTGCAATTGTCCTAGCTCTCTTATATTGGCTGAAGACCAATACCCATGCGCTTGGATGAAATCATAGAACTTTCATCCCTCTTAATCCGGGATATCGCTCCATCTTTTATATTCGGCTGATATTGTACCCGCTTTAGCTGGAGTACTTCCAATATCCAATCTACAGGTCCGATGAACTGCTTTTAACCAACTCACTGCAGTGGGAGGGCTTTTGTCCAACCA
Organism: Triturus cristatus; assembly: GCF_964204655.1. Lineage (NCBI taxonomy): Eukaryota > Metazoa > Chordata > Amphibia > Caudata > Salamandridae > Triturus > Triturus cristatus. The sequence continues at coordinate 401,805,286 of NC_140588.1, read as the reverse complement.
ATCTATACATAACTCTCTTTTGGCCAGCAATACTAGGTAGAACAGCAAATATCGCTGAGATTTACTTAGAAGACACCTTGTTGTAGTATCAACCCCCCAACAAGACCAGCACAGAAGTCGTCTTAATGTTTGTTCCCATCATTTCTGATATGACACTGCTCACGAGTTCCCAGAATCTTTCAAGCATTGAACAAGTCACAAAAGCATGTTTATCGTTTGCTCCAAGAAACACACATCTTCTACATTTAGGGGTAGGGGTCGGATCCTTTACAAATCTGGCAACCTTCTGAGGTGTCCAATACAATCCATTCTGGGTGAAATAATGATTTCTCTTTAAGTTAGCAGATTAACTGTAGAGTGTAGACATTTAAAGGATATATGCCACAGATAGGACATTTTCTTGCCCTGGTATCATCTTCTCCCATAACTTCTGTGGTACTGGCAATCTCCTATCCTCTGCATCTAATAATTTGCAGTATGTCATGGTAACTTCTGTGCTTTTAGGTTTCACATCTTGCATAGGGGATTCTTCCTCCGAGGTGTTGTTCCATTCTCGGATATCACTTTTATACCAAGAAGAATGCTGAATATACTTGAATCTTGATAGGGAGCCCCCTGTCCTAACATTGAGTATTTCTCGAGGTATGAAACCCTGTTCTGTAAATATCTCTCCCCCAGGTGACTATCCCTGTCCTCCTCAGGGGGAGGCTTAAACTATCCAACATACATCCAGGCTTGCCAGGAGAATCCCAAATTGGTGGGAACTCTGAGTAATAGCTTATCTCCAACGTTTTCCTAATGTTGCCCCAAAAAGTAAGTCCAGCTCTTAACACCTTTAATAGCACTTTTTTGAAGAATTTCAGGGCTCCAAACTTATAAAGAAACGCCCTAGCTCCCCATTCTGCGGTTATTTCTGCCAACATCCTCCCCCATGATGAACTGTCTGGAGTCCCAAAAAGCATCCTGCAGTTCTTAAATTGAAAGGCCATGCAATACAGGTTCAAATCTGGAAGCTCCAGGCCTCCTTTCCTCACTCTCTGCCTCAACTTCTTCCAGGGAAGACTGGCTCCCACCCGAACCCCTAATAAAACTGGTGAACTTCCCCTGTAGTTTAGCTAAAGCCGTTCTATGGAATGCTAGTGGAATGCCAGTAAAAAGTTATCTCAGTTTAGGTAGTATTGACATTTTAATCAAATTTACTCGCCCATAGATTGTTAAGGGTATGTTCCTCCATCTAGTAAGCTATAGCTCAACCACCTTTGCCACCCTTCCTTAAGTTAAGAGTTGGAAGAATCTCCAAAGACTGTACTATAGAGATACCTAAGTACTTAATCTCTGACTTAAACTCTCCACCCCAATTATTTATATCCCAGTACATAATCTCTGACTTTGATGTATTAACTAATTATCCTGATAGCGTCCCAAACTCCTTTGCCAACTTCTCTACTCTTAGAAGGGTCTGGGCGGGATTCAAAGTATACAAGTCTATCTTATTTTCAAAGTGCTTCCAGGTAAAAGGAGTTACTTAATGGTACCTTCTGAGCAAATGGGCAAATGGCTCGATATAGATATCGAAGAGTAGGAGAGAGAGAGGAAATCCTTGCCTTGTATCTCTACTGATTTCGAAGCTCTTTGTCAATACCCTATTTAATAAGATTTGAGCAAACGTATTCATATACAATTTCTGAAGAGTTATGATAAAACATGAGCTAAAACCAAATATCACCAAAGCATTCTAGAGATACGCCCAACACACTCTATCAAACGCCTTACCAGCGTTGATTGCAGCAACTGCCAACGGGATAGAATGTGTTGTGACCAAGTCTATTGATGCGATTAACTGTTGAGTTCAGCTGGATGTTCTGCAGATATTTCGAAGGGGAGCCTAAAAAACAGCTTGTTGCCCCTGGTGCCAGAGCTTAACAGAATGACACTGATAGGGTTGCTGCTCTTCCTCATGCCTGCAGGCTGGGCTAACTGATCCTCTTAATAGACAGGCTTCTCTTTCGCAAGTCAGACAGATTTACAAACTTCAAGGAAAATCGAGACCGGAATCCCGGCCACAAATAGAATTGGCATGACTCGTTCTGCAAAAAATAGACTCAAAACAAGCCCACTCCTAATAAAATGACGAGGAGCATTTCAGAGAGCTAGCACATATTGCTGCATCTTAGTGCTTTTTTCGGCAGGCAGAAGGGACCATCAAGCAATGACGGGGAAGAGCGCAGGAGCAGCAACATGGAGAAGGGGTGCTTTTCACAACAAATGTATTAGCTGCTCCTAGTGCGACGGAGGGTAGGTCAGTCATGCAGTGTGGCCACCGCCGGTTAGTCGGTAGTGTTGCTTGTGAGTATCCCGTGACTCTGAGGTTCTGCCCCCCCCACCTGCTAATATGGTCCCTACTCAGGAGGAACCTTGTGGCAGTTGGTGTATTTTGGTGAGGGCATGGTTACAATTTTTGTACACATATATACATACCATTCCTCTATGAAGAGAGCAAATAGGGTATCTAAATCCTGACGAAATGCCACGATCTTTATGACACACTAGACATGAAACATGTTGACCATTATCCTGACTCATAACACTTGATGAGACCATTAACAATATCTCTATGCAAGCCTCACAGGTTTTTAATCATGATATGGAACCCACTAAATAATGTGAATACAGCAAGTTCCTATAGTTATTTTGAACTTTATCCACCCCACCCTCTACTCATTAGTGTACATACACCACTGTTCCCACACACACCCACCTCATCTACCGCTGAATCCACATGGAAAATATCTTCGACAAAGAGCCCCCCTGGGGGGCCCGTTGGGCATTTCAGCGCCGGCCCAATGAGGAGCTGCCCTATGATGAAGCATGACACCCTCCTGGGGTGCCTAAGGGCCCTTACTCCTTATAGGAGTTTTTCCCCCACTTCCGTTCGAATTCCTGAACTGATCTCGCTCCTACTGTTAGACACAGCACAGCTCATGATTGCTAGGTGCTCCTTGGTCACAGCAGTTAAAAAAAGAGAAACAAATAAAACAAGCATCTGCAATGCAATAGGTCTAGCATTTGCGACAGAGCTGTTGGCATTGTAAATGACAATGTCTTTTACTTATGTATTGTGGTTTGGAGTGTAGTGGATGTGTGTGTTGTGTAGTGGAATTATGTGGGTTTTATTGGAATAGTTAGTTGTGGAATTATCTGGGGTGGAATTGTGTAGTGTATAGTGCATTTGTGTAGGGGAATTATGTGGAATGGTGAGTAGATGGGGTGAGAGCTGCACAGAATAGATAGAAAGGAAGACAGAGATAAGATAGGAAGTGGTGAATAAACTTGAGACAGAGGAGCAGAAAGTGTGTTAGAAAGAGAGAAAGAAGGGGAGAGCAGGCTACAGACACATACAGAGCACCTGTGTACGCAGAAGACACCCTGTGAAGAGGAGGATAAGGTGGATTTGAGGGAAGTAAACCTTGAAAAGGTATGGGAAGAAACGGTGCTTGAAGACCTGAAGTTAACCATATGAGAGAGGCAGGAAGGGTATGGGACTCCTGTTCCACCAATGGAAGCTACACCCGTGGAAGCATGCATGAAGCACTACAGCTATCTCAGAATTCAGATGTTTCCATCAGAACTGGCTCCCTTGCCAGTACCATCTGCTGCAGGTCAGTCACTTCATAGTCCGCACTCACAGTTTGTCAATACATACAAAACAGCTCTGGGTTCAGTGCTGAACCTTTCTTTTTCTGGAGACCACGAGAGCACACCCACCATTTCTCCTTCCATAAGGACAGAGGGTCAGCTGATAGTCCCTTCTCCTTCCTGCGCGGGATGAAACAAGTGAATAAATAACATACTTTCCTGAGTGGAAGTAAATGACAGCTTTTTAATGGTTTTGTGGATGCTTTCCATCTGTGGCTTATAGGAAATGCATATTTTATTATGTCAATGTGCCTTTCTTGATGAAGGAAGTGGGGCTATGACATTCACATACAGAAAAACACACGTTTTCCTATGGAGCTTAATTGATTAAAATTATAGGTATGTATGTGTTAGTTTGAGGACATATTTGAATAGTGGATATTGTTGTTGTGGACTTGGGTGTCTGGTCAGAAGACGATGCACTCTTTGTAACTTAGTAAACAGCTCTGATCTTCGTGTTTAGCTTCACCGTGCATGTAAGTATATGCACATGGACACGCAGCAAGCTATACTGTTTCTTCCGATCCACACTTCATGCTGGTGTATGGTTTTAATTGAAACAGAAATACCATATGAACAGAACCATCTGTGCAGTGGAAAGATTATATTCAGTATTTTTGCCTATTTACGTTTCTGTGTGACATGATGTTGAAGTGAAAAAAAATTGTGGTCTAGACCCTTACGCACTATAGGGGCATATTATCAAGGGCCGGCGATAAATATCGCAAAGCGCGCTTAGCGCTTGCATATTTATCGCCGGCTATCTCTGGAATTTATCGCCCGGTTAGCGCGTTATCAACAACACGCATCGCAGAGGCAATACAAATTTCAGAGATAGTTGGGATGTCGCCGTTTTGGTGGAAAACAGCGATATCCTCGATGATAGGGCCTGTGGTCTTAGCCACACAACCCACCCCCTATGATAGGTATGCCTTAGTTATGAATTTAACAGACGTTAGATTCCTGCGTTAAGGCATACTTAACGCGATTTTATATATCGCTAACCCTCCTTGATAATATTGCGAAGCTGCCATCGCGATATTATCCCATGTTGTTTTCACAGTCACGCCTCTTTTGCCTCTCATTATCGATGCGAGGCGAGGCGTGTGAAAAAGGGGCGATACGTCAAGGAATCACGCGCTAGCATGCCCTTGATGATAATGCGATAATATTATCGCCGCTTTTCGCCCGAAAACGGGCTCTAAAGCGGCAATAATATTATCGTCGCCCCTTGATGATATGCCCCTACTGTGAGATGTATTAAGTGTAATGTATACGTCACTGGCAGGCAAATGGTTCCTGGATCTATATTGACGCATAACCCCTATATACTGTTAGTGTAGTACTCTTTTTGTCTGATACTAAACGTGTATATGCCGCCATGAAGGATATACAGAAATAAAGGAATGTACCCAACTTATGTGGTTCAGAGGCAATCTACATACTGCAGCCAATCAATGTGAGCTCAGTGATTCGTTAATTATTTTCAAAGGATTTCCCATTGAGAATCGCAAACAAAACATGCTCAAAAATGCATACTGAATTGTGATGCACTTCGCAATTACTTTCACACTTATATAGCACTTGCTGCCACTGGTGCTGCCCAAAGCACTATAAACTACCCCCAAAAAATGAAAGCAGACGGATACTTGTACTGTTGACATAGTGATTGCGTAGATTTACTTCGGACATGTTGGAGTGTGTTCACGTTGCTCTTGTGGTGTTGTGAAGCTGCAGCAGTGTACGGATGAAAAGATATGTCAGATGAACAGGTTTTTAGCAGAGTGTCTTCGACATAGCGGTTAAGAGCTTCGCTGTGTGAGTGTGCATTTATGACTGCTTAGGTACGTTAATGTAGATGATTTGTATGAAGATCAAAGATGTTCTAGAATGATGGTGTGGTGAGCAATCAGCACTGCTTAGTAATGGAGCAGTTAGTGCTCCGATCCAAGAAGGTAAGCGAATGGGGTCTCTGAGAGCAGAGGAGACCAACACTGATCGGAACAAGCCCACATAGCAGCCCTACACTACCCCGCCCCCTCCTCCAATGAGAGCTGCATCACACCTGCCAACTCGGGACCTGTGGGTCAGTTTTTTGCGCCTCAGCCGCGGCTCATCATCCTGTGAATCTGGGCAAATCACTTGGGGGCATATCAACAAGGGCTTTATCTCTGCTTTTTTGGCTTTAAAAGCCAAAAAAGCAGAGATAAAACTAGCGCCCTATCAACAACAGGGTGCTAACATGAAAATTTGCATGTTAGCACCCTTTTACTCTACGCTTCCCCTTGCATCTCTAATGAGATGCAAAGGGGGCGTTCCAGAGTAAAATAATAGGAGAAATGTCGCTAAGAGACATTTCTCCTATTATCAAGAATATCGCTAACCCTGTTAGAGACAAAAAGAGCAGCGCTAACCGCGGTTAACGCTGCTTTTTTACGTCTGGTATTTTTCTGACTTAGCCATGATATCCTATGGAAGGAGGATATCATGGCTAAGTTTGTCTGTCCCTATCAACAAGCTAATGTGAGATTATCGCTGGGTTTCCAGCGATAATCTCACGTTAGCCACTTAGCGTGAGGATTTTTATCGCTATTGAGATAAGCGTTGCTAATAGCACGCTATCTCAGCGATAAAAATCAACGCTAGCCGGCGATAATTATCCTAGCGCTAAGTGCGATTAGCGATAATTATCGCCGGTTGTTGTTGATATGCCCCCTAGAAGGTAAGCGAATGGGATCTCCGAGAGCAAAGGAGACCAACACGGTTTCGGAACAAGCCATAGCAGCCCTGCCTCTACCCCGCCCCTCCTCCAATGAGGGATGCATCACAGCTGCTGACTTGGGACCTGCAGGTCAGTGTTCGACAGTGCTTTAAATGGGAAAAAATAAGTGCAGGTACTCATTAAAATAGAGGCGAGGCAAGTGGGCGGGGCTAGAGGCGGGACTATGGACAAGATATGATCATACATAATGACTTCTGGACCAGTTGCAGCACATATTAAAACACACGAGAAATGCGTTTATGTAAATAAAACAGATTTACATTACAAATATGAAAGCCACGATGATACTTTCACCCAAATGGTCGCTGTGTACCTGATTGACAGTGCAGGGTATGTATAGAGACCCTGTCCTGTTAATCACAGCGTGACACAAGCCCTCTCAAACCCGTGCGGTTTGGGGACATTCAAATGGACGCTGCTGGAATCTTCACCAGCAACTCTGTAAAAGGCTACTTCAGGGCTCGGTTAATCACATGCTCCTCGGAAGCAGAGCGGCCTCTGCCCTGCACTGGAGGAGAAACCTAACCTGCGCCTGCCGTGCCTTGGATCAGGGTACCGTCACTCTCCCTGGCTTCAGAGAAGTGCCGGTACTAACGGCAAAAAAATTCGGAAGTGCCGGTACTCCGTACCGGTGATTACCGGCCCATTTAAAGCACTGGTGTTCGAGCCTCAGCAGCAGCTCAACATCCAGAGAATCTGGGCAAATCACTTAACATACATAAAAAACAGCGAGATGTGGTAATGTAAATTATAGGTAAATTAAATATGCATTGGCCAGTGCAGGAAAATATGCTACAGCCTATAGAACTGGAGGAAAAAAGTGGCCCACATAGGAACCAATTCAAATCCAGGAAGGAAAGGGGGTGGTATGTAAATCATTTACAAGCAATACTTGTAAAAACAAGCCCAATCCTCCTTATAAGGAAGCCCAAACCAAGCAAACATCCTACTAGAAAAAGCCCAACTGTTGAAAAGTGCAAACAGCCTAATAAAACAACTACAAGCAACAGAGCGGGAGCCATGGTGGGGAGGCAGCTGTAAAAAAGGCAGCAGTAACACAACTGTGACAATAAGAGGAGGTGGGAGGAAGAATGCTATATTTGAATGTAAACAACTAGGGTGCTGAACCTAAACACAGGCAAACAGTAACAAAGCAGGAAGACAAGAAAAAATAGTCCCCCAAAGAACAGATAAAGAACCTTAGTGGAATGAGACAGTATTAAGTCCCTGCTCTGTGGGAGGAACAGAAGAGAGAAAGGAATGACAAAGAGGCAGAACTGACCACTATCAAGCAAGGAAGTTTAAAGGACACAGACATAGACAAATGAAAAGCAATGGGAAGAAAGGGGATGGGCTTGAAGCCCAGAGACTGATTACGGCAGGTCTCGAAAAGACAACCTATGCGCTGTTTAGCTCGACCTTAAAAGCACTGGCAAATATAACATGCAACGGCACTACCAGTTATCACTGTGCTTTAGAGCTGCTTTTGGGCAGGCAGGAAGGCCCATCAAGCAACGACGACGGGGGGAGTGCAAGGGCAGCAGCAAGGAGGAGGGGTGCTTTTCCCAACAAATGTATTAGCTGTTCTGAGGTCAAAGTAGCTGAAAAAAAAAGCATTGGCAAATAGAAAGAGCTATGGCATTACCAGCTATCGCTGCGCCTTGGCGCTTTTTTGGGGCAGGTTGGCAGAACCATCAAGCTATGTTGATGGGGAGAAGTGCTCAGGCAGCAAAATGGAGAATTGATGAGTAGGAGAGGAACAACCAACACAGAGGAGGAGTTGGATGGAGAGAAAAGTCCAAATAGTGCCCGAATCATAACACGAGTGGTATACGGACACTAATTAAAGAGAATCAATCTGAGCTTGGTCCAATTGCTACAGAAAGAAACAGAAGTGACTTTGGGGTTGCACTGGCCAGTTAGAAAGAAGAAAAGAAAACTGACAATACCATCAGCAAACAGTAAGGGAGGGCTCCAAGCCCTTTACTGTAAACAATACCACTCGCTGCAACCCCACATGTGCACTTGCAGTTGAGACTTAATGAACCTCACAAGAATGGTAAGGCGAGCAGGCTCTTTCTAACTCATCCACTAACAGCTCCTCAACAACTGCCATTCGTGAACCATCAAGTACAATGTGGTCATAAGGTTCTAAAGCTACAAAGAAAGAATAGAAATCCCGGTGGGCCAAGACACCACAACTGCTGCTGAAAAATGTATAAGTTTCTAAAACACTAGTATTTGTTAATACATTACGTGTTGCCGAATCACAAGGAAGTCTAGGAATTTCAAGAAATACCCCAAATGCGAAAAACACTTTTAACTTTAATGAAACAATCGCATCTCAGTTGGAGGCTGCTAACTGGGAAGGTCACGGGTGTGTATTTTCCTCCTAGCACTTTATTTAAAATTAATTATATCCTTTAATTCGGGAGGAACATGATAATTCTGTCCTGTGTGTTGCATGTACGGTTTGTCTGGTCACTGTCACATGTTCAGTTTAACTGTGCTGAAGATGTACCATCCAGTTAGTGCCATGGAAGCTGATAAAAAGAAACGTAAATAATACATTGCCTTGAATGCAGATGGATTTTAGAAGGGGAAATGCTTCTGCGTGGTACAGTACTATTGAAAATAAGAAAATGGAAAGATAAGTAAATCTTCCAGAGACAAGTACGTAGAAGACTTTGCGCGAAGCAAGCTGTGTTTTTAATGTTATCTAAAAATGCATGACAAATGACATTTGTTTTTACATTGTGTGTGTACTCAGAGTCCGAATATAAGTGCCCCGGATTTTGATGCATAGATACTGCGGCTGGTACCTCAGCATCTAAATGTGCCTATTAATAGTTTTATGTTCTCGGAATAGGGAATAATACCCTTGCGGACCTGAAATTACCTGGTCCTATTCCACATTGGTATTTCAATTCAGGGGACAGTTCTTCTCTCGTTGATCGCCTTAGTCTTAATAGGGTTCATGGGTACCAATGCTGGCCATAGGAATAGAGTCTGAAGGATCTCCAGAATCTGGCCCGGCTGTGTCCAACATCGGTATACCGCCACACATGACTTTTAATTGGGCCCTTACTGTTTAAATGCCATGGAAGTCTGTAATTAGCCATTTTCACAGAGTATGAAGATGCTTTTCTGGCATTGCTCTGGTCCATTATGGTCAGTGGTTTTGAGAGAGGCTCACTCCAGGCCTTTATTTATTAGAAAAACAAACAAAAAAATGAATTTGTCTCCATTTGCCATTCATCTCCGTTAATAAGAATCGTTTCGGAAAAGCTTCTATATGAGGTACGTTTTTTATCTGTTAGCATTCATAGTAAAATAGAGAGGATAAACCCAATTTTTTGACATTTTTAAATAATTGTAATTCAGTCTCTGTAGCCTCACAGTACAGACTGTGTTCATGGATGTTTTTTTTTTTTTTTTTTAAGTTTTTGTATAGTGCGAACTCGACCCAAAGGTATTGGAGCGCTTTACATGAGCACCAGGTACGTTACACAAGGACACATTCATTTTTGGTAGGCACGGGAAGATGACGTGATTTGCCCAGAATCACAGGATGTGGAATCGACCCCCAGGCTCGAGCTTTGGTTTCCCAGCTCCAAAGTCGGCGGTCTAGCCGTGAGACCACATCCTTTCTGACTTTGCCACCGTTTTCCTCGTTTTTTTCTTTCTCCGTCTTCATGTTCTTTCTCTTACTCTGTGTCAAAGTCTGATGTAGCATAAGTCCCCTTCCCCAGAAATAAATACCAATTCACAGGAACTGCAACCACCAGCACAATGTGCTGGCTACAGCTGCGACACCTCACAGAAAGCTCTTGAAAACAGTCTGTGCTCCAGTGACGGCCCCTCTGCTATGGTGGAGGAGCGTCGCCCCACTGCTTTCAAGCAGTGCTACAAGCAAAAACATTAAATTATAATAACTTACAGGTATTATCATTTTATGTTTCCTTTGCGGGGAGGGCGGTCTGCTTTACTCTCGGAGCAGGGCATGGGAGGAGTGATTTGTCCACTCCTAAGTGCGCAATGACTGTTTGGTTGCCCCTCTTGGGCTGCCCAAACCAGTCAAGCACACTTTCCCCTTTGCCATGCAAGCTGCCTTACAGTCTGCATGGAGAACATCCCCTGTGTCACGGCGATTAGACCGTCACGGCGATTAGACCAATCACAAAGCTGCATTGCAGCATTGTGATTGGTTTAGTGTAGGGAGCCTGCTTCCTGAAGTTGGCAGCAGGACAGCAGGAGCAGAGACGTGGGACCTGGCAGTGGCAAGGTAAGGGATTTTTATTTTCTTTGCTCACTCCCTCTATTGCAGGGGTCTTCAAACTGTGGGGCGCGACCCCCAGGGGGGCCGTGGAGTGATGCAAAGGGGGTCGCGCCTTCCCAGTCACACTTCTGCCCAGGCCCAAGGGCTTCAGCCCCCCCCCCCACACTTCCCCCGTCCTGTGTCTCAGCCCGGGCTGCTGCAGTGAAACTTGAGCTGCTGGGGCCTCAGCTGGGCAGTGTCTGGATTCCTATCTCCGGCACCCCCGTGTTTTTTCACAGGTCTTTAACCCCTTGCATGCCCGCCCCTTTCCCCGCCCAGTGCCGCGCTTTTTATTAGCGGGCGGAGTTCATGACGAGCTGGACTCGTCATGGGCACAGCGCCACCGCAGCCCATGACGAGTCCAGCTCGTCATGGGCACTGAAGGGGTTAAAGACCATTTGCATTTTAACATGCCTTTGTAAACTGGTTACAGAGGCTTAGGTTTTTTTGCTGGTTCCAGTACCCCCTGGGTCCCCACTGTGCCTATTCCTTACATTTGGATTTTACATTCACTGCCATAGTGTGAGAATGCATTTCATGGAAAGGAATACAAAGTTGGCTTCCTGGGGGCGCTGTGTGTGAAAGTTTATTGTGCTTTTGAAGCACCTGCTGCAGCGTTTCTTTCCCGGCAATTACCAGGCCTCACATAAATGTCAAGATAACTTGTGTGATTAATTATCTTCCTGGAGAGAGATCAGAATTTTGTATAGTTGAGGTTTTGACTTAGGTGAAGTTAGTGCAGAGGGTTAATATGCCTGCTGCAAAGAACGTGTACCAAGTAGATTACAGAGTGTGTATGATGTGAAGAGATCAGCAGGTTACTGCTTTCAAAAGAGACATCCTTTTGTTACTTGCAATTTATAACTTAAAGTCCTAATATAGAATAGTGAGCTATTAACTTTCATCCTAGAACAGCATGCACACTACGAAGAATACATTATTAGACCATTGATTAATGTTGCAAAAAGGGTTAATTTGGCTAGAAATCAATTCTTATTATTAAAGGAAACTCCCAACTATGCTGTTTCTTTTTCGACTCTGAGTTTGTGCTTCTCCACACCAAGCACTCTTGAACTATACTGCCTACCAGTATGGATGACATGTGACTCCTATACTTTTAGTCCTTTGGCTTATGTAACATTTCCTATACACTGATTTACACACTTATGATTGATTGTCTCTGTGTAATGTGTGTGTGTGATGCAAAGTGCTCGGACACCCTACACTGGTATGAGTGGCACTATATAACTAATTCAATGCATCTGAGAGTGTGGGGTTATGGAGACTTGGTCACTGTTAAAGGGTGCTAGTGAGAGAATCCGTGGTGGGGGTGGTCATTGGGGGGGCACCAACAAACATTGTTGCACAGGGCACCACCAGCACTAAAGCCGGCCCTGGGAAGTATGCACAGATAAGCGCTGAAAATACCGCTTTAGGTGACTGCTTTTTTTTGTACCGACTGGGCCATCAAAATAATCTGCTGGTAACCCTAACCATAGGACTGGAAGTTTGTTGCAGGATCAGCACATTATTTATTTCCTTCACCCTCGATCCCCGATTAATGCCGCAATAGTTTAACTTAGATCTTAAAGTCTACGCCCCCGTCAATAACATGCTGAGTTACTTCATGGGTCTGGGAATGCACCTTAAGTGTAAGAAGGTTTCAATTTGTTTCCCTCCAACTTCAAGAAATATAGCTATACCTTCCTCTAGTAGTCCCAGTCAAATACGTTTCCTTATTCTTCGTTTGTTTGATCAGGTTAAGTTCTTCAAATATATTTATTTCATTAGTATACACCTCTAGATGGAGGGAATCTGCTCCTACATACGAATATCATTTTAACTGTATACTAATGAAATAAATATATTTGAAGAACTTAACCTGATCAAACAAACGAAGAATAAGGAAACGTATTTGACTGGGACTACTAGAGGAAGGTATAGCTATATTTCTTGAAGTTGGAGGGAAACAAGTTGAAACCTTCTTTACACTTAAGTGATTGCCCTGAAGAAGTCCGCTTGGACGAAACGCGTCGGCTACGCTGTTTATGTCTTTTACATTTGTAAAGAAAAGAAGAATATAATAAAGAAACAATTGTGAAATCACACCTGCTGAATGGACTGATATATTACATGATTGCAAAATAACGTTGTGGAGTGCTGGATCTCAGTGTTTTGTTGACAGAATGACAAGAGGTGATTAAAGGTGAAGTGAGAGGTTGAATGGGGAGAGTTCAGAAGTTGTAAAAAGGGGTGAAAGAAAATGACCTGCAAAGTGAGAGAGGGATCCGGGGTTAGGAGAGGAGAGAGGGATGGAAGGGAGGGGGTGAGAGGAAAGCTGCATGGGTAAACGGCTTAACTCTACACAAAACCGCCAGGGTTTTAAGGGACCCCTGCTTCTTCCGGTCAGGGCCAGGAGAGCTTCTAATGTGGCAGCACGTATTGCTGCAGAGTGGAAGGCCCTTCACAAAGGTTGACTTGAAATCTTTCTGATGATAATTGCTGTATTTTGGTTATAAATAGGTACTGATTGGGTGAAATCTTTCCTCAGCGTTACTGTGTGTAACAAATATCAAAATAATGAAGCAATGCTATCCCAAAATACGCGGCATCACATAACCTCATTTACATTTTCATCCCACGCAATTTAGTCAACAGGTTTAGACATTTTTGTCAGGAGGGGGTCCTTACGCCTCAAAATGTTGACGGGGGGTCTCGGCATCCAAAAGTTTGAAGACCTCTGCTCTATTGTGACCCCACCGCGTGACCCCCTTGCAACCCTCTGTACCTACCCCCCCCCACCCGCCAGCCATGCCGTCGTCAACTACTGTGCTCCACACCTGTCCTGGTACTAATTAAAGAATCTAAGCATGCTTCAAAGACTCACTGGAGTCTGAATGGCGTGTCAAATACTCAAGAAATCCTGACAACCACAGTAGAATGCTTTTGTGCCAACCTGCTCCTGTGCACCAGGTTCTCTATTCTAGGCACTGTGAGACAACAGAATTACAAATACCTGTGCCTGATTTTTACAATCAAATCACGTGGCATGCTGCTCACTGGAGCATTGCTAAATTAACTTTTTTCTGCTGTAATCGTGTTACTCCATTCCCTCTCTTGCTGCTGCTACAATCTGTGTCCTGAGGCCAGAGCATTTTGCTACAGATTTCTTACAGCCATGGATTGCATCTGTCTCTATTCTGGCTGTAGTCAGCTGCTGCCTCTGAGAAGCGCCCTCTCTTTTGCATTCCAGTTTGCTCTTCAGTTTCATGCATGCATGTATGACCCTTTGCTTCCTGAGAATTTTTCAGTGTTTATCTTTTTGTCCTTTCTGCTTACTCGCTGTTATTGCATACTTAGCTAAGCTAAGGCTTTTGTTCCCAGTCCCTTTATTTTAGATCGTTCTTTTTCTTTCTTCTGCAGTCATTTAAAACTACACAGACCTTGGAAATTCAAAAGTTATAGTCATAACTTAACGTTATAATTTATGCACCACCTTCCAATTACTATAACTCGCCCACTTCCGTACAGTGTTGTCAACTTGCTAGCCACTATACATTAACTATAGATCACGCCTTCCTCATGCACTGCTTATGGCCTTTGTTATTACATCACTAATAGCATGTTAAATGTTAGCATTCATAACAACACCTATGACATCTCAAATTACATCATTTATGAGAACACTGACCATGGTAGAATGGCCAGTTGATGTAGTGTGGCATGATGCATCACCAGCACCATAGACGGGATCCTTGACGACGATGCAGTCCCTTACATTGCAGCTTCGCCGCATTTTGGAACCAACACATCTCTTCGGCTGCCTGACACATGTTCTTAGTGGATCCTTGCAATGCCCCACAAACCAGGATTTAAGGTACTTTCTTCTGCAGGCCTAATTGGGTCCCTGTAGGCAGACGCTCCATCGTGTTCGGCCTGCCCCTGTGACTTTGTCCCAGTCCGACGCAACCAGATATCCACAGTTGGAGCTTTGTGCTAATTCACCCTATTTTCACTACAGTCGTTAAAATTGCTTATCTAAGGGTCTACTGGTTGAGTTTATTTGTTTTAGTCTTGCATTATTAAAAATAACTAATAAAGGGGGCGTGGCTTGGACGTCGACTCGGATGGCCGCCTGACTGTGGAGCTCCGCCGCACCGAGACGAGCCGAGTTGCTTTTCGGCGGCATTTCGGCTCCGTTTTCAAATTTAATGGCAGTCCTCAAGACCGGAATGTGTGCTGCGCCGGGTGAGGCCTGGGGGAACATCTTTTAAGTAGAAAATGCCTCTTCTGTATTACATTTTCTAGACGCCTCAGCGCATCCGCCATTTTGTCTTCGTACCAGCGCGTTCGTGAGGCAACGCGCTCGAGTGAAATGCTTCTGTCACGGCTCCCTGTTTACACGCTGAGCCTTCCCAGCCCGTTTTGATGCTCCTGAGAGGCGCATTGTGGTAATTATTTTTTTTTTGGTTACTATGGGCACATGACGACTTTGCAGTTTTCAATTTCTTGTGGCACTGATGGAATTTTACTGAGAAGACACAGTATTTACAAGCAGATGAGTCTCATATGGATCTGGATTTATTTTTGTTATTGCTCAGTGTTTTCTTTTTCTTTTTTATTTATTTTTACCTTCATCCTTGAGTGACTCATTTTACTTCTGGCAGAGACGCCAAAGAGATATACTACTGGAAGACAGGTGATGTAATTTTTGGCACTTTCTACTCTGAGGATTTATGTTTTTATTGAAGGGCTGAAATCTGTGTGAATTTGGCTGAAGTTCGATGAGAGCCTCCTGATATTATTCCTATTTTGCACTCTATTGGTAGTGCTGCGCAATTGCGACGGAGTGGAAGCTAGCAACTACAACTTCTGTGTCTTCAGTCACTTAGTCAGACGCACATCCTTGTTATCAACTCAGTTGTCCAGCTGGCTCCTTTCCTCCATCTCACCAGGACGGATTTCTCTTTTCTTAATGTTGATGCTGGTTTCTGCGCTGCCTCCCTGATTTTTCTGATGGTTCTGGGTTACTAATAACTCTCTCCTCAGTGATCATCGGTTGACAATTTTCTGCAAAAGCTGTGCTGCTCTCCTGTGCTGTGCCTCGACACGTCAGATATTTGGGACCAGTTCTATTCAGAATTAGTACACCAGCCTGGATGAACTCACTCATACTCATATTTATTTTTTCCCTGCTGCACACCATCCTTTCCTCCATTGGGGCTCCTGCATGCTTGGCCTGTCTAGTCCCAGTGGGGTATCTCATGTTTTAGTCACGTATGTGCCTGTGCTTGTGCTGTATATTACCTTCAACTACCATACAGCCTATCTACTCAAGTTTCTATGGGCAAGCTACGTAATCCGAAGTTTGTTTTTGTGCCCTCAAAAGCTTCTTCTTCAACGCCATCTTCGTCTTCCTCAGTAACTGACGCTTCTTCTAACACTGATCAAATGGCGTCGCCAGTCCCTAATCGCTCCTCCTCATCTCAGCCATCTTCCAGTAAGTCCTCCCCTCCTACCACGTCGTCCAAGCGCCTGAAACAAGACTCTCCTCCTTTAGATAAGTCATCGCCTTCCATCTCCATGGAACTTCTCTTGGAAGAGATACGTGCCCTGCGGCCGTTTGTTGAGGAGACCAATAATAAAATGCAGCTTTTTTAATTAAAATGGTCAACTATGGAAAGCAGAGTCTCTTCCGTGGAACAACAGACTTCAGAAATCCAAGTCAACTCTCAACGTATCTCCTCCCTGGAAAAGTCAGTTCGTGCCCTCCAGCAACACACTGAGGATTTGGAAAATAGAAATAGGAGGAATAACCTACGCATTTATGGCTTGCCTGAGTCTTTGGAAGGTGATGACCCCGTCTCGTTTTTCTCTTCCTTCCTCCTGAAACTTTTGGACTTGCCTGCTACCACTTCTCTCACTATCCAAAGAGCTCATAGACTTGGTCCTCGTTCATCAACTTCCACTAGGCCTCGAGGTGTCATTATTCTTTTTCTGAAATTCACAGACCAACTTCTAGTCCTCTCTGCGGCTCGATCCAAACGTCAAGTTTCTTGGTTGGGCCAGAGGGTTTTTCTCACTCAGGATGTTTCTACGGTCACTGCAGCAAGAAGGAAGGAGTTTTTGAGCCTTCGTGCCCCTTTGCGCTCTCTTGGAGCCAGATATGGCCTATTCCATCCCTGTACCTTCAAAGTCACTCATCAAAATCAGACTTGGACTTTTCAGGATCCTGCTGAACTTAAGAATTTTATTCATATTCAATCTACTGCCGGCATGGATACTTCTACTTCTGCTAGTGGCTGATTGTCTAACTCTACTTTTTCTTGCAGGTTTTCTCTACTAATGGTTTTCCATTGCTTGTGTTTATTATATTGCTCATTTGCCTTTTGATTAACTTTTTATAGTTCCTATTACGAAGCTTCTCATTATCTATTGCTACTTTTGCTGGTTTATTTTCTATACATCCTTTCTTATATTCCGTTCTTAATATCACCTCTCATTTGTTTGATGTTTTGTCGTGTCATTCATATGCGTTTCTCATATTTATTTTTCTCATCTAGATGATTGCTGTGTTCCCCTATCCCTGTACATGGTTCGTCCTTTCATATCTCATCTTGGTGCGGTCTGGTCTCCTGGTTCCGGGTGGTCATTCTTGTTTCGTCTCTCCATTGCCCCATTATCCTCTTCCTGTCCCCTTCAGGTATGTTATTTTCAGTCGTCCTTTTTGGATTTGTACTGTCTTTTCTTGTATTTTTCTCTTTTTTCCCTTCCTTTCCTTTCCTTTTGTATCTGTTCCATTTATTGTTTTCTCTTCTCTCCTTCTTTCTTTCTCTGTCGTATCATCTTCTCTTTTTATTAGCTATGTTTTTTACTGGTTATCTTTCAGTTTTGCGCTTTTTGCTCTTCTTTTCATCTATTTTCACTCAGCCGCTTTGTCTAGCTTCTATTCTTTTTCACTGTTTTTCATTATCTTTCCTCCTATCTGTTGCTGTAGGTATTGTTCTTGTTCATGTTCCCCAGTGTTTAAATTCAGAGTAATTTCCTGGAATGTAAAAGGTTTTAACAACCCCATTAAGCGTCAGAGGATTTTTTCTCATCTTGCTTCATATAACCCTGACATAGTTCTCTTACAGGAGACTCACCTCTCTGAGGCTGAGTCCCTCAAACTAAAGCGTGGTTGGGTGGGTACGGTTTTATTTTCTCCTTCTACCAATAAGAAGAATGGTGTTGTTATTTTGTGTCATAAAAAATTAAAATGTACGATTTTGCTACAAGAAACGGATTCTGATGGTGGTGGATATTAGCTAAGTTGTCAATCAATTCTGTTCCTCTGACTGTGTTTAATGTTTATGGCCCTACACAACCTGACTTGCTTTTTTGGCCCTCAATTACAAGCAAATGTATTCAACATAAAGAAGACCTTTTCATTCTAGGTGGTGACTGTAATCAGATTGTGGATCCCTTTCTTGACCGAAAGTCAACGGTTCGGTTTTTACCTCACAAACCTCACAAACAATTTCTAGATACTATTTCTCTTGCACGTCTCACCGACTCTTGGAGGCTCTCACATCCTGACACTCTTGACTTCTCTTTTTTCTCGCCTCCTCACTCATCTTTCTCTCGTCTCGACTATATTTTTCTTTCTCTCTCCCTGTCACAAACTCTCCTTTCTTCTTCTATTGAACCTATACTTTTCTCGGACCATGCTCCAATTGTTACGGATCTTGACCTCCTTCCTCTGCATCCCAAGCCCTCTCGTTGGCGATTTAACAACTCTCTTCTTGATGACCCTTTCTTCTCCTCTTCTTTTCGTTCCTTTGCCGTTGATTTTTTTCTGTTAAACGATACTTCTGATATCTCCCCCCATCTTCTCTGGGACTCTTTAAAGGCTACAGCTCGAGGGTTTGTTATTGACTTTGATTCCAAGAAGAAGAAACGTTTTCTTCAGAAGCAGAAATCAATTCTTGCCCATATTAAATCTTTAGAGCATAAGTTTTACTCTTCCCCTAATAATTCCGTCTCCCCAGATCTTATTCGTGCAAAGATCGAATTCAATAAATCTACTATGGATAATGCTTCGCCGATGCTTCTTCGTAGTAGTGCTCGTTACTATGGTGGTCGCAACAGGGCAGGGAAGCTTTTAGCCAATTATCTTAAATCGCGCAAGGAACGCTCTTTCATTGATTCTATTTATTCTCCGGACAACACGTTATTGCACAAGGTTCAGGATATTCTTGACCAGTTTCAGTTATTTTATCGTAACCTCTACACACCTGAATCTTCTCCCTCTCCCTCTCTTATCCAAGCTTATTTTGACAATCTTCCTAATCCTTCGTCGCCTCATCTTAATTTCCCTGACCTGGAAGTTGATCTATCTTTACATGAGCTTTCTGCAGCTTTCAATACTCTTTCCAAAGGTAAAACTCCAGGTCCTGATGGTTTCTCTGTTGAATTCTATTCTCACTTTTCTGATCTTTTACTTCCCAAACTTCTTTCTCTCTTTCAATCGTTTTATCTGTTGGGTAAGGCAGAAGGCACATTTCAAGAAGCTACCATATGTCTTATTCCCAAGGATGGTCGCGACCCCAAATCCTGCAAGAACTATCGTCCGATTTCTTTAGTAAATGTGGACTATAAGTTGTTTGCTAAAGTGCTGGCTCTTCGCTTAGACCCTCTAATGCCTCATCTCATTGGTAAGGAGCAATGTGGTTTTGTTAAAGGTCGCCTTACCTCTGATAATTCTCGCCTCTTTCTTAATGTTTTAAATAAGGTTCCTTCTCTTTCTATTCCCTTAGCGGCTATTTCTATTGACGCAGAGAAAGCTTTTGATCGGGTTGATTGGTCTTTCCTATTTGCATCTTTGCGTTGGCATGGTTTTGGTCCTAATTTCATCTCTCTCATTTCTTTATTGTATTCTTCCCCTAAAGCATCGGTTTTGGTCAATGGCCAAGTTTCCTCATATTTTCCTCTTCAGCGAGGCGTTCGTCAAGGTTGCCCCTTATCTCCTTTACTCTTTGTTCTCGCGCTTGAACCCTTTTTGTCTTCTATCTGTAACAATACCTCCATTTCAGGTTTTCCTTATGGTAATGATCAGTTGAAACTTTCTGCGTATGCAGATGATATTCTTCTATTTATTTCCGCTCCAGAAACTTCTATTCCCTCTCTGCTATCTGAGTTTGATTCTTTCTCACAGGTCTCGGGGTATAAAATCAACTCGGATAAAACTGAAATACTTCCTCTTACAAAATTTTGCACTCCTCATGCCTTTTCCTCCACTGGATTTGCGTGGAATAGCTCCAAAATTAAATATCTAGGAGTATGGTTTTCCAACTCTATTTCCTCCTCAATCACCCTAAACATGTCTGCGGTGTTGTCTCGTATTGACCGAAAGTTTTCCTCCTGGAACCCCCTCTTTCTCTCCTGGTGGGGGAGATTGGATTCAATTAAGATGATGATAGCGCCCATTTTAATTTACATTCTGTCCATGTTACCTATTCATATCCCTGCGATTTATTTTAAGCGCATTGACTCGTGTTTGTCAAAATTTCTTTGGAACAAAAAGAAATCCAGAACCTCTCTAACACAGCTTTGCAAACCCAAGTCCAATGGGGGTGTCAACTTTCCAGACTTTCGTCTTTATCATAAATCATTTTCTCTTTGTCAGGCGTCCAGATGGCTCGCGTCAGTTCCTTCTCCTTTTACTCCTCTTTGGCTTCACATCGAACAAACCTTGTTGTTACCTTTCTCTTTTGGAGAACTCATACGCTTTTCTGCCAAAGCTCCGCATATGTCTTTTCCTTTATTTAAGCATACATTTTCTTTATTAAAGCCTATTTTCAACTCTACACCTATTACTCGGGAATCTTTTCTAGCCTCAACGGTTTGGTATAACTCACTCATCCTTGTAAATAATAGGCCCATATTCTGGAGCTCTTGGAGGTCTAAGGGCATCATATGGGTACACCAGTTTCATTTATAAATTCTTTTTATCTCCTAATCCAGATCGCCTTAAGTCTAAAACGGAGCTCTCTTGGGAGGCGGACTTGGGTTGGGTTTGGTCCGTTGCTCTATGGGATAAACTTTGGTCCAGATCTTTGAAAATTTCTCGTTCTGCTTCCCTCACTCAATCCTTGTTCTACCTGTATCACAGACTATATTTCTCTCCACTCTCTCTAGCTCGTTTTTCTTCTTCCTCGGAATCTCATTGTTGGACATGTTCTGCCCCTAATGCTAACCTTTTTCATCTTCTATTTTTATGTCCTTCTGTTTCTCAATTCTGGAATAATGTCTGGCTACACGTCTCTTGTATTTTCACACTCTCGCCCCAATACTCAATCTCTACCCTTTTTCTTGGTAGTCTATCTGACTCTTTAGATCTTCCTTTACACTCTCACGGTCTTTTTGACCTTATGCTTGCTCTCGCCTTTCAACACATTTCCTCTAATTGGAAATCCCTCACTAAGCTCTCCATACGTCATTGGTGGAATTCTTTATGTCACTTTCATAGGCTTGATATTGCTTTTGCATCTTCCTGTAATTCTACACATAATAGGGATATCTTTTGGTTACCTCTTACTTCATATTTAGATCGGATGGTTTGGAAGAGTGTATCTCATATCACTTCGGAAAATTTTGAGCCACCTTGAAGATTTTGCCTCTTCTTTTATTATATTCACAGTATACAATTTATGTATTGTTATAGTTGTTCCTCTAAGCTGTATTTGATTACTGTTTTACTTACAGCACTTACTCTTCAGATGTACCTTTATATCTTCTTACTATGTTCCTAACATTTTCCCTTTCTCCCCCCTTTTTATTTCTTTATCCTTCCTTTCCTTCCCTTTTTCCCTTTTTTTTCCCCTTAAAACTGTATAAAATGCTTTTGCTTGTTTCTCTATGATATTAGCTTGTTACTGTTATTTTATTTCTATTTGCTTCTTTCATGCGCTTTTGCTGATATCTTTGTAGTGACATTTTCTTGAATAAAGCTTTTCAAACACAAAAAAAAAAAACTAATAAAAATGATGTCGTTTTTTCACTGTACTACTGTTTTAAGTTTTGTACAAATACTTTGCACATTGCCCTGATTTAGGTCTGACTGATCTGTGCCAAACTACCAGAGAGTTGAACACAGATTAATTTAGGGTTGGCTTGTGACTCACCCTGACAAGGATTGTAGTTGCTGCCGTACCAGGGCTTACACCCCAGTCAACCAACAACCCAATTTCTTACATTGGTGATTAGCAGTGAGGATTAGGACCTGTGTTTGTGCAGTTCCCTATGCACTACCATCCCATACCTGTCACTAATTTGAATTTTAAATTCTCCTTTTCTCTCACTTGGTAATTTTCCCAAAGTTGATTCCTACCTTACCTTCATACACTTGGGACTCTTTTTTTTTGTTGCACCTGCGATACCTTGCCAGAATGGGAATAACCCTGGATTTCAACTACCTATCATTCTATAATATAAGGGAGCTGAAGGATTCCTGCAAGGAGAGGGGGCTAGTTATGAAGAAGGGGCCTACAAAACTAGACTTTAAGGATTTTGAGGAACCAAGCTGGAGGCTTCAAAAGAGGACCAAAAGGGTGATGGCCCTAAAAAGGATAATGAGAAAGAGGGAAATTACTTGGCAATGGCTCCACAGGAGAGAGAAGGACCCACAGAGATGGAAACCCCTGCTGGATCCAGTGCAGGATGCTGCGTATCCTCCCACACCCTATCCTGTGAGGAGTTGAAGGACAGACAGACTGAGAGGGACGGGAAGCAACAGCTAGCCAGACTGGCTGCAGAGGAGAGAAGCGCTGAGTCTGAAAAAGCCTTGGCAGAGGAGAGAAGGGCTGAGACTGAGAAGACCTTAGCCAAGAAAAAAATGGCCATAGAGGCAGAACACAATAAGGCTGAGAAAGCCTTGGAAGAGAGAAAAATCTTGTTAGTTCATGAACTGGGTCTTAAGGAGCTGGACTTGAAAGTGAAGCAGCTGTCAGAGTCCAGTAGGAATGGTGGCAGTGACAATATTGTGTCCTGCGGTGAAGGAAGGATCCCCATACATGGTGCCTGACGTTTTTAGGTGGGGGATGACATAGAGAGGTGGTTTTGTCATACGGCTTGTACCCACCTGGTAAAACTGTGCGTTTGTTAGACATCAGGATTGTGCCTCACTGATTCCATGCACACCCTCAGGATATGTTGGGCTATATCCCTACTATCCCACAGTGCACCATCTGAAACCCTAACCTTACAGAGTAACAAATGTGTGTGCAACCTCAGAACATGACAACCCTGATCCCCCAAGGAAATCATGGTAACAGATCTAGAACCCTCTCCTTTGGACTCTCATGTATACCCAAAGAAATATTTCAAGAAGTGCTCATCAGGTTTTATGAGTACCTCAACTATTGTATCTTTTGATATCTGTATTATCCTTTTTATATTTAAAAATCTGAGAAGGTAACATTTCATAGTAATTTATTGTGTGGCCATAATTTGATTTGTTTATACTCCCTTTTTTATGTATTGTTTATAAACTGACATGTACTTCTCAATAAACATATACCAAAAAAAAAAAGAAGTGCTCAGCAGGGCATTTCAATATTTATTGAAGTACTGTATTCTTGTATAAAATATGTGCGCTGTGATAATCAATAGAATGAGACAGATTAGCTTAATTAGCATTACAAGAAATAGAGAAAAGATTAACATTTCCACCAGTCAGTCAGTCGGTCAGTCAAAGTACTTTATTTTGCTGGTTATAAAAAACAGCATAAAAGGTATTCTATCATCAAATAAGATCAAGAACTACATTAAAAAAGATACTTAAAAATTCCAATCAGGTCTATAAATTGATTAAAAACAAGTTATACACATGTAAGTTGTACAAAATTACTCATGATAGGCATTTTTGAATCTTATAGCGCTGTGAGGAAACAGAGCCAGGGAATAACAAACATACAGATCATGCAGCTGTTTTAGAAGATAGAGAGCTGGTCGACATTGCCTCAGCCCAAGTGCACGCAAGATAGGGCGAATAAATCTCTTCCTCTCCTCTTTATATAATGTGCAGAAGAATAACAAATGGAGATCACATTAAATAGATGAGGAGTCACAAGGGCAAGGAGTCAAAGCATTCAGTGAGTGCATATTAGCAGGGTAACCAAGCATCAGTAAGATGTAATTCAAGCACAATTTGGTCAAAAAATATCTATGGTAATGATTAGTCACAAACGATAGATAGTTAAGACCAGGTGAATTTTTTTGAGGTTGAGGTGAAATTGTCTTATCCTAGGTTTGAGTTGATTGGTTTCCCATCGCTCCTCACCCTGCTTTTCAATGAAAAGTTTTTTCAACTTCGACCTAGAGATGAGAGAGCAGGTGTTTGGATCTTCAAATAGCTTTGGCAACCCGAAGTTATATAAGCTTTCTTGACAAATTGGAACCATTTTATTCTCCTGCACCCATCTAGTTTTAGACAATCTAATAAAATATCTTGTGTCAGCTTTAGGGTATCCCTCCTTCATATCAAGTGCCAGAGAAGAGAGGGGGTGGCAAAAATCTGGTCAGAAATTAAGGGGACATGTAATTCAGTGTGGCAGTTAATGGAAGAACAAGATTGGGGGACACCTAAAATAAGTTTCCAAAATTTGTTTTTTATTTGTTGGAGTCTACAGACAGGAATAACACCCCACACTGCTGCACCATAAATTGTGACTGAGATTGTTTGTGCTTCATATATCTTTTTTATGGTTTCTATTGGCTTGGTCCCTAGTTTCTTAATGAAACTAAAAATGCCCCCTATGCTTCTTTCCATCATAAGGGCTCTGCTTTCTAACATATTATGCCATGAAATGTTGGAGTCGAACAATACACCTAAATAGGGAAACGATTCAACTACTTCCAATTTCCTCCCTTCTACATACCACATCGTTTGCATTCTCGATCTGGCTCCAGCCACAAGCACAAATGATTTGGTTTCATAAACTTTAAGATCTAAAGTGCTCATGAAACTTACGTAGGTATCTATTAGCCTTTGCAATGCATTACCAGTTCGAGCCAGCAGGACCGCATGCATTGTCTGCGTGAAGGAGTATAGGTACTGGAGCTGAGTTGATAATAGGAACATCAACCGCGGTCTCCACCAAGGCTGCCTCAATACCGTTCGTGCAGAGAGAGAATAGAAAGGGTTCGAGTACGCAACCCTGCCTTATGCCACGAGCTGAGGAAAAGGGCCGGGAACGCTCCCCCTCTCTCCCCATACGTACACAAGCCCAGATGAGAAGTACATTTCATGAATTAAATTAATTATAGTTCTGTCTATCCCCATTTTGGCCATTATGGACCAGAGCTTCGAATGGGCCACTCAATCGAAGGCGGCTGACAGGTTCATGAAGGCCATATAAAGCTGGCCTTTTTTAGCTGCAGTATGTTTAGCAATCAATAAGTTTAAGTTTAAGTTGAGGCACTGATCCACTGTCCCATTTGTCTTTCTGAACCCATACTGAGTTTGGATTAATATGGTATTCTCTTATGCCCATAACTCTAGCCTATTTAGCAAGAGTCCGCCCATTAATTTTGCTGTACTGTCTAGCAGCGAAATAGGGCGATATTTTTTTGCTAGTACCTTGTCCCCCTTTTAAAAAATCGGAATAATAATCGACTTTTTCCAAGAATCGAGGGGATGGGTTTTGGACAAGTCATTAAAAGCATTAGTGAGTAACGGGGCCCAGAGCTCCTGGTTGTTGAAAAATAAGTCAATAGGAACCCCATTGGGGCCTGCTGTCCTCAGAGTACTGCATTGATTCAGTGCCACTTTCAATTAATCTAAAGTAAAAAGTAAATGAGGTCCATCCCGTTGAAGCTGACTAGGGGATTCTTCTACAAAGGCTTCCTTTTCATGCTAAAAACCCCGAGAAGTAGCTTACCCAGTCATCCTCCGTCACATGCTGGTCTATGGATGGATCAGTCTCTTCTCCAAAAAATGGGGCATTAATTAAACACCTGAAATCCTCACTATTTTTTAGAGTAGCCTCTTTTGTTAGTTTGTCCCATGCCTCTGCTTTTAACTCCCTTAATCTATTCTCTCTTTCTGTTTTGTAAGTAAGGAATAGAGATTTTACCAGCAAGGTGTCTCTTGGATTTGTACGGATGGTAGTATGGAGATTTTTGAGTCCTTTAGTGCAGCCGTCGTCAAACCAGCACACTATGCCCCTAGCCGTACTACTATAGAGACGTAACAGTGTATCGTTAATTTTAGTTAAAATTCGCTCCAAAGCTGCTGCTGATTCCTCTGGAAGTGAGAGTGGGTCTAAACAGGTTGTAATTTCATGTGCTATTGTAGTAACTATACAATGTGCGAAGTTTGGTATGTCCACTTTCTCCCACTTTAGGATAACGCAATTTTTTCTCACAATAGAGGGTTTGGGAACTCGTTCACCTAAGATAGAGGTCTTCCTACCCCTGGGCATTTGGCAGTTAATTGCTGCATGATCGCTAAAGGGTAAACTGTTGTCTTAGTAGAGGAAACCTGAGTTCTTAAGTATTCGGAGGCCAAGATAAAATCTATTGTTCTACTGAAAAATCTTTTTTAAATTTTTTATAGAGTTTTATATAGCACAAACTTGACCCAAATCAGGTATCAGAGCACTTTACATAGCACCTGTTGTGTTATATTAGGACACATTCATTTTTTGTTAGGCACGGGGAGATTAAGTGATTTGCCCAGAATCACAGGATGTTCAGCATCATTGCCGAAACTCGAACCCAGTTCCCCAGAGTCGAGGTTGGCCGCCCTAGCCGTTAGACCAACTCCTCTCCCATCTCCTCTCCCATCTTGCGAAAAAAGTATAGTCTAATAGGCCTGTGTTGACATCTGCTGAATTTAGTATCTCCAGATTAAGGATCGATAGTAATTTATTTTAAAAAGTCATCCTTGGTCATCCGTGATACCACAAAGGGGAAGGTATGACCTATTTCACGTTTGATTATTAAAATCCCTAATCCATAGGATATCTAACGGAATAAGATTGGATTCCTTTAGTTGGTCTATATCTTTCTCAATTCAGTCTATTACCCCAGCGATGCCGCCAACAAAGTTGTTATTGTAGAGGTTAATTAGGAGCAAATCCCTCCCTTGTCTACCTTCACATAAAAGAATGTGATAGTATATTGATGTGTTTGTAAACTTTTTTACCTTGATCCCACTATAACAGGCTACTATACTAACCAGCCCCCCTCTTGCGCAGCCTGTTCGTGATGCTACTGCCGGAGTCTGATAAGTTCTAACCTATGTTAGATGTTATGTTATGAAAAACTTAAAAAGCGCACGTACACCAAAAGGTTTCATGGCGCTACTTTAGAACTAGCCGAAACAAAAGGAATGTGTTATTCATATGCCTGCACAAGCAGCCACGTTTTGAGCAGCTTTCTGAACCTCACTAATTCCGTGCATGACCGAATCTCCAGGGGAAACAAGTTTCATAATCGTGGGGCCAAGGATGCAAACCGGCAGCCTCCCTGTCATTTCCGTTTGAAGGCAGGAGTAGCCAATAACTGGAGATGCCTTGAACGGAGGTTACAGGTGGGAATATACCTAGATAAAAGGTTATTAATGAATTTGGGGCTCTGGATATGTAAAGATTTGAAAACTAGACATCCTGTCTTAAAGGCAGTCCGTTGAGAGATGGGAAGCCAGTGTAATTTTTTAAGAGAGGTCTAGCAGATTGCCATCTAGGTTGCTGGTGGATCAGTCTCGCTGCTTGGTTCTGCACCAACTGAAGCCACTTGGTCAAGAAAAGTGGTTTCCCTAGGTATATCGAATTGGCGTATTCTAAATATGATAGCACCATAGCTATCTCAACCTGTATCAGCGCTGCATGAGTAAGCAGGCGATTGATCTTTCGGATCTTGCGTAACTGAAAGAAACAGGTTGAGACCACTGCGCTGACGTGGGTTTTTAATGATAGATTGTTATCAATAATAACCCCAAGGCTTTTTCCAGAGGTGGAGGGCTCGGGGGGAGAGCCGAGTTCTGCAGGCCAGTAGTGTGGGCCCCAGAGAATCTGACTCCTCCCTGTAAGCACCAATTCAGTCTTGCCTGGGTTGAGTTTTAAATGATTTTGATCCATCCAGTGGCGAATGTGAAGCATAGTGGCCTGGAAGTTGATAACTGAATTAGATGAGTTATCTATAGTGAATGTTAACTGTAGGTCATCGGCGTAATTAAATGTGATCACATTCCTTTCCTTCAAAGACTGAATAAGAGGGAGGAGGTAAAGGTTAAACAGATGGGGGGATAATGAGGAGCCCTGTGGGACCCCACATGTCGTTGTTAAGTTGGGTGCTGTAAATGTGGCCAAGCGTACTGCTTGAGTATGACCCTCGAGGAAGGATTTGATCCAGCTGAAGGCTGGGCCCTGGATGCCAGCCTGCCTGACACGGTCCCTCAGTATACTGTGGTCGACCGTGTCAAATGTGGCTGATAGATCCAGCAGCACCAGGGCCTGTGGGATACCTCTGTCCGCTTTCTCACACAGATCGTCCAGGACTGCCTGTATCACTGACTCCGTAGACTGAGCAGGACGAAATCCCGCCTGGTGTGGGTCTAGGTAGCCGGAATGTTCTATAAAATCGGACAAACACTTTGCCACGTGGGCTTCCAACACTTTGGCTAGGTAAGGGAGCAGGAAAATAGGGCGGTAATTTGATGAATTTAGTGGGTCTGCTCCAGGTTTTTTCAGGAGAGGGACCACAATAGCATCTTTGAATACTTTAGGGACACGGCCCTGCGAAAGAGACTCATTCAGAAGGGTCATAGCAGAATTTGGCAGGGCAGAGAAAGTTTCTTTTAGAATATGAGGTGGGCGGCAATCCATGAGAGAACCAGATTTTACTTTGGACAATAGGTCCAAGAAAGCTTGAGTACTTATGGCCGGGAAGTGATCCAGAGTGAAGGCATTTGTTGTTGTGACAGGGGATATCTCGTTGGAGTTAGAAATTGGAATACTTGCTTTGATAGTGTTGATTTGTTCCCAAAAAAAGTTGTTCAGTGAATCGCAAAGGTCCTGGGTGGGAATTGATTTAGGTGAAACTCTGTCTGCATTAGAGAACTCATTCACGATTGAAAACATTTCCTTCAACCTATTGTGGGAATTTAAGATTCTAGTAGAGAAATGGGAGGCCTTTGCTGCACTAATGGCTTTTTTATATTCTTTCTCTGCTTCTGAATAGAGGTGCTTATCTTCATGGGAATAGTTTAATCTCCATCTCCTTTCCTTTTGGCGAAGTGCTAGTTTCTGTTCTCTTAATTCTGCAGAGAACCATTTATGTGCATTGGAGCAACGAGCTTGTTTTAGTTTTTTGAGCGGGGCATACGTGTCACTGGCTGCTAGGAGCCATGCAGAGATGTTTGCTTCGAAAAGATCGACATCCGGATCAGAAGTAGGGGTTGAGCTAGCTAATGCTCATGACCCCTTCAGCCGTGGGAATCTTGCTGCCGATAGGCATTGTTACCAAAGATTTGATAAGGTGGTGGTCAGACCATAGGCATGTCAGGATCGTAGGAACAGACACTGTGAGGTTAGTAGTCCAAACTTGGTCCAGTGTGTGACCTTTAATATGTATAGCTGAGGATAGTTACTGGGTAAAATTGAGATTGGTTAATAAATCAGTCAATTCCGCCGAATGAGGCCCGCTAAGTGGGTCATTAGACCAATAGTTTAGGTCACCAATTAACAATATGTTTGTGTAGTTTGTTACAATATTAGCCATTTGTTCACTCAGTAATAGAGGGAACAAAGGCATATGCTGTGGGGGCCTATAGATCAAAACACAAATCAGCGGGGCTGATTTGATTCCATCTTAATGACAATATTGTCCACTGCCAAGAGATTCAGAGAAGAGATTGCAGTGAATTTGTGGCTGCGGTGAATGATTGCTGCTACTCCACCACCCATCTTACCAGGTGGACGATCCACGTGGAGGATGTAATAATCATTGGGCAGTGTAGCCAAGATGTCCGGAGTGGAATCGGGAGTCAGCCATGTTTCTGTTACTAGGAAAATGTCAGGTTTGTCTGATGCTAGAAGCAGAAAAACATCAAGCTGATGTTTAACTAAGGAACGTGTATTTAAATAGTATACACATATTGCTGTATGCTTAGGTTGAGTAATGTCCGGTCTCCGCTGGGTAAGTGAGATGTGATCTGAGATTTCTGGAAAGACTTTTCGTGTCTGACCTATCTCATTGAGACTCAGACGCGTATCAGTGACTGGGTTTAGTGGGAACGAGGCCTGGTGAAGTTCCCTGAGTTCCTCCGAAGAATAGGTGAGGATTTGGGCGAAGTGCCTGTCCCCTGGGCCCGTCAGGGCATGGACGGGCACAGATGGGCTTGCCTTAGGCGCACCTTCGGCGTGCTGCCGGCGCGCCCGCTGCGCGTGTCCGCTGCGCTCCCGTGCCATAGCGGATTTAAATGCCGGTTCCCCCCATGGCTCCTCCCCCGCCCTTCGTGATTGGCTGAGCTGAGTGGTGTGCAACGTAGACCGCCAGGGAGCCACCGCCGCCAACAGAGTGCAGCATTGGTATTTTAGGTCGGATTAGCTAAAATACATCAGATTCAGATTCAGACAATTTATTAAAACACACTGCAACCCATCTATGCTGATAGTTTTCAACTCCCAGGTTTCTTGTAGACACACAATGCCATAATTTAATACAATTTGTGCCCATTCTTAATCCTGTGATTTCAACCTAAAACCCACTATATTCCACAAGATAAAGGTCAGGATGTGCTGTTCGTGAGCCGGGTAGGTGTTATCTTACTTAGGTGTCTGGTGTACGGGGCCTGTGCTACATTTTGACTAGGGAGTCAATCACACGCCTCCATGTCACTTAAAAGCTAGTATCTATTTTTCAATGGCACCAATGACCAATTATCAAAATGCCGATTTTGAGGCAAAAAGAGTAGGGGCCTTGCCTGTGGATTGTTAGTGTGCCTTGGGAGTTCTAAAGGTTTGTAAAAGAAACCGAGCGGCAGTGCAAAAATCTGTGATTCTTGTCTAGGCGCAATTGATAATACATGCAACAGGTGCTCTACCAGCCTTTGATTGTTAAAGTTTATCACAGCACAGTCCTCCCCCTATAGATTTTGTACCAGTACCCACCCATTCCAACCGTCTTGCCATTATTATATGGTTATACAGCCTGAGATCCCCCTGCTGAATTGTGAACGCCAGTGTAAGGCCTTGTCCATCAGCTGCGATGTTGACTCATACTGGTGCCATTTGAGTTCAGGCATGTTGACTAAGATAATGACGTACGGGCATGCATCTGAAGGTAGGTCCACTTGTTCAAAATTTATAGAAGGATATCATCCACTTGTAACGATATCCGTTCATCACTTAGGACATTCTTGGCTATTCTAAATCCCTCTATGCTCGAGTGAGACCTGACTATGACTATAAGTGCCAGGGGCTCTAACACTAGGGCAAATAAAAGGAGTGACAGGGGGAATTCTGAATCTAAACATTTTATCTGCTTTTCAAAGCATTTTAATTCAGTGTCGCTGATGGATTTTGTTTTTAATCTCCTCTTCTCTTGCTGGATTCGTCTTGTATATTTTTCGGAGTGGATTTTCAGATCATTCAACAGTTTGGGATTATCTTGATTAAAGGTAGGGACAACAGATGGAACTTTGACAGGTCTCTTTTATTTGATGAGAGTTGAAAAAGCAATATTAGGATATTTATTGAAGAGTTTTTTAGGTTTAATAATAAATCTGCCCCTACTCTAACTATCTGGGAGGCTTTAAAAGGCCTGTGTTAGAAATGGGGTGTCTAGTTGGCAAAGGTATGCACTGTGTCTAAATAGGGACTCTATTTTCTAGTCATGGTAAGGGGATTACACTCTTAAAATAACCCCTGCTCACCCCCTCGGTAACTTGGCACGAGCAGTCAGGCTTATTTCAGGGGCAATGTGTAAAGAATTTGTAGATAACACACAGTAATACAGTGAAAACACTACAAAAGGAGACCACACCAGCTTTAGAAAAATATCCAATATTTATCTGTGTAAAACAATACCAAAACGATAAAAATCCAACATACAGTATTTTGCAAAAATAAATCTGAAAGACAGTTCCTTGAAGTCGATATCACGGTGTAGGGAACACACAAATTCAACAATTCAGGCTGGCTGTGGCATTGCAGGCCAGCTACAGTGTCTGGAAGACCTGCAAACAGTACCTTGGAATTGCAGGGCGTCATGGACCTTGCATGAGCTCTAAGGAAGTGGCATCATTAGCGTCATTTCCGGAGGTCGGTGCAGGAGTCATCAGGCCCTTGAAGTCACATGTGTTGCAGATCGAACTCTGTGAGGTTGAAGTCAGGAGCGCCGGCAGGCATCTGGGCTGCGGTGCGAAGTGTGGCGTGTGGTGCCCCAGGTCACGTTGCAGGCAGCGGCTTCATGACGGTGTCCAGCGATGTTGGTGAGACCAGGAATGTGGTGCAAAGTGTGACGGTGCTTGTCGTGGTGCTTGCAGGTCACAGTGCAAGCAGCGTCGTTGTGATTGCTGAAGCGCTGTTGTCGGTAGATGATCTGGAATCAATGGCTAACAAAAGGGAGGGACAAGATAAGGGCTTATAAGCTCCAGCATACGGGCCCTGATACAGGTAACAAACAAAAAGGAGTATGCAGTTCCTAAGGGGGGGCTGACAAAAAACTAGTGGCGGGATCCAATGGTGGCTACCAAGAGGGAGGATGGGGAATCCTTCCTTTCGGAATTAGGGCTCTCACATAGAGCGGCCTTGTCGGGGATACAAGAGCGACGATGTGAAGCGAGGTGGTGAGAAGTGCGGTGTCCTCAGGTCACGGTGCAAGCAGCGGCTTGGTGGGGGCATTGGGTGGCGGTGACACCAGGGTTGCAGTGCAAAGTGGGGCAGTGCGCTCTACTGTGCCATCAGGTCACAAAGCCGGCAGCGGCGTGATGGACCGCGTTGGGTTGCTTTTTCCTCTCTGGCAACTGAAACACGCAGTTCCAGATGCAGATATCCAGAGGATGGTAAAGTCTTTGGTGTGCCTAAAACTTCCAACAGGATGCAAACTCTACTTCAAGCCCTTGGAGAAACTTTAACAGCAGAAGTCAAGAAAGTTCAATCCAGTCCTTTCACTGGCT
This sequence comes from Triturus cristatus, assembly GCF_964204655.1. Taxonomy (NCBI): domain Eukaryota; kingdom Metazoa; phylum Chordata; class Amphibia; order Caudata; family Salamandridae; genus Triturus; species Triturus cristatus. The sequence goes on along the minus strand of NC_140588.1, from coordinate 401,772,325 downwards.
AAGATAGAAGCAGCAACTGCAGGACAGCCCAACAAAGCAACAATCAGCAAAGGGGCAGTACTCCTCCTGGCAGTCTTCCATCTCTTCTTCTTGTCAGGGTCCTTAGTCCAAAGGTTTTCTAAAGATCTGATGTCAGGGCCCCAATATTTATGCTACATTTCCCTTTGAAGTTTTAGGCAGCAGGTCCCTCTTGCTCAGTAGAAAGCAGTCAAGTCCGCTCTAGGCAAACTTCACTACAGGAGGTGGAGACAACATTCTGTAGGACAAACACAACCTATTCAGGTGCGAGGGAAAACTTCTCCCAGCACTCTAAATGCAGAATGATATATTCAGCCTGGCTATGAGTCACCCAGGAAAGGCAGGACATACCTCAACACCCCTTGGGACTGTCTAGAGTGAATGAACATCCCCAGCTCCTGTCGCTTCAAAACCAGACGGTGAATACAGGCGATGTACACAGAATAGTTAAACAAGAAAATAGCCACTTTCGAAAAGATTTTTTTTCAAACACACAATTTAAAATACATCTTTACTAAAAGATGTATTATTAAATTCTGAGCTCAGGGAACCTAAACTCAATTTCTCTATCTTTTTACAATTGAAAGTTACACTTGTGAAATGTTACTTGGCAGCTCCAATGATCACCTATGGGAAAGACAGCCTTTCAATAGTGAATAACGAAATGCACAGTATTTCACTGATAGGACATGTAACACAAACTACTACATGTCGGATCTTTCACATACACTGCATGTGACTTACATGTAGGACAAGGAAAGGTTAGGAACTGGCAAGTGGGTGCACTTGCCTGGGCGACATGACAGTAAAACTGTACTCAGACACTGCAATGGCAGGTATGAAACACCTTTGAAAGGCTACTTGTGTGGGTCGCTCAACCAGTGCTGCAGGCCTGCTAGTAGCATTTGATTTACAGGCCCTGGGCACACCTCTGCACATTTCTAGGGACTTAGTAGTAAATCAAATAAGCCACTCATGGAAACAACAATCCATAACACAATTTACATGGAGAGCATATGCACTTAAGCACTGATCAGCAGTGGTAAAGTGCCTAGAGTCCTAAAACCAACGAAAAATGGGTAAAAAAACGGGAGGCCAAAAAGCAAAAAGTCTGGTGATAAACGCGCCAAAAATGCCAGGTCTAACAGCATGCCTTAGAGGTCAGGTATCGCCTTCAAAGCAAGACAAATTTACTCTTGCACTTAACTGATCAAAAGATTAGAAGAGAATGTTCAGAAAGAAAATAGTTTGAGCTTAAGATCTTGCTCTCCTTTCCCTGATAAGCCATGAATGTAGGCTAGACACAAGCTTTGTGACTTCTTCTTAAAAACAGAAGTAGTTAATAAGAGAACTGCATTCCTGAGAGTGTTTGCAGAGACTGAACATGTGAGCTGAGTCTTGGCTTGGCCAGTAAAAACTAGAGCAAATGCTTAATAGGCTATTGGAGGTGAAGGTTCCAGCTATGAATTCTATTACCACCTGTAGTGAAGCTATATAAATTATTTCACACTTTAGCAGTCTCCTGGAGATGCTTTGGAGGTATCCATCTCAAAGTTTTTTGCTTCAATTTATTTTCATGAACTTTCGTTGGAACTACAAGATAGTATTATCAAACCAATTTCTTTCAAGCAGTCCTGGCCTCTATGGCTAATGCCAAGGTTGCTGGTATTGATGATCTCCCAATTGAGACATACAAGGAATGTGCCCCGCTTCTTCAAGATTTTATGGTTAAGCTTTTTAATGAAATAATTTCTGGTGCGTTTATTTCAGCATCGTTCACATAATGTATTGTATTGAGCTTTGAAAAAGAAGATGAACCATCTTGTCATCCCAATTCATATAGACTTTTCAGTTTGCTAAACGCAGACTATGAATTTTTTATGAAAATTTTATCCAACCCCATAGTTCCTGTGGCTCAAAATCTCATTCATGGTGACCAGAATAGCTTTCTTCTCCATTGATCAATGGCGATTAGCACTAAATATTTGATTTAGGCCATAGATTACTTTGCAGTCAATGGAACTAAAGCGGCTAAAATTACGGTCGACATGGAGAAAGCATTCGACCTATTAAGTTAGGGAGCGCTTTTTCAGATTTTGAGGACCTTTGGTTTCCATGATCAATTTCTAAATATTTCAAGTAATCTGTATTCTGATGCAATAGCCAGAATTATTATTAACTCATTCGATGTAGGTCAAATTCATATTTCTTGGGGACACAACAAGTCTGTCCTCTTTCACCAGTTTTGCTGATGATATTATTTTGTTTCTGGATACAAATAAATCAAATATCCAAAGAGCTCTCAATAGGTTTAATGAATTTACTTTAATAGGAGGCTATAAGATTAATCATAATAAATCAGAAATCTTTCTTTTTAATGCTTTGAGGGAGGATATTCCCATGGCAATTAGACGACAGTGGTTGCCTATCGGCCCTATTAGATATCTTGGTGTGCTTGTAACTTGCAATATTTAAGACCTTTATGAGTTAAATTATTGGCCAACGCTGGTCCAAGTTAAAAATGTATTAGATACATGGCATCTTCTACCTTTATCTATCCTATGTCGAGTTGCTTTAAATAAATGTTTATTCATCCCCCATTTTTCCATTTTTATTCTCTAATGCGTGATTAAACTTAGTAAGAGCTACTTTAGTGAGATTGTTAGCTTAATCAGGAAGTTTATATGTAACATCAGCATCCACCTATTCAAATGATGAAGATTCAACTAAGCAAAGAGCAGGGGGGTTGGCCTTACCTGTTTTTTATTTATATTATCAGGCTGACTATATTGATTCTCATTTTTGTTTGTGTGTTGATCTATTTTCTCTAAGTAATTTCTTCTTAAGGGCAAAGCTTAAAGAGTTAGGGTTTCAGTTCTCATTCTTCTTAAAAGTTTAGAAATATCCCAAACTAGATATCACATTTTAAAAGAAATGAATGCATGGAATTGGTTTAAAATATATTTAACTGTCACCCAATTATTTATATGCACAATTGTAGTAGTTGGGGTTAAAGGTCTTTGAATGCCTGATTAAACTTTGGAATAGGCATGGGTTTTTTACATTATTAGATTGTTTATTAAATAATAGATGGAAGACCTGGCAACAGTTATGTCTCCAGGAATATGAGAGTTCTTCTTTCCCATGGCTTAGTTTTGCTCACATTTCGTGCTTTTTGAGAGACTTTAACCCTGATATAATGGAGTCAACTTTTTATTTTTTAAACAATTTTTCAAAAAGAACCTGTTTGGGCTTGGTAGTTGGTATAAGGCATTATATCAGAAGATTCAGGAGGAAGCAACCCCAGCATTTCTTTGTAAAATATATTTGGCAACAGAATGTTGTATTTCCCCGAAGCAGTGAGTATACATTTCTTCCTTTGGCCATAAGCTCTTTAGAGTAGCAGATTTTAAAAGAAGAGAACTTTTTGCTACATGGATGCTCCATTATACCCCTTCATTTCTGCATAAATGTTTTCCCAGTGTTCCCAATAAAATGTTTAGATGTACTGCACTGGCTGAAGGAAATCTGTAGCATTTTTTTACCTGCTCACTTTTGTAACCTTTGTGGGCCAGATATTTTTAGTTTATAAGCCAACCGCAAGCTAAAAAGGTGTCACCAGATCCATTGGTAGTATTTTTCTTGGGCTTTTGGGTGATAATGGGGCTTTCTTGAGGAGTGAACAAAAGTTTAATTTTTTATCTGTTTCAATTGAACGTTCCCTTCTTGCACAATTTTGGAAATCACCAAGGTGCCCACTAGTTCCACCTGAACCCATTGGAAGACTGTCTCTGCTCTGCCACATGTCACTTCTACGCTTGACAGGTGATTACCGTGGGCCACTTCAGGCCACCTACTATCTTGCTATAACGTGCTACACCTGAGTCGATTGAAATACTACTACGGGCCGATCCCGGCCATTTGCCACCTCTGTGGTTGGTGGCAACCTCGGGCCGTTTATTGGGAATTTCATGTAAGCTCATATTTAGGCATTTTCTCAGGCATAACTTGGTGTGTCCTTCCCCCTTCTGTGTTAGGGATCAAAACGTCGTCGACTTGAGTAACTAGACTTTACTTGTTCACTTGTTAACTTTAAAAAGTGCAAATGTACTATGTAATTGTGGCTCACTCATTGTTTGTACTTTAGCCACATGTTGTACAATGCCTCTGAAGTTCCAAATGACTTCTTTTCTTGTTATATATTGTCCCACTTCTATGGTTCTCTCATATTTTTTTATTTATTCAATAAATGTATACTATTCTGTTGGGATTTCAAAAAACATTGATATTGTATTTCTGTGTACTATTGCTTTATATGACTTTTTGTAAGGGACCACTGTTCTTGTAGAAACATTAGTTATTCAATGGCTAGCTAAAATGATTAGGGTAAGACAATTGGAGTATGCTTATGCATAAAAAAGGCAATCAATTGAGAAAATGTGAGCAGTTGTGGCTGTTTTTCCACCAAATAAGGCTGTGGGAAATTTGTTTAGGAGAGGTTTTAAGCATTTGTACTTTTGACTTTCTCATTGCATGTTTGCACAGGGATAATAGCACCCTACTGCCATCTGTGTATTCTCCTTTTTTGTTTTTAATAGCATTTTTGCACATCAACACATTCTTGGGGCTTTTTCCAAATATTGAAGATCAAGCATCATTCCAGTTTTTCCATGTTCACACTGTGCAATTCAGCAACTAGATGAGTATCAAAGTTTAATGAATTGTTCTCAGAACATGAAATTAGATTGTGGGTGAAAAGGAGAACCCCCGTTTAATTCTGGACAGGTTTATAACCACAAACCTTCCCCAAGAACATAAGAGCATTTCATAACAGACACAAATTCAATTGCTATTTATTGGCACAGGGAGATGTGAGGAGATATACAGGACGCTGAGTAGAGTCCAGGATTAAAAACTGGTCCTTTGAGTTTTACAGGTAGCAGCTATCGCCCATTAGCTACATCCCCTCCTCAAAGCCTGGCTCGTTTTGTTGGCTTAGGGTTCCAAGAGGACCTCAACTGAGCCAGAAGCAGGCATAGGGTTCGTGCCTGGCTCGAGCTTCCAGTGGTCACCCACCTCTAAAATCTACTGTAGTTATATATTTAGCGCTATAAAACTGATTCCTAAGGCAAACTTACACGTTTGTGTAAGTTTACGATTGCTTAGTTTGTACAAAGGTATTTTACTAGTAGTTTCATTGCGACTGCGGAGTTCCTGCACACAAAAAGATAAGCCTGTCCTATCTTTTTATGTGCGGAGACTTTGCAGTCGTATGGATACTACCACATAAACTTACACAAAAGTGTAAGTTTACATTCTGGAATACGGCCCTATGTAAACAGCCATGCATACATTTGGAACCTTGCACGTTTGCTCTGTAAAGTCTGAAACCCCCGGCTATGGAATTTACCAGGTGCGGTAAATCCTGCCTATAATGTCCCCCCCTTCAAAATCGGGAGAATCACTAGGGGCAGATTGACAAGAAAGTGGCTCACTGCATTCCGCAAGCCATTTGGCTACGCCGTACTGAGTCACTTTCAAAGCACAGGGATACAACATATTTACAACAATATGTTGCATATCTGTGCTTCCCCCTGCGCTGCCGCACAAACTGCTGTCATGCGTCATTGCAGGCACCCTTGCACTCTGGTGCAAGGATGCCTGCGTCATGGGGATATTGTTTTTGTTCAGGAAGGGTTCCCTTCCTGCTCAAAAACAATCTGTAAAATGCCGTTTTCCAACTTCTATTTGTGTGCTGTATTAACACACATAGAAGTTGAAAAACATCATTGTTTCACCGATTGTTTATGTGCAGGAAGGGAACCCTTCCTGAACAAAATCAATCATTAGAGGTGATTTCCTCTTTCTATGTGTTGCAGAGTGCAGCACGCATAGAAAGAGGAAAAGTAAACCAGGAGAAATGAATACATTTCTCCTCGTTGGGCCTCCCAACGCCTCCCCTTGGGAGGCGTAGGATTCACACTCATTTCCAGATTTACAATTCCTCCTAAATCTGGAAATGTGTCTGGTTCCATGGGTGTTGCTTGTGTAGCAACACCCATGGAACACCCCTGCCAGGCAAGGTGCTGCGTGCAAAGGGGCCATATTTACAAGGACAGGAAAAGTCACGCAGGGTTGCTTTTCCTGTCCATGTAAATATGGAGCAGTTAAATGCGCCATCGGTACGACACAAAAAGTGACGCACTGATGGCACAAGGGGCTTGTAAACCTGCCCCTAGGAATTTGGTGCTTTCTGCACTAAAATGTGCATGCGCGTGAGTAATAAATAGCTGGCTTGTTCCCTACACATTTTGTTCCCGCTTGATGTGCCGAAATTGATCTGATGAAAATTATAATTCTCGTGTGTGTGGTAACACTATTAGCCAGTGGCGGCTCCTCGAGGGAGTGCTGAGGGGCGGTGGGCGGGGCAGGGTGGGGGGTAGTAAACTCCGGCATTCAGCCGAACAGAGTTAAGTAAGTAAATAAATAAGTAAAAAGAATTTCATTGCGCGCTGCATCGCCGATTTGGTGTTGCAGCGCGTGCAATGTAATTCGTTTAATTTTTTTACTTAACTCCGTTCGGTCGTATGCCGGAGTTTACTACCCCCCCCCACCCTAACCCTCCCCGTTCCCCCCCCCACACACCGCCCCGCAGCACTCCCTCGAGGAGCCGGCACTGCAATTAGCACACATTTTGAAATTCTGTGGGGCACACGGAATCAGCCCCAAAATGCTTCCAATTTTACCATCCAGTCAAGTGGCAATATTGACAGTTTTTATTTTTTTTTAACAAGAAATTAGGAAATACACTAAAAAGTTCATAAAATACCTGAAGCCAACTCCAAGTTCCTTTCTTATCTACACACTACAATAGCACGGCGCCTGCTTCCTTGTACCCTTATATGGGCAGCACGATTATTTATATTATGTTTGTTTTATGTGCAGCTCAAGCTACTATGTCACATGAGCAGAAGATTGCTAAAAGCAGAGAACCTGTCAAGCCTAATGAAAATAACTTCACTTCATTCAAGTGCAAGGATGTTAAGCAGACTATTGAGCACGATCTGTAGTGACATACAGTTCTGGAATTTAGGCCAAAGGCTGTCATAATGACCCAGATTAGAATAAATAGGAGCTATGGTTTATTTTCTTGCAGCATAAATTAAGCCCACGTATGCTTCTTTCTATTGCACTAATATACTTCAGCCAAATGATGTCAATGTGATTACGCTCTTGGGAGAAACAACGTAAGCTATGCATTTTAAAGCAAACACATCCAAATGTACTGATTTTGAAATAGAAAACTACTTTCACTTTACATTTTGTATTTTTTATAGATAATATTTCTTCATATATTGTATTTGTATAGCACCGACATAGCCACAGGTGCAAAGAGCACTTCACATTTTACATTCCTTCTTGTTTGTACCTCGTTTTCTTCCAACTCATTTTTGTTTCTACTTTTATTGTATGTAAGAATATATCGTTCCCCTTTGAAAACTGTTTATTTGGAAAATATTGTGTTATTGACTGCAGTCAGAAATAAGAAAACTAACATGCTTCATCCATCAATGATTATTTTGGCATTCAATAACAAGGCCTAGATGCATTTTGCCACTCATCCTTGCACCTACACACCCACTCTTCCACCCATTGACTCATTATTGTTTTAAACCTCTAATCCGCCCGCAATCAATGACACCTACAAACTTAACAAGGATATGCAAGATAAATAAAATACAAAAAAATAGAAAAAATGCTGCCAGCTAATTGTGCCATGCCCATGCTTGCAATAAAACATAGGGAAAAATCAAATAGAGGACTGGGCAACCACAATGAATTGGTATTCACCATAGTGTATACACAGAATAGCAGCAATCCGCATTATATGGCCTATAGGCAGACCCTTCGAAACAGACACAGATACCGTGTGGACCTTGCATGCCAACACTATAGTTCCAGTGCTATACTCCACAATAGTGCTTAGTCTGGTAGGGAATTCAAGCTAAGAAAGACTCTAGCAGAAAGCACCTGGAAGAAGATACATTTCTTCCCTTGTCGCTCGACCCATAACATCATAGGGTAGTCAAATGAGGCAGAAAAGAATCTCTGCTTATCAGTTCTTAATGAACTTTCAGAAGAGCCTTCTTAATTGTCAAAGTCTGTGAACTTAAGCCCATGCACAGCACCAATGCCATATCTTCTAACTTCACCTCATTCCACAGTGCCACTGTCCTACAAATGCATTCTCTCATGTCCATCGACCTGACCGCAGCTGTTACTTTGGTGCCAGAGACTTGTTTAGACCTTCACCTCAATGTTACTGTTCTTGGCTTTTTGTATTCCTAACAATTCGCAAACATGGTAACAAGCTAGGTTTTGAGGGAACCTTCTGGGATTTCTCCCAGGTCCTCTAGCACTCTTAACTGGGTGCCTCTCTTCTCGTTATCTAATGTCTCAAACATACTTTCTAAGGTAACCTCAGAACCTACAGCCTTAGCCTCAATTGAATTCACCTTGTCTAGGCACCTATCTAGGTCTTTTCACGGGGCCCTCCAGGGACTTACGACTTGCTTTGGCTCCATCTACCCTTTGTTCCACAGTCAGACCCTCCAATTGCATGTCAGCCTCATTCAGGGTAGCTAATCACTCCTATATTCTACCTCAAACCCAATAGTACCCCTTTGAGATGCTGAGTCAAAGGTCTCACGATCAGCTGACCAAACTTATGTCACCATGGAAGACCGTCTGTAAGGAGGCAACTCTAGAGAGTGTTATCAGGCCAGCATGCAGCTCTATTTGAACTGGGCCCACAGCCTCTTGGCTGCTCCCACCTCTGGTCACTCTCCTGTAGTTTGTCGCCTGACCTATCTGCAGTCCTCCCTCTGGCACAGCCCCGGTTATGCTGCTTCTCCACTTGTGGTATGCTCGCTACAACCTGAGTATTTTCATGGGAGGTTCCCGAACCATTTTCCCCTCTCTCGCTTGGACGGGTCTGGCCTAATTGGAGGAGCACCCCATTACTCCACAGTTTAAACGTTCTTTTTATTAAACAGTTGCTTCACACACCATTCCACATAATACAGAGACGGGGTCCAGTTTCTGATCCATATAACACTAGGTCCTTTCCCCCTCCCGGACCCACCCACTCCAACCCCACATAGTTAAGTCCTGTACTGAACCCATGGGGCCAGATTTTTTCTATTTTTTTTGAGCACCCTCAGCTTTGGTAGACAACTTTCTCCACTTGTTGGCACCAATCTGTATCATGTTTCGAATCCCCGATCCTTGGGATATCAGTGGCCCCCAATGCCCTTGCAATGTTCCTTTTTGCCACCCAAGATGCAAGCATGAGCCATGTTCTAGTATGCTTTGGCCAGTTTACCTCCCCCGTCACTCCTAATATGTGCCACCTTGCTTCTACCGGGACCTGGGGACCCGCCACTGAGGTATTCACTCAGGTCACTCCATCCAAGTAGCTCTGAATCTTGGGACAGGCCCAGAGAATGTGGAAGAAGGTACCCACGTAGCCGAAGTCCCTGGTACACTGGTCTATGTCACATCGGCCTATGCGGTGTTGAAGTGTCTTTGGGATATGTGACCTATGCAGGATCCGGAGTTGGACCAGAATGGACCACGCTCGTATGGCAATCTTGCTAGGACTCTACACAGCCTCTACCCAATTGTTGTCCTCCAACAGCCCTACATCTGTCTCCCATTCCTCCCTCAGGGGAGTTGTTCATAATCTTTCGGTATGTGAGAGAAACAGCCTTATCAATGCAGGGCATGGCTCAACTGTAGGTAGCAGAACCGCTCCCCATCAGCCATCTGATATTCTGTCCACAGGTGATCATGGCCCATTTCAGCATACATTCCTGAGGCGGTCTATCTGAATGAGGCCCTTCCTGTGGAAACCCTGCAGGTGCCCCACCTCTCCCAGCAGGACACATTCCCAAAGTGGGGTTTGTTTTGTCAGTTTAGACTCCAGTAATTTCATAGCCAGTCTCCATGCCTGTGCCACTGTCCGCGTATGCACTGGGGGAAGCTTCTTGCGCCCCTTGCGATACAGCGCAGCCGGGTAGCCGACGTTTCCCATGGCGGGACGGTCCATCTGCTAGCGGGCTTGGTGTAGGACGCAAAACCCAATCATTGACATTGATGAGCTGAGATGCCACATAATAGTTCCTGTATGTATACCACAAAGAGCTGCTCCTAGTGTGATGACCCAAATGCGGTTACAAAAGCATTGTGAGTATAGGCATCTCACAAAAAGTGACGGACTGGTCTTACACACCACCTGGTGTCATGCTTCATCATTGGCCATTCCTCGCCCTCTAAAACCTTTGTTTGATAAATGATGGGCATACACTTCTAAATTACTAAGTGGGGGCCTGTGATAATGTGAATGAAATTAAAAATCATTATGGTTATCAGGAGTACTGTTTTAATGTGACTAATAACCATATGATATTAAAAGCATTGGACGGTGAATGGGGTAGTTAGTGTCCCCTAGCCGTCTCGTGAGTGGTCAACATGTTTCTGCCGTAACGGCCCAGGTGGGTCCAAGGCATTCATCAGGACCTAAGTGTACAAGAGGCTCCGTTCTTACCAACTGGTGGCAAGAAGCTACCACTGTGCGGGTATGGCAAAGGCCACTCTCCACTTCCTAAATGGCTTCCAAAGGTCAAGCCTAAAAAGAATATGGTAGAAATCAGAAATACTTGTAACATTTAAGCACGGGTCAAGAGAACATGAAAAAATGAATTTTTAACAAGAGAACAATGCATGCATTGGGTTCTATGAGTGAGTGATCTTTTCACGTGACTTTGTGACACTCTATATGTGTACACATAAGTGGAAAAAATGTAGGGGCGGAGGGCTCCTACTTGTCTTACCCTAATTGCAAGAACTACTTGGCCCATGGGGGAAGGGAGGGGAAAATCCTGTAATCCGCTCTGTAAAGGAAAGCATAAAAACCACATGTTGCATGAATGAATGTATTGGAGGAAGGTCTCTAAACATCAGTTCAACACACACACACGCGCACCTGAACGAGTAAATGGATACTTGCGTATCATTCAGCCCAAGCACACTCTTACTGTCACAGGAAAGGTTTCCCTCATGTATCCTAGGCAGCTGCTCCCAGTCCTCCCGAATGTTGGAATGAGAGGGAGGTGCCGGGGGTTATATAGTGTGGCCGTATCGTTAATTGATGGTGATGGCGTGAGTAAGATCAATTAAGTGCCTCCCGGTGTGTGCCTTCCAGTGTCCCTGGTCTGAAGATGGCGATTCGTGTGCGTCCAATAGAATTGCGTGCAGGGCCTGGTATGCCCAAACAGGGAATTGTTTGGGACGGGGCGGGAAGCATAATTGGCTGGTGGGTGTGGCTATTGGGATGAATATCCCAGGGGGGATGGTGATGTAGGAGCATAAGCTCGCGTCTGAGCATGACACGTCAAGGCGTGTAAAGTTGTCATGGTGATGCGGAGGGGGAAGCCATGGTAAGGCATGTAATCTGCAGTATGCACGGCGAGAACGCATGCCTATGTTAATAAAGATTAATAAGCAAAAAAAAATGCTTAATGTTGGTGCATTGTGATAGCGCGATGCAAGCGCTAATGATGCGTGTGGTTGCCTAGGAGACGCACGTGCGTCCGTGGGAGAGCCTAGTCCTAGTAAGTGATTTTGACTAGTGTGGCACCCGGGGTGCAGAAAGAAAGGTGAGAAAGAACATCATCCCTGAAGATCTGATGGTGGATTATCCCAGAGTGTTTGAACACGGTCGATCCTACTGCGTGTGCCGAGGATATTGTTGGGCGCTGAGGTGTAGGTCTGATGTGAGGTAACATGGCAACGGGGTGTTCAGGAGATAAGTGCCCCTGGTACATCGGATAGATTTCCGGTGTATCGGCTAGATGTGGGGCTCAGTGTAGAATGGAGCATGTGGACGATGTCTATGGCCTGTTGTGATTGCTCTATATTTATAGAAAAATAATAGAAGAATAGTAATGATAGTGAACCGGAGCGAGATGCTGGACTAATGTCACCGTCCTAGTTGGAGCCACGGAATGTCATCATTGAGGCCCTTTTCGTGGGACCGTAGGCGATAGACCCTTCGTTGCTCCCTCACATGAAGGGCTTTAGTTAGATCAAATTTGCTCTTTTTCTTGACCTCAAGGATGGTCCATCTTAAGTCCGTGTCATTGTGATTTTTTTCAACAAAATGACATGTCAATTTAGTGTTTGTTTTTTTACACCTGATGGTGCTTCGGTGTTCATTAATGCGGGTTTTGATTTTTCTTGTTGTCATGCCTACATAGTTGAGGTCGCAGGGACATGTTATCAGGTACACAACATTTTCGGTATTACAGTTGCTAAATGTTCGTAGCTGCCATGGTTTTCCGGTGCCTATGTTCACCTCTTTTGCATTCTTGGTGAGATTGCATGATATGCACCCGCCACAGTCGAAATGGCCCATTACTCGTGGTTGGTCCCAAAGTCTCTGTTGTTCTTCACCCTCTGTGGTTGTCATTTGGGCGTGTACCAATTCGTCGCGCAAACTTTTGTTGCCTTTGAATGCGAACAAGGGTGATTCCCACTGTTTTCCGGCGCTGTTCAATATATGTCATCTCTTCCTAATGATTTTTTGGACTGTGTTAGAGGCTGGGGTAAAAGTAGTGACGCACACTGGTCATAATAGTTCCTGACATCGGGGGCCACCAGTCCACCTTTGTAGACCACACGCTGCAGCTTATGCAGTGCTATGCACGGGCTGCCACCCTCCACAACAGGTTACGCTGCTGCTCCTCTATTGCCTGGAAAAATGCCCCTGGGATCTGATATGGGGTGTTCTGGAGTTCATAGAGCAGGTGAAGAAGAGCCATCATCTTGAACAAGACCGCTCTACCCATCAGAGAGACCGGGAGGCACTGCCAGTGGGCCACGTCCCCCCGAAATCTTTGCAGCTGTGAGTGTATATTCCGAGCCATGAAGACTTCTTCTGATTTAGCGATCCAAATGCCTAAATACTTGAACTCATCTCGCCGGACAAAGGCTGCACAGGCAGATGTAAGGGGTGGGATCTCACCGGCCAAGGGGAAAACCAAAAACTTGTCCCAATTTATCTGATAGCCTGAGTAGCTGCCAAAGAGTTGAAATATGTGGATGAGTCTGTGTAACGTCTTACAAGGCTTGTGTGCATAGAGCAGAATGATGTCTGTGTTTATGCTCCTCCCAGCCACCCCTCGCATCAATACCATAACCAAGAGGTTCCCCACGAACCCACACCGCAAGAGTTTCAAGTGCCAGCGCAAAGATCATGTGGGAAAGTGAGCACCCCTGTCGTGTGCCCCTGTGGAGTGAGAATGACCTGGGTATCATCCCGTTCACAAGGAGCCTCGCAAGTGGGTCACAGTATAAGAGGCGGACCCAGGCACAGAACTTTGGTCAGAAGCCCAATCTGGATAGGACCGCAAACAGGTAATGCCTTTTAAGTGATATTGAATGCCATTCGCGCATCCATCGACAGCAGTGCTGCGGCCTCAGCCGGTCAAGTCACCATCACATGTATGACTCCAAACAAATGTCGGAGATTCAACCTGGTGCTCTTGTGTGACATGAATCCTGATTGATCAGGATCAAATACCGTGTGTGCGACTGGACCCAGCCGATTGGCTAGTACCTTTGCCAAAACTTTGGCTTCGAAATTAAGTAGGGAAATGGGCCTATAGGAGCTGCATAGTTCCAGTGGTCTACCTTTCTTTTGCTTCCCCCCGCTAGGCTGAAGACAATTGTAGGAGGGTCAGTTAAATTCTTTACCTCAGAAATCCAAGCTGGAGAGTACTTAGATCATGCCCGGATGGATAACAGAAATGTATGAGGCCTTAATACACGTGTTTGGTTAATTTAAATGAGTTTTGCTGTAAGTAAAAGGTTATACAGGCAGGGTGACTTTTCTTTTCTTTCTTCTCTTTTTTCTTTATATGATGTATTGGCTTGATAAAGTACGGAGGGGGCTTGGGGAGGGAGCTGCGGTGTTCTTTCCTGTCTCCATCACTCAGACCCCATGGGTCTGGCTGTTTCTAAGGGTAGGGGAGGCAGGGTGGGTTGGAGAAGGGGTGATGGGATGGGAGTTAGGGGGCGTGGTAGGGGGGGTTCACGGTGGTAAGGTGAAGTGTAAATGGCAGCGGAAGTACGTTGTATATGAACGGTGTCATTTTTTGTTGATACCAAAGGTTAGAGAACAAACTGTAAGAAAGTCTGGTAGTGAGCGCCTGCAGGGCCAGCACAGTATCTGTATTAATTCTGACAAGGTAACACAGCTGGATGCAATGTTTCATTGGAATAATGGCTAAAGTACGCATTGCTTCTATTAATATTTGAGGGCCTAATGACATTACCAAGAGGAGGAGGATCCAGGGAGATCTTAAAATATTAAGGCCAGATGTTTATTTTCTTCAGGAGACCCACATCGCTAGGAATGATTGCAATCTACTTCTAATCCTTGGGGTTAAAGGTAGCGGCTTATACTACACAAGATGTGAAGACTAAGGGTGTTGCGGTTCTCATAAAAGGCAGTGCCATTAATCCAGGTAGGAAAGCCGTTGATAAGAATGGTAGATGGGTAATACTGGAATGCAGGCATACAAAAGGCTCATTTACATTATGTACAGTCTACGCCCCAGTGTTAGATGACCCAGGGCTTCTGTGCTTTTTGTCTAATGAATTACCATCCTGGCTAGCACCATATGTGGTGTGTGGAGATTTAAACCTTAACGGATATAGAGGCATACTGGGGACATTAGGAATCTCCAGCAAGCGGAGGAAACCACATTCGATGAGGGCGTTTAAAAACTTTGTAAATGTTATCGGTCTGGTAGACGCTTGGCCTTAACTTAGAGCTCCGGAGCCTGGCTATACTTTCTATTCAGCTCCACACTGCAAGTTTGTCAGATTGGACTATTTTTTAACTTCACCAACTATACTCCAAGAGGCACGGATTGAGCTCTTTCCTAGAGTTATGCCCGATCATAACCCTGTTGTCCTAGAGTTTTCAGTAGCTGGAGCAAGGAAGGAGTATTCAAGATGGACTTTGGAGAGGGCACTCTTATCAGATCAAAAACTTATTGAATATATGAAGGGCTGGATTTGGGAATTTTTTGATAATAATGGTGGTAGTGCCCCCCCAGAATGGTTTGGAATGCTTTTAAAGCGTCAGCGAGAGGTGAGATTCTGCAATATAGCCTGAGCAAACGAAAAAAAGAGGTAGAACAGATTAAACAGTTTTATCAAAAGCTTGCCCAATTGGAAACAGAATTTATTAGTGCCGTGACTTATGGAGGTGACGTGGTAAGAATCATGAACTCTATCAATATAACCAAAGCCTGTCTGATCGATTTTAATGCTGGGAGGCTTGCTGGGAAGTATTTAGCTAAAAGGCAGGACTGCTATGAATATGGCGAGACTGTGAGCAGATTATTGGCAATCAGGTCCAGACAGCAGATGGCAGCAGGATATATAGAGAGGATCAGAAACATGCAGGGTAAAGTCGTGACAGAGTCTGCCGAGATTAGAGAGGCTTTTAGGGAATTTAATGAAGATCCTTACTCGGCCCCATCTCGTGACGGTCATTTATCAAATTTGGAAATACAAGAATTTGACCCGATTGGAAGGGTCCACAGGAGGAGGGTGCCCGGCTAGTAGCAGAGATTACACATGAGGAGCTATATAGTGCTCCTCAAGCCCTTCCCTAGGGCAAGGAATCGGGAACTCACTGTATCCCCATAGAGTTTTATAAAGTCTTCTTCAGTGAGATTTATCATTCTATGCTCGGTTTATATCAGGAGATCAGGGAAGGGGCAACACCACCTGGTTCTTGGGGTATCGCAAATATTGTCATCTTTTTAAAAAAGGGCAAATATCCTATGAATTTAGGTTCATATAGGCCTATTACTTTGTTTGGCTTGGCAGCACAGGTTTATACAAGGAAGAGGAACTGTAGATCATGTTAGGAGGGTAATTGCCCTTTTTGACGCCACCGAGATCTCCGCCAAACCTATGGGTGTCGTTTTTTTAGACACGGAGAAGGCCTTCGATAGGGTGTCATGGAGCTACTTATGGAAGACCCTTGAGGCTTATGGCCTAGGGGATTTATTTGTGAAAGCAATACAGGTCTTGTATGTCAACCCTATAGCAAGATTACGAATTATGGGGGAAGAAACGGCGCCATTCTTAATTGGTAGGGGGACAAAACAGTGTTGCCCTGCCTCTTCCCTACTGTTCGCCCTATATATAGACCCCCTTCTTAGGTGGCTGGAGTCCTCCGCAGATATTATTCCGGTTAGTTTACAGGGCGGGGACACCAAGCTATTGGCCTACGCCGATGATGTAGCTATAATTACATCTGACCCTGATCGTGAAATGTCTGCGGTGGTAAGCACTGCGGAAAACTTCGGGACTCAATCGGGTTTCTTATTGAATAAAGCTAAAACACAGATTGTGATAAATAGATTTGCTACAGGCATAGATACCAGGATTGTAGAAAATGCTGTTTACTTAGGCATTAACATCACTGCAAGAGTGGAAGATATAGTGGATCTAAATATCCCCCCTATAACGGGGAAAATTAAGAACGATCTCCAACGTTGGGTGAATTTGAAGTTGTCAATTGTGGGGAGATGTAATCTCATTAAAATGATGATCTTGCCTAAACTTTTTTATATTTTGTGGGCGATTCCTTTGGAAATTCATAATTTTTGGTTTAAACAAATAGAGAAGGAGGTAGCTATGTTTGTCTGGTGCTATCGAAGGACCAGGAGAGCTAATGTATTCCTATCCCTACCTAGGGTTAGAGGGGGATGGGGGCTCCCAAATTTTAAGTTATATTATTTAGCTGCTTCATTTCAATATTACCGGCCTCTCTTTGGCGTTAAAGAAAAGGATAGTGATGATTCCGGTCATGTACCGACAATATATGAGTTGATAGGAGCCTGTGCTAATATATGAGTTGATAGGAGCCTGTGCTAACAGCTGTCTCTTGAAATTTTATGAAGCAAGCTACTTCAAGAAAACACGATTCAAGGTACTAATCACTGCTTTTCGTAATTGAGCAGGCGTAAGGAAGAAACTTGGGGTAGGTAGGTTTAGCCGCTACTCTCCCATGATTGGGAATGACCAGCTGCCAAGGGCATTACATGATGCGTGCTTGGCAAGGTGGGGAAAAGGTGGTTTATACAGGATAGGGGACCTGTTAATTGGGGACCACATAACTTCATTTGAAGATGTTAGTGAAAGGCTTAGGTGCCGATTACGATCCGGCAAAAAAATTCCCCGTACGACTCGTATCCGGTCTTTTTACCGTACGAATCGTACAAGTGCCGTACAAACTGCCAATTACGATTCGCATGGTAAAAAGTCCATACGAATCGCATTGGGAATTATTCCCCACACGTCCTCGGGTCGGAAAATGTGTCCGACACGTCCTCGGACGATTTACCGTACAAATGTGAAAAGTGAAGTCCGACCGCGGAATCACGATCCATCCCGTGCGTCCGATGTTACAACCGTATGGAAAAAACACCGTCCGCACCGAACTCCCATAGCAACCATGGAGACATGTGCCCGCATAGGCGCCGACCCCCCACCCCAGCCCCCGTATGTACGCGCCGCCCCCCCTGCCCCCGTATGTACGCGCCAATCCCCCCCAGCCCGCGTATGTACGAGCCGTACCCCCCCCAGCCCGCGTATGTACGCGCCGTACCCCCCCCAGCCCCTGTACGTATGCGCCGTACCCCCCCCGAGCCCGTGTATGTTCGAGTCGTACCCCCACCCGTGTATGTACACCCTTGTACGTGTCGAACCCCCGTGTATGTACACCCTTGTACGTGTCGAACCCCCCGTGTATGTACACCCTTGTACGTGTCGAACCCCCCCGTGTATGTACACCCGTGTACGTTCGAGTCGTACCCCCACCCGTGTATGTACACCCTTGTACGTGTCGAACCCCCCCGTGTATGTACACCCTTGTATGTGTCGAACCCCCCCGTGTATGTACACCCTTGTATGTGTCGAACCCCCCGTGTATGTACACCCGTGTACGTTCGAGTCGTACCCCCACCCGTGTATGTACACCCTTGTACGTGTCGAACCCCCAGTGTATGTACACCCTTGTACGTGTCGAACCCCCCGTGTATGTACACCCTTGTACGTGTCGAACCCCCCGTGTATGTACACCCGTGTACGTTCGAGTCGTACCCCTACCCGTGTATGTACACCCTTGTACGTGTCGAACCCCCCCGTGTATGTACACCCTTGTACGTGTTGAACCCCCCGTGTATGTACACCCTTGTACGTGTCGAACCCCCCGTGTATGTACACCCGTGTACGTTCTAGTTGTACCCCCACCCGTGTATGTACGGTGCGCACGTACAAGGGTGTACATACACGGGGGGTTCGACACGTACAAGGGTGTACATACACGGGGGGTTCGACACGTACAAGGGTGTACATACACGGGGGTTCGACACGTACAAGGGTGTACATACACGGGGGTTCGACACGTACAAGGGTGTACATACACGGGGGGTTCGACACGTACAAGGGTGTACATACACGGGGGTTCGACACGTACAAGGGTGTACATACACGGGGGGTTCGACACGTACAAGGGTGTACATACACGGGGGGTTCGACATGTACAAGGGTGTACATACACGGGTGGGGGTATGACTCGAACGTACGGGGGCTGGGGGGGTATGACTCGAACGTACGGGGGCTGGGGGGGGTACGGCGCGCACATACGCGGGCTGGGGGGGGTCGGCGCGTACATACGGGGGCTGGGGGGGGTCGGCGGGTACGTACGGGGGCTGGGGGGGTACGGTGCGTACCGGGCCACCTACTCTGGTCGTTTCGCGCCGTACTTCGCTCTTCCGGCACTTTTTGGGTGCCGTGAAAATATTGCCGTCCGGACTGCTGTCGGTTCGAATCGTAATTCCTGGGTCGTGAAACGCTGCCTGAAAGCGTCCCGACGTAACGTCGCAGCATTCCTGGATCACATTCGTATGTATATTTTCGTCGGTCGGTGTTTTTTACGATTCGTACGGAAATGGTGTTTCCGTGCGATTCGTAATTCCATGTTTGTAAAGTTTTACGACCGGGTACGAGTCGGACGGAGAAAACGCTCCGACCGACGGTTCGTACCCGGTTTTTACCGGATCGTAATCGGCACCTTAGTGTTGGCCCCCCGGAATTTTTAAAAATGAATTTTCTGTTTAAAAAAGCTGGTGGTGCAGCAGGGTTTGGGCAAGTACCTCTGATGGAATTGTTAATTAGTAGCTCGGGATCCTCAATTACACAAATATATAGATGCCTGCTGGAAGGAGTACCAGATGATTTAGATAAACATATGTTGAAACAGCAGGATAGGCTGGGGGTTGAGGAATCCTGTTTTATGAGATCATTAGAACTCTGGGACACGGTATTGTGCTCCGCCAATTTGCTGTCCCAACATTTTAAGACCTTATTTGATCTCTATATAACACCTGCGAAAATTGTCAGATGGGGGGGAACAGAGGGGACTCATTGTTTTAGATGTGCAACATAAGTCGCGGATTTAGTGCATATTTTTTAAACGTGTCCTCACATAGAACCTATAGGCCGTAATATGTCAGGCTTTTTACAGCAGGTGCTAAATGAAGATGTTACTCTGACACCTCAGCTGATGTTATTAGGGTAAATGATCTAGTGGGCAACAATGGGGTAGGACACACTTTCATAGCAATGGTAGTTCTTAGACTTGTGTCAGCCTGGCTTGATTCACAACCTCCAACCTTCCAGCAATGGAAGGGACTATTTTTGCATATATATAATTTAGAAAAGGCACTAAACGAAAGGAGAGGCAGAAAAGGTAGGATTAAAGGGAATAGATTTTGGGGCCCCTTCTCCTCCTGGATTACATCATTTATATAAACTGAATCCTTCTCTGGGTCTTTTTTTTCTTTTCTTTTTTTTATTATTTTGAAAATATTGCTGCTACATTATGTTATTCTCTAGCCTAGGATTTATTGATATATGTGAACAATGTATTAACTGATTGACCATTTTTTTTCAAATGAAATTGTGGTTTTATGTTTGGATTGTATGAATATGTGATCTCCGCTGCATTTACACTGTTTTATCGCAAAATAAAAATGTATAGAACAGAAAAAAAAGGATGGGAAGAGGGTGACCCACTGCTCCCCACCAAGCACCATCCCTCACGCCAATTCACCCCCATCTCCGATGCTCAGGATGTTCACTAGCTCGTCAGTTCGACACGGGGGCCCGTCCCTCAGGAGCTCCAATGTTAGCTTCCCGGTCTATCCCCAACCGGACCTCCCAGTTTCATAAGCTGAGGCCCAGATCTTTGAAGCTGTGCAGCACCCAGCACAGTGGAACAGACACCACCAGGCTTGCACAACTCACTACCAGCCCATGCAGTGCCGCTGCTCCTCACTCCGCGTCCACCCTCACAGGCCTTGTCTTCATGTTGGGCAGTTAATTCCTTGCTTTAGCCGATGCAGGGCAGCGCTGGCCTCCATCTTCAGTGGCCCAGTGCATGTTGTCTTCTGCCAGGCCTTTATGGTTCTCCCTGCAGATGGCTCCCACGCTTCTGGGGAGGGCCTCCTCGCCTGCTGGTCGCCTTTGTTGTAGGTCCTCGGGGGCCAGTTTGAATCACCCTGCTGCCTCTGTTGCCCCTCTGCTCCCAGGGGGCAGGAGGTGAGGCCCAGACTCAGAGCAGGCCTCCAGTTTAGACCGGCACAGTGGGAAATGGACACCACTGGGCCCCAGTCAATCTCAGGCCTGGCCCGCCTCCACCAGTTGTTCACAGCTCCCACACGACCTTCGGAAGTTCTCAGGGCTGGCCTTCCCTAGTCTGGGAATGCCCCTATCCATTCAGCCTCTCCGGAGCACGGCCATCGGCCCAATGTCAGCCCAGGAGAACATCTCCTACCAAGCTGGACACCCCGATGTACCCCTTATGTCAGGGTCGGGTGGATTGTTGCCGGATTCAAAGGAGGGTAGAAAGTGCCGCCGCGGAGCTCTTCAACTATGTGGCCATCTTGGCTGGTGCCAAGCCACGCCCCTTGTTTGTCCACAGTTTGGTGAAACATCGCATTGCAGCAGTTCTCACTGAACGAGGACCATCTGCCTCAGTGTGGCTTCTGCCACAGTACACAAACAACCATATGTCATGGTCACTGGACAATATCCTTATTTATTCCCATGTTGGGCAGTTTCACATTGCTCTGAAGCACCTGTGCAGGTCAGAAAACACCAGGAGCACCACCACTAAGCGGCCATCATGGTGCATGTTATTTAAATTTAAACTGGTCAACTGCAATGACTCATGTTTCCTTTCCTGAGATGACATATGAACTTTCTTTGAAAATGTCTATGTGAATTCCTTCTATTCAAATATTGTGAGGGGATATAAAATCAGTGCAACAATATATATAACTTATTTCACCTTAACTTGGATATCCTTGTAGATTAAGTGGGATATAGGTTAGGGTTCAGATATCATTATTTAATAAATAGATGAGACTTGAGCTGGAACAATCCTACTAGAAAACTGATAGTTAGATCTCACCCTCACCAGATGCAACAATCAAGTTCTGGTTTACTCTTAAATGACCTGAAGAAATTTCATATCAAACCTAGAACAAAACATCATTATGTAAAGCATGCATTATATATACAAGGTCCTCATGGAAATAAACAAAACTCTAACCTCCTCAATACCTCTTCAACTATTAAACTATTTTCTTGCATATTTCTATAGTATAATAGTGAACCCAATTCACTGTGACATCTGCTGTGGTAAGAATGACATTAAACACTCAATGATTTCCTCCTAAAGCACTACAGAAGTATTATCAGATGACCTTAGACTTTGATGGCATCAGTCAAAGTGTTGCCCCTGATGGCATCACAGGAAGTAATCGATGAAGAGGCTAAACTAATGTTAGCAATTGTAAGATCAAACTTAAGCAGATAGATACATAGATAAATATCATTGTTCCGAATCTTGATTCAAATGGACCTTTCAACAGATACAGTGCCAGTTTAAATGTACATTTAAAGATTATTGTGGCAAATAATGAATCAGAAATGGTAAATGTGCCACCTAAGTTGGTCTGAGCCCTCATCAGGATGGACAGGATCTCTCAGAGATTTTATAGGAGCTTTTAGAGAGCTTGGCATCAGCTCATATTCAACTGGATAAGAGCTATCAGTTGGGTGACTTGACCACTCACATGCTAGGCAAGAGCTTTAGGAAAGATTGACAGGGGGCATCACAAGGTTGGAAATGGGGCTCCAGAGGGAGGCCAATCAGGGGTTGCCAATGGGAGAGAATGTAAACTGCAACACTGCAGACTGGACGAAGGCATCATTCTCAATATGAGACCCCATTAGGTTGGATACGAACCAACAGCAGACTGCACAAGGATAGAAGCACTCAATTGACTAGACAGATGCCTTCATCACTGTTGAATGGACTAATAAACTCAGCAGGCTGGGCAAGAGCATCTGCATTGCAGGATGGAAATGGGCCATCAGAACTAGAGGCTGAGAAGAGCCATCTGCGCAAGAGGCTGAGGAAGAACCATTTCCACTAATGGTGGAGCTGGAACCTTCTGCAATGCAAGTTGTAATAGAAGCTCTCAACACTGCAAGTGGACATAATCCTCAGTGCTACACTTGATGTGGAAGTTCTCCAGTGCTGGGCAAGAAACCTCAAAAGTTTGGGCAGAATGCAGAATGAACATGACTCCTCAGTACTACAACTTGGAAAAGAGATCAAGGCATGAAATATTTAAAACAAGTCCTCCATATGATGAACTCATAGCAGGCTTGGAAAGAGTTGTCCTGAAAAGCTAGACAGAATCTCTTTTCATACACCATGTTGATTATTTTGATTAGAGTGTGGCACTCCTGACTCCTCCCTGCTCGTGCCTAGCTATTCCCTTATGTTCCTCTGGCCATCCTCCTATATTCCTCTCCACAAACCGCATGTTTCTACCTTTAATTAAATTTTTGTCTATTTTCCCTGCAAATGTACATTTATTTTTCATTTTTCCCCGTCTGTTTGCTTTTCTTTTTTTGTCATGCTCTGCCGCCTTGCTCTCCATTCTCCATGTGCAAGCCCCTGCCCTACCTCCTGCCTACTGGGGTCCATTCTGCTGACCCTACCAATGCAGGCCTTTTCACCATGGTCAGAGTGCTGCTCCTGCTCTCCCTTCTGCCTGCCCTCCAATTATCATCTCTCGGCTCCTGGCCCATCCCGTCGCACTACTGTGGACAGTTTAGTGCCCTAGAACATGCAGCCTTGCCCAACGTGGTCAGCCTGCTGCCCCTGCACCTTCCCCTTTTCGTTCTCTGTGTGCAAGCCCCTGCCCACTCTTTCCTGCCCTCTATGATCCGTTGTGCTGCCCGTACTCATTCATGCCCCCCTTTCTCCCGCCTTTTCCATTTGCAGCTTGCTTTCTCTGCCCTTATCTACCCTGCCCTCTGCTCTCCATGTGTGTCCATGCCCCTCTCTCCTACCCTGTGTGGTCTTTTGTGCTGCTACTGTCCAACACGCATACACTGGTTGTATGACAGGAGCACGCATGGCTAAAACATGTGTGCCTCAACAACGCGGTCGCAACAATAAATGCATTTTAACCTCGTATTCCTTTACCGTGCATGCTTTTAAAAGGAATTTTGTTGTAAAGGCATGATTGCTAAAGGTATGTGTGCAGTAAACATCACACCCCAGCCCCCTCTCCTTGAGCCCTAAAACCCAGCCCCATCCCTGTATCCCTGCATCCCTGCAATCTCCCCACCCCAGCCCTATAAACTACCCCCCCCACCTTGAGCCCTAAATCTATCCCTGCCCTAAAGGCTGCCTCTTCCCCACCCTGAAACCTACATAAAAATTTAAAAAAGTACTCACCAAGCTGCCATTCCATCTGACGACTGCAGGAAGTCTTGAACACCCACCAATGACTCCCTGCAATGCTAGACCTCTAATTGCAATTACCATGCATATGTATGGTAAAGGCATGCGCATGGTTAAGGCAAGCATTGCTCCGCTTGTGTGGAAATGGTACCCGTGGCTCAGCCTGCATTGTAAAGACCGTTTACCTCCTACACCTGCGCTTTGCTTGCTGGTCCTGCCCACATTCTCTCTACCCTCTTTTGTCAAATGTGCCACCACTGCCTCTACTGATTGTCCTCCATAATTAGCTTGTTGTCCCTGCCCCTTATCCCCTTCCCTCCATCGTCTGAGGACATGCCTCTGCTCCCTCATCCAGCATTCGATGGGTCATTGGACCTCTTTCAACCCTCACTCCAGCATGGTCAGCTTACTGACTCTGCCCTTCTTTGCCCTGCTCTCCATTGAATATGTGCAGGTTCTTGCCCCCTCCCTCTTACCCTCCGTAATCCATTGAGCTGTCACTGCCTCTCCTGCCTGACCTGCATGATAGGTGTGCTGGCACTGCCCCTCCCACTTGCCCATCATGGTCAGCTTGCTGCTTTTGTCCCTGCACTTTCTCCTGCCTTGCCAAGTCTGAGTCCATGCTGTTAGCTCCTCCCTCTTGCTCTCCATAGACCGTTGTGTGGCCTCAGCCTGTCCTAGCTAACCTGCATGATCTTTTGTGCTGACACATCCCCTCCTACCCACCTTGTGTAATTGGCTGGGTGGTTGGCTTGCTGTCCTGCCCTCTCCCCCCTACCCTAGGTTGTCAGAATCTAGCAACTACAGTCTGCCTTCTGCCCTCCATAGTCATTTGAGATATCATTAATGATGGAATAAATTATAACATCTCATGAGTGAAGTAATATGTGAAGTCCTAAGCAGTGCATGAAAACAGAATGGAAATTGATTTATCTCCAAAATCTGCAGGAAGCGATAGTGGCTGCCCCACAACACTACTTGCAGGCACTTTTGAACAGCTTGTGAAAAAAAAACCAAATATGTATCTTAATTTTGCTCGGCAACCCATCAGCGAGTATTACAGGCAAGTAATCAAATCAAATAAGGTGCAGCACCAGGACCATATGTAATACCAGCGGCAATATTTGAGATGTTATTAAGTTACTAGCTAGAGATTTGTTAGTCCTTAATTGAAAGGTGCTACAATTCTAGAAAGTTCCATTGTATTGGAAATGTTTGTATTTGCATCCAGTCCACAAAAAAAGCAACTAATGAAACCCTATCAACTTCCGATTAATTGCCCTTATGACCATAGATTCAAAATATTTTCCATCCATACTGTAGGAAGACTATAGGAAATGACCAATAAAAATGTCTTGCTCTTCCTCATTGAAACTGACTTTCAACCAAACTGTGGTACTGAAGACAACATTATAGCATTGGTCCATTTAACTAACAAGACAATAACAATGGATTCTGACTGATATCACTACCTCTGTAATATCTCTTTATGATAATAAAGTTATGTTAAAAGGAAAAAAAGGCAATAACAATCAGAACCAGCTCAATGAACTACAAATAGCGAGTTTCAGAGTTTTTTGTTTTTTAAATGTTCGTTTTTTTAACTCAGTTTCTTTACCTAACTGTAACCTCTGGTTTTTTTCAGAGAATTTCTAGTGTTTTTTAATGTAAGCCAAGATATTATTACCATGCCTAACTATATCATGACTTTAATCTTTGTCATTTTCATAGATTTTCTGTATTTCTGTTTCTTTTTAAGGTAAGATAAGATCATATTACCACACTTACTGTAACCTCTCTCTTTTTTTGAGCGCATATCTATCGATCTATCTATCTATCTATCTATCTATCTATCTATCTTTCTATCTATCTATCTATCTATCTATCTATCTATCTATCTATCTATCTATCTATCTATCTATCTATCTATCTATCTATCTATCTATCTATCTATCTATCTATCTAACTATCGTGAACAAGGCTACTGGAATGCAGCCAATGTTTCCTGAATAAATTATTTCCGAAATCCAACCTATCAAGGATTTTTGCTCCTGTGGAATATATATATATATATATATATATATATATTCACTGAAAAAACCATAGGTTTAAGGCACGTTATAGTTAGGAATTAGCATTTAAAAAACCTTAGAAATTAACTGAAAAAACCATAGGTTTCAGTGGCGTTATAGTTAGCTGGACTTTTCACGCGTACAAAACCATTGATATTCCCCCGTTATAGTTAGTTCAGCTAACTATGACTCGCGCACCCGCAATGCACTGCTGATGACGTCACATATTACATCACTCATGACATGGTCAGTGACATCACTCATGACATCACTGATGACATCTCAAATGACATCACTGATGACATCATCCAGTGAATGTGTGTTTTTCTGAAAATTACATATGTTTTATATATGTACATCTCAAGGTCGATGGATGAATAAATGGGTATATAAGTGTCTAAATTGATGATTTGATTTTGAAAAATTGATTGTATAACTGACTGATTAAGTGTATCTTAGTGAATACATGGCTTAGTGAGTAATGTTTAAATATGTAAATATCTGTATGAGTCTCTCACTTTGTGTATAAGTGGCTGCATGGGTTGGTGAGTAGCTACATGAGTGTCTATATAGGTTATTAGTTGGTTTTTTGAGTATCAATATGAGTGTCTGAGTGTCTGTATTGTTCGGTGGGGGGTATTACGTAGTGCATAGGTGCATGAATGAGTGACTCACTGTTTGTATGTGTTGAAGACAGCATGTGTGCAGGACTGTATGGGTGGATGAGTGTGTGCATGGGTGTGTTAGTGAGTGAATGACTGTCTCAATAGTGTCTTTATGAGTAACTACATACGTCTTAAACTAGTATATGTGACTATTGGTGTATATAAGTGAGTATATGTGAGAGTGAGAGATTGAAAAAGTTCCTGTATGAAAAAGTATGTGTTTCTATAAGTGATTGTTTAAAAGACTAAGTATGTGTAAGTTTCTGTAGAAGTAAGTGTGGTGGTGTGTGTATAACTGTATATGCAAGTAAATGGATGTTTGATTCTTTATTATCATGAGTGACTATGTGTGTGAGTAACTCTATGGATGAGTGGCATTGTGTAACAGGATGTATAGGTGTATGAGTACATATGATGAGTGAGTACATGTATGAGTGACTGTATAGGACTGTTGGTGAATGAGTGGATGTGTATGTGGATCTTAGAATTACTGAATAGGTTGTTGTAACTGGTATTGGTATGTCCATTGTTTTGAAAATTTTAGTTTCTATTTTTGAATGTGTGTATCAAAGGTTATATTAGGGGGAGAGGAGGTCTGCCACTCTATCACAAGGATGATGTCATCAGTGATGTCATTTGAGATGTCATCAGTGATGTCATGAGTGATGTCACTGACCATGTCATGAGTGATGTAATATGTGACGTCATCAGCAGTGCATTGGGGCGCGCGATTTATAGTTAGCTGAACTAACTATAACGGGGGAATTTCAATGGTTTTGTACGAGTGAAAAGTCCAGCTAACTATAACGCCCCTGAAACCTATGGTTTTTTCAGTGAATTTCTAAGGTTTTTTAAATGCTAATTCCTAACTATAACGTGCCTGAAACCTATGGTTTTTTCAGTGAATTTCAAAGGTTTTTTAAATGGTAATTTCTAACTATGCCTACAGAGATAAGACATGTGAAGAAAGAAGAAAAAACGCACAGAAAGAAAAAAAAGAAATGCAGAAAGAAGCAACAGAAGTCCTCAAAGACGAAGAAAAGTGCAGGAAGAAGGATAACGTGCAGAAAGAACAAACAGAAGAGCAGAAAGAAGCCTTGTTGCAAAATCATCCTGTACCCTCAACTTTTTCAGACGGATACTTGTGGTAACTGAGTCTGACTAACCAGTCCTAGAGCCAGTGCTATGTTAAAAGACACACAGAATACAGTGAAAACACCTACATACACTAGGGAACACTATGCGCTGGGGTACCCCTGTGATCAGCATGACCTCCTCTGTAAACCCCAAGTATATAATAGGGCAGGGGATTAAAACTACCTCTTAAAACGCGCCACAGGGCGTGTTTGCACACGTCACCTCAGGCCCCGTCCCCTCACTTCCCCACTGTGTAAACACGCCCTGTGACCGTTTTAAGTTGGGAGATTAAGTCCCCTTGAATCCTGAGGGTCCCTAGGGTCCAACTAGACCACTAGGTACCTCCAGTAAGCGCCACAGAGCTGCGTTGCAGAGAGATGTAAAAGGGGGCATGGCCTAGACCACCTCTCTGCAACGCAGTGCAGTGGCGCATACTGGAAGCACCTGGTGGGCTAGTTGGCCCCCAGGGTCCCTCAGGATTGAAGGGGAATTATTTCCCCAACTTAAAACGCGGCACAGGGCTTGTTTGAACACGGTAACTCAGGCCCCGTCCCTTCACTTCAGCACTGTGTAAACACGCCCTGTGGCCGTTTTAGTTGGGAGATTAAGTCCCCTTGAATCCTGAGGATCCCTAGGGGCAAAATAGCCCACTAGGTACGTCCCGTAAGCGCCATTGCAGAGAGGTGTTAAAAGGGGCACGGCCAGCACCACCTCTCTGCAACGCAGAGCAGTGGCGCTTACTGGAAGCACCTGGTGGGCTAGTTGGCCCCCAGGGTCCCTCAGGATTGACAGGGAATTATTTCCCCAACTTAAAACGCGCCACAGGGCGTGTTTGCACACGTCACCTCAGGCCCCGTCCCCTCCCTTCACCACTGTGTAAACGTTCCCTGTGGCCGTTCAAAGTTGAGAGATTAAGTCCCCTTGAATCCTAACGGTCCCTAGGGTCAACCTAGCCCACTAGGTACCTCCAGTAAGCGCCACAGAGCTGCGTTGCATAGAGGTGTAAAAAGGGGCGTGGCCTCAGAACACCTGTCTGCAACGCAGCTCCCTGGCGCCTACTGGAGATACCTGTTGGGCTAGTTGGCCCTCAGGGACCCTCAGCATTGAAGGGGAATTAATTCTTCAACTTACAACTGGCCAGGGGGCGTGTTTGCAGAGTGTTGCAAGGAGGGGGCGTGGCCTCCAGCGCGATGCCGGTCTTTTATTTATTTTATTTTTTAAAGAATGAGGGCTGTGTGGCCCCCCTTCCTTTTCTAATTTAGTGGCCCTGGGGACTCCATCCCCCAGGGCCGGCCTTTGTTTTTTATTATTTATACGAAATATATATTTATAGAAACACCTAGGACATGCTGGACAAACCGTATGCACCTATCACCATGACGATCTATGCATAGAATGAATCCACATGGAATGTATTTACACCGCTCGTGAAGCTCTGACATGTCTGACGCCCTACCGTGCCTAATCCCGGCACCCCCGCCGGTGGGTACTCTCCAAGTAGACACCCTTGTCGTTTATTTATACAAACATGCGTAGCTATTGACGGGCACATTTAATATACACGCACACCAAGCCATTCAAAGGGGATTCAACAAAAATTCGACCAAACTATGCAAGATACCCCCCTCACGGTTAATAAAACACATATCCACCGCCGGATGTGTAATACTTTTTATTTTACTATCTAGAAAGGAGACGAACTTCCCTTGAGAGTCACAGCGTGCTCCTGGCTGAGCCCAATGCTGTGTTACACCCACCAGTGCCCGCCGAGTGCCTCACACCTCGGTGTTGTATTCCACCAGCTAGTGCGTATGCTATGACACTCTCTTGCCCATTTGCACTGTAACACCACCCCGTGAATATGTCGTGCCACACTCGCCTTCGCATGGGTTATATTGCCCCATCTAACGTACCTTCCTCGATGCCTATGTTATAACGCACAGCGCTGTGCTATACATATTACAATCTGGGATCCATATTTTTGTCACAGTGCATATGCAATGTTACACTCCCCAGCACATATTTTATATTACAACTTTAGAGACTAGTTAGGTTACACAACACTGCCCTTTGCATATTACACTCCAAGGCGCATATCGCATAGCACGCGCTAGTGCCTGTGCTATCTCACGCTCTCCAATGAATCTGTCATTGAGCACAATGTATTGCATATTATATTTCACGCCCGATTCATCTTATATCACACTTTTTGGTGCATAGTTTATACCATATACTATATCTAGTTTTCATTTTCAATCGTGCTCTCAGGACTATGTTCTATATAACACTGCATCCACCTACCCTTTTCACGGGCATTACATTTAGCGATGGGGGGTGGAGGGTCAGGGGGTGTTTCTGCCAAGTGAGCCCGGAGTCACAGTCACAAACGTCCTCTTCTTCCTGAATAAAAGTGAGATTATGCTGCATACTTGTTCATATTTTAAGTAGTTCACACAGACACACATTTTAAAAACAATAAATTTCCTAATACCCACCTTCTCTGAACAGTTAGCTTGCTGCCCCATCGACCTCCTCCCTATCCTCTGTTGTCTGAATCCATGGATTAGCCTCCTCCCTCCTGCCATGCATGGTCTGATGTGATGCCACTGCCCTCCATTTAGCATGATGTACCAGTCCACTCCTCCTGCCCTCCATTGCCCAATTCTATGGCCCATCATTGACCTCCTGCTTAGCCTCTGTGCTTAGCTTGCTGCCACTATTCTCCTTCCCCCTGCCCTCCGATGTCTTTGTGCATGCCCCTGCTCCATCCTTTTTGCCCACCATGTTCCATGGACCTGCCACTCCTATCTACTCTGAGTGTTCTGTCGAGCTGCCACTCCCCTCCCACCTGCCTAGCATTGTCAGATGACTGTAACCTGTTGCTGCCACCTCCACCCTGCCTGTCCACATGCCATGCCCCTATCCCCTTCCTTCTGTCCTCCATGGTCCATTTTACTGCCACACCCTTCTACCCTCCATGGTCTGTTGTGCTGCAACTGCTCCTCCTGCCTACCCCGCGCGGTCGGTTGTGAGGCCCCTTCCCCTGAACTCTCTTGTCTGTGCCCATGTCCTGACCCTCCCTTCTATCCTCCATGGTCCTTTGTGCATGCCCCTGCACCCTCCTTCTTGCCCATCATAGCCATTGTGCTGCCACTAACCCTCCCGCTTGCCATGCATGGTCTTCTGTGCTGCCATGGCCCCTCCCACCTTCCCTGTGTGGTCAGCTAGCTGTCCCTGACCCCCTCCCACCTTCCCTCCATGGTCTGTGTGTATGCCATCATAGTCTCATTGTTGCTCTCCATGGTGTGTCTTGTTTCTAGTGCCCATCCTGCCTGACCTCCATGGTCATCTTGCTGCTCCTGCCCTGCCCCCTTGCCCCCAGCCCTCTGTTTCCATGTGCAGACCCCTATTCCCTCCCTCCTGGTTTGTCTGTTCCATTGTAATACCCCTGATCCGTCCCTCCTGTCCTTTATGGTCTGTTATGCTGCAGCTTTCTCTCCTGTCTGTCCATTATGGTCAGCTAGCTACCATTGCCTCTTTCCCCTCTGTTCTCTGATGTCCATGTGCATGGTCCTGTCCCCTCCCTATTGCTTTCTATGGATTGTTGTGCTGCACTCCTGTCCCGCATGCGCTGTGTGGTGTATTGTGCTGCTGCAAACCCTGAGGCCTGCCCTGTAGGGTCAGTTTGGTGCACCTCTCCATGTCCCTCCTGTCCTCTGTTATCCGAGTCCATGTCCCTACCCCAATTCCTCCTGCCTACCATGATCCAATGTACCATACTTGCGAACATTTTGAACTTGGTAAGAGGGAGATTTTGAAAAAAAACTGGGGTATTGATTTTCCCCTTTGAGTTACATTGAAAAAGAGGAGATTGTAGACAGGAAACAGATCAAATAAAGCCCATTTGAGCTTAAAAACATTGGACGTTTCCTGGCTGAAAGGGGTCTGTTGGCATGTATGGTTGTACTACCACTGCCTCTTCCTTCTGCCCACAATGGTCTATTATATTGCCACAGCCTCTCTTGCCAGTCCTGTATTGTTGGTTTGTTTCCACTGCCCTCCATAGTCTGTTGTGCTGCCACTGCCCTTCCTGCCTGCCCAGTGAGGTCAAATTGTTGCCTCTGCACTCTCCTACCTGCCTTCAATTTTCAGAGTCCATGCCCCTGGCCTCTGCCTCTCAACAGTATCCCTATGAACAACTAGATTGCTAACATTCTATATTTATTACAAAAGTGTGGAACGCCTGACGTCATCTTGATGTAATCAAAACTGTAATACCTAGAGTATTTCCTTTAGAAATTACATATATGAGAGGGTCTTATTTGCATCAAAATTATGGTTAGTGCTCTAAAAAAACTAAAATGAGGACATATTTTCTGAGTTTTCAAATAGCGACAAAGAACTTTTAAATTATTTGTAATCTTTATGTTTTTTTATCCAGTTGACCACTTGATTAAATGTTGCACCTAGGGGAGAGGATGTGGTGTTACTTCGAGAGCTGCAGACTTTGCAACTGGGGAACCAGGTTCGAGTTTCTGCTTCAGCTCAACATTCTAGGATTCTGGTCAAATCACTTAATCTCCCCATGTCTACAACCAAAATGAATTTGATCTTGTGTGATGTAACCAATGCTAATTTAAAGCACTCCAATACCTGACAAGTCTGCACTATATAAAACTGCAAATACACAAAAAAAAGTGTTTTGCACACTTCTGTCATTGGGCTACATGTGGGCTACCTCTGAGTGATATTTGTGCTGCATTTGGGCTCTTTTTTTCTCTGGTGGCCATCTTGGGAGATTTATTTGTTATGAAGTTTCCTAATTTCCTCATTTACTGCAGTCTCCTCAGTAGGAAATGCTTTCAGTTTTTTACTTTGATTCCATCAAGAAGGTATTCAGATATGTCACACATTTGCCATAAATTCTGAATGTTAGCACTCTAGTTGCTCATTAGATCACTGTAGTAAAGCTACTGCTCACCACGGAAGTCTGCTGCTGGTATTAAAAGTGCATGTTTCAGTCTGCATATCAGAATTGTTTTAATGAAATAGAAGAGGATTTGAGAAGTCACTCAAAATGTGCCCTAATTTTTCTTTCTTCAGCACTAATCATAATTTCTGTGGCAAAATTAACCCCCTCATTGTGTTCCTTTTTAAATTAAATGTTTGAAGTGTTACCACTTTATTCCAATCAAGATGGCTTCAGGTGTGCCATACTTTTGTCATAAGTAAGACTGTAAGCGCTCTAGTTGTTCTTAAGAACACTCTGGGACATTCTGTCATTAGGCTATACTTGGGCTACATCTGGGTGATATTTGGGCTACATTTGGGCTCTTTTGTCTCTGGTGGCCATCTTGGGAGATTTATTTGTTATGAAGTTTCCTAATTTCCTCATTTACTGCAGTCTCCTCAGTGGGAATACTTTCAATTTTTTATTTTGGTTCCATCAAGAAGGCATTCAGATGTGTCACACATTTGCCATAAATTCTGAATGTTAGCACTCTAGTTGCTCATTAGATCATTGTAGTAAAACTACTGCTCACCAGGGAAGTCTGCTGCTGGTATTCAAAGTGCATGTTTCAGTCTGCATGTCAGAATTTGTTTATGAAATAGAAGAGGATTTGAGAAGTCAAAATGTTCCCTAATTTTTCTTTCTGCAGAACTAATCATAATTTCTATGGCAAAATGAACCCCCTCATTTTGTTCTTTTGTAAATTAAATGTTTTAAGTGTTACCACTTTATTCCAATCAAGATGGCTTCAGGTGTGCCATACTTTTATCATAAGTAAGACTGTTAGCGCTCTAGTTGTTCGTTAGACCACTCTGGGACATTCTGTCATTGGGCTATACTTGGGCTACATATGGGTGATATTTGGGCTACATTTGGGCTCTTTTGTCTCTGGTGGCCATTTTGGGAGACTTATTTGTTATGATGTTTCCTAATTTCCTCATTTGCTACAGTCTCCTCAGTAGGAAATACTTTCGGTTTTTTACTTTGATTCCATCAAGAAGGCATTCAGATGTGTCACATATTTGCCATAAATTCAGAATGTTAGCACTCTAGTTGCTTATTAGATCACTGTAGTAATGCTACTGCTAACCAGGGAAGTCTGCTGCTGGTATTGAAAGTGCATGTTTCAGTCAGCATGTCAGAAGTATTTAATGAAATAGAAGAGGATTTGAGAAGTCACTCAAAATGTGCCCTAATTTTTTTTTCTGCAGCACTAACCATACTTTCTATGGCAAAATGAACCCCCTCATTTTGTTCCTTTTTAATTTAAATGTTTTAAGAGTTACCACTTTATTCCAACCAAGATGGCTTCAGGTGTGCCATACGTTTGTCATAAGTAGGACTGTTAGTGCTCTAGTTGTTCTTTAGAACACTCTGGGAAGCTGCAGTAGAACACAAAGGAATCAACTGACAGTCTCTGCCCTTGTTGGATGTATATGTTTTACTGAGAATGTCAGCCTTCATTCTCACATGACTGAGAAAGATAATGTGAATTTACAGAAAATATGCTCTCAGTTTAGCTTATAGATCACCTTCCAAACCTCTGTGGGAAAAGCATGAGAAAATAGTTTTCTCTCAAACATGATTCATGATATCACAGCAGAAGGCTTTTTCACATGGTAAAATCACCTTAGAACACACCACAATTCCTAAAATGAGTATGGTACCATCAACAAATGATTTATAAAGTAACTAAAGTCTTAAAACCTTTTATTAACTGCAAGGCTTTTTAATGAGGTGCTATCATGTATATTGGTCCCAAGATGGCTGCCAACACTTCTTGGATGAAGTGCTGACAGCCAATCAGATCTCACGATGAGATGTGTGGTTAAGCTCCGCCCAGATATATATGTGATTTTACTTTTGATTGTCTCAGGAACTACTGAATGTATTTACACCATTTAAGCAAAAGGCACGAGTCTGAACTGAGGACTACCTCTTTGCCAAATTTGGTGTAATTCCGTTCAGCACTTCAGGCTGTAGCTGCGTCAACAGGTCCTATGGGAAAATGCATGGGGAAAACGCGTTTTGGGAACCCCCTTTTTTCTTGGCCCCCGCTTGACGAATAACTGTGAAATTTTCAGGATAGGAGCGGACCGGAGCTGGCCAAAAGTTTGGAGAATTTCTTGAAGATTCATCAATCGACGCCAAAGTTATTCCAAAAAGAATGTTGCGGATTTCCTATGGAAAATAGGTCCTAACTATAACTACCTACTGGCGACTGCCTGTAGGATATATATATATATATATATATATATATATATATATATATATATATATATATATATATATATATATATATATATATATATATATATATATATATATATGTATATATATATATATATATACATATATATATTTGCAAGACGACTCCTGCATGTTGTCTGATTTGCACGAACAAGGAGTCACGGACCCAAAATTTTGTGGCTGAAACTTATTTATTCAGTAAGCCATATGACGCGTTTCGGGCATACAAAGTGCCCTTGATCACATGCGGAAACGCAGTCCGCTTTCTGTTTTTATGTCTTTTACTGAAATTCACCCGTGATAAACATAAACAAAACTCTATCAGTCTTAATGTTGTTTAGAATTGACAATGCTGATAATTCGCCATTGGTATTGTCGTGGAATTTCATATTACCACTGTAATTGGTTGGTGAACACAGTTGAATATACATATATGCACATAGTGTGAGTTTTCGCCACAGTCATTATATTACACATATATATCTCATTTGCATAAATACCATAGTCCTTTAGTCGTTTAGTAATAAAAACTGTTTGATAAAATCATGGTTAATGTAAAACCAAAATTGAATTGATATAAATACATATAAATATATATACATACATATGTATTTATATCAATGTATACTTTATGTGTTATATTTAAAACACATAGTGCAACATGTGCCTATTATTGCTTAAATGCTTGAAAAACTTATGGACTGTAATTAAGTGCAAAGAATTTCTGTGATTGATTGGTTATTCAACTGTTACTGCCTTTTAGATTGACGTAAAGTGCATAAATGTCTCACTACTTATCTTTGTAGATTGTCCTGACTCTATTAGTATGATAGTGTGTTATGATTAAAGTGCTAAGTGCTGCCTTAATAACTTACAAAGTGCTAATACATAAATGCATAACGTTCAGGTGCATGACTGTAAATGTAAAAAAAAGAAAAAGAGAAAGGAGAAAGTGAAGGGGAATAGCAGCTGGTGGTGATCTACAATAAACATTGTGACTTCATGTTTATTTCTGATAGATTTGAATATTATGTGGTTCGTGTTGCTTCTTACCCTCGGGGAAGCTAACTGTATTGCAAAGTGATCAGTACATAAGCGATAGAATTGTCATTCTGTAGGTAATATTTAGAAACTTCATATACATCCAGTTTACCAGGTTATAAAAAGAGATTTTATTATTTTATAAAAAGTTGTGAAGGTCTTCTGTGTTATTCAGACCGTTCAGATGTTTGCTATCTAGCTCAATTATGAACCGAGATTCAGATTGGCGTAACAATCGTTCTCTGTTGCCACCTCTGCGGGGTTTCGATACTGAGCTAATTACAAAATAGCTTAAGCAACTCAAATTGTTGTTGTGAAATTGTTTAAAATGCCTGGCAACTGGGTAAGCATCATCATTATTGACAATTGCTCGGATATGCTGCAGTATCCTGACGTGCACCTGCAGCTTTGTGCTGCCCACGTATCTTAAACCACAGGTGCAAGCCAGGACATATACAGCAAACTCGGTTTTGCAATTGTAGTGGCCTGTAATCATCTTTGGTCTGGCATTGAATGGGGTAACACAGCTAGTAGTGTTAATCCCAAACTTGCAAGCTCTACAACTCGAGCATTTAAAAAATCCCTGTTGTGGTTGCAACCACATTTTATTATGGCAGATCTCCGGACTATTTTTGACCAGCTGTGTTCTCATGGATCTGCCTTTCCTAAATGTGATTGTAGGGTTATTAGACAGTTGTGGTGCCAGAACCGCATCTGTGAGGATTATGGGCCAGTTACGTTTGAGAATCGATTTAATTTTTCTCTCTTGTTGATTATAGGTAATAATCAATATTGGCTCAGAATCATCATTTTGTGTTGCTTGGGCAATATCACTTATAGGTTCAAGAAGTTCTTCTCTAGTTTTTAATTTGACTTTAGCCTGTGCTTCTTTGAGGACAGGTTTATCATAGCCTCTTTCTCTAAATCTTATAATGGCTTCATTTGTGCATTTCTCCAAATCCTGTTCTTGGCTGCAGATTCTCTTAATGCGAAGTGACTCTCCAAATGGAATGCTTCTTATTAAATGTTTAGGGTGCTTACTAGACGCATGTAGAGTGGAGTTACCTGCCGTGGCTTTTCTGTGTAAGGTCGTGGCCATCTGTTCATTTTTAATGATGACATCAACATCTAGGAATTCAATTTTTTCTGCGTCAATGCTAGATGCAAATTTAAGATTGACCTTGTTGTCGTTGATGGTGTTCACAAATGTTTGTGCATTGTTTACATTTCCTTGCCACACCACAAAGACATCATCGATATATCTGTACCAAAATTTGACATGTTGGTTGTACAATATTGCGTGGGTCCCCCTAAGGACCTGCTCCTCCCACCAGCCTACCATCAGACAGGCATAGCTGGGAGAGAAGCAGGATCCCATATCCACACCGCGCAGCTGTTTATACACATCTGTGCCAAATAGGAAAAAATTGTTATTGAGGCACCAATCAATACATTCTAACAGCATATTGTTATGTTTGTAGGATTCAATAGGTCGTAAATCTAAAAAGTATTTAATAGCTTGAAGTCCTATCTCGTGTTCTATGCACGTGTAAAGGGATTCAATGTC
Source organism: Triturus cristatus (assembly GCF_964204655.1). Lineage (NCBI taxonomy): Eukaryota > Metazoa > Chordata > Amphibia > Caudata > Salamandridae > Triturus > Triturus cristatus. The sequence goes on along the minus strand of NC_140588.1, from coordinate 401,734,581 downwards.
TAATGTCATAAGAATCATATTTTTTTCCCATTTGATGATTTTGATCTTACTCAGGAAGTCTCCCGTATCTCTCACGTAAGTAGGTAAATTCTTGACTAGTTCTTGTAAGAAAAAATCAATATATTGAGAAACGTGTTCGCTCATACTGTTGATGGCTGATATTATTGGACGTCCTGGAATTGGTACAGTCTTTTTATGAATTTTGGGAATGAAGTAGATTATTGGAATCACTGGGTGTTGTACTTGTAAAAAATTAAATTCCTCCTGTGAGATCATCCCTTCTCTTTTAAACTGGTGTAGCTTTTTGTTTAAAGAGTCTTTTGCTTTCTTATACTCTTTCCAGTTTGTTTTTGCATAGCATATTTCATCTTGTAGTTGCTGTTTCGCTTCTTCAATGTATTGAATCTTTAGCCAAATGATCATGTTGCCTCCTTTATCACTTTTAGTGATGATCACTTCATGATTGTTCTGCAATTTGTTGATTAATTCTTGATATTTCACATCGTTATACTTATTTGCACGCTTTCTCTTATTCAATTGGAGATTTAGTTTTTTCATCTCTTCTGTCACCGTTTCGTGGAAAATGTCTATCGCATCTTTTGGCATGTTAGGTATGAATGTTGATTTGGATTTAAAGGGGCTGCTCCCAGACCCTTGTTGTTGAACATCCATACCTACGAGCTGCTGCTGTGTAGACAGTTATGTAGCAGTACTCTCTATTTGAGGTGATGTTCCTTCTTTAAGATCATATACAGTTCGGAACAGTGGAATGTCTCTGACTTGCAACCCTAATCTTTTTTTGGGGTCATGTTGTTGTTGTTCTTTTAAGCCATTTTTTATAGTGAAAAACTTTCTTAGCTTGAGTTTCCGAATATAGCCAAATAAATCTTTCCTGGTTTGAACGTAATTGAAATAATTTGGTGGACAATACGACAAACCTAGGTTGAACACTTTTTTCTCTGCTGTAGTTAAAATTACCGTTGATAAATTTACAATGGTTTTATTTTCCAAATTTGTTACTTGCGCCAGTAATTTCTTTTTGATTTAGCTTTTTGTTTTTTTGCGCCGCTCTCTTCTGCTGATGTTACATTTTTTTTCTGTGGCTATTACTTGCTTCCGCGGTCTTAATGTGTTGCGTCGTTCTACTGCTAAAAAATCCACTTCTTCCCCCAAGCTTAATCTTCTTGTTTCAGTATTCGTTGTGGTGCTGTTGCTGTCTTCTGAGCCTATATCAGTGCTGAAGGAGCTGCCGTCAGATGGTATGAATGAATCTTTTGATGTAATTTGTGGTTGGGTAGTAATGTTATCTTTACTTGAGGCTATGTTAGTTTTGACTTTTTTAGCCATAGCGAATTTTCTGGCAAACGTGTAGATTCTGCCGTGTTCATGATCTACTAAGTCACGAGCAAATTTATAGGCTTTGTGTGTTTTGATTTTATCTTCTTGTTTTTTTAAGCATGCAAGGATCTCTTGTTTCGTTTTAGCAATGAATTTGTTTGGTTCTAAAGAGCTTAATTCTTCATTAATTTTGTCAATCTCCTTTAAAAGCTCTATTTGATCTATTTCAGCATATTTAATTAAAATGCGTACCAAATTCATAGATGCATTCAAATTACTTTGCCCCCATTCTTTTAACATCGCATGGTTAGGTTTTTCAAAACTCGGCGCCAGAGAAATTCGCAATCCTCTTGGCATATACATATATATAAATAAATATGGGCCATCAGAACTAGAGGCTGAGAAGAGCCCTCTGCGCTAGAGGCTGAGGAAGAACCATTTCCACTAATGGTGGAGCTGGAACCTTCTGCAATGCAAGTTGTAATAGAAGCTCTCAACACTGCAAGTGGACATAATCCTCAGTGCTACACTTGATGTGGAAGTTCTCCAGTGCTGGGCAAGAAACCTCAAAAGTTTGGACAGAATGCAGAATGAACATGACTCCTCAGTACTACAACTTGGAAAAGAGATCAAGGCATGAAATATCTAAAACAAGTCCTCCATATGATGAACTCATAGCAGGCTTGGAAAGAGTTGTCCTGAAAAGCTAGACAGAATCTCTTTTCATACACCATGTTGATTATTTTGATTAGAGTGTGGCACTCCTGACTCCTCCCTGCTCGTGCCTAGCTATTCCCTTATGTTCCTCTGGCCATCCTCCTATATTCCTCTCCACAAACCGCATGTTTCTACCTTTAATTTAATTTTTGTCTATTTTCCCTGCAAATGTACATTTATTTGTTATTTTTCCCCGTCTGTTTGCTTTTCTTTTTTTGTCATGCTCTGCCGCCTTGCCCTCCATTCTCCATGTGCAAGCCCCTGCCCTACCTCTTGCCTACTGGGGTCCATTCTGCTGACCCTACCAATGCAGGCCTGCCCTCTATGATCCGTTGTGCTGCCCGTACTCATTCATGCCCCCCTTTCTCCCACCTTTTCCATTTACAGCTTGCTTTCTCTGCCCTTATCTTCCCTGCCCTCTGCTCTCCATGTGTGTCCATGCTCCTCTCTCCTACCCTGTGTGTTCTTTTGTGCTGCTACTGTCCAACACGCATACACTGGTTGTATGACAGGAGCACGCATGGCTAAAACATGTGTGCCTCAACAACGCGGTCGCAACAATAAATGCATTTTTACCACGCATTCCTTTACCGTGCATGCTTTTAAAAGGAATTTCGTAGTAAAGGCATGATTGCTAAAGGTATGTGTGCAGTAAACATCACACCCCAGCCCCCTCTCCTTGAGCCCTAAAACCCAGCCCCATCCCTGCGTCCCTGCATCCCTGCATCCCTGCATCCCTGCAGTCTCCCCACCCCAGCCCTATAAACTACCCCCCCACCTTGAGCCCTAAATCTATCCCTGCCCTAAAGGCTGCCTCTTCCCTACCCTGAAACCTACAGAAAAAGTAAAAAAAAGTACTCACCAAGCTGCCATTCCATCTGATGACTGCAGGAAGACTTGAACACCTACCAATGACTCCCTGCAATGCTAGACCTCTAACTGCCTTTACCATGCATATGTATGGTAAAGGCATGCGCATGGTTAAGGCAAGCATTGCTCCGCTTGTGTGGAAATGGTACTCGTGGCTCAGCCTGCATTGTAAAGACCGTTTACTGCCTACACCTGTGCTTTGCTTGCTGCTCCTGCCCACATTCTCTCTACCCTCATTTGTCAAATGTGCCACCACTGCCTCTACTGATTGTCCTCCATAATTAGCTTGTTGTCCCTGCCCCTTACCCCCTTCCCTCCATCGTCTGAGGACATGTCTCTGCTCCTTCACTCCAGCCTTAGATGGGTCATTGGGCCTCTTTCAACCCTCACTCCAGCATGGTCAGCTTGCTGACTCTGCCCTTCTTTGCCCTGCCCTCCATTGAATATGTGCAGGTTCTTGCCCCCTCCCGCCTACCCTCCATAATCCATTGAGCTGTCACTGCCTCTCCTGCCTGACCTGCATGATAGGTGTGCTGGCACTGCCCCTCCCACTTCCCCATCATGGTCAGCTTGCTGCTTTTGTCACTGCACTTTCTCCTGCCTTGCCAAGTCTGAGTCCATGCTGTTAGCTCCTCCCCCTTGCTCTCCATAGACCGTTGTGTGGCCTCAGCCTGTCCTAGCTAACCTGCATGATCTTTTGTGCTGACACATCCCCTCCTACCCACCTTGGGTAATTGGCTGGGTGGTTGGCTTGCTGTCCTGCCCTCTCCCCCCTGCCCTATGTTGTCAGAATCTAGCAACTACAGTCTGCCTTCTGCCCTCCATAGTCATTTGAGATATCATTAATGATGGAATAAATTATAACATCTCATGAGTGAAGTAATATGTGAAGTCCTAAGCAGTGCATGAAAACAGAATGGAAATTGATTTATCTCCAAAATCTGCAGGAAGCGATAGTGGCTGCCCCACAAAACTACGTGCAGGCACTTTTGAACAGCTTGTGAAAAAAAATACAAATATGTATCTTGATTTTGCTGGGCAACCCATCAGCGAGTATTACAGGCAAATAATCAAATCAAATAAGGTGCAGCACCAGGACCATATGTAATACCAGCGGCAATATTTGAGATGTAATTAAGTTACTAGCTAGAGATTTGTTAGTCCTTAATTGAGAGGTGCTACAATTCTAGAAATTTCCATTGTATTGGAAATGTTTGTAATTGCATCCAGTCCACAAAAAAGCAACTAATGAAACCCTATCAACTTCCGATTAATTTCCCTTATGACCATAGATTCAAAATATTTTCCATCCATACTCTCGGAAGACTATAGGAAATGACCAATAAAAATGTCTTGCTCTTCCTCATTGAAACAGACTTTCAACCAAACTGTGGTACTGAAGACAACATTATAGCATTGGTCCATTTAACTAACAAGACAATAACAATGGATTCTGACTGATATCACTACCTCTGTAATATCTCTTTATGGTAGTTATGTTAAAAGGAAAAAAAGGCAATAACAAGCAGAACCAGCTCACTGAACTACAAATAGCGAGTTTCAGAGTTTTTTGTTTTTTAAATGTTCTTTTTTTTAACTCAGTTTCTTTACCTAACTGTAACCTTTGTATTTTTTCAGAGAATTTCTAGTGTTTTTTAATGTAAGCCAAGATATTATTACCATGCCTAACTATATCATGACTTTAATATTTGTTATTTTCATAGATTTTCTGTATTTCTGTTTCTTTTTAAGGTAAGAGAAGATCATATTACCACACTTACTGTAACCTCTCTCTTTTTTTGAGCGCATATCTATCTATCGATCTATCTATCTATCTATCTATCTATCTATCTATCTATCTATCTATCTATCTATCTATCTATCTATCTATCTATCTATCTATCTATCTATCTATCTATCTATCTATCTATCTATCTATCTATCTATCTATCTATCTATCTATCTATCTATCTATCTATCTATCTATCTTTCTATCTATCTATCTATCTATCTATCTATCTATCTATTTATCTATATATCGTCAACAAGGCTACTGGAATGCAGCCAATGTTTCCTGAATACATTATTTCCAAAATCCCACCTATCAAGGATTTTTGCTCCTGTGGAATATATATATATATATATATATATATATATATATATATATATATATATATATATATATATATATATATATATATATATATATATATTCACTTAAAAAACCATAGGTTTCACACACGTTATAGTTAGGAATTAGCATTTAAAAAACCTTGCAAATTCACTTAAAAAACCCTAGGTATCACACATGTTATAGTTAGCTGGACATTTCCCTCATAAAAAAACAATGAAATTCCCCCGTTATAGTTAGTGCAGGCAACTATAACTCACGTGACCGCAATCCTCTACTGATGACGTCAGATATTACATCACTGTATTTAGACACCTATTTACCCATGTCTTCTTCCATTAATCTTTAGCTATACATATATTACAAATATTTATTTTTCAGAAAGACACATATGTCATCAGTGATGTAATATCTGACGTCATCAGCAGAGGATTGCGGTCGCGTGAGTCATAGTTGCCTGCACTAACTATAACGGGGGAATTTCATTGGTTTTTTACGAGGAAAATGTCCCGCTAACTATAACATGTGTGATACCTATGGTTTTTTAAGTGAATTTGCAAGGTTTTTTAAATGCTAATTCCTAACTATAACGTGTGTGAAACCTATGTTTTTTCAAGTGAATTTGTACGGTTTTTTAAATGCTAAGTTATGTATTTATTAATATATTTTTTTTTTCAGGTTTTTCACCGTGCGCGCACCCCGCGGATTTTCAAGAAAAAAAAAATGTTTTTTTCACCCTTGGGGGTCCTTCAATGACCCCCTGACAAAGGCTAGGGGGTCAGGAACTGTCCACCCTGCCCCCTTTTCACGTTCTCCACCATTGTTTTTCACTGCCTCAGACTGCGAGAGACAAAATGGCGGCGACACTTCCTGATTTCGACCGATTCAAATGTTTACTGACATCTAACAACCAATCAGAATTGCGCCTATAGATATGTATGTACTTTTAACTGCAATTTTCTCAGGAACTAATGAACAGATTAACTCCAGATATGCAAAAGGCACATCCCTGACCAGAGGACTACCTCTCTGCCAAATTTCAAGTAATTCTGTTCAGCCGTTGGGGCTGTACCTTGGACTAAAGGTCCCTATGGAAAATTGCATGGGAAAAACGCGTTTTGGGACCCCCCTTTTTTCTCAGCCCCCACTTGACGAATCCCCCCGAGACTTTCAGGGTAGGACCGGAGCGGAGCGCCCCACCTATTTTGAAAAATTCGCGAGGATTCATCAATCGGCGCCAAAGTTATTCCAAATAGAATGTTGCGGATTTCCTATGGAAACACGGTCCTAACTATAACTATCTACTGGCGACCGCCAGTAGATTATATATATATATATATATATATATATATATATATATATATATATATATATATTCACTGAAAAAACCATAGGTTTCATGGGTGTTATAGTTAGCTGGACTTTTCACTTGTACAAAACCATTGAAATTCCCCCGTTATAGTTAGTTCAGCTAACTATAACTCGCGCGCCCGCAATGCACTGCTGATGACGTCACATATTACATCACTCATGACATGGTCAGTGACATCACTCATGACATCACTGATGACATCTCAAATGACATCACTGATGACATCACTGATGACATCATCCAGTGAATGTGTGTTTTTCTGAAAATTAAATATGTTTTATATATGTATATCTCAAGGTTGATGGAAGAATAAATGGGTATATAAGTGTCTAAATGGATGATTTGTTTTTGAAAAATTGATTGTGTAACTGATTGATTAAGTGTATCATAGTGAATACATGGCTTAGTGAGTAATGTTTAAATATGTAAATATCTGTATCAAACTCTCACTTTGTGTATAAGTGGCTGCATGGGTTGGTGAGTAGCTACATGGGTGTCTATATAGGTTATTAGTTGGTTTTTTGATTATCAGTCTGAGTGTCTGCATGGTTCGGTGGGGGGTATTACGTAGTGCAAAGGTGCATGAATGAGTGACTCACTGTTTGTATGTGTTGAAGACAGCATGTGTGCAGGACTGTATGGGTGGATGAGTGTGTGTATGGGTGTGTTAGTGAGTAAATGACTGTCTCAATAGTGTCTTTATGAGTAACTACATATGTTTTAAACTAGTATATGTGACTATTGGTGTATATAAGTGAGTATATGTGAGAGTGAGAGATTGAAAGAGTTCCTGTATGAATAAGTATGTGTTTCTATAAGTGATTGTTTAAAAGACTAAGTATGTGTAAGTTTCCATAGAAGTAAGTGTGGTGGTGTGTGTATAACTGTATATGCAAGTAAATGTATGTTTGATTCTTTATTAGCATGAGTGACTATGTAACTCTATGGATGAGTGGCATTGTGTAACAGGATGTATAGGCGTATGAGTACATATGATGAGTGAGTACATGTATGAGTGACTGTATAGGACTGTTGGTGAATGAGTGGATGTGTATGTGGATCTTAGAATTACTGAAGAGGTTGTTGTAACTGGTATTGGTATGTCCATTGTTTTGAAAATTTCAGTCTCTATTTTTGAATGTGTGTATCAAAGGTTATATTAGGGTGAGAGGAGGTCTGTCACTCTATCACAAGGATGATGTCATCAGTGATGTCATCAGTGATGTCATTTGAGATGTCATGAGTGATGTCACTGACCATGTCATGAGTGATGTAATATGTGACGTCATCAGCAGTGCATTGCGGGCGCGCGAGTTATAGTTAGCTGAACTAACTATAACGGGGGAATTTCAATGGTTTTGTACAAGTGAAAAGTCCAGCTAACTATAACACCCATGAAACCTATGGTTTTTTCAGTGAATTTCTGAGGTTTTTTAAATGCTAATTCCTAACTATAACGTGCCTGAAACCTATGGTTTTTTCTGTGAATTTCAAAGGTTTTTTAAATGCTAATTTCTAACTATGCCTACAGAGATAGGACATGTGAAGAAAGAAGAAAAAATGGACAGAAAGAAAAAAAAGAAATGTAGAAAGAAGCAACAGAAGTCCTCAAAGACGAAGAAAAGTGCAGGAAGAAGGATAACGTGCAGAAAGAACAAAAAGAAGAGCAGAAAGAAGCCTTGTTGCAAAATCATCCTGTACCCTCAACTTTTTCAGACGCATACTGGTGGTAACTGAGTCTGACTAACCAGTCCTAGAGCCAGTGCTATGTTAAAAGACACTTAGAATACAGTGAAAACACCTACATACACTAGGGAACATTATGCGTTGGGGTCCCCCTGTGATTAGCATGACCTCCTCTGTAAGCCCCTAGTATATAATAGGGCAGGGGGATTAAAACTACCTCTTAAAACAGGCCACAGGGCGTTTTTGCACACGTTAACTCAGGCCCCGTCCCCTCCCTTCACCACTGTGTAAACACGCCCTGTGTCCGTTTTTAGTTGGGAGATTAAGTTCATTTGAATCCTGAGGGTCCCTAGGGTCCAACTAGCCCACTAGGTACCTCCAGTAAGTGCCACAGAGCTGCGTTGCAGAGAGGTGTAAAAAGTGGCACGGCCTGGACCACCTCTCTGCAATGCAGCTCAGTGGCGCTTACTGGAAGCACTTGGTGGGATAGTTAGCCCCCAGGTGCCCTCAGTATTGAAGGGAAATGATATCCCCAATTTAAAACGTGCCATAGTGCGTGTTTGCACACGTCACCTCAGGCCCCGTCCCCTCCCTTCACCACTGTGTAAACGCGCCCTGTGGCTGTTCTAAGTTGAGAGATTAAGTCCCCTTGAATCCTAAGGGTCCCTAGGGTCAAAATAGACCACTAGGTACCTCCAGTAAGCGCCACAGAGCTGCGTTGCAGAGAGGTGTAAAAAGGGGCTTGGCCTCAGAACACCTGTCTGCAGCGCAGCTCCCTGGCGCATACTGGAGATGCCCGTTGGGCTAGTTGGCCCTCAGGGACCCTCAGTATTGAAGAGGAATTAATTCCCCAACTTACAACTCGCCAGGGGGCGCGTTTGCAGAGTGCTGCAAGGAGGGGGCGTGGCCTCCGGCACGATGCCAGTCTTTTATTTATTTTAATTATTCAAGAAGGGGGGCTGTGTGGTTCCCCTTCTTATTCTAATTTATTGGCCCTGATGACCCCATCCCCCAGGGCCTGTCTCCTAATTATATTTTTTTGACCCCAATCCCCAGGGCCGGCCACTGTTTTTTATTATTTTTCAAAAATATATATTTATAGACACACCTAGGACATGCTGGACAAACCGTACGTACCTATCACCATGACGATTTGCGTGATATTCATTAAAAGGCGACTATGCATACAATGAATCCACGTGGAATGTATTTACACCACTAGTGAAGCTCTGACATGTCTGATGCCCTACCGTGCCTAATCCCGGTAGACACCCTTGTCGTTTATTTATACAAACATGGGTAGCTATTGACGGGCACATTTAATACACATGCACACCAAGCCATTCAAAGGGGATTCAACAAAAATTCGACCAAAACTATGCAAGAAACCCCCCTCACGGTTAATTAAACACACATCCACTGCCAGATGTGTAATACTTTTTATTTTACTCTCTGGAAAGGGGACGAACATCACTTGAGAGTCACAGCGCGCTCCTGGCAGAGCCCAATGCTGTGTTACACCCACCATTGCCTGCTGAGTAACCCTGGGCGTAGTTCGCGAAGTAGCACTTCGTGAAGCTACGCAAAGTGCACTTCGCACTACGCGAGCTACGCGTAGCACTTCGCGAACTGCGTAGTACGAGTATCTACTCGTGCAGCAGAAAACTACAGCTCGCACTGTGCCAGATGTCGTTTTCAATGATTGCACAGTGCGGACAAGCAACCGGCACTGTGCAATCATTGAAAAGGGCATCTTGCACAGTGCGAGCTGTAGTTTTCTGCTGCACGAGTAGATTTTTACTCGAGCGGCAGCTTTCTCAACACGAACTGGTAGTTTCTCATCGCGAGCGGTCACGAGCATACGCGACCACTCGCAATGAGAAACCTGACCTCCTCGCGTTGGGAATCTCGCCGGGAGGTTTATTTTCCATGCTCGCGATCGCCAACTTGATGTTGCTGATCGCAAACAAGGAAAAAGTCTCGCCGGAATGTCATTTTGCTTGCTCGCGGTCGCCAACTTGACGTTGAGGACCGCGAGCAAGCAAAAAATTACCGCAGCACTACGCAACACTACGCTACGCGTGTTCGCACTGTGCTACGTGCAATTCGCGTAGTGTGAAGTAGCGCGAACTTCGCAAACTACGCGAGCGTAGCGTAGTGCTTTGCCCAGGCTTACTGCTGAGTGCCACACACCTCTGTGTTGTATTCCACTAGCTAGTGCATATGCTATGACACTCTCTAGCCCATGTGCACTGTAACACCACCCCGTGAATATGTCATGCCACACTTGTCTTCGCACGGGTTATATTGCCCCATCTAACGTGCCTTCCTCGATGCCTATGTTATAACGCACAGTGCTATGCCATACATATTACAATCTGGGATCCATATCTTTGTCACAGTGCATATGCAACGTTACACTCCCCAGCACATATTTTATATCACAACTTTAGAGACTAGTTAGGTTACACAACACTGCCCTGTGCATATTACACTCCAAGGCGCATATCGCATAGCACGCGCTAGAGCCTGTGCTATCTCGCGCTCTCCAATTAATCTGTCATTGCGCACAATGTATTGCATATTATATTTCACGCCCGGTTCATCTTATATCACACTTTTTGGTGCATAGTTTATACCATACACTATATCTAGTTTTCATTTTCAATCGTGCTCTCAGGACTATGTTCTATATAACACTGTGTTCACCTACCCTTTTCACGGGCATTATATTTTGCGATAGGGGGTGGAGGGTCAGGGGGTGTTTCTGCCAAGTGAGCCCGGAGTCACAGTCACAAACGTCCTCTTCTTCCTGAATAAAAGTGAGATTATGCTGCATACTTGTTCATATTTTAAGTAGTTTGCACAGATACACGTTTTAAAAACAATAAAGTTCCTAATACCCGCCTTCTCTGAACAGTTAGCTTGCTGCCCCATCCCCCTCCTCCCTATCCTCTGTTGTGTGAATCCATGGACTAGCCTCCTCCCTCCTGCCATGCATGGTCTGATGTGCTGCCACTGCCCTCAATTTAGTATGATGTACCAGTCCACTCCTCCTGCCCTCCATTGCCCAATTCTATGCCCCATCATTGACCTCCTGCTTAAACTCTGTGCTTAGCTTGCTGCCCCTATTCTCCTTCCCCCTGCCCTCCGATGTCTTTGTGCATGCCCCTGTACCATCCTTTTTGCCCACCATGTTCCATGGACCTGCCACTCCTATCTACTCTGAGTGTTCTGTTGAGCTGCCACTCCCCTCCCACCTGCCTAGCATTGTCAGATGACTGTAACCTGTCCCTGCCACCTCCACCCTGCCTGTCCACATGCCATGCCCCTATCCTCTTCCTCCTGTCCTACATGGTCCATTGTACTGCCACACCCTTCTGCCCTCCCTGGTCTGTTGTGCTGCAACTGCTCCTCCTGCCTGCCCCGTGCGGTCTGTTGTGAGGCCCCTTCCCCTGAACTTTCTTGTCTGTGCTCAGGTCCTGACCCTCCCTTCTATCCTCCATCGTCCTTTGTGCATGCCCCTGCACCCTCCTTCTTGCCCATCATAGCCATTGTGCTGCCACTAACCTTCCCACTTGCCATGCATGGTCTTCTGTGCTGCCATGGCCCCTCCCACCTTCCCTGTGTGGTCAGTTATCTGCCCCTGACCCCCTCCCACCTTCCCTCCATGGTCTGTGTGTATGCCATCACAGTCTCACTGTTGCTCTTCATGGTGTGTCTTGCTTCTAGTGCCCATCCTGCCTGACCTCCATGGCTATCTTGCTGCTCCTGCCCTGCCCCCTTGCCCCCAGCCATCTGTTTACATGTGCAGACCCCTACTCCCTCCCTCCTGGCTTGTCTGTTCCATTGTAATGCCCCTGATCCGTCCCTCCTGCCCTTTATGGTCTGTTATGCTGCAGCTGTCTCTCCTGGCTGTCCATTATGGTCAGCTAGCTACCATTGCCTCTTGCCCCTCTGTTCTCTGTTGTCCATGTACATGGTCCTGTCCCCTCCCTCTAGCTTTCTATGGATTGTTGTGCTGCACTCCTGTCCCGCATGCCCTGTGTGGTGTATTGTGCTGCTGCAAACCCTGATGCCTGCCCTGCAGGGTCAGTTTGGTGCACCTCTCCATGTCCCTCGTGTCCTCTGTTATCCAAGTCCATGTCCCTATCCCATTTCCTTCCATGATCCAATGTACCATACTTGCGAACATTTTGAACTTGGTAAGAGGGAGATTTTGAAAAAAAACTGGGGTATTGATTTTCCCCTTTGAGTTACATTGAAAAAGAGGAGATTGTAGACAGGAAACAGATCAAATAAAGCCCATTTGAGCTTAAAAACATTGGACGTTTCCTGGCTGAATCGGGTCTGTTGGCATGTATGGTTGTACTACCATTGCCTTTTCCTTCTGCCCACAATGGTCTATTACATTGCCACAGCCTCTCTTGCAAGTCCTGTATTGTTGGTTTGTTGCCCCTGCCCCCCTTTCCACTGCCCTCCATAGTCTGTTGTGCTGCCACGGCCCTTCCTGCCTGCTCAGTGTGGTTAAATTGTTGCCTTTGCACCCTCCTACCTGCCTTCAATTTTCAGAGTCCGTGCCCCTGGCCTCTGCCTCTCAACAGTATCCTAATGAACAACTAGATTGCTAACATTCTATATTTATTACAAAAGTGTGGAACGCCTGACGTCATCTTGATGTAATCAAAACTGTAATACCTAGAGCATTTCCTTTAGAAATTACATATATGAGAGGGTCTTATTGGCATCAAAATTATGGTTAGTGCTCTAAAAGACTAAAATAAGGACATATTTTCTGAGTTTTCAAATAGCGACAAAGCACTTTTAAATTATTTGTTATCTTTATGTTTTTTTATCCAGTTGACCACTTGATTAAATGTTGCACTTAGGGGAGAGGATGTGGTGTTACTTCCAGAACTGCAGACTTTGCAACTGGGGAACCAGGTTGGAGTTTCTGCTTCAGCTCGACATTCTGTGATTCTGGTCAAATCACTTAGTCTCCCCATGTCTACAACCAAAATGAATTTCTTTTTGTGTGATGTAACTAATGCTCATGTAAAGCACTCCAATACCTGACAAGTCTGCACTATATAACACTGCAAAAACACAAAATAATAAGTGTTTTGCACACTTCTGTCTTTGGGCTATATTTGGGCTACATCTGGGTGATTTTGGGCTACATTTGGGCTCTTTTGTCTCCGGTGGCCATCTTGGGAGATTTATTTGTTATGAAGTTTCCTAATTTCCTCATGTACTGCAGTCTCCTCAGTAGGAAATGCTTTTAGTTTTTTACTTTGATTCCATCATGAAGGTATTCAGATATGTCACACATTTGCCATAAATTCTGAATGTTAGCCCTCTAGTTGCTCATTAGATCACTGTAGTAAAACTACTGTTCACCATGGAAGTCTGCTCCTGGTATTAAAAGTGCATGTTTCAGTCTGCATGTCAGAATTTTTAAATGAAATAGAAGAGGATTTGAGAAGTCACTCAAAATGTGCCCTCATTTTCTTTCTTCAGCATTAATCATAATTTCTATGGCAAAATGAACCCCCTCATTGTGTTCCTTTTTAAATTAAATGTTTTAAGTGTTACCAGTTTATTCCAATCAAGATGGCTTCAGGTGTGCCATACATTTGTCATAATGAAGACAGTAAGCGCTCTAGTTGTTTTTAAGAACATTCTGGGACATTCTGTCATTGGGCTATACTTGGGCTACATCTGGGTGATATTTGGGCTACATTTGGGCTCTTTTGTCTCTGGTGCCATCTTGGGAGACTTATTTGTTATGAAGTTTCCTAATTTCCTCATTTACTGCAGTCTCCTCAGTAGGAAATACTTTCAGTTTTTTACTTTGATTCCATCAAGAAGGCATTCAGATGTGTCACACATTTGCCATAAATTCAGAATGTTAGCACTCTTTTTTGCTCATTAGATCACTCTAGTAAAGCTACTGCTCACCAGGGAAAACTGCTGCTGGTATTGAAAGTGCATGTTTCAGTCTGCATGTCAGAATTTTTTAATGAAATAGAAGAGGATTTGAGAAGTCACTCAAAATGTGCCCTAATTTTTCTTTCTGCAGCACTAATCATACTTTTTATGGAAAAATGAACCCCCTCATTTTGTTCCTTTTTAAATTAAATGTTTTAAGAGTTACCACTTTAATCCAAGCAAGATGGCTTCAGGTGTGCCATACGTTTATCATAAGTAGGACTGTTAGCGCTCTAGTTGTTCTTTGGAACACTCTGGGAAGCTGCAGGAGAACACAAAGGAATCAACTGACAGTCTCTGCCCTTGTTGGATGTACATGTTTTACTGAGAATGTCAGACTTCATTCTCACATGACTGAGAAAGATAATGTGAATTTACGGAAAATAAGCTCTCAGTTTAGCTTATAGATCACCTTCCAAACCTATGTGGGAAAAGTATGAGAAAATATTTTTCTCTCAATCATGATATCCCAGCAGAAGGCTATTTCACATGGTGAAATCACCTTAGAACATACCACAATTCCCAAAATGAGTATGGTACCATCAACAAATGATTTATAATGTAACTAAAGTCTTAAAACCTTCTATTAACTGCAATGCTTTTTAATGAGGTGCTATCATGTATATTGGTCCCAAGATGGCTGCCAACACTTCTTGGATGAAGTGCTGACAGCCAATCAGATCTCAGGATGAGATGTGTGGTTAGGCTCCGCCCACATATATATATGATTTTACTTTTGATTTTCTCAGGAACTACTGAACAGATTGACACCAGACCTGCAAAAGGTACTTCCCTGACCTGAGGACTACCTCTCTGCCAAATTTCAAGTAATTCTGTTCAGCCGTTCGGGCTGTACCTTGGACTAAAGGTCCCTATGGAAAATTGCATGGGGAAAACGCGTTTTGGGACCCCCCTTTTTTCTCAGCCCCCGCTTGACGAATCCCCCCGAGACTTTCAGGGTAGGAGCGGAGCGGAGCGCCCCACCTATTTTGAACATTTCGCGAGGATTCGTCAACCGGCGCCAAAGTTATTCCAAATAGAATGTTGCGGATTTCCTATGGAAACACGGTCCTAACTATAACTATCTACTGGCGACCGCCAGTAGATAATATATATATATATATGTATTACCTACTGGCAGTCGCCAGTAGGTAGTTATAGTTACAACCTAGTTTCCATAGGAAAAGCATTTTTTGATTTGCTAATAACTTTGGCGTCAATTGTCGAATCTTCGCGAAATTCTCCAGAAAGAAAGTCTATCCAGGTCAGCTCCTATCCGGAAAGTTTTGGGGTGATTCGTCAAGTGGGGGCTGAGAAAAAAGGGGGGTCTCAAAACGCATTTTCCCCATGTTAATTTCCATAGGAAATTTGGCGATGAGCTACAGTCTGAACTACTGAACAGAATTACCCCAAATTTAGCAAAAAGGTAGTGCTTGGATCAGAAAGTGACCTTTTTTTCAATTGGTGTAAATCCGTTCAGTAGTTGCTGAGAAATTAGAAAAATAAAAGTTTTGATATCTGGGCGGAGCCTAAGTCCAGTGCACGAGCTTCACTGTGATTGGCTGTCAACACTCCAAACCAGGAAGTGTTGGCAGCCATCTTGTGACTCGGTAGAAGCGAGTCACCAGAAAACAGAGAAACAAAGGTATAAATCAAGAGAAGGGGGCAGGGTAGAAACACCCTGACCCCCTAGGCTTGCTCAGGGGGTTCCAGCTGCGAAGACATATTACAGGGTGATTGGTCAAGGGGGGGCTGAGAAAAAAGGGGGGTCCGAAAAAGTGTTTTCTCAATGCATTTTCCATAGGAAACTTTAGACAAGGCTACAGGTCAAACTGCTGAACGGAATTACGCCAAATTTGGCAGGGAGAAAGGTCTTGGTCTAGAAAGCGCGCTTTTGTTGAAATGGTGTAAATCCGTTCAGTAGTTTTTGAGATATTAAAGGAAAAAAAGATATATATATATCTGGACGGTGCCTAACTCCCGAGCACGAGCTTGCCTCTGATTGGCTGCTAAAACTTCAAGTGTTAGAAGTGTTAGCAGCCATCTTGTGCCTCGCATCGAGTGAAAATATAAAAGGAAGGTCCCGGGGCAATTTAATACCGGAGCTCTGTCTGTGCGAGATACCCCTTTCACGCTGCGTCTCCCTACATCAGCAGGTAACGCACCCTTTTCCCCCATCAACAGCATACCTCCAACAACATACTAAGGCCCGCTAGTCTCCCTCTGCGAACCACTTGTCGGCTCACAGCTCTTCGGGTGCGAGTTCACTGGCCCGCAGTTGTATCTGTGAAGCCAAGACTGGAAATATACCCCAGGTCTCTCTCTGTGAGATTCGCTCTTCACGCTCCCTCTCCCCACATCACTGTTCCACAGCTATCCCTTTGGAAGTCGATGGCCCGCACCTTTCCCTATACTAGTCGGCCCGCAGGCGTTCCTGTGCGAGCTGGCCCGCAGCTCTCCCTCTGCGAACTGACGGGCCGCGGTTCTCCCTCTATGAGCCTGCCAGTCGGCTCGCAGTTCTTCATCTACGAGCCAGCCCGACGGCTCGTAAGTCTCTGAGAACAGATGCAATGGAGGCAACGATCATGCAGGTCGGACAACCAACACTGCTCCGACATCCCCCAGCAGGAGCTCCTTGTCCGTCATCCCCCCACCCCCCACAAACAAATGTGACAGTCACGTTAGGTTGGACAAATAAGAATCTTAGTCATGTATGGATTTACATATAAAACATTTTATTAAAACAAAACAACAAGAAATAAAGCTATGTACAGACATGTCGTGTCATCGCTGGACCATTTGTGAATCACAGCCTTTAAGACAAAAAGAAAGATAAGATGGTGCATCATGCGTCCAGCAAAGGAGAAAGAGGAAAAGAGGAAGAGTGAGGGAAAGAGAGAGAAACAAAGAAAGAGTGAGAGAGAGAGAGAGAGAGAGAGAGAGAGAGAGAGGAAGAGAAAGAGTGAGAGAGAGAAAGAGTGAGAGAGAGAGAGAAAGAGTGAGATACAAGGAAGAGAGAAAGAGAGAAACAGTGTGAGAGAGAGGAAGAGAGAGAGAAAGAGTGAGAGAGAGGAAGAGAGACAGAAAGTGTGAGAGATAGGAGAGAAAGTGAGAGAGGAAGACAGAGAAAGAGAGAAAGAGTGAGAGAGAGAAAGAGAGAAAGAGTAAGATACAAGGAAAAGAGAGAGAGAAACAGTGTGAGAGAAAAAGTGAGAGAGAGAGGAAGAGAGAGAGAGAAAGAGTGAGAGAGAGGAAGAGAGTAAAAGAAAGAATGAGAGAGAGGAAGAGACAGAGAAAGAGAGAAAGTGTTAGAGAGAGAAAGGAAGAGATGGAGAGGGAGAGGGAGTGTTGACACTGGAGAAAATCTTCACAGCTCACCTTTGGGCCACTGGTGTGTCTCCAACCACGTCCCGGATATAGTGCACCCTCAAGTTTAGTCATCTGAAAGATAGTATAGAATTAGTAATTGCAAAGTACATACAACTGCACATGCCTAATTCTCTGTTTCGGCAGTGCGCACTTAGGCTGCTGCAGCCCATCCACTCCCACTGCACGGAGGTGTCTGTGTGCTCTTGTGTGCCCAGGCTGCTGCACACTATCCACTCCCACCGCCCAGAGGTGACTGCCCGCTTTTGCGGAAAGAAGCCTCTCTGCTCACCTTACACCACCGGCGTGTGTGTAAGAGGGTGCAGCACGTGCCGAAGCAACTTTCTCAACCATGTGAGGATGGCCACGCATCACCGCAGGTTCTACACGCGTTCAGCTGTGGTGGTGTTGGGGGTAGAACGATTTGTGAATCACAGCCTGTTAGATAAAAAGCAAGATAAGATTGTACGTCATGCGTCCATCAAAGGGGAGAGAAAGACAGAGAGAAAAAGAAAGAAAGAGTGAGAGGAAGACAAAGAGAAAGAGAGAAACAGTGGGAGTGAGAGGAAGAGAGAGAGAAAAAGAAAGAGTGAGAGGAAGACAGAGAGAAAGAGTGAGAGAGACGAAGAGAAAGAGAAACAGTGAGAGAGAGGAAGAGAGAGAAAAAGAGTGAGAGAGAGGAAGAGAGAGAGAAAGAGTGAGAGACAGGAAGAGAGAGAGAGAGAAAGAGTGAGAGAAAGGAAGAGAGAGAGAGAAAGAGTGAGAGTGAGGAAGAGAGATGGAGAAACAGTGAGAGAGAGGAAGACAGAGAAAGAGAGAGATACAAGGAAGAGAGAAAGAGAGAAACAGTGTAATAGAGGAAGAGAGAGAAACAATGTGAGAGAGAGGAAGAGAGAGAGAGAAAGAGTGAGAGAGAGGAAGAGAGAAAGAATGAGAGAGAGAGGAAGAGACAGAGAAAGAGAGAAAGAGTGTGAGAGACAGAAAGGAAGAGATAGAGAGCGAGAGAAAGAGTGTGAGTGACAGAAAGGAAGAGATGGAGAGGGAGAGTGAGTGTTGACACTGTGGAGAGAATCCTCACAGCTCACCTTTCTGCCACCGGTGTGTCTCCAACCATGTGCCGGGATATAGGGCAGCCCTCAAGCTTAGTCATCTGAAACATAATATGGAATCAGTAATGGATGAGTACATACAACTACACATGCCTAAATCGCTGTCCCGCCTTTGTGTATCCAGGCTAGTGTACCCCATCCACTTCCACTGCCCAGAGGTGTCTGCCTGCTGCTGTACACCCAGACTGCTGCACCCCATCCACTCCCACTGTCCATAGGTGTTTGCCCGCTGCTGCGCACCCAGGCTGCTGCACCCCATCCTGACTCGATGTCAATTGTGAGCCCTGCAGTCCGCAATGTAGATGGAAGGCAGTAGTCAGCACAGGCATCAAAGAATGCTCATTGTCACTTCCTCTTGACAAAATCCGAGGACATAGAGTACAATTCTGTCTGCAATTAATAAATCATGTCTCAATGTAAATTGTGAGCTCTGCTGACCACAGTGTAGGTAACAAAAGATGAAATATGAATTGAATACATTGTCGAAATGTGTAGGTTTCGGGGACTTTATAGGTAGTTGCCTACTGGACTCTGAAATTAATGAATCAAGACTGAATTTGAACTGTGAGCTCTGCTGGCCGCAGTTTAGATCGCCATTCAGTGTTCCTTTGGACTTGCAAGAAGAATTTGGTCATTGTACTAAAGCTATATTTGATATCAAAAAAATTCTTGAAGCAAGGATACTAAAAGGATATTGTGTAGGCTTCAGGGACGTTGTAGTTAGTTGCCTACTGGACTCTGTAATTAATTAATCACGACTCAATTTTAATTGTGAGCCGTGCTGACCGCAGTGTAGGCCAGAGGCAGTGGTCAGCAAGGGCCCACAGCCACGTGGCATTGAGTTGAGCTGCACAGTTATTGGCCATTTAGTGTGTGTGCAGCCAGCAATGATAAGTGGTGCAGTGAGTTAGTGGCACCTGAAGCAACCATGGTGTGCGCACCCTGCAATGATGCATGGTCCGGGCGGGCTGCACTGGTAGCAATGTCTTTTGTCTAATAAATTCTGCTTTAATAAGGCTACGTGGCGATGACTTGTGGTGCAGTGAGTTAGTGGCACCTGAAGCGCTCAGCGTGTGCGCACCCTGTGATGATGCGTGGGCCGGGCGGGCCGCACTGGTAACAATGTCTTTTGTCTAATGAATTCTGCCTCAGTAATGCCACGTGGCGATGACTTGTGGTGCAGTGAGTTAGTGGCACCTGAAGCGCTCAGCGTGTGCGCACCCTGTGAAGATGCGTGGTCCGGGCGGGCCGCACTGGTAGCAATGTCTTTTGTCTAATGAATTCTGCCTCAGTAAGGCCACGTGGTGATGACTTGTGGTGCAGTGAGTTAGTGGCACCTGAAGCATTCAGCGTGTGCGCACCCTGCCATGATGCATGGTCCGGGCTGGCTGCACTGGTAGCAATGTCTTTTGTCTAATGAATTCTGCCTTAATAAGGCTACGTGGTGATGACTTGTGGTGCAGTGAGTTAGTGGCACCTGAAGCACTCCGCG
This sequence comes from Triturus cristatus, assembly GCF_964204655.1. Taxonomy (NCBI): domain Eukaryota; kingdom Metazoa; phylum Chordata; class Amphibia; order Caudata; family Salamandridae; genus Triturus; species Triturus cristatus. The sequence goes on along the minus strand of NC_140588.1, from coordinate 401,714,509 downwards.
TGTGCACACCCTGCGATGATGAGTGGTCCAAGCGGGTCGCACTGGGAGCAATGTGTTTTTTTTCTAATGAATTCTGTCTTAATAAGGCCACGTGGCGTTGACTTCTGGTGCACTGAGTTAGTGGTACCTTTGGCGCTCAGCATGTGCGCACACTGCGATGATGCATGGTTCGGGGGCCGCACTGGGAGCAATGTGTCTTGCGTACTGGACTGCGTCATCTGCAATCGCGACTCGATCTGAATTGTGAGCCCTGCTGTCCGCAGTGTAGATCGAAGGCAGTAGTCTGTACAGACATAAGTCTGTGCTGCTGGGTTTGCAGAAGGCCTGTGTCGAGGAGGCCGGCAGTCATGGCGGAGGCCTCGTGGCAGGGTGAGGGCTGTTGCCCTGGCAGACGCATTGGCCTTCACGCAAGTGAACCACGCCCAGAGCCCCGGCCTATTTATTCACACTTCTACGCTGGAGTGGCGTACGTTGGACCAGCCCACTGCGCTTCCACTTACAGGGGATGACGACACAGGTACATGACTGAGATCTTCCCCACTGCCTGAGGTAACATGGTTGCGCCCAATGTCCACAACACTACAAGCACCAGCAGTGTATGTACACATGGAGACGTTTGTGTTTTACATAGTGAGGTCTGTCCAGCACATCACCGCTACACTTGGTATTGTGTGCATTATTATTGGTGGGTGGCATGCGTCCTTCACACATGTTTGGTTGCCACATCTCGCAACATTCATCTTTTGTGTGGCTGAGGGACCATGCCGTTTTTGGAAGGTCCGCTGTCCTGTTGTGCGCTTCCTTTGTGGTAGTGGGGGGGTGGTCCTGTGGGGAGGTCCTGAGGGTGGTGGCAGTGGCTTTTGTGGCCTTCTTGGGTGTGGGAGGTACATGATCAGTAGCTCTATGACATGAGTTGGTCTTCAGATGTGATTCTTGGTTGGGCTCCGTTTCACACTGTAGGTAGTCGTCCTACTTTACACCAGTAAAAGGCAGATGTTACATTCCTACTGCTAACACAGCTTATCACCTGTTTTGTTATTATTATGAGCATTAGTTGTTGCTCTCATTTGTGGCGATTTTTTTGCGGAAGCTATTGCTGGAAAACTGGCGATATCGGCTGTTTTCACAAGGTTGAGAATGGAATGATGATTTAATATTACTGAAAAAACCATAGGTTTAATGAACATTATAATTCACAATTAGCATTTCAAAAACCTTTGAAATTCACTGAAAAAACCATAGGTTTTAGGGACGTTATAGTTACAAATTAGCATTTAAAAAACCTTTGAAATTCACTGAAAAAAACATAGGTTTCAGGGACGTTATGGTTAGTTGCACATTTCACTCTTACAAAACCCTAGAAATTCGGCTGTTATAGTTAGTTGAGGTAACTATAACTCACGCACCCGCAATGCACTGCTGATGACGTCACATATTACATCATTCATGACATGGTCAGTGACATCGCTGATGACATCACCGATGACATCTCAAATGACATCACTGATGACATCATTAACGTGAAAATCTGATGCACCTCCTCATACCTTAATAAAACATTTAATACAACCCCTCTAAAATACAGACTACCATTTTCGAAACAATAGAGACACCAATACCAGTTACTACGTACACACACACTGATTCTTAGGTCTACACACACATCCACTCATTCACCCATACAGTCACTCATACATGCAGTGACTCATCAATACAACACTATTATAGGCACTCATACACCTATACAAACACTCACATACCGCCACTCTTCCAGAGTTACTCACACATCTAGTCAGTCATGCAAAGAATCAATCACACTTCTATTTACTCAGCTATACAGTTATACACACACAACCTCACTTATTCATAGTGATACTACATATACTTACTCTTATACACTCACTGATACAAGTACACACTCATCCATACAGCACTGTCACAATCACTGACTCTCACGTATAGTCATTTATATACTCCAACTCTCTCATGCACTGCATTTTACATATGTAGTTACTTGGACATGTAGCACTGAGATATCCATTCACTCACCAACACACCCATACATACACTCACCCACCCATACAGATGTTTCCACATGCAGTCTTGAACCCATACACCCAGTAAATAAAGAACTCACACATCTATGCACAAAGTCACATCCCTCCCACCCACCCACCCACACACACACACACTCAGGCACCGATACAAATACTCAGGAAACCAATCAATAACCCATATAGACACTCTTGTAGCTACTCATCAACTAATGCAGCAGCTTACACAGCAATAGACAGACTAATACAGACATTCACACAGTTTAGTCACTAACCCGTGAATTCAGTAAGACACATTTAATCACTCACTTATACAGTCAGTCACGCAGCTACTAAATCCTCCATCTGCACACTTATACACCCACTCATTCTTCAATATACCTTGGCCAATATATTTATAAAACATATCTAAACTTTACAGAAATGCACAGTCACTGGATGATGTTATCAGTGATGTCATTTGAGATGTCATCAGTGATGTCATCAGTGATGTCAGTGACCGTGTCATGAATGATGTAATATTTGACATCATCAGCAGTGCATTGCGGGGGTGTCAGTTATAGTTAGCTCAACTAACTGTAATGGCTAAATGTCTATGGTTTTGTACGGGTGAAATGTGCAACTAACTATAACGTCCCTGAAACCTATGGTTTTTTCAATGAATATATATATATATTTTCACTAAAAAAACATAGGTTTCAGGGACGTTATAGTTAGAAATTAGCATTTAAAAAACCTTTGAAATTCACTGAAGAAACCATAGGTTTCAGGGACGTTATAGTTAGTTGGTCATTTCTCTCACACAAAAACAGAGAAATTTGAACGTTATAGATAGTACAGCTAACTATAACTCACGCCCCCGGAATGCACTGCTGATGACGTCACATATTACATCACTCATGACATGCTCAGTGACATCATTGATGACATCTCAAATGACATCACTGATGACATCATCAAGTGAATGTGTGTTTCTGTAAAGTTTAAATATATTTTATATATGTTAATGCCAAGGTGTATTGAAGAATGGGTTGGTGTATAAGTGTGTGAGTGGAGCATTTAATAGGTGTGTGACTGACTGTATAAGTTAGTGATTAAATGTGTCTTACTGAATGCATGGGTTAGTGACTAAACTGTGTGAATGTCTGTATCAGTCTCTCAGTTGTTGTGTAAGCTGCTGCATGGGTTGATGATTAGGTACCTGACTGTCTATATGTGTTACGTATTAGTTGCATGAGTATCTGTATGGGTGCCTCAGTGTTTGTGTGTGTGGGTGGGTGGGCGGTGTGTGCCTTTCTGACTACATGTGTGAGTGGGTAATTTACTGGTGTATGGGTTCAATAGTGCATGTGGAAATAGCTGTATAGGTGAGTGAGTGTGTGTATCAGTGTGTTGGTGAGTGATTGTATGTCTCATTGGTATAAGTGTGAGTAACTACATATGTGAAATGCAGTATATGTGAGTGTTGGAGTATATAAATGACTATATGTGAGAGTGAGTAATTGTGAGAGTGGCTGTATAAATGAGTGTGTGCTTGTGTCAGTGATTGTATAGGAGAGTAAGTAGATGTTAGCATCTGTACGAATAGGTTAGATGGTGAATGTATAACTGTATAGGTTAGTAAATGGCATTGTTATTGATTCTTTACATAACTAGCTAGGTGTGTCAATAACTCTATAAATGTGTGACGGTGTTTGAGTGTTTGTATAGCAGTATGAGTACATATAATAGTGCTGTATTGATGAGTGACTACATGTATGAGTAACTGTATGGGTGAATGAATTAATGTGTGTGTAGAGCTAGGAATTAGTCAGTGGGTATAAAGTAACTGCTATTGATTTGTCTATGGTTTCGAAAATGGCAGTCTGTATTTTAGACTGGGTGTATCAAAGGTTATATTTGTGTGTGAGGAGGTGCATCAGATTATCACGTAGATGATGTCATCAATGATGTCATCAGTGATGTCATTTGAGATGTCATCAGTGATGTCATCAGTGATGTCACTGGCCATGTAATGAGTGATGTAATATGTGACATCATCAGCAGTGCATTGTGAGGGCGCCAGTTATAGTTAGCTCTACTAAATATAACGTTAAAATTTCTCTGTTTTTGTATGAAAGAAATGACCAACTAACTATAACGTCCCTGAAACCTATGTTTTTTTCAGTGAATTTCAAAGGCTTTTTAAATGCTAATTTCTAACTATAACGTCCCTGAAACCTATGGTTTTTTCAGTGAATTTCAAAGGTTTTGTAAATGCTAATTTCTAACTATAACGTCTGTAAAACCTATGGTTTTTTCAGTGAATTTCAAAGGTTTTTTAAATGTTAATTTCTAATTATAATATTCATTAAACCTATAGTTTTTTCAGTGATTTTAAATTATCATTCCATTCTCAACCTGGTTAAAACATCCGATATTCCAGTTTCCAGCAATAGCTCCCGCCCAAAAAAATTGCCACCAATGAGAGCAACAACTAACGCAAATAATATGCAGAGTAGGCTTTCCAGTACAAAAATAACATGAAAACTCCACTTCCCGATATTTTCAACAAGCAGCCAAATCTGCATTGGTTCCAAAAACAGGCGATAAGCTGTGTTAGCAGTAGGAATGTAACATCTGCCTTTTACTGGTGTAAAGTAGGACGACTACCTACAGTGTGAAAGGGAGCCCAGCCCAGAATCATATCTGAAGACCAACACTTGTCATAGAGCTACTCTTCATGCATCTCCAACACCCAAGAAGGCCACAAAACCCACTGCCACCACCCTCAGGACCTCCCCCCAGGCCACCCCCACTACTTCCACTGAGGCAGCGCACAACAGGAATGCAGACCTTCCAAAAACAGCATGGCCCCTCAGCCACACAAAGCTGAATGTAGCGAGATGTGACAACCAAACATGTGTGAAGAGCGCAAGTCACCCACCAATAATAATGCACACAATACCAAGAGTACAGGGTGACACATTGGTACTTGCAGCCTGGGTGGCGGCAGCACTACAACAGGTACACCAGCATCAATTGAATCCTCATACAGGCCAGGACGGAACCACTCCCAGAGCTCCAGAGTCATTGTTCACAGCTTCACGCAGGACTGGCATATACCAGGCCAGCCCAATCCGTTTACACACACAGGGAGGGACAACAACTCTACATGGCCCAGCTTTTCATTGTAGTGATCTGCTGCTCACAGGTCTAGTTGTCAGTGCGCCACAGGCACTCCCTGATGGCTGGTTTCCACCTACACCACACCCATCAAGCACAGGCATCACAGGGCATGTGACCCTGCCAATAAAACCGACCGGACGCACGTGCACCATGCCATTTCCATTTCAGACTTGGTGCACCGGATGCACTGCAGCCGGCACCAGCACACCGCCACGTCAAGGTGAATTTCATTCCACTGAGGTAGGGGCATTGTAAGTGCCGAGCGGGTGTGCAGCCTGCAATGATGACCCGTCCCAGTGGTCCGGACAGTTCATGTTTTGTGTGCCCTGCTGGACCGCAGTGTAGGCCTGAGCCATCGAACAGCGGGGCCTACCACCAAGTGCGTGGCCTCACTGGTCACTGAGTTAGTGGCACCGCAAGGGCTGAGCGGGTGTGCAACCTGCGATGATGATGGGTACATTGGTATATCCTCTGCCATGGCAAAATCAAGACGCAGCACCAAATGTGAGACCTGTTGGCCTACGGAGCGGGGCTGCATGATGTGGAGGGTGCCCAGTCTGCGAGAAGGTGAGCAGTGGGGCCTGGGTGGGCAGGTTCAGGCAGACACCTCTGGGCGGCTGGAGTGGATGGGTGCAGCAGCTTGGGTGCGCAGCGGCGGGCAGACACCTCTGGGCAGTGCAAGTGGATGTTGTGAACCTGCCTGGATACTCAAAGGCGTGACAGCGATTTAGGCGTGCACAGTCGTATATACACTCCCATTCCTGATTCTGTGCTATGTTTCAGATGTGGGAGCTTGAGGGCTCCACTAGGTCCCACCACGTGGTTGGAGACACAGCAGTGGCTTAAAGGTGAGCTGTGAGGGTTTTGTCCTCAGTGTCCCTCCGCATCTCTTCATTTCTCTCCCTCAAACTCTTTCTCTCTCTCTTCCTCTCTCTCACACTGTTTCTCTTTCTCTCTTTCTCTCTTCATCTCTCACTCTTTGTCTCTCTCTCTCTCACACTCTTCCTCTGTTTCTCTCGTCCTCTTTCTCACACTCTTTCTTTCTTTCACTCTCTTCCTCTCTCTCACTGTTTCTTTTTCTCTTCGCCTTTCACTCTTTCTCTTTGTCTTCCTCTCACTCTTTCTTTCTTTTTCTCTCTCTCTTCCTCTCACTCTGACTGTTTCTCTTTTTCTCTCTCTCTCTCTCTTCCTCTCACTCTTTCTTTCTCTCTCTCTCTTCCTCTCACACTTTCTATGTCTCTCTCTCTCTCTCTCTCTCTCCTTTGATGGACGCATGCCGCACACTCTTATCTTGCTTTTTGTCTAACAGGCTGTGATTAACGGATTGACGTCCCCCCAACACCGAACTCCCGCCACTCAGTGGCACCAGAGCTGAACGCGTGTGCAGCCTGCAATGATGCGTGGCCATCCTGACAATCAACACACATTCTGAATTGTGAGCTCTAATTACCGCGTGTATGCAATGCCTGGGAAGGTTGCTTCGGCACATGGTGCACCCTCTAACACACACGCCGGTGGCAGAAGGTGAGCAGAGAGGTTTGTTTCCGCAGCAGCGGGCAGTCACCTCTGGGTGGTGGGAGTGGGTAGTGTGCAGCAGCCTGGGTGCACAAGAGCGGACAGACACCTCCGGGCACAAGGAGTGGATGGGGAGCAGCAGCCTGGATGCGCAGGAACGGGTAGTCACCTCCAGGCACTGAGAGTGGATGGGGTGCAGCAGCCTGGGTACACAGCAGCGGGCAGACACCTCTGGGCAGTGGGAGTGGATGGGGTACATTAGCCTGGGTGTGCAGACATGGGCAGACACCTCTGGGTGGCAGGAGTCAATGGTGTACAACAGCCTGAGTGCGCAGGCCGGACAGACACCTCTGGGCGATGGGAGTAGATGGGGTGCAGCAGCCTGAGTGCGCAGGGGCGAAACAGAGAATTACGCATGTGCAGTTGTATGTACTCTGCCATTACTATTTCTATACTATGTTTCAGATGAATAAACTTGAGGGCTGCATTATATCCCGGCACGTGGTTGGAGACACACCGGTGGCAGAAAGGTGAGCTGTGAAGATTTTCTCCACAGTGTCAACACTCACCATCCCTCTCCATCTCTTCCTTTCTGTCACTCACTCTTTATCTCTCTTATTCTCTATCTCTTCCTTTCCCTCTCTCACACTTTCTCTCTTTCTCTGTCTCTTCCTCTCTCTCTCATTCTTTCTTTCTTTCTCTTCCTCTCTCTCACTCTTTCTCTCTCTCTTCCTCTCTCTCACACTGTCTCTCTCTTTCTCTCTTCCTTGTATCTCACTCTTTCTCTCTCTCACTCTTTCTCTCTTTCTCTTTCTCTCTCTCTCTTCCTCTCTCACAGTTTCTCTCTTCCTTGTATCTCACTCTTTCTCTCTTTCTCTGTCTTCCTCTCTCTCTCTCTTTCTTTCTGTCTCTCTCTCTTCCTCTCGCTCACTCTTTCTCTCTTTCTCTCTCTCTCCTTTGCTGGACGGATGACGCACCATCTTATCTTTCTTTTTTGTCTTGCAGGCTGTGATTCACTAATTGTCGAGGGATGACACGCCATACCTGTACCCACTTATATTTTGTTCTTTTGTTTAAATAAAATGTTTTATATGTAAATCCATACGTGACTAAGATTCTTATTTGTCCAACCTCACAAGCATCTTATTAATAATTGGACCACATTAGACAATTTTTTACGTTCCAGATTCCCTAACGTAACTGTCACATTTGTTTGTGGAGGGTGGGGCTGAGGGGGGATGGCGGACAAGGAGCTGCTGATTCTCGGGGGTGTCGGAGCAGTGTTGGGTGTCCCACCTGCATGATCGTTGGATCCATTGCATCTGTTCTCAGAGACTTGCGAGCCAGCGGGCTGGCTCGTAGATGAAGAGCTGCGAGCCGACTGGCTGGCTCGTAGAGGGAGAGTCAGTTCCCAGAGGGTGAGCAGCGGGCCAGCTCGCAGAGGAATAGCTGCGGGCCGACAGGTATAGGAAAGGTGCGGGCCGTCGGCTGCCAAAGGGTTGGATGAGGAACAGTGATGTGGGGAGAGGGAGCGTGAAGGGGGTATCTCGCAGAGAGAGACCTGTGGTATATTTCCAGTCTTGCCTTCACAGATACAACTGTGGCCCGAGAAGCCGCACCCGAAGAGCTGCGAGCTGACCGGTGGTTCGCAGACGGAGACTTGCGGGCCCAAGAGAGTTGTTGGGGGTATGTTGGTGATGTGGGAAGAGGGTGCGTTACCTGCTGATGTAGGGAGAGGCAGCGTGAAAGGGGTATCTCGCACAGACAGAGCTCCGGTATGTTTTCAGAGTTGCCTCGGACAGATGCGAGCTGACGGACTAAATCACAAAATGGCTTTTCAATGCTCATATAGTGTGACTTATCAACAGTTCGCACCCAGGCTCGCAGAGGGATAGCTGCGGCCCATGGGCTCGACTTGCAGAGGGAGAACTACGGGCCATCTGCTCCCAAAGGAACAGCAGCGTACTAGCTCACAGAGGTAGAGGCACAGCAGCGTACTAGCTCTCAAAGGTAGAGGGCTGCGAGCCGACAGACTGGCTTCTAAAGGCATAGCTGCGAAGTGGTGATGTGCGGAGAGGCAGCGTGAAACGGGAATCTCGCACAGACAGAGCTCCGGTATATTTCCAGTATTGCCTAGCAGAGGTAGAACTATGGAGAGATACGAGCTGATGGACTGAATCACAAAATGGCTGCCAACACTTCCTAGTCTCAACAGTTCGCAGCCAATGAGCCGCAAGCTCGTGCTCCTAACACCTCAACCAATCAGATGTCAGAATTCTCAAATATCGATATCTGTACAATATAATATTTCTCAAAAACTACTGAACGGATTTACCCCATTTAAACAAAAGCATGCTTTGTGGACCACGACCTTTCTCCCTGCCAAATGTGGCGCGTCCGATCGCAAAGAGGCACAGAAGTGTACTAGCTCGCAAAGGTAGAGAGCTGCGAGCTGACGGACTGCCTTCTAAAGGCATGGCTGCGAGCTGGTGATGTGGGCAGAGGGAGCGTGAAAGGGGTATCTCACACAGACAGAGCTCCGGTATATTAAATTGCCCCGGCACCTTTGTTTAATATTTTCACTCGATGAGAGGCACAAGATGGCAGCTAACACCTCCTGGTTTGAAGTGTTAGCAGCCAATCAGAGGACACTTCCTGGTTTGAAGAGTTAGCAGCCAATCAGAGGCAAGCTCGTGCTCGGGAGTTAGGCTCCGCCCAGATATATATATATATATATATATATATATATATATATATATATATATATATATATATATAGTTTTTCCTTTAATATCTCAAAAACTACTGACCGGATTTACACCATTTCAACAAAAGCATGCTTTCTGGACCAAGACATTTCTCCCTGCCAAATTTGCCGTAATTCCATTCAGCAGTTTGACCTTTAGCCTTGTCTAAAGTTTCCTATGGAAAATGCATTGAGAAAACACTTTTTGGGACCCCCTTTTTTCTCAGCCCCCCTGACCAATCACTCCCAAACTTCAAAGATAGGAGCTGATCAAAAAAGAGAAACTTTTTGGGGAATTTTGTAAAGATTCGTCAAACGACACCAAAGTTATAAGCACAAGAAAAAATGCTTTTCCTAAGGGAACATGGTTTCAGGGGCGTTATAGTTAGCTGGACTTGCGCCCGCAATGCACTGCTGATGACGTCACATATTACATCACTCATGACATGGTCAGTGACATCACTCATGACATCACTGATGACATCTCAAATGACATCACTGATGACATCATCCAGTGAATGTGTGTTTTTCTGAAAATTACATATGTTTTATATATGTATATCTCAAGGTCGATGGAAGAATAAATGGGTATATAAGTGTCTAAATGGATGATTTGTTTTTGAAAAAGTGATTGTGTAATTGACTGATTAAGTGTATCTTAGTGAATACATGGCTTAGTGAGTAATGTTTAAATATGTAAATATCTGTATCAGTCTCTCACTTTGTGTATAAGTGGCTGCATGGGTTGGTGAGTAGCTACATGAGTGTCTATATAGGTTATTAGTTGGTTTTTTGAGTATCAGTATGAGTGTCTGAGTGTCTGTATGGTTCGGTGGGGGGTATTACGTAGTGCATAGGTGCATGAATGAGTGACTCACTGTTTGTATGTGTTGAAGACAGCATGTGTGCAGGACTGTATGGGTGGATGAGTGTGTGCATGGGTGTGTTAGTGAGTGAATGACTGTCTCAATAGTGTCTTTATGAGTAACTACATATGTTTTAAACTAGTATATGTGACTATCGGTGTATTTAAGTGAGTATATGTGAGAGTGAGAGATTGAAAGAGTTCCTGTATGAATAAGTATGTGTTTCTATAAGTGATTGTTTAAAAGACTAAGTATGTGTAAGTTTCTGTTGAAGTAAGTGTGGTGGTGTGTGTATAACTGTATATGCAAGTAAATGGATGTTTGATTCTTTATTAGCATGAGTGACTATGTGTGTGAGTAACTCTATGGATGAGTGGCATTGTGTAACAGGATGTATAGGTGTATGAGTACATATGATGAGTGAGTACATGTATGAGTGACTGTATAGTACTGTTGGTGAATGAGTGGATGTGTATGTGGATCTTAGAATTACTGAATAGGTTGTTGTAACTGATATTGGTATGTCCATTGTTTTGAAAATGTTAGTTTCTATTTTTGAATGTGTGTATCAAAGGTTATATTAGGGGGAGAGGAGGTCTGTCACTGTATCACAAGGATGATGTCATCAGTGATGTCATCAGTGATGTCATTTGAGATGTCATCAGTGATGTAGTGAGTTATGTCACTGCCCATGTCATGAGTGATGTAATATGTGACGTCATCAGCAGTGCATTGCGGGCGCATGAGTTATAGTTAGCTGAACTAACTATAACGGGGAAATTTCAATGGTTTTGTACGAGTGAAAAGTCCAGCTAACTATAACGCCCCTGAAACCTATGGTTTTTTCAGTGACTTTCGAAGGTTTTTTAAATGCTAATTCCTAACTATAACGTGCCTGAAACCTATGGTTTTTTCAGTGAATTTCAAAAGTTTTTTAAATGCTAATTTCTAACTATGCCTACAGAGATAGGAAAAAACGCACAGAAAGAAAAAAAAGAAATGCAGAAAGAAGCAACAGAAGTCCTCAAAGACGAAGAAAAGTGCAGGAAGAAGGATAACGTGCAGAAAGAACAAACAGAAGAGCAGAAAGAAGCCTTGTTGCAAAATCATCCTGTACCCTCAACTTTTTCAGACGGATACTGGTGGTAACTGAGTCTGATTAACCAGTCCTAGAGCCAGTGCTATGTTAAAAGACACTCAGAATACAGTGAAAACACCTACATACACTAGGGAACACTATGCGTTGGGGTCCCCCTGTGATTAGCATGACCTCCTATGTAAGCCCCTAGTATATAATAGGGCAGGGGATTAAAACTACCTCTTAAAACATGCCACAGGGCGTGTTTGCACACGTCACCTCAGGCCCCGTCCCCTCCCTTCCCCACTCTGTAAACACACCCTGTGGCCATTTTAAGTTGGAAGATTAAGTCCCCTTGAATCCTGAGGGTCCCTAGGGGCAAAATAGCCCACTAGGTACGTCCAGTAAGCGCCATTGCAGAGAGGTGTAAAAAGGGGCACAGCCTGCACCACCTCTCTGCAACGCAGAGCAGTGGCGCTTACTGGAAGCACCTGGTGGGCTAGTTGCCCCCCAGGGTCCCCCAGGATTAAAAGGGAATTATTTCCCCAACTTAAAACGCGCCACAAGGCGTGTTTGCACACGTCACCTCAGGCCCCGTCCCCTCCCTTCACCACTGTGTAAATGCACCCTGTGGCCGTTTTTAAGTTGAGAGATTAAGTCCCCTTGAATCCTAAGGGTCCCTAGAGTCAAACTAGCCCACTAGGTACCTCCAGCCACAGAGCTGTGTTGTATAGAGATGTAAAAAGGGACGTGGCCTCAGAACACCTGTCTGCAACGCAGCTCCCTGGCGCATACTGGAAATACCTGTTGGGCTAGTTGGCCCTCAGGGACCCTCAGAATTGAAGGGGAATTAATTCCCCAACTTACAACTGGCCAGGGGGCGCGTTTGCAGAGTGCTGCAAGGAGGGGGCGTGGCCTCCAGCGTGATGCCGGTCTTTTATTTATTTAATTTTTTTAAGAAGGAGGGCTGTGTGGCCCCCCTTCTTTTTCTAATTTATTGGCCCTGGGGACCCCATTCCCCAGGGCCTGCACCCTAATTTCTTTTGTTGAAAAAAATTAATTTGGCCCTCCCTAGGCCTTAATCGGCCCCGGGGACCCCAAACCCCGGGTCATAGGCCTTTTTAAAAAAAAATATTTAGGAGGGGGGCTGCGTTGCCCCCCTCCTCAGGCCACTTATGGCCCCGGGGACCCCATCCCCCGGGGCCGGCCTTTGTTTTTTATTATTTAAAAAAAATACATATTTATAGAAACACCTAGGACATGCTGGACAAACCGTATGTACCTATCACCATGACGATTCGCTTGATATTCATTAAAAGGCGACTATGCATACAATGAATCCACGTGGAATGTATTTACACCGCTAGTGAAGCTCTGACATGTCTGACGCCCTACCGTGCCTAATCAAGGCGCCCCCGCCGGTGGGTACTCTCCAAGTAGACACCCTTGTTGTTTATTTATACAAGCATGGGTAGCTATTGACGGGCACATTTAATACACACGCACACCAAGCCATTCAAAGGGGATTCGACAAAATTTGGAACCAAACTATGCAAAAAAAAACCCTCACGGTTAATAAAACACACATCCACCGCCGGATGGGTAATATTTTTTATTTTACTCTCTGGAAAGGAGACAAACCTCACTTGAGAGTCACAGCGTGCTCCTGGCTGAGCCCAATGCTGTGTTACACCCACCAGTGCCCGCCGAGTGCCACACACCTCTGTGTTGTATTCCTCTAGCTAGTGCATATGCTATGACACTCTCTAGCCCATGTGCACTGTAACACCACCCCGTGAATATGTCATGCCAGACTTGCCTTCGCATGGGTTATATTGCCCCATCTAACGTGCCTTCCTCTATGCCTATGTTATAACGCACATTGCTATGCCATACATATTTCAATCTGGGATCCATATCTTTGTCACAGTGCATATGCAACGTTACACTCCCCAGCACATATTTTATATTACAACTTTAGAGACTAGTTAGGTTACACAACACTGCCCTGTGCATATTACACCCCAAGGCGCATATCGCATAGCACGCGCTAGTGCCTATGCTATCTCGTGCTCTCCAATGAATCTGTCATTGCGCACAATGTATTGCATATTATATTTCACGCCCCGGTTCATCTTATATCACACTTTTTGGTGCATAGTTTATACCATATAATATATCTAATTTTCATTTTCAATCGTGCTCTCAGGACTATGTTCTATATAACACTGCGTCCACCTACCCTTTTCACGGGCATTACATTTTGCGATGGAGGGTGGAGGGTCAGGGGGTGTTTCTGCCAAGTGAGCCTGGAGTCGGGGGGCCCGATTCACAGAACTAACTTAAGACGAAAGCCTAAACTTACTACCGTTTTGGTATTCACAGAAGGCACTTACTCATTTTGGTATTCACAGAAGGCACTTACTCATTTCGGTATTCACAGAAGTTAGGAGTCTTAACTTTAGGACTCCTAAATGCCTTCTGTGAATACCGAAAGTCTTAAAATTAGGATTTTTATCAGTTTAGTAGTAGTATAGTTAGGAGTCTTAACTTTAGGACTCCTAAATGCCTTCTGTGAATACCGAAAGTCTTAAAATTAGGATTTTGCTCAGTTTAGTAGTAGTATAGTTAGGACTCCTAACTTTAGGACTCCTAAATGCCTTCTGTGAATACCGAAAGTCTTAAAACTAGGATTTTTCTCAATTTAGTAGTAGTAAAGTTAGGACTCCTAACTTTAGGACTCCTAAATACCTTCTGTGAATACCGAAAGCCTTAAAATTAGGATTTTTCTCAGTTTAGTAGTAGTATAGTTAGGACTCCTAACTTTAGGACTCCTAAACTGAGAAAAATCCTAATTTTAAGACTTTCGGTATTCACAGAAGGCATTTAGGAGTCCTAAAGTTAGGACTCCTAACTTCTGTGAATACCGAAGTGAGTAAATGTCTTCTGTGAATACCAAAATGAGTAAGTGCCTTCTGTGAATACGAAAATGGTAGTAAGTTTAGGATTTTGTCTTAAGTTAGTTCTGTGAATCGGGCCCACAGTCACAAACGTCCTCTTCTTCCTGAATAAAAGTGAGATTATGCTGCATACTTGTTCATATTTTAAGTAGTTCGCACAGACACACGTTTTAAAAACAATAAAGTTCCTAATACCCACCTTCTCTGAACAGTTAGCTTGCTGCCCATTCACCTCCTCCCTATCCTCTGTTGTCTGAATCCATGGACTAGCCTCTTCCCTCCTGCCATGCATGGTCTGATGTGCTGCCACTGCCCTCCATTTAGCATGATGTACCAGTCCACTCCTCCTGCCCTCCATTGCCCAATTCTATGGCCCATCATTGACCTCCTGCTTAGCCTCTGTGCTTAGCTTGCTGCCCCTATTCTCCTTCCCCCTGCCCTCCGATGTCTTTGTACATGCCCCTGCTCCATCCTTTTTGCCCACCATGTTCCATGGACCTGCCACTCCTATCTACTCTGAGTGTTCTGTTGAGCTGCCACTCCCGTCCCACCTGCCTAGCATTGTCAGATGACTGTAACCTGTCCGTGCCACCTCCACCCTGCCTGTCCACATGCCATGCCCCTATCCCCTTCCTCCTGTCCTCTATGGTCCATTTTACAGCCACACCCTTCTGCCCTCCCTGGTCTGTTTTGCTGCAACTGCTCCTCCTGCCTGCCCGCGCGGTCTGTTGTGAGACCCTTCCCCTGAACACTCTTGTCTGTGCCCAGGTCCTGACCCTCCCTTCTATCCTCCATGGTCCTTTGTGCATGCCCCTGCACCCTCCTTCTTGCCCATCATAGCCATTGTGCTGCCACTAACCCTCCCGCTTGCCATACATGGTCTTCTGTGCTGCCATGGCCCCTCTCACCTTCCCTGTGTGGTCAGCTAGCTGCCCCTGACCCCCTCCCACCTTCCCTCCATGGTCTGTGTGTATGCCTTCATAGTCTCATTGTTGCTCTCCATGGTGTGTCTTGTTTCTAGTGCCCATCCTGCCTGACCTCCATGGTCATCTTACTGCTCCTGCCCTGCCCCCTGGCCCCCAGCCCTCTGTTTCCATGTGCAGACCCCTATTCCCTCCCTCCTGGCTTGTATGTTCCATTCTAATGCCCCTGATCCATCCCTCCTGCCCTTTATGGTCTGTTATGCTGCAGCTTTCTCTCCTGTCTGTCCATTATGGTCAGCTAGCTACCATTGCCTCTTTCCCCTCTGTTCTCTGTTGCCCATGTGCATGGTCCTGTCCCCTTCCTATTGCTTTCTATGGATTGTTGTGCTACATTCCCGTCCCGCATGCCCTGTGTGGTGTATTGTGCTGCTGCAAACCCTGATACCTGCCCTGTAGTGTCAGTTTGGTGCACCTCTCCATGTCCCTCCTGTCCTCTGTTATCCGAGTCCATGTCCCTACCCCAATTCCTCCTGCCTACCATGATGCAATGTACCATAATTGCGAACATTTTGAACTTGGTAAGAGGGAGATTTTCAAAAAAAATTGGGGTATTGATTTTCCCCTTTGAGTTACATTGAAAAAGAGGAGATTGTAGACAGGAGACAAATCAAATAAAGCCCATTTGAGCTTAAAAACATTGGACGTTTCCTGGCTGAAATGGGTCTGTTGGCATGTATGGTTGTACTACCACTGCCTCTTCCTTCTGCCCACAATGGTCTATTATATTGCCACAGCCTCTCTTGCCAGTCCTGTATTGTTGGTTTGTTGCCCCTGCCCCCCTTTCCACTGCCCTCCATAGTCTGTTGTGCTTCCACTGCCCTTCCTGCCTGCCCAGTGTGGTCAAATTGTTGCCTCTGCACTCTCCTACCTGCCTTCAATTTTCAGAGTCCGTGCCCCTGGCCTCTGCCTCTCAACAGTATCCCAATGAACAACTAGATTGCTAACATTCTATATTGATTACAAAAGTGCGGAACGCCTGAAGTCAGCTTGATGTAATCAAAACTGTAATACCTAGAGCATTTCCTTTAGAAATTACATATATGAGAGGGTCTTATTTGCATCAAAATTGTGGTTAGTGCTCTAAAAAACTAAAATGAGGACATATTTTCTGAGTTTTCAAATAGCGACAAAGAACTTTTAAATTATTTGTAATCTTTAATTTTTTTATACAGTTGACCACTTGATTAAATGTTGCACTTAGGGGAGAGGATGTGGTGTTACTTCCAGAGCTGCAGACTTTGCAATTGGGGAACCAGGTTGGAGTTTCTGCTTCAGCTCAACATTCCGTGATTCTGGTCAAATCACTTAATCTCCCCATGTCTACAACCAAAATGAATTTGATCTTGTGTGATGTATCCAATGCTCATGTAAAGCACTCCAATACCTGACAAGTCTGCACTATATAAAACTGCAAATACACAAAAAATAAGTGTTTTGCACACTTCTGTCATTGGGCTACATGTGGGCTACATCTGGGTGATATTTGTGCTGCATTAGGGCTCTTTTGTCTCTGGTGGCCATCTTGGGAGATTTATTTGTTATGAAGTTTCCTAATTTGCTCATTTACTGCAGTCTCCTCAGTTGGAAATGCTTTCAGTTTTTTACTTTGATTCCATCAAGAAGGTATTCAGATATGTCACACATTTGCCATGAATTCTGAATGTTAGCACTCTAGTTGCTCATTAGATCACTGTAGTAAAGCTACTGCCCACCACGGAAGTCTGCTGCTGGTATTAAAAGTGCATGTTTCAGTCTGCATATCTGAATTTTTTAATGAAATAGAAGAGGATTTGAGAAGTCACTCAAAATGTGCCCTAATTTTTCTTTCTTCAGCACTAATCATAATTTCTATGGCAAAATGAACCCCCTCATTGTGTTCCTTTTTAAATTAAATGTTTTAAGTGTTACCAGTTTATTCCAATTAAGATGGCTTCAGGTGTGCCATACTTTTGTCATAGGTAAGACAGTAAGTGCTCTAGTTGTTCTTAAGAACACTCTGGGACATTCTGTCATTGGGCTATACTTGGGCTACATCTGGGTGATATTTGGGCTACATTTGGGCTCTTTTGTCTCTGGTGGCCATCTTGGGAGATTTATTTGTTATGAAGTTTCTTAATTTCCTCATTTACTGCAGTCTCCTCAGTAGGAAATACTTTCAGTTTTTTATTTTCGTTCCATCAAGAAGGTGTTTTTTTAAATTTTATTATTTTTATTGGCATTTGCACAAGTTATCATATGACAAGAAAAAAAGAAAGGAGCTTCGTGATACAGTACAGTTTGCATTATACCAAGAGTAGGAAGAAGACAAAAACAAAGAAAATCCCCATTACCTTGAGTACAGTTTCAGAAAGCCATCATTCCTATGCCTCATATGGTTTATGTAGGGATCTGTGCAAGGAATACCCCCATTCATAGTTGCAAGGGGGTTGACAGGGTCCTCATTTACAACAGTCTCCTCAGTAGGAAATACTTTCAGGTTTTTTACTTTCATTCCATCAAGAAGGCATTCAGATGTGTCACACATTTGCCATAAATTCTGAATGTTAGCACTCTAGTTGCTCATTAAATCACTGTAGTAAAGCTACTGCTCACCAGGGAAGTCTGCTGGTGGTATTCAAAGTGCATGTTTCAGTCTGCATGTCAGAATTTTTTTATGAAATAGAAGAGGATTTGAGAAGTCAAAATGTGCCCTAATTTTTCTTTCTGCAGCACTAATCATAATTTCTATGGCAATATGAACCCCCTCATTTTGTTCCTTTGTAAATTAAATGTTTTAAGTGTTACCACTTTATTCCAATCAAGATGGCTTCAGGTGTGCCATACTTTTATCATAAGTAAGACTGTTAGCACTCTATTTGTTCGTTAGAACACTCTGGGACATTCTGTCATTGGGCTATACTTGGGCTACATTTGGGTGATATTTGGGCTACATTTGGGCTCTTTTGTCTCTGGTGGCCATCTTGGAAGATTTCTTTGTTATGAAGTTTCCTAATTTCCTCATTTACTGCAGTCTCCTCAGTAGGAAATACTTTCAGTTTTTTACTTTGGTTCCATCAAGAAGGCATTCAGATGTGTCACACATTTGCCATAAATTCTGAATGTTAGCACTCTAGTTGCTCATTAGATCACTGTAGTAAAGCTACTGCTCACCAGGGAAGTCTGCTGCTGGTGTTCAAAGTGCATGTTTCAGTCTGCATGTCAGAATTGTTTTATGAAATAGAAGAGGATCTGAGAAGTCAAAATGTGCCCTAATTTTTCTTTCTGCAGCACTAATCATAATTTCTATGGCAAAATGAACCCCCTCATTTTGTTCCTTTGTAAATTAAATGTTTTAAGTGTTACCACTTTATTCCAATCAAGATGGCTTCAGGTGTGCCATACTTTTGTCATAAGTAATACTGTTAGCGCTAAAGTTGTTCTTTAGAACACTCTGGGAAGCTGCAGTAGAACATAAAGGAATCAACTGACAGTCTCTGCCCTCATTGGATGTACATGTTTTACTGAGAATGTCAGACTTCATTCTCACATGACTGAGAAAGCTAATGTGAATTTACAGAAAATATTCTCTCAGTTTAGCTTATAGATCACCTTCCAAACCTCTGTGGGAAAAGCATGAGAAAATAGTTTTCTCTCAAACATGATACATGATATCACAGCAGAAGACTTTTTCAAAAGGTAAAATCACCTTAGAACACACCACAATTCCTAAAATGAATATGGTACCATCAACAAATGATTTATAATGTAACTAAAGTCTTAAAACCTTCTATTAACTGCAATGCTTTTTAAAGAGGTGCTATCATGTATATTAGTCCCAAGATGGCTGCTAACACTTCTTGGATGAAGCACTGACGGCCAATCAGATCTCACGATGAGATGTGTGGTTAGGCTCCGCCTAGATATATCTATCTTTTTAACTCTAATTTTCTCAGGAACTACTGAACTGATTTAAACCATTTAAGCAAAAGGAACGAGTCTGAACTGAGGACTACCTCTTTGCCAAATTTGGTGTAATTCCGTTCAGCAGTTCGGGCTGTAGCTGCGTCAACAAGTCCTATGGAAAAATGCATAGGGAAAACGCGTTTTGGGACCCCCCTTTTTCTCAGCCCCCGCTTGACGAATCACTGTGAAATTTTCAGGATAGGAGCGGACCGGAGCTGGCCAAAAGTTTGGAAAATTTCGCGAAGATTCATCAATCGGCACCAACGTTATTCCAAATAGAATGTTGCAGATTTCCTATGGAAAATAGTTCCTAACTATAACTACCTACTGGCGACTGCCAGTAGGTAATATATATGTATGTATTTCCCAAACTGCTCCCCACAGGGCCCCGAGGAGCAATAGGCAGCACACCCAAACTGGTGCCAATCTCCTTTAATAAAGTTTGGCAGCATAAAACCACAAGTTGCCTCCCTAACGCGTTTCGGCAATCAGTCTTGATCACGGGTATGGCAGCACTTCCGACTTCTGTGAATCACACAGGTGATTTTTAATTTATAATATTCCAATGAACTACATAATACACGCAATGCATCCTGGTCAGAGTAGTCCCAACAAAACAATTATAACCCTCCATTGGGTAAACTTTACGTGGTTTATGCACCAAATCAAGCACAATTCAGGAGTCCAGTTTGTCCTGTCATCGGCCCAAAATCAGATGGCCCGGACAGGCCCTCCAACGCGGAAATCCGCGATGAAACGGACCACCTGTTTTACATTCAGCGGACAGCCCAGTGTCCTTTTGAAGGTGGTGCATGCCTCTGCCGGTCTTGGACTGCCCCTTTAAGACGGGGCTGAGGACGGACATCACAAACGACACGTTTCAAAACGGCGGAGCGAAGAGCGCATCGGGTTGGTCAAAGCGAATAAACCAGCGAAGAAGTCCAAAAGAGAGCGGAAGATCCAACAGCCCTTCAAGAGAGAGAACTGGAGCCCAGGGGAGGTCACAGCCTGTCAGCGAGCGGAACGCCCGCACCCAGAGGAGGAGGAAAAGCCAAAGCAGAGGGAGACCAGACCTCATCGAAGGACGTGGAGTCACCACACCACAGCCCTGGAGGGACGTGGCTCTTCCAGGTGTGTGGGCGTTTACGGGGCATTTGGAAAGGGGCTGAGGTAGAGAGAGATGGGAGGGGAGATAGAGGGGTGAAAGGGACCCAGAAAAAGGGAAACTAGTGAGATGGAAAGGAAAGCCAAAAGGAACAGGCTTCCTCTATTTTTTTTGGGTTACTCCAACCTCCACCCCCTCCCTTCACATTTTGCGTAGCTATCATTTATCCCTCACATCTCCCCCCTGAGTAAAGTACCAAACAAAAACACTTACCTGAGCCTTTTCCTTCTGTCCAAGGGACAACGGCGGACAGGGCTCACCAGAGGGATCGAAGTGAAAGACCCTGTTAGAAGAAGAACACAAGAAAGAGACGAACATTTATTGTGATTTCCTGTACTACCAATAATACAGTGCATACCAATAAAATATTGAATGCAGTGAACCTTTCCTTGGCCATGCTTTTCTACAGGTATTCACAGAAGGCATTTAGTAGTAGTAAAGTTAGGACTCCTAACTTTACTACTACTAAACTGAGACAAAATTCTAACTTTACCACTTTAGGTATTCACAAAAGGCATTCAGTAGTAGTAAAGTAAGGAGTCCTGACTTTACTACTACTAAATGCCTTCTGTGAATACCAAAAGTAGTAAGTTTAGGATTTTATCTCAGTTTAGTAGTAGTAAAGTTAGAAGTCCTAACTTTATTACTACTAAATGCCTTCTGTGAATACCAAAAGTAGTAAGTTTAGGATTTTATCCCAGTTTAGTAGTAGTAAAGTTAGGAGTCCTAACTTTACTACTACTAAATGCCTTCTGTGAATACCAAAAGTAGTAAGTTTAGGATTTTTCGCAATTTGCGAGTCACAATTAAGGAATTTGTAGGAATCGCAAAATTGTATGCGATTCCTACATGCATAGGCAATAGCGATATTCTTTTTTTTTTTATTCTTTTTTTATTAAGATTTTACTAATTTTCTCCCAGGGTATCAGCACAGTAAATTTAACCCGATAAACAAGACAGAAACGCAAAACTTAAGGGGATAAAATAAATCATGAGAGCAGCAAGATAATTAGGCGATATACCAAGAGACCAACATCCAAAACACAGTTGATAAAAATGTAACCAATTATAGCGACAGAAAATATACCATAAATCATATTACACATAATTCGATTGTGCTTGACCAATTTGTATCAGCCACATATTAAATTTGCTCCCATAGTGATTTTCAGTCAGACTGATTCTTTCCATCTTATTATAGGGGCCCAGATGTTCCGTCCCAGCAGCTTCGCTTTCTTCCCCCTCCTTTCATAGATCGCCCTCTCTAGCGTGTATATAGAGAGTAGCCGAGCCAGCCATTGCTGAAAGGTCAGGGGGGAAGGATCCAACCATGCAGAAGCGATATTAATCCTCAGAACCGCCATAGCGACAAAAAGAAATTGGGAATCTATCTCGTTTGGCCACATACTACTAAGTCCTAGCAGAATTAGTTCAGGGGTCAGTATCATTTTAAACCCAAGTGAGCGATCTAAAAATTCCCTGATTGCTTCCAGTAGCCCTTGCAGACGAGGGCAAGATGCGAACATACGCACTAAATCCGCATCTGTCCCCCCGCATCTAGGACACGAGGTCCCGGATAGCCCACCCCACTGCGCTATTTTAGTCGGAGTACAATATAGAGAAAAGGCAGTTCTATAATGTTGCGCCTGAAGCCCGGCAGAGCACAGAACAGTCTGGGCCAGCTCTAAAGATTTTATAAGAGTGTCTGGAGCAGCCCCAACACGTTCAGCCCATTTAGTCGCATGTTTATTTAAATCATCCTGTTTTATGCTAATCAATTCCAGATATATTAGCTTAATAGATCCTTTAGCACTGCGTAGCATAATATCAATAATTGTATTAGTGTTAAACCCGCTAGTCCCCGCGATTTTTTAGCGAAAAAACTACGCAGCTGCAAATATTAAAACAAATTACCCCTTTCCAGCCCGAACTCCATCTGAATATCTCTGAATTGACGAAACCCTTCACTCCAGATTAGATCCCCAGCCTTTCAAATGCCCTTTGTAGCCCATCCTGCCATAGTCTCATCTGAAAAACTTTCCGGAAGGGTGGGATTTTTATAAAGCACCGTGTAGTGACTAAGTCTCCCCAAACCAATCTTCTTTTTTAAGGCCCCCCAAATCTTAAAGGCCGCTAGCAAGGTCTTAAATTTCGTCCTTTTATAGTAGCTGGGTTCTGTAAATTTCCAAAAACAATTCTCGGCATTTTCACCCAACAGTAATTTGTTTACGTCTGGGAGCTCAATTCCCCCTTCCAAGTCCCCGGAGCATGACCCAACTAAAATCCCCATATATTGCAAAGCGGCTGCCCAATAATAACTATGGAAATAGGGAACTGCAAAGCCCCCCTTTTCCCGTGGCAAAGACATGAACAGTAAGGCCCTCCTGGTTTTGCCATGTGCCCAAATAAACCGATTCACTAAACCCTCCAAAATAGTAAACCAGGATTTTTGAAATTCCAAAGGGATTGCCCTAAACAGGTACAAAATCTTTGGTAAAAACATCATCTTAATGACATTGCATCATCCCACCAAAGAAAGATGAAGATTATTTAGCCTATCAAAGTCAAGCCTCGGCTTCCTAATTACAGGTTCGATATTTTTAGCCACCAGCTTTTCTAAATCAGGCGTAACCCTTATGCCTAAATATATTGCCGATTCCACGACACGAGTATCCTCATAGTTAACAAACCGATTCTTTATTATTTGAGTTTTAGATCTGTTAAGCGCATATCCGCTATATATGCCGAACTCTAGTGCATTAGCCTCAACCGCTTCCAGTGCCAAAAGCGGGTCTTTGGTGAGAATAGCCACGTCGTCAGCGTAGGCGAGGATTTTAGATTCAACCCCCTGACTCACAACTGGGCAAATTCCGATGTTGGACTCAAATAACCTTATTAGGGGGTCCATGTAAACAGCAAATAGCAATGGTGAAGACAGGCACCCCTTTCGTGTCCCTCTCTGTATATTAAATGGAAGAGAATAATTTCTATTTAGCCTTAAGCGAGCGGTAGGTGACACGTACAACATTTGAATAGACTTAATAAACCCTTCCTCCAGCACGAACCATCTCATTGATTCCCAGAGGAAATCCCAGGAGACCCTATTGAATGCCTTCTCAGCATCTAAAAACAAAGCAGCCACAGGGTCTCCTGAGATCTCCATTGCATCAAAGAGAGTGATCACTCAATGCACATGTTGTGTGGTTCCCCGGCTCAGTATAAACCCGTGTTGACAGGGGTGAATAGTTATTTTTATAATCCCATTTAATCGCACCGCCAAGACTTTAGAAAAGATTTTAACATCACTATTTAGTAAAGTGATAGGCCGGTATGAGCCCGGTTCTCTAGCTGGTTTGTCTTTCTTCAGAAAAACAACCACATCTGCTCCCACCCAGGATTCAGGGACCGACCCACCCTTTTGGGCTAGCAGCATAACTTCTATAAAGTCTGGCCCGATAGAGTCCCTGAAGATCTTATAAAACTCCAACGGAATCTGATCCGGACCAACTGCTTTCCCAGAGGGCAGATCTTGAACAGCGTTCCAGATTTCCTCCTGGGAGAACACCTTCTCAAGTTCCTCCCTGTCTAAAGGGTCTACCTTCTGTATGTCTACCTTATCTAAAAATGTGCGAATATCCGCAACCGCCACTGATGGTCCTCTGCTATATAAATGCTGATAAAATAGCCTGAAGGTTTCTCGAATACCCAGTGTGTCTGTTATTAGCTTTCTGTGGGTGTCATGGATTTCACAAATCTCCCTGGCTGCCATTTTTTGCCCAACCCTTACAGCCAGAGTATGTCCTACCCGCTCGTTAAATTCATAGCAGTGCTCTTTCTTGGTCGAATATACCTCTGCTGCCCTCCTAGCAATATGTTCTCCCACCTCAGCCTTCTTTATAGCCAGTTGAGATAATATTCCATCTATCACTCCTCCAGTGCAAATAGCCATGGCTAAGGCTTCTTCGAGTTTATTTAGCTCTTCCTGAACTGCCTGTGCCCAGAGTCATTCATTATTTTGGTGACATAAGCTATAACTTAATGTTTCTCCTCTCACCCCCGCTTTAAAGGCATCCTTGGCAATTCCGACACTAGTGCTACCCCAATTAAAATCCCAAAATTCCTTAATCCACCCTTTCATAAATTCAATATAGTCTGGATCATAAAGCAACCTCCGTTCGAAAGTCCATGCCACATTTTCCTTCTCTATCATAGCCAAGTTAACAGTCAAGATTAGCGGATGCGAGGGAGCCTCTCTATGCCAGAGTTGGTGGTAAATTTTTTGAAACAAAAAAATAGTCAAGCCGGGAAACTACCTTATGCGGGGCTGAGAAAAATGTATTACCTGGCTCAGAGGGTTTCAGATATGCCCATAGATCAGTCAGGCCATTATTACGGACTAGATTAGTTAGGGCAAAACCAACCTTTCTTTTTTTCCCTGAGTACGTACTTCCTGGCAAACCCCATCATATGCCCAGACCATTAATATTGAAGTCCCCGCAAATAATAATCAGGGCGGGCCACATTGCCAGGCTAGAATCTAGAGTTTCTAGAAGATCGGGGTCGTCACATGTTGAGCCAGACAGCGACCAAAGTGTCAATTTAGAATTATTAAGCAAACATTCAATCCCTACCCACCAGCCCCATTGGTCTATGGACTTTTTAAGAACCCTGACATCTTTCCTCCGAGTAAGAATTGCCACCCCCCGAGTTTGAGAGCCCTGTGTGGTATGCGCCAACAGTTTGAAGCCGAGCTGTTCCATTATACGAGCTCTGCTGCGATCTATATGTATTTCTTGAACACATAGAAAGTCTACACGTAAAGATTTCAACCAAATTGCTGCCTTATTCCTCTTATTCTGGTCATTGAGCCCACAGATGTTCACTGTCAAAATCTGCAGATTCATGTCTTAAGATTTCTTAGTTCCTTATGGTAAACCCATTTTACTGCTAGTCTCTTGCACCCTATTTGAAAAAAACAAGGGAACCCAAACAAGGTAATCAAGGACCTTGGGTAATAATACTTTAAAAGAAACAGTGGTCCTTAGAACTATGAGGGTACAGAAAGAATAAATATAATCCAGAATCGATACTATATTAGGGGGATGTCCAGCTGGACAAACCTTTTTAATTCTTCAATGTATTAATCACATATACGAAAACATACTTTTTGTGGGACACAGTCCTGTATCCTTCAGGGAGAAATGACATCACATAAAGAACAATTACATACAAGTGAACAAAAAGGCATTTCAGGCAAGACGGGAAGAGCTTATGTACATTATCCAATGTTAGAAGCTTTTTTTACAACAACAATTGCACTTTTTAACACAGTGGATTAATGTGCACGTTGTTAGCTTAGGTCGGCGACGTATCGATCCTGTCGTGAAATACTAGGATCATCATCAGGACAAGATAATTTGCTGGCCTGAGCATAAGAAATTGCCCAATGGACTCAGTAACCCTTATGTCCGGAAGGGGGAAGTACGGTGAGACCGTAAGTAATTGTAAAAAGTTGCGCTCGAGTGAGTATGTTAACCTGTACGAGGACAGGCCGAGGATTCCAGTCCGATGAGTGAAATTCCAGTGGGTTGGATTAAGGCAGGGTGGCAATGCACTCAATGCTGCCTAGGTCCTCCAAAATAGGGATTTCGAGTGACCTGTCTCTTGCACCCTGCCTTACCATTCATGCTCATTGTACGAGCTGCCTGAAATAAAGTGGCCAGACCATCTTGAATCCACTTCTGCTGCCCCTTTATTAGCCTCGCAAATTGAAACACCTTGACCTGTGCTGAGCCCACACCACCCCCTACAAAAAAGACCCCAGATCTCCCACCCCCCACCCCTCCTACCTCCCTTACAGGCAATTGGTCAAGCATGACCTAAATATGGCCGAGAAGACTCCCGCCCAGACAGCGCCAGTGCCCTCTCCCCCGAGTGACCCCAAGAACAGCCACTTCAAATACTTCGAGACCCCAAAGAAAACATCCTTAAATCAAACCAACAGATAGTGATAAGCCCCACCCCCAGCCCCTCAGTTTTAGCAAGAAAATAAGCTCAATAGTAAGCAACACATTTCATTACGTCATTTAACTTTGCCGCCAAGCCCTATGGCCCATACCACATTTTTAGTCAATTGATTATTAACCAAACTAGGTTGTTTATGCATTTATATATTTATCAGATTAAGGAGTACTTTTATCATCTAGGAGAACACATCAGTCCTTCCCTGTAGCACCGTTTTCCCTTTCAGCTACGTTGGCAACAGCCCTCACCCCTCATGATTCTGTTAGATCCGTGAGAAACTCTTGGGCTTTTATCTCCGAACAAAACATTCTAACCCTGCCCTTATGGATAACCTTGAGCAGTGCAGGAAAAAGCAAAAAGGCATCGCAACCCGCCCCTTGGAATGGGGTAATCAGCTGGCGTAGCCTCCATCTCCGCTCGACCGTTGTGTGGCAAAAGTCCGGCCGAGTAAAGAAGGTATGCCCCTCTGCTGTGCTTTTTTAGTCCGGTCTGGCTCGGTCTATAATTGCCTGTCTTAGCAAGAAATTACCAATGAAAATCAGTATCGCTCTGGGTCGGTCTCCCTGACTTTTGGACTGAGCTTTCCTGAACATTGGGAAGCGATGTTCCCACTGCACTTCCATCTCCCAGTTCCAATGGGCCAAGTCTGGAAAATCAGCCTTCAATAGCTTCACGACAAAGGCCTGAATGTTCTCCCCCTCCACATTTTCCTCAAGGCCCAGCAGCCGGACATTATATCGGCGCTGCCGGTTCTCGAAATCCTCAAGTTTCCAGTCTACATCCCGTGAATGTTTTTCCTGAGCAGCTTTGAATATATGCAGTTTCTCAACCTCCTCCTACACGCTAACAGTTCATGCTTCTACATGGGTTATCCGTTCGGACATGTCAGAACATAGCTTATTTGTCTTGCGAATCGCCCCTTGAAGCTTTTTAGTAGCGAGTTGCGACCTCTTACTCTCCTGCCGGGCCTCACCCTGCATTTGTTTAAGAGTTGTATACAGTAGCTCCAGTGTCGGAGGTGGAGGTGCACTGCCAGAATCGTTGGTTCCGCCTGTGCCTATGTCTCCAACGAGCCCACTACAAGAGCAGGCTGTCAGAGTTGAAGCGGAATAGTCCCATTCAAGCCGTCTGCTAGTTGAATCCGAGGATCGACCTTTTGTCCTGGCCCGGTGCCTAAAAGTCTTGGACTGGCTGTGATGCCGCTTCTGCGTAACCGGGGACTCTTCTCTGGAGACACTCTCCTGTGATGATTCCTACTCACTAATCTGGGATGTGTCAGAGTCATCATTCAATGAAAAAAACGTATCTACCTCCGGTGAGAGCAAAGGAGCACTTGACCAGGTAGAGCCAGGTCCTTGATTGTCCAGCTCACAGGAGGTGCTGCTCATATTTCCAGGCTCGATATCAGACGGTTCCACACTGGGATAAATCTGAGCGGATATACACACATTACCATGGGTTATCTGGGGGAGCGGAACCACAGCCTCAGCCTCACCTTCTGACTTTGTGTCACCTATTGGAATATTGTTGTGAAAGCCGCTTACATCCTTATTTATGGCCTCGCCATTGCCCCAGCTGGTATTATGGGCGCTCACCGCACAGGTCCTTATCGAAGGGTTCTCCCCCTCCAATAACAGCATTGAATGCAGTCCATCTGCCCCATTTGCCCCACGCCCACAGGTTCCCTCATTTTATTTAACTCTGGGTCTAGCTCAGTATTATCAGTGTTATTACCCCTCTGGGGCAGAAGATCAGAAGAAAAACTACCGGACCCAGAATGCACCTGAGCGATAGTAGAGAGAACCGTCTTGTGCGTAGTCTGAGCCGGATCACCAGCCTGTGAAGCAGCTTCGGCTCCCGGGGATACAGTCAAAGCAGTGGGACAAGCCGGTATGCTCATATTGCTCCCAGGGACTGTCGCTGTCATGCTTAACATCCCAAATGCCTCCATTACCGATGGCTGGCGCAGAACACCCTCATTGGCATTAGCCGTCCGTAATCTTGTCCCACCTGCTACACCGGCTACACCAACATCAGCCACTCTGCCCTCCTCACCTTTCATTTTGGGGCCGCCGCGCCCTGTCTGCCCTTGATTTGTCCCAGAGTCCACTACCAGTCCCCCCTGTTGCTCTCTTATCTGTTCTTTCCTAACTTTGGCCCCTCCAGCTGCCTCTTTCGGATCTTTATTCACAGCACCTTGCTCTTTCAAATTTTTTGTCGTTTTTGGTGCCATTTTCATCCACAACCACAGCCAGCATCGGAAAGGCAGAATAACGCGCTGCACGATCAGTGAGAGCAGCGGCGGGAACTGTGCGCAGCTGTGGGACCTCCCGCAAGGACTGTGGCGGTAACGCTGGTAATCCGGCGAGAGAGCCCGGCTCCTCAGGCTTTCATTAGAGCAAGAACCGGGAAGCTCAGGGCTCAGCGGGAGACTCGACGGGAGCGTAGCGAAGTCGGAGCAAGACCAGCGTAGCATATCCTTTAGAGTTTAATCGCCATTTCCAGCGGGGAGCTCGTAAAGGAGAGGAAGGTCAATGCTGCCTTCCGTGGCGTCAGTCAGCGGCCCCGGCAATAGCGATATTCTTTAATTGCGATTCCTTGATAATCGCAATTAAAGAATCGCTTTTGTCTATGTTCATGCATGTGCCCCTATATCTGCTCAAAGAGCCTGCTAATGTAAGTATGTATTAACCTAATAGGGGGTCTGTTCTCCTGTTCACATAGGATGCCATGCATTCAGGCCAATACTGTATTTGTATGGTTAAACCATAACACTAATAGAAAAAAATAAGTTACAAGCCTTAACTATGGACGATGGACAGGTAGGAAACATAATATCTGAAATCTGACTATTTCTAAAATTACCATAAAAAATAGTTATAAATAATTGCAAAAAGTTATAGGTAGTTATAGAGATCCTCACCGAAGTCCAAACCTAACGGGGCCCTGGTATCTAATTGCATAATGTATCTTGATTCTAACTGCCGTAGAAGTTTCTCACGATTTTCACCTCTGTTGTGTGCCTGCACAGCGTCAATTACTAAGTACTAAATGCAGTTTAGGTAATTTCCATGGACAGCCTTAAAATGTCTCGCTACCGGGTACGTGGGGTCAGAATTGACGATTGCTCGTAAATGCTGCAGGATTCTTACATACACTTGCAGCTTAGTGCTCCCTACGTAGCGTAAGCCACAGTTTTATTGGAGCACATACACAGCATGATCTGTTCTGCATGTGTAGTGACTAGGGGTGGGCGGAATTTACGAAATTGCCTTTCGCAAAATTCCGCGAAACAGCAAAAAATCTCTGCGAACATGCGGAATTTCGCGTGCTCGCAGAGATTTCGGGGGTGGGGCTTCTTTGTGAGTTCACATGATTCCACCCTGGTTTCCCTGTTCCTAAGGGGCAGCTTTGCCCTTTTCCTACACTACAGCTGCGTAAAGGGCCAGAAGAGTTGTCTCCAGTGACCTTGTGTGTGTAACTTTGCCATCGCGCTGAAAGGCACCGGGGTCCCTGCCTTGAGTGAACTGTCCATCTTAGTGGGTAAAGTACTGGAAGACAGTGCGATACCTCTACTCAACTAGAGTACTTTCTCCTGACTAATCAGTAAGTGCTACCTTGTTGGGTAAATGTATAGTGCTTTGTTTTCCTAAACTACAGCTGCGTAAAGGGCCACTGTCATTATGTGTGTCACAAATGAGCTACCTTGTGGGCGGGCTTGTAAACTGACTGCTCTTGAGCGCGAGGGTTGCTAACTTTTTTTTTTTGGTATCAGGTCAGGGCCCTCTGGAGGTGGGTGTCAAGTGCTGCTAGAGCATGCACGAGTCTTTACAAGGGGTGCTCGGGCCATTTCCGGACACGCGCGTCAGATGATGTCAGAAATATCGGCGCCTCTTCTACGTGCCAGTATGTTCTGAGATAGTCCGTGAGCTGCATATGGGCAACACGGATAAAAGAAGCCATAGTGCAAACATACGTTAGGTGTGGCATGTGTAATGTATTTAATATAAGACTGATAAGTGCGCTGCCACTAGGCCCTCGCCTTAATTGGGCGTTCAATATTACAATATTTGGCGCTGTCCTCACTATTAAACTGACATGATTATTTGTCACACCTAGGTGGTGTAGTGCATCACACTGACACGCCTGCGGCTTCTAGGTGGTGTGCTGAATATCACACGTGAATGGTGTCAATAGGTGGTGTATTGTGGCATACTGACACGGGCACTGCTATTAGATGCAGTGTATTGCATTACACTTGCATGAACGCTGACAATAGTGCGTCACATTTACACTGACTGCTACTGCAGAGGTATGCAAGCTGCTGTGGGTGCTGTATTTATTAACACCACCACAGCATATACACTGGTGTTAATCACATTTGAAAGTACACAGGTTCTTTATGCCTCATTAATTTTCACAGGGACATGTACTGTGAGATGGATTAAGCCACGCCCTATTTACAACACTAAGTTAGCATAACCGAGATCATGGTTAGCAAGCAAGCTTGTCGTTTCTGCTGCGCTGCACACGACACTGTTGTTATGTGTTATTCATTTTAGAAATGCTGACTCGACTTTGCCTTACAGGATAACAAACTGTTGTTTCACATTCTTAATCGTGAAATGTGCCCTTGGTCTGTACATCATGCAAAGAACGCGTCTGGGTCACTAGAAGGTACAGAGTGTTGTGTTTAGATTGATCGTACCACTTGTTAGACATATCATGCATACAGCTGCCAATATCTGAAGGACAAGCGTCTTTAATATTGCAGAACAGTTTGCTTTTAGATTCATTCGAACAGAAGAGCTGATGCATGCTGTGAGAGCTGGTCCTTTGATGTGATTCTACTAAGCTGATCTATACGGTATGGGTTCCCCATGTTAGCCTAAGAGACCTTCTAATAGTCTAATAATAATAATGTATTAGATTATAGTGAAAGGAGTGTGGCCGTATACCACTGTCATTAATAGTATGATTGCTCCTTTCATTTTATATGGTATTGTAATAATGCTTATGATTCTGATCTGTACTGTTATTCTGCTAGTGTTAGCCAAAGTACTGCATCTTAGGACGCGAGGTTTATAAAATAAACTCTTTAAACTTTACCGTGTCTGTATTATTATGTTGTGGACTAACAAATAAGTACGAACAGGTATTTCGGATTCCCACCACTCCTGAGAAATATCTAAGTCGCTTGTTCTGGTTTGTCTATACATTGGGACCGCCTAGCTAGATCTAGGCTAACGAATGGGATACTAAGCTAGTCGGATAAGGGGTTCTGGGTTCTGAGGGGAGTTTTCTGGTACACCACAATTCTCTGAGGTCCTGGTCTCCTGCGCATAGTTCTGTGCAAAAGCAGAATCCCTGCAACAGTACCCTGAGGTTAGATACTACATGCAAAATGTGTGCGTAACTTCCACGAAGATGCCACCGTTTTGTACAATACAATTCCGTTCCGCCGCGGTTCGCGGAAGTTTTGACATTTTCACATTCCGCGCGGAATGCGAAAATGCCGAAATTTCGCAAGTTCCGCGAGCGGAACGGAATTTGCCACCCACCCCAGTAGTGACCTGTAAGCTCTATACTGTCATTTGAGAAATCTGTGTTATAGGAGGTGGTATTAATCCCAAATTTGCAGTCTCTGCATGTATTGCATTTGTAAAATCCCTGTTTAGGTGACAGCCAACTGATTGTCTTACGTGTTTTAAGACTGGTTTTGACCAGATCATTACGCATTGAAAATGCCTTACAAAAAGTAAATGTAGGCTTTGCTGGAAGCACTTGTCTAAGCGTAGCATCGGTGAGGATGATGGGCCTTGGCTGGTTTATAATAGCCCTAATCCTAGTAGCCTGTCTGCTTTATCTGGTCACTAGTCTGACGTGTGTCCTTTTTGTTTCTGATGCAGTCATACTTGGGAGCATTCGTACATCATCTTTCTCCTTGATAGGATTACGTAGGCTAATCCTGTCTTTGCTATTTGCTTTCTTAAGGGCGATATCTAGTTGTTTGGACTTGTAACCTCTTTCGATAAACCTCTGTTTTGCTTCTGGCTGATATTGTGCAAGATCTTTCTCTGTGCTACAAGCTCTGTGGAGAATTTCTCCATATGGAATACTTGCAATGGTGTGTTGTGGGTGAAAACTGTGTGCGTGTAGTGCCGAGTTTCCAGCCGTCGGTTTTCTAAAGAGGAAAGTCTCAATTCTACCATGCTCAACATATATCCTTACAATGAGGAAATTGGTGGTTTTTGCATCAATGTTTGCTGTAAATTGGAGATTCAAATAACCCTGGGCGTAATTTGCGTAGTAGTGTTACACGTAGCTATGCGAAGTGCACTTTGCACTACGCACGCTACGCCTAGCTACGCGAACTGCGTAGTGCGGTAGGGAAATGCTGTTCGCACTGATTGCACAGTGCCGGATGCTTGTCTGCACTGTGAAATAATTGCAAACGGCATCTTGCACACTGCAAGCGGTCGTTTTCTGTTGCTTGAGTAGATTTATACTCGAGTGGCAGCTTTCTCAACACGGACTGGTAGTTTCTCATTGCGAGCGGTCGCGAGCATACGCGACCACCAGCAATGAAAAACCTGACCTCCCGCGTTGAAAATCTCACCAGGAGGTTTATTTTCCACGCTCGCGATCAGCAAGTTGATGTTGCTGATCGCGAACGAGGAAAAAGTCTAGCCGGGATGTTGATTTTGCTCACTCGCGGTCGCCAACTTGACATTGAGGACCGCGAGCAAGCAAAAAATGCCCGCTATGCTACGGGTTTTTTGCACTGTGCTACGTGCAATTCATGTCGTGCGTAGTTGCGCAAACTACGCACGCTCCGTAGTAGTACTACGCCCAGAGTTAGATTCAAATTGTTGACATTGATGTTATCTACAAAATGTTCTGCCTGCGTCACATTCCCTTTCCATATAACAAAAACATCGTTGATGTATTTCCATCACTTTACTACATGCGATAACCAATCATTTTTGTGTGTGTCCATGAGGACATGCTCCTCCCAACAGCCTACAAGCAAACATGCATAGCTTGGGGAGAAGTATGCCCCCATAGCCACAAGTCTTAATTGTTGAAATACAGCATTATCGAATAAAAATACATTATTATGCAGGCACCAATGTATCATGCTAAGAATCATCTGTTTGTGCTCGTACATTTCAATAGGTCTTTTGCCAAGGAAATATTCGACAGCCTTAAGCCCATCTGTATGTGCAATACTAGTATATAGGATAGCAATGTCCATGGTTAAAAATATGTAGTCTTCAGTCCATATCTGCTCACTTAGGTTTTGAAGAAAGTCTGTGGTGTCACGAATGTATGTAGGGAGACTAGTTACGAATTCTTGTAAGTAATAGTCAACATATTTCAATGTATTTTCAAAGAGGCTCTTTTGTGCAGATATAATAGGCCTTCCTGGCACTGGTGACTCGTTTTTATGGACCTTCAGGATAAAATACAAAGTTGGCATGGTGGGAAATTCATTATTGAGAAAGGCCAATTTATCCTTTGTAATGAGACCATCTCTTTTCCAAAGTGTTAGGTCATCTTTATAATTTTTAGTCATTTTTCTCACTAGAGCCATATTTTTATAACATTGTATGTCATTCAAATGTCTGTATGCCTCTTTTTTGTAGTCGTCCATACGCCATAACACTATATTGCCCCCTTTATCTGATTTTTTTTATCACAATTGCTGAATTTTTCTTCAATTTTGACAGAAGGTTGGTACAGTTCATAATTGATGCATTGCACTGCTTCTATGCTTGGCAGTATTGCGATTAAGCGTTTTCAGTTCGTCAATGACATGGTCATGAAAGATGTCTACTGCGTCTCGAGGCATGATAGGTAGAAATGTCGACGGGGGTTTAAAGGGGCTATGTCCAGGCATATTGAGGTTTATACCCTCAGGTTGTACAAGGGCTTGTGTGTTAGCGATATCACCTGTATTGTTGGTATCATCATTCAACTCACATAACGTTTTTAGTAATGGGACGTCGCCTGCAAGAAGTCCTTTAGGTCTACTCAATCCAGTGGTATGCCTATCTTTATTCGTGGCATCGGCGTGTTGTTTGATTGCATAATATTTGGCGAGCTTCAACTTTCGTATGAATTTGTAGACATCCACTCTTGTCTTTCTGCTTTACTCAGTTGAATGTATGTAAGGTTGATTGCAGTTTTATCCGTAGAGGCTAGCGTTTCTTCCATCTCAGATTCTGTTGTCTCCTTCCTCTTGTGTTTGCGCATTTTCTTCTCTCGTGTCTTCTGGCATTCCTCCTTTGTTTTGTGCTGCGTTTGGATTCCTTGGTCTTAGGGACTGTTTTCTCCCTGCGTAAAAAATCCAGTTCTTCCGCTAATGTCAGGTGACATAAATCTTCACGTTGTCCCGATCCAGAATTTCCCCCTTCTTCTGATTATGTTTCACTGGGGACCGTGCTTACATCCGAGGTGAAAATGTTGATCTCACTACTCCTCACATTGGGTTCTTTGTGATGTCCTAGCACTTTATCTGAACCTTTTGCCTGTGCGTGCAAACGTGAAAATTTGGCGTAGCTCATAATCGTTCATGTCAAGAGCAAATTTGAATGCCTTTCTTGTTTTGATGATCTCCTCTTGTTTCTTCAATCGAGCTTTAATTTTTTTTATGCTTTTTTCAATAAATTCTTTGCTACTTGAATGATCTGATTTGCTTGATTTGTTATTGATGCGTGCTATTTCATTCAGGTTTCTGTCGCTATCAATTTTTGCATATTTGATCAAGAGGCACACTCATTGATGCATCTAAATTGCTTTCCGAACATTCTTTTAGGAGTAGAGGGTTGGGGTTTTCGAAACTGGGTGCAAGCATGATGCGCAAGCCCCCCGGGATCCTTCCAACTATAAATATATATATATATATAAAGTGTAAGGTCTGAATAATAATTACCGAAGAGCAGCTGTGCAAGTCTACTCCCTTGGAACAGAAAAACTGGATGGTTTTAATTTACTGTGAGTACACCCCCAGAAGCTCTTGGGTATTTGCACAGTTTAGTCAGTAGCCCAAGCATTCAGTAAGATATGTTTAATCACTCACTTAT
Source organism: Triturus cristatus (assembly GCF_964204655.1). NCBI lineage: Eukaryota > Metazoa > Chordata > Amphibia > Caudata > Salamandridae > Triturus > Triturus cristatus. Next base: position 401,678,919 of record NC_140588.1, on the reverse strand, counting down.
AGAGTCAGTCACGCACCTACTAAATCAACCATTCAGACACTTATACACCCACTCATTCTTCAATACGCCTTTCCATATATATATTAAACATATTTCAACTTTACAGAAACACACACTCGCTGGATGATGTCATCAGTGATGTCATCAGTGATGTCATTTGAGATGTCATCAGTGATGTCATCAGTGAAGTCACTGACCATTTCATGAGTGATGTAATATGTGACGTCATCAGTGATGTCACTGACCATGTCATGAGTGATATAATATGTGACGTCATCAGCAGTGCATTGCGGCAGTGCGAGTTATAGTTAGCTGAACTAACTATAACGGGGGAATTTCACTGGTTTTATACGAATGAAATGTCCAACTAACTATAACTTTCCCTAAAACCTATGGTTTTTTCAGAGAAGTTCTAAGGTTTTTTAAATGTTAATTTCTAACTATAACGTGCCTTAAACCTATGTTTTTTTAGTGAATTTCAAAGGTATTTTAAATGCTAATTCCTAACTATAACGCCCCTGAAACCTATGGTTTTTTCAGTGAACTTCAAAGGTTTTTTAAATGCTAATTCCTAACTATAACATATCTGAAACCTATGGTTTTTTCAGTGAATTTCAAAGGTTTTTTAAATGACAATTTTTAAATATATTGTTATATTTAGTTTTTTGATAGTTTTTCAAAATGTTTAAATTATTTATTTCTACATATTTTATTTTTTAAATTACATTACATATTTTTAATATAAATTTAAAAAAAAGTTTTTAAAAATATTGAAACTCTAATATTGTTTTTTTTTAAATATTTTTTCAAATATATTCATAATATTTTTTTATTGTTTTTAAAAATAAAAAAATTGGGGAGTCGCGCACCTAACGCTAGAGGAGTCGTGCACTCAACGCGCTAGAAGTTGTGAACCCAACGCGTAGGAGTCATGCACCCAGCGTGAGCACACCAGGGGACCACGCTGAGCGATGCGCTGGGTGCGCGACTCCTAATTTGCCCGTATATTTTTTTTTAGCACCTATCACTAATTTCTATTCTCCCTGGGGACCCCCTCCCCTGGGGCCTAAAGACAACGTTGGGGACCGTGGGGGAAGCCCCAATGCCCCCACGGTCCCAGCCAGCTCCCCGCATCCTTCGGGAGCCGGCATTGCTTTTCCACACTGGGAGCTGCTAACATGCAGCTCCCCGTGTGGAAAAGAAATACGGTTTGCATTTTTAAAGAGAGAGCAGATTTCCCTGCTCCCTCTTTCAAAATCCAAACCAAGTTTGCTATGACAGGGTGGGAGCCTCGGCTCCCGCCTGATAATGTATGCATGTAGGAAGGACTCGTAAAAGTGGCGCAGTGAAATCTACAAGATTTCATTCCGCCACTTTTAAGACGCCACTGCGTCAAAACCTTACGCCTGATAGAAGCAGGCGTAAGGAGTGATGCAGTACAGTAAGTATAGGCCTCAAAATACAGTGCTGAAGTTGCATTGTGCTTGCGACACAACTCCAGCAATGCGTGACTTTTGGGCCAACAGATGTGTCAGAATTTCTGACGCATCTGTTAATCCTTGCGCCATGGAGCACTGTATTGTAAATACAGCGCATCCATTGTGGTACAAGGAAATTTGACTCCGGCGTAAGGAAACTGATGCATCTACTCAGATGCGTCAGTTCCTTGTAAATCTGCCCCTAAATGTTTTAAGTGTTACCACTTTAGTCCAATCAAGATGGCTTCAGGTGTGCCATACTTTTGTCATAAGTAAGACTGTTCTTTAGAACACTCTGGGACATTCTGTCATTGGGCTATACTTGGGCTACATCTGGGTGATATTAGTGCTACATTTGGGCTCTTTTGTCTCTGGTGACCATTTTGGGAGACTTATTTGTTATGAAGTTTCCTAATTTCCTAATTTACTACAGTCTCCTCAGTAGGAATACTTTCAGTTTTTTACTTTGATTCCATCAAGAAGGCATTCAGATGTGTCACACATTTGCCATAAATTCAGAATGTTAGCACTCTAGTTGCTCATTAGATCACTGTAGTAAAGCTACTGCTCACCAGGGAAGTCTGCTGCTGGTATTGAAAGTGCATGTTTCAGTCTGCATGTCAGAATTTTTTCATGAAATAGAAGAGGATTTGAGAAGTCACTCAAAATGTGCCCTAATTTTTCTTTCTGCAGCACTAATCATACTTTCTATGGCAAAATGAACCACCTCATTTTGTTCCATGCTAAATTAAATGTTTCAAGAGTTACCACTTTATTCCAATCAAGATGGCATCAGGTGTGCAATACGTTTGTCATAAGTAGGACTGTTAGCGCTCTAGTTGTTCTTTAGAACACTCTGGGAAGCTGCAGAAGAACACAAAGGAATCAACCGACAGTCTCTGCCCTTGTTGGATGTACATGTTTTACTGAGAATGTCAGACTTCATTCTCACATGACTGAGAAAGATAATGTGAATTTACAGAAAATATGCTCTCAGTTTAGCTTATAGATCACCTTCCAAACCTCTGTGGGAAAAGCATGAGAAAATAGTTTTTTCTCAAACATAATTCATGATATCCCAGCAGAAGGCTTTTTCACATGGTAAAATCACCTTAGAACACACCACAGTTCCTAAAATGAGTATGGTACCATCAACAAATGATCTATAATGTAACTAAAGTCTTAAAACCTTCTATTAACTGCAATGCTTTTTAATGAGGTGCTATCATTTATATTGGTCCCAAGATGGCTGCCAACACTTCTTGGATGAAGTGCTGACAGCCAATCAGATCTCATGATGAGATGTGTGGTTAGGCTCCACCCAGATATATATGTGATTTTACTTTTGTTTTTCTCAGGAACTACTGAACGGATTTACACCATTGAAACAAAAGGCATGAGTGCGAACCAAGTGCTACCTCTTTGCCAAATTTGGTGTAATTCCGTTAAGCAGTTCGGGCTGTAGCTGCGATTAAAGGTTCCTATGGAAAATTGCATGGGAAAAACATGTTTTGGGACACCCTTTTTTGTCAGCCCCCATTTGACGAATCACCCTGAGACTTTCAGGATAGGAGCGGACCGGAGCGCCCCACCAGTTTTGAAAATTTCGTGAAGATTCATCAACCAGCGCCAAAGTTATTCTAAATAGTATGTTGCAGATTTCTTATGGATAATAGGTCCTAACTATAACTACCTACCGGCGACCGCCAGTAGGTAATAGATATATACATATATATATTATATATATATATATATATATATATATATATATATTACCTACTGGCGGTCGCCAGTAGGTAGTTATAGTTAGGACCACGTTTCCATAGGAAAACCTCAACATTCTATTTTGAATAACTTTGGCGCCGGTCGATGAATCCTCCCAAATTTCTCAAAATAGGTGGGGCGCTACGCTCCGCTCCTACCCTGAAAGTCTCGGGGGGATTCGTCAAGCGGGGGCTGAGAAAAAAGGGGGGTCCCAAAACGCGTTTTTCCCATGCATTTTTCCATAGGACCTTTAGAACGAGCTACAGCCCGAACGGCTGAACAGAATTACTCAAAATTTGGCAGAGAGGTAGTCCCTAGGTCAAGGAAGTGCCTTTTGTAGGTTTGGTGTAAATCTGTTCAGTAGATTCTGAGAAAATAGCCTTTAAATCAATATATATATCTGAGCCAGCTTACGGTACGCTTACCGTACGCTTACGGTAAGCGTACGGTGGCGTGCGCGAGCGCGATTCTGATTGGCTCTTAGATCTTAGTAAACATTCGAATCGGCCGAAACCAGGAAGCGGCGGCCGCCATTTTGTGTATTTCACTCTGAAAAAAAAGAGTGAAAACAAGGAAAGGGGGCAATGAGGAGAGTTACAGACCCCCTAACAATTGTAAGGGGGTCAAAGAAGGACAGAAAAGTACAAAAAAAACATTTATTGATTTTTAAAAAAATCACGGGGTACGCGTACGGTAAGCTTACGGTAAGCGTACGGTAAAAAAATAAAAATAAATAAAAGAAAAGCAGATTTAAGAGTTTAGATATTAGGGAGCTCTAAAAAGAGCTGTTGTGTTTATGGAGTCATTTTTTTAGTGGTACCTACAAGTAAGTACCGATGCAGAGTCTAAGGTTCAAGAGGAAGACTCTGTTCCCTTCATCATTGAAGTGCACACCATCTCCTCTATAAATGTCTTGCATGTCGTAACGCAAGTTGTTGTGGTAAATGGCACCCATACCATAGTCACGGAGGAAAGCAGAAACAGATTTGTTGACGTGCTTTCTTGCTTTGTCAATCTGTGGACAGAAATGATTGGACCAGTTCCATTTTTGCCTTTGGCATATGTTGGAAAACACAAAGGCAGTTTTAGGGAAAAGTGTAAACAGTTGTGCAAAGGTGTCCTTCATAAGCATTTCCAGACCTACCCCAGTCAAAGTGCCTAGGTCATTGCCACCACAGTGCACTATTATGAGGTCAGGGTGTTGGATTTGAATGAAGGATTTCACCAATGGCATCAATTGGTGCCACTTTAACCCTCTCTGACCAATCCATTTAATGTCTACATTTGGCAAAGCAAGGTCTCTCACCATATCTGTTTTCTCTGCAAACTTTTCACTCCAGAAGACATAGCTGTGCCCTACAATCCACACTGTGAACATCTTCAAAGGAGAACTGGATGCACTCAGGAGGTGTCTTTCAGTAGAATGGCAATATGAAAAGAAAGACAGTTTGGAAATGGAGGCATACATATTTTTTACAAAACAAAAAGAACTGATTGGCTGTTTCATACCATTCTAGAAAAAAAACTAGGCTGTATGTGAAAATTAATAGAAGCATGTTTTGTATTGGTACAAAAAAATGTGTAACCAAAGAACAGTACTATGGATTTGCTGTTAGGTTTGAAAAGTCAAGCACTCTTGCTCTGTGGAATTGATACATTGTGTGTCGAACTTCTGACCTAACTGCACACAGCAGTGTTCCATGAGCTGTTGCTATGGTAGCAGGCAGAAGTCAAGTTGGGGGAAGGGTACTAGGCAGAAGTCAAGTTGGGGGAAGGGTACTTTTGGAAAAGGGTTGGTTTTCAACCAATAGAAATGTGTCATTACATTTGAAAAAAAGGGGGAAGCACTGAGATTTGAAACTTACATGTATATGTGTGGAAAAATAGAGGGAAAGTTTGCCATTATCTGGTTCTGCTGAGAGGAGAGAGGTGAACAGAACAGAGATCCTGGCTCTGATAATCTGCTGTTTGAGTGTCACATTTCTTTCACAACTAACTAATTTTAAAGGTGAGTTTACAGTTTGAGAGGGGATGTATGTGGTAACTTAAGAAATGAATAATAGAAATGGGAATTGTTTTTGTTGTAGTTACACATGGTGGTTTCATAATGTGTCAGTCTGTAAAAGTGATTTTCACTTGGCCCGAAAAAAAAAGAGCAGTAAGTGTGCTTTCAAATTGGCAAAGAAATTTCGTTTTGGCACTAATGTGAAAACATGACTCTGTGTGCATAGAAGAATTATAGGCAGAGATTTATTGCGTCTTGCTCTGGTAAATTCACAGTTGCAGTAGATGGAAAAGAGGAGCGAATTTTTGGGGGAAGAAGCAGAGGCTTAGCACACACCCATGTGCTTGCCATGTATAGTCATGCACAGTAATTAGAAGCGAGTGGGGTTTTCAGGTTTAAGTCTGTAATGCAAATACATTCAGCATCACTAAGGCTGGTTGCCCCTGCTGGAGTGTAGGCAGTCACAGAGAATACACACGGTGGTGGTCTGAAAAAAAAACAGCTTGGACATGTGCATTTAAATAAATTTAAAAAAAAGGTTTCAGAATGTGTCAGTCTGTAAAAGTGATTTCAAAGTGTAAAAAGAGATTTTCACTTGGCCCGAAAAAAAAAGAGCAGTAAGTGTGCTTTCAAATTGGCAAAGAAATTTCGTTTTGGGACTAATGTGAAAACATGACTCTGTGTGCATAGAAGAATTATAGGCAGAAATTTATTGCGTCTTGCTCTGGTGATTTCACAGTTGCAGTAGATGGAAAAGAGGAGCGAATTTTTGGGGGAAGAAGCAGAGGCTTAGCACAAACCAATGTGCTTGCCATGTATAGTCATGCACAGTAATTAGAAGCGAGTGGGGTTTTCAGGTTTAAGTCTGTAATGCAAATACATTCAGCATCACTAAGGCTGGTTGCCCCTGCTGGAGTGTAGGCAGTCACAGAGAATACACACGGTGGTGGTCTGAAAAAAAAACAGCTTGGACATGTGCATTTAAATAAATTTAAAAAAAAGGTTTCAGAATGTGTCAGTCTGTAAAAGTGATTTCAAAGTGTAAAAAGAGATTTTCACTTGGCCCGAAAAAAAAAGAGCAGTAAGTGTGCTTTCAAATTGGCAAAGAAATTTCGTTTTGGGACTAATGTGAAAACATGACTCTGTGTGCATAGAAGAATTATAGGCAGAAATTTATTGCGTCTTGCTCTGGTGATTTCACAGTTGCAGTAGATGGAAAAGAGGTGCGAATTTTTGGGGGAAGAAGCAGAGGCTTAGCACACACCCATGTGCTTGCCGTGTATAGTCATGCACAGTAATTAGAAGCGAGTGGGGTTTTCAGGTTTAAGTCTGTAATGCAAATACATTCAGCATCACTAAGGCTGGTTGCCCCTGCTGGAGTGTAGGCAGTCACAGAGAATACACACGGTGGTGGTCTGAAAAAAAAACAGCTTGGACATGTGCATTTAAATAAATTTAAAAAAAAGGTTTCAGAATGTGTCAGTCTGTAAAAGTGATTTCAAAGCGTAAAAAGAGATTTTCACTTGGCCCGAAAAAAAAAGAGTAGTAAGTGTGCTTTCAAATTGGCAAAGAAATTTCGTTTTGGCACTAATGTGAAAACATGACTCTGTGTGCATAGAAGAATTATAGGCAGAAATTTATTGCGTCTTGCTCTGGTGATTTCACAGTTGCAGTAGATGGAAAAGAGGAGCGAATTTTTGGGGGAAGAAGCAGAGGCTTAGCACACACCCATGTGCTTGCCGTGTATAGTCATGCACAGTAATTAGAAGGGAGTGGGGTTTTCAGGTTTAAGTCTGTAATGCAAATACATTCAGCATCACTAAGGCTGGTTGCCCCTGCTGGAGTGTAGGCAGTCACAGAGAATACACACGGTGGTGGTCTGAAAAAAAAACAGCTTGGACATGTGCATTTAAATAAATTTAAAAAAAAAGGTTTCAGAATGTGTCAGTCTGTAAAAGTGATTTCAAAGTGTAAAAAGAGATTTTCACTTGGCCCGAAAAAAAAAGAGCAGTAAGTGTGCTTTCAAATTGGCAAAGAAATTTCGTTTTGGGACTAATGTGAAAACATGACTCTGTGTGCATAGAAGAATTATAGGCAGAAATTTATTGCGTCTTGCTCTGGTGATTTCACAGTTGCAGTAGATGGAAAAGAGGAGCGAATTTTTGGGGGAAGAAGCAGAGGCTTAGCACACACCCATGTGCTTGCCGTGTATAGTCATGCACAGTAATTAGAAGTGAGTGGGGTTTTCAGGTTTAAGTCTGTAATGCAAATACATTCAGCATCACTAAGGCTGGTTGCCCCTGCTGGAGTGTAGGCAGTCACAGAGAATACACACGGTGGTGGTCTGAAAAAAAAACAGCTTGGACATGTGCATTTAAATAAATTTAAAAAAAGGTTTCAGAATGTGTCAGTCTGTAAAAGTGATTTCAAAGTGTAAAAAGAGATTTTCACTTGGCCCGAAAAAAAAAGAGCAGTAAGTGTGCTTTCAAATTGGCAAAGAAATTTCGTTTTGGCACTAATGTGAAAACATGACTCTGTGTGCATAGAAGAATTATAGGCAGAAATTTATTGCGTCTTGCTCTGGTGATTTCACAGTTGCAGTAGATGGAAAAGAGGAGCGAATTTTTGGGGGAAGAAGCAGAGGCTTAGCACACACCCATGTGCTTGCCATGTATAGTCATGCACAGTAATTAGAAGCGAGTGGGGTTTTCAGGTTTAAGTCTGTAATGCAAATACATTCAGCATCACTAAGGCTGGTTGCCCCTGCTGGAGTGTAGGCAGTCACAGAGAATACACACGGTGGTGGTCTGAAAAAAAAACAGCTTGGACATGTGCATTTAAATAAATTTTAAAAAAAGGTTTCAGAATGTGTCAGTCTGTAAAAGTGATTTCAAAGTGTAAAAAGAGATTTTCACTTGGCCCGAAAAAAAAAGAGCAGTAAGTGTGCTTTCAAATTGGCAAAGAAATTTCGTTTTGGGACTAATGTGAAAACATGACTCTGTGTGCATAGAAGAATTATAGGCAGAAATTTATTGCGTCTTGCTCTGGTGATTTCACAGTTGCAGTAGATGGAAAAGAGGAGCGAATTTTTGGGGGAAGAAGCAGAGGCTTAGCACACACCCATGTGCTTGCCATGTATAGTCATGCACAGTAATTAGAAGCGAGTGGGGTTTTCAGGTTTAAGTCTGTAATGCAAATACATTCAGCATCACTAAGGCTGGTTGCCCCTGCTGGAGTGTAGGCAGTCACAGAGAATACACACGGTGGTGGTCTGAAAAAAAAACAGCTTGGACATGTGCATTTAAATAAATTTAAAAAAAAGGTTTCAGAATGTGTCAGTCTGTAAAAGTGATTTCAAAGTGTAAAAAGAGATTTTCACTTGGCCCGAAAAAAAAAGAGCAGTAAGTGTGCTTTCAAATTGGCAAAGAAATTTCGTTTTGGCACTAATGTGAAAACATGACTCTGTGTGCATAGAAGAATTATAGGCAGAAATTTATTGCGTCTTGCTCTGGTGATTTCACAGTTGCAGTAGATGGAAAAGAGGAGCGAATTTTTGGGGGAAGAAGCAGAGGCTTAGCACACACCCATGTGCTTGCCGTGTATAGTCATGCACAGTAATTAGAAGCGAGTGGGGTTTTCAGGTTTAAGTCTGTAATGCAAATACATTCAGCATCACTAAGGCTGGTTGCCCCTGCTGGAGTGTAGGCAGTCACAGAGAATACACACGGTGGTGGTCTGAAAAAAAAACAGCTTGGACATGTGCATTTAAATAAATTTAAAAAAAAAGTTTCAGAATGTGTCAGTCTGTAAAAGTGATTTCAAAGTGTAAAAAGAGATTTTCACTTGGCCCGAAAAAAAAAGAGCAGTAAGTGTGCTTTCAAATTGGCAAAGAAATTTCGTTTTGGGACTAATGTGAAAACATGACTCTGTGTGCATAGAAGAATTATAGGCAGAAATTTATTGCGTCTTGCTCTGGTGATTTCACAGTTGCAGTAGATGGAAAAGAGGAGCGAATTTTTGGGGGAAGAAGCAGAGGCTTAGCACACACCCATGTGCTTGCCATGTATAGTCATGCACAGTAATTAGAAGCGAGTGGGGTTTTCAGGTTTAAGTCTGTAATGCAAATACATTCAGCATCACTAAGGCTGGTTGCCCTTGCTGGAGTGTAGGCAGCCACCCAGGTTACACATGGAGGTGGTCTGAAAAAGAAGTTTGGACATGTGCATTTAAGAAAATCAAAAAAAGTGGTTTCATAATGTGTCAGTCTGTAAAAGTGATTTTCACTTGCCCCAAAAAAAAAGAGCAGTAAGTGTGCTTTCAAATTGGCAAAGAAATTTCGTTTTGGGACTAATGTGAAAACATGACTCTGTGTGCATAGAAGAATTATAGGCAGAAATTTATTGCGTCTTGCTCTGGTGATTTCACAGTTGCAGTAGATGGAAAAGAGGAGCGAATTTTTGGGGGAAGAAGCAGAGGCTTAGCACACACCCATGTGCTTGCCATGTATAGTCATGCACAGTAATTAGAAGCGAGTGGGGTTTTCAGGTTTAAGTCTGTAATGCAAATACATTCAGCATCACTAAGGCTGGTTGCCCCTGCTGGAGTGTAGGCAGTCACAGAGAATACACACGGTGGTGGTCTGAAAAAAAAACAGCTTGGACATGTGCATTTAAATAAATTTAAAAAAAAGGTTTCAGAATGTGTCAGTCTGTAAAAGTGATTTCAAAGTGTAAAAAGAGATTTTCACTTGGCCCGAAAAAAAAAGAGCAGTAAGTGTGCTTTCAAATTGGCAAAGAAATTTCGTTTTGGCACTAATGTGAAAACATGACTCTGTGTGCATAGAAGAATTATAGGCAGAGATTTATTGCGTCTTGCTCTGGTGATTTCACAGTTGCAGTAGATGGAAAAGAGGAGCGAATTTTTGGGGGAAGAAGCAGAGGCTTAGCACACACCCATGTGCTTGCCGTGTATAGTCATGCACAGTAATTAGAAGCGAGTGGGGTTTTCAGGTTTAAGTCTGTAATGCAAATACATTCAGCATCACTAAGGCTGGTTGCCCCTGCTGGAGTGTAGGCAGTCACAGAGAATACACACGGTGGTGGTCTGAAAAAACAGCTTGGTTTCATAATGTGACAGTTTGTAAAACAGATTTTCACTTGCCCAAAAAAAAGAGCAGTTTGTGTGCATTCAAATTGGCAAAGAAATTTCGTTTTGTGACTATTGTGAAAAGAAATGTAGTAATATATTTAAATACAATAAAGGATTTTTTTTTTAGTTTTTTTCAGGTATTGCTGAAGAACAGTGAACAAAATTTAAGATGCCTACAAAATCTCGAGTTCAAAAAACGCTAAAAAAAAAACTATATTTGAAGACAACTGGAGGACCAAAGTTAGTAGAAGATGCTGATGTTGGGAAAAAGAAAAAATCTTCTGGTAAGCAAAAAAAACAATTTCTAAACAAATTATTCAAAACAAAGAAAAATGTACAAAATGTCTGTTCTCGGAAAAATGTAACAAAACCTACAGAACAGCAAAAAATTGAGGATTTAGTTAATGCAAATATACCTTCTGCAATTGAAAAGTTTAACATAAACAGAAAAACAGCATTTAAAGAGATACGTAGAAAAATGTTTCAGAGAAGAGTTATGTCCAATTTGATAAAGGATATAAAGAAATATAAGCAAAAGGCTAAATATTACAAGAGAAAAAAAGAAATTGAAGCCATTGCAGCAAAAGCATTAGAATTAAAAAGGAAACTATTCATATTAATTTTGAATAGGATGCGTACATTAGATAAAATGGTTAATGTACTGAAATCACAAAGCAAAAGCAAAAGAGTAGTGAACAGAACAAACTTTTGTAAAGTGTTTTTAGGAAAGTGGATGCATAGTTCAAGTAGTGAACCTTTTTTTAATGAAGAGAGCTATTTTCAAAGTAATAGTTTGCTGCATGCAGTTGACACCAGAGGTCGTTCATACGAAGTAAAAAATGGTTGCATAATGGAGAAGGAGATAATGGTTCCAAGAGATGAGGTACAAGTGATGGCAGATGAGGCAATGGGGAGACGTCCTAAAGCCCCAGTGTACACTTGGAATTGTAGTAGTATTTGCACTGTGCGTCAGGAATCTATTGACAGATTTCGAGAGTTTCTAAGAGAATATAGTAAAAAAAGTGTAAAACAAAAGATTAAGGTGCTTCAAAGTCTGGATCCATGCAGAGTGAGAGAGAATACTGGTTTGCAGGGTCATTCTCTGGCTTGTCTATCTAGAAAAGTGTGTAATAGTGTTTTCCATCATTTTAGGATGCTGGCTGTTCATCATACTGAAATGAGAAAGTTTGTGAGACGGTTGTATTTTGCCAAAAGTCCAGCAATAAAGTTAAATGAATTGAATAGGGCTCTGTTCCGAGGAACGGTATCAGATGTAGAGAAGGTTGTTGATGAAATTCAGTTTTGTTACTTTGGTCCTGAACAAAACAGTGCAGAGAAGGACACAGTAAATGAGGCAGAAGTGGAAGAGAATGTAGAACCTTGTGTAAGTAAGACATTTAATGATCACATAACAAAATTTGCAATAGTCTCTAATGAAAGACCAAATGTTACTTGTATTTGTTGCCGCAGAACTCATTATAGAAAACAAACTAGGAATGTTGATCTCTACAGAAAGAGTGAAAATGAAGATAATTATAAGTGGATGGATTTTGCCACATATATATTTCTTGAAAATTGTTTTGAATTGGGTGAAGATCAGCGTATTTGTAAATACTGCTACAACAAGTTAGAGGAAAATAGAATGCCGACCAGAGCTGTACATAATAATTTAGAATTGGATGCTATTCCTGCTGAACTTTCTGAATTAAATACATATGAGTCTATACTCATTCAATGTGTTCATCCGTTCCAGACCATAGTACGTATGGAGCCCAAAACTGGTAAATTACCTCCTTCAGATTTACTGAGAGGTTTAAAAGGTAGAGTGGTGTATTTGCCCTTGGATTTGAAAAAAAATATGGAAACTATTGATGCGGATACTTTGGAAACTGAACCATTAATTATTCTGGTTAATGGTGTACCTACAAAGAATAAGAAGATTTGGCAGGAGCTGGTAGATGTGCGGAAAGTACAAAGAGCAAATTTGTATTTGAAAAAAAATAACAAATGGTATGAATCAATTTATATAGAAGAAGAAGAAGAAGAAGAAGATTTACAAGGAGACACAGAAACACCAACTGGACAAATTGAAAAAGTGGACAAGTCAAAGGAAGAAGAAATTTATGAACATTTTAGCATACATCCTCTTCATTCGAAAGAAGTTATGGGAGACAATATTGATCTCTTTCAGATGAAGAAAGCAAAAGGAACTCCCGTGAGTGTATGGGAGGAGAGCTTGGAAGCTCGATGTTTTCCCCAGCTGTTTCCTAAAGGAAAAGGAGGACGATACGATGAACGTCCAGAACAGATTCCAGCTTCAGAGTATCGAACTACAAGACTATATGCTGAAGATCCCAGATTTCGACAAAGTATTCCTTATTTGTTCCATCTTTTATTTGAAAGCGACTTGTCTGCACTGTCTTATGCAGTAAATCACATTTTAAAAAGTGGAGTACATTTACAAAATGTGTCTGCTAAGGATTTTATGGAGAAAGTGCAGCACCGAGATGATCATTTGGAAACACAACTGATCAATCTGATGGCTTGTCAGCGTGGGACAAATGAATATTGGTACCGACGCCATGGTGAACTAAAATGCATGTTACGCAATTTAGGAACACCAACATGGTTCCTTACCCTAAGCTGTGCCGAGTACGCTTGGGATGATTTACTGGATTTTCTACGAGAGGCCAATTCAAACATTGAAAACATCGAATACAAGACAGCAGGAGAACTGTGCTCATTGGATCCGGTTAATGTTTGCAGATATTTCAATCATAGATTTGAGGCTATGATGTCCTTCATCTGCAATAAAAAAAATCCACCCCTTGGAGAAGTTGTGGATTTCTTTTGGAGAAAAGAGTACCAGGCAAGAGGTGCTCCTCATATTCATATGCTGCTGTGGATCAAGGATGCCCCAAAGTTTGGAACAGATACTGATGAAGCAGTGTTATCTTACATTGAAGAATATGCAACATGTGCTATACCTAAAAGCACAGAAGAGAAAAAGTTAAAGGAGCAAGTTTTACGTTTCCAAAGTCATCGGTGTGGAAAATACTGTCGACGGAAATACAAGAGCAAAGAAAAATACTACACTAAATGTCGATTTGGATTTCCTAGACCTGTTCTTACAAATGGAAGAGTCAACAGTTTTATGTCAGCTGTGAGACATACTATCACAAGAAAATCACCTAAGAATACCTACAACCTTAAAAGAAAAGAAGAATCAAAAAATATAAATGACTACAACCCAGTCATTTTATCCATGTGGAACGCTAACATGGATATACAGTATGTTGCTGACAATTCCATTGCTGTTGCTCGATATGTAACGTCTTACATTACGAAATCAGAAAAAACAGAATTGAAGGAAATGTGGGAAGAGATTTCTCACGAGAAGACTGTCAGTAAGAAGCTGTACAGTTTCAGTTTGAAGATGTTATCGCATCGAGAAATTGGATCCTACGAATGTTCAGATAGGTTATCTTCTGCAAGTCTCTACTCGAAGTCAAGAAGAATAATTTGGGCAAGTTTAGGCCTTGCAACAATGAGAAATCGGGTACTGAAATCTGTTGGAGAAATTGAATATTTGGCTGAGAATGACCCAGAAAGTACAGACATATTGAAAACAAACATGTTGGACACATATTATCCCAAGAGAAGTCATCATCTGGAGAACATGTGTCTCTATGAAGTGTTACAGAACTACATTTATTCACGGAAAGCTGCAGAAGACATCAACAGTGGAAAATATAAAGTTGTTGGTGAAGAAGGATGTTTGGTGAAGCAAACCAAAGGAAGTTTGATAAATCACCGGAAGCTGAGTTGCGACACTACCGACAAGAAAGAATTTTACTACTTGGCTCTTTTACAGTTGTTTAAACCATGGCGTACAGAGGATGAACTACTGGGAGAATTCCAGAGCTATGAAGATTCTTTTAATGCTTGCAAAGACAGTATACAATGCAGTACATTCTCAACTTATCTGCAAATGTTAAATGAAGAAATTGAACAGGAAAGTACAATTGCAGCAGAAATAGCTAGAGACAGTTCTCAGGACAGCCAAAGTTCAGGAACATACAGTCAAGATCCCCTAGGACAACCAATCGTTGAAAATGAAGCATCAATAGCCATGAATGAAGTGGAAACGGCTATGAATCAAGCTCAAGAAGAATTTATAGACTTAGAAAATTTGGAAAGACAACTGAATCAAGAGCAGCAACAAATTTATGAAGAGATCAAAAACAAAATTGATCACGGATTTCTACATATCAAAAAAGAGTGCTCATGCACATCATTTCATCCAATCAGGATGTATGTAAGTGGACAAGCTGGCACTGGAAAAAGTTTCCTAATTAAAGTCATCAGAAGCTACCTAAAGCAAAAAACGGATTCTACTTTGTCTTGTGTGGTTACTGCTCCAACTGGGTTAGCAGCATATAACATAAAAGGAATCACCTTACATCGTTTGCTAATGTTACCAGTGGAGCATGAGAACAAAATACAATTCAACAAGCTAACTGGAGAAGCATCCTTGGAAGTTTCAAGAGTATTGAAGAAGATGCAAGTTCTCATTATTGATGAGGTGAGCATGGTATCAAACTTAATGCTTGCCTTTGTGCATTTAAGAATGCAGCAAATTTTGAAGACAGACTATGACGTGTTATTTGGTGGAAAACACGTCATAGTTTTTGGGGATCTTTTGCAACTTACTCCAGTTAAAGGACAACCAGTGTTTAATACTGTGACACATGAAGACACGAAGAAGTCATTGGGAAGCATTGGAAATACAAATATTTGGTCCTTCTTTGAGTACAAGGAACTTACAACTAATATGAGGCAAGCAAACGATGAAGAATATGGAAGTATTCTGAAAGATATCAGGATTGGACTACTCACAGAAGTTGGGAAAAAAGCATTACAGAGTCGGCTGCTACATAATTTATTTCCAAAGGAAGAAATAGTTGCAGAGAAAATATACAAGAATATTGCAGAAAACAAAAGTGTCATCTGCTTAATGCCAACTCTACGTGAATGCTCAATATTTAATGAGGAGCTTTTGAAATTGGAAAAGGAAGACATCAGGAAATTGGAAGCAGTGGACAAAATTGAGGATGGAAGAATTACTGTCACAGTAACAGGCAAACTGAAAAATAAATTGGACTCACTAGAGAAGAACATCTCCAAAACAGCAGGATTAGAAAAAAATCTATATGTTTGCATGAACTGTAGAGTGTTTTTAAGGAGAAATTTGGATGTTGAGAAAGGCTTAGTGAATGGAGCGATGGGAAGAGTTGTGGGTTTTATTAATTATCAGAAAAAAGATGGAATTGAATGTTTAAAAATAAAATTTGATCAGATAGAAGAAGTTAAAGACATTTGTCGTTGTTCAGTTCGTTTCATGCTTGTGAAAGACTTATATGTACGTAGGAAGCAGTTTCCGTTTTCACTAGCATATGCTGTAACTATCCACAAGTCTCAAGGATTGACTGTAGATTGTGCATTTGTGAACATTGGTTCAACTGTGTTCAAAGAAGGTATGGCATATGTAGCTTTGTCACGAGTCAAAACATTATCAGGTTTATACATGATAGACTTTGATGACTCAAAAGTTAGTGCTGATACAAACTGTGTAAAGGAGTATAATAGATTAAGAAGAAGCTATGCTCCTCATTTAGGTCAGTATCCTGTGTTGGAGAAACGTGTAGTTTCTCGTAAAAGGAGAAATGAGAATATCTGTAATGAAGATGTAGAGAGGAGGAAAAAAAAGAGGAGTGATGTAATTGCAAGCAAAAAGAATAAGGAAAATGAAGAACAGGTTGTAGGATGTCATTTTGAAAATAGCTCTGGTGTCAACTGCTACGCTAATGTAGTGCTGAATGTTGCATTTTATCTGGAAAGTTTGCAAGAGCAGATAATAGTAAATCAGGGAAAAAGATTCTGTTCAGAGCTCAGTCTCCTTTTTCAAAAGCTGAGTAAAGATAAAACACAAATAGAAAGTGCTACTGAAATTAGAAAACTTTTAGATGTATGTTCAGGACGTACACAGTTTTCTCAAAATGAACAGCAAGATGCACACGAATTTTTGATGTATTTTCTTCAGGTAGTAGAAGAAGAAGGAGTTCCCATTGACATTTTTTTTGGTCTCTCTTATAAATGGGAACATAGTTGTGATAATTGTTATAATATATGTGGCTCTATTGTTGATAATGAAAGGTTTATTTATTTGACATTGCCAGAGAGTAAAACAGTCACTTTTGCAAAATTAGTTAAAGATGCTAATCATAGCATGAAATGTGGTGAGTGTAATTCTGACATGTTATCAACATTAATTTTAAGGGAATACGGACAGTATGTAATTTTAATGATGCAACGATGTAGAGCTGATGGATCAAAATTGGATACTTTAATAAAGAAGTTTACAGGACAGCAATTATCAATTTCAGGAAAAACTTTTGTAACTGTTGCAATAATTTTCCATGATGGACCTACTGTTAGTTCTGGACATTACACAGTTTATCTAAAATGTGAAAAAGGCTGGACACTGTGTAATGATTCCCAATTGATTTTCAAACAACGTTTGCCTTTTGATTTAGCAAATTCCTATCTAATCTTCCTGAAACCTAAATTTTAGAGAGACTTGGCAAGATCTGGACAAAATAATTTTACCATTTTACTGGATTACCATTGCAATTTTGTAGAAAAAATATTTTTAAAATTATCATTTGGCCTAAAGGAAAGATAACCAATTGTAATGTGGACTTTTTTAATTTTTAATGCAATTTTGAAAAACCAATAATTTAAAGATAATCGGTAACTTCTGCACATTTTAAATTTTGGAATGCTATTGGACTGCCATTGGAAATTTTTTCAAAAATGATTTTAAAAATTACTATTTGGCCATGTGGAAAAGTAAGCAATTCTATTGTGGACTAAATAAATTATTCAAAAAATTTTCGTGAACAAAAATGTTACAGAGAATCGGTGAGATCTGGACAGATTAAACTTTAGAATTTTAATGGATTTCCCTTGGAAATTTATTCCAGGAAAAAAAAAAAAATACTATTTGGCCTAAAGGAAATAAAATCAGATGTATTTTGGAGTTATTTGAGATATAATATTGTGATTATACTTCTGAAACAAACATATCAGACGGTATTTTAAAGAAAAAAGTATTGTTTTTAGATGATATTTTTTTAGAATAATATGCATTTCTGTAATGATAAGTTTAAGTGAGAAGAGATTCTGGGCTTTTTTAATACAATCTTTGAGATTGTTATTTTTTTTTGCCCGCTGTAAAATGATGAATGCAATTGCTTTCACAATTTATAGTGAAATGCAATATATTCTGAAAACAGCAAAAATAAGGCAAAAATATTTTTTGGAAAAAAATGTAAATATGTGTACTGTATTATAAAATGGTTTAAATATATTAATACTTTTTTCTTTTTTTTCAGATTGATTTAGTAAATTTTCGGAAACTACAACCATTTTAAAAGTATTTTTTAAAAAAACAAATGAATAAATATTTTTTTGAGTGAGTATGGTAAGTCAATAATAATATTTGTAGTCTCTCAAGGACCTTGTAATGTGATAAATGATTTTTAGTGTTTTTTTTAAAAAAATAAAAAAAAGGTACGCTTACCGTACGCATACGGTAAAAAAAAATAAAAAAAAGTTTTTTAAAACATATGTAAAAAAAAGATGAAAGATAAGGTTGGCTCTTAAAAGAACCGTTGTGTTCATGCAGGGACAGAGGAAAGAAAGATTGGGAATATTAGACGGTACGACAAGTGTGCTGATCTATTTTATTGTTCACCAGGGAAACACTGGTCTCCCTATAAGTAATTAGATCGTGACAAGTGGCGCACCGTACTTCAACCCTCGCAAACCGAGGGTTAATTTCCAGAGGGCCAGCAAAAGGAGATTCTCCCCCCACAGATGAAGGGCTCACCTGACCTGCAGAAGAAGGAGTCAGCCCTGCAGATGATGGTCCAGGCTGAGCTGCTGTGGATGTACTGGCTCGTCTTTCTGAAGAGTTACCTCCAAAAAGATGACCATGTGTCCTTCTGTGTACATCCTTGAGGTGTCTCATCATGGTGTGATTCCCAAAGGAATACTTCCTGTCAGGATTACCTCTAGAAAGTAC
The DNA here is from genome assembly GCF_964204655.1 of Triturus cristatus. Classification (NCBI taxonomy): domain Eukaryota; kingdom Metazoa; phylum Chordata; class Amphibia; order Caudata; family Salamandridae; genus Triturus; species Triturus cristatus. The sequence continues at coordinate 401,660,375 of NC_140588.1, read as the reverse complement.
ACGCTTACACAGCTTACAAGTAACTAAGGGTGCATTCACCTTTTGCTGGCCTTCTGGAAAAGTAAAATAATCCCAAACATAAGAGGGCTTTACTTTCCTCGCTCTCTGCCTCAAGACAGTGCTGCTAGTGCTAGCCTCACTCTCAGAAGAGCTCTGCTGTTCTGCCATCGTATCCCAAAGACAAACCAGCTCCTTCTCCCAAGGGATCACAAGCAGAAATGAGGGGAATGGGTGTGGTGTAGGAGAGTTCTAGAACTGAAAGTAGTTTCAACCAATCAAAAGTTGTGTTTCATGATCACATGACCTACCGTACGCTTACGGTACGCTTACGGTGCGCTTACGGCAAAAAGTACGCATGCGCGTAAAAAAGACACGCGCTTCCGCGCATGCGCATAACAGTCACTCCCCGGCACTTCCGCGTAACGTGCGCGTGTTGCGTAAGCGCGCACGCGTCCCACGCGCAGTACGCGCGGCTACGCAAAGTACGTAACTATACGCAAGCAGCGTAGATAGATTACGGACGTTGCGTAAACCGTACGCTTACCGTGAGCTTACGGTACGCGTACTATATAAAAAAAAAAAAAATAAAAAAAAAAAACTGGAAATAAATTTTACATGTTTATTTTAAAAAATATATATAAAAAAAAATATTTAAGGATTTTAAAAATTTAAGCATAGTCTTTATAAAAGGTAAGAAAATTAAATTAAAAATATGTTTGAAAAAAATGAAGAATAAAAAAAAAAAATAGCATTTAAAAAACCTTGCAAATTCACTGAAAAAACCATGGGTTTCACACACGTTATAGTTAGGAATTAGCATTTAAAAAACCTTGCAAATTCACTGAAAAAACCATGGGTTTCACACACGTTATAGTTAGGAATTAGCATTTAAAAAACCTTAGAAATTCACTGAAAAAACCATAGGTTTCACACACGTTATAGTTAGGAATTAGCATTTAAAAAACCTTAGAAATTCAGTGAAAAAACCATAGGTTTCACACATGTTATAGTTAGCTGGACATTTTACTCGTAAAAAACCAATGAAATTGCCCCGTTATAGTTAGTTCAGCTAACTATAACTCGCGCGCCCGCAATGCACTGCTGATGACGTCACATATTACATCACTCATGACATCACTGATGACATCTCAAATGACATCACTGATGACATCACTGATGACATCATCCTTGTGATAGAGTGGCAGACCTCCTCTCACCTTAATATAAGCTTTGATACACACATTCAAAAATAGAGACTAAAAATTTCAAAACAATGGACATACCAATACCAGTTACAACAACCTCTTCAGTAATTCTAAGATCCACATACACATCCACTCATTCACCAACAGTCCTATACAGTCACTGATACATGTACTCACTCATCATATGTACTCATACACCTATACATCCTGTTACATAATGCCACTCATCCATAGAGTTACTCACACACATAGTCACTCATGCTAATAAAGAATCAAACATACATTCACCTGCATATACAGTTATACACACACCACCACACTTACTTCTACGGAAACTTACACATACTTAGTCTTTTAAACAATCACTTATAGAAACACATACTTATTCATACAGGAACTCTTTCAATCTCTCCCTCTCACATATACTCACATATATACACCAATAGTCACATATACTAGTTTAAAACATATGTAGTTACTCCTGAAGACACTATTGAGACAGTCATTCACTCACTAACACACCCATACACACACTCATCCACCCATACAGTCCTGCACATATGCTGTCTTCAACACATACAAACAGTGAGTCACTCATTCATGCACCTATGCACTACGTAATACCCCCCACCGAACCATACAGACACTCAGACTGATACTCAAAAAAACAACTAATAACCTATATAGACACCCATGTAGCTACTCACCAACCCATGCAGCCACTTATACACAAAGTGAGAGATACACTTAATCAGTCAGTTACACAATCAATTTTTCAAAAACAAATCATCCATTTAGACACTTATATACCCATTTATTCTTCCATCGACCTTGAGATATACATATATAAAACATATTTAATTTTCAGAAAAACACACATTCACTGGATGATGTCATCAGTGATGTCATTTGAGATGTCATCAGTGATGTCATGAGTGATGTCACTGACCATGTCATGAGTGATGTAATATGTGACGTCATCAGCAGTGCATTGCGGGCGCGCGAGTTATAGTTAGCTGAACTAACTATAACGGGGCAATTTCATTGGTTTTTTACGAGTAAAATGTCCAGCTAACTATAACATGTGTGAAACCTATGGTTTTTTCACTGAATTTCTAAGGTTTTTTAAATGCTAATTCCTAACTATAACGTGTGTGAAACCTATGGTTTTTTCAGTGAATATATATATATGTGTATATATATATATATATTCACTTAAAAAACCATAGGTTTCACACATGTTATAGTTAGCTGGACATTTCACTCGTAAAAAACCAATGAAATGAAAATGCTAATTCCTGACTGGCCACAACTGAAGGTCCGACTCTTCCTGTGCGGGGATATTAACTGTTGAGACTGCGAGGGCCAGTGTGCTTTGCTGCATCTTTATTGACCGCACCTGGGTCCTCTTCCCGGCTCCTCCTCCCTCCTCCCTCGGCTACATAACGCCTCGCGGCCCCCGCTTCGCGGGAGCCGCTCGCAGGCGAGGACATTGTTCTTTTACCTTCTCTAATCTGCAGGATGCCTTGGGTGAGCTGACTGGCCACAACTGAAGGTCCGACTCTTCCTGTGCGGGGATATTAACTGTTGGGACTGCGAGGATCAGTGTGCTTTCCTGCATCTTTATTGACCGCACCTGGGTCCTCTTCCCGGCTCCTCCTCCCTCCTCCCTCGGCTACATAACGCCTCGCGGCCCCCGCTTAGCGGGAGCCGCTCGCAGGCGAGGACATTGTTCTTTTACCTTCTCTAATCTGCAGGATGCCTTGGGTGAGCTGACTGGCCACAACTGAAGGTCCGACTCTTCCTGTGCGGGGATATTAACTGTTGGGACTGCGAGGACCAGTGTGCTTTGCTGCATCTTTATTGACCGCACCTGGGTCCTCTTCCCGGCTCCTCCTCCCTCCTCCTTTGGCTACATAACGCCTCACAGCCCCCGCTTCGCGGGAGCCGATCGCAGGCGAGGACATTGTTCTTTTACCTTCTCTAATCTGCAGGATGCCTTGGGTGAGCTGACTGGCCACAACTGAAGGTCCGACTCTTCCTGTGCGGGGATATTAACTGTTGGGACTGCGAGGACCAGTGTGCTTTGCTGCATCTTTATTGACCGCACCTGGGTCCTCTTCCCGGCTCCTCCTCCCCCCTCCTCACGTCCACTTAAGTCACGCCTAGTCTCGCGTGAGCGGGACGCGTGCGGGGCGCAGTCCGGGGCTAAGCCCGGGCAAAGGGCGGGCCCTCTGTGGCCCTCAGAGGCACGAGGAGACCGGACCGGGCCTATATATTAACGTATTGTTGTAGACTCCCTGGGTACATATTCTAGTTTGTTGTAATATTGCTATGGCTACATCTGTGGACAAACATTTACTGTTAAATGTAGGGGGTAGTAACAAGGGGACACTAGACGATTATTTTCCTAGGGTTGCTGTAGATAATGCAAGGGAGAGTGTACTTGCAGAGCGCAGGGCGGAACTGCGCCACTCCATTGAATGTATGAAAAATAGATCGTCTGTGGAATCTATGCACCAAACTTTGCCCCCTAATGTAAGTTACCCTATTGGAACTCAGGATTTATTATTTACAGATAATGTTCCCATACTTTTACGAGATTCTCCCCCCCTCTTTGACATTCTCAACAGCTCATATATAAATAATAATGTACCCTTCCCTAGCAATCCCACTATGGGAATTGATACGATTATACAACCTCCTTCACCGGTGGTTAAGGTTGCTAAAAAGAAGGTTGGGAAAACTGTTAAGTCTAAAATTCTAGGACCTCCGCCTACTAAAAGAAGGAAGAGGGTAGGTGTTCCACAAAGATGTAAGATCAACCATTCTGAGTTTGGTAAAACATTAAGGGCCCCTATAACGACTGCACTTACGTCAAAGTCCAGCGTATTGACTACTTCACCTTTATTGGTTCCCTTAGAAACAGCTATAGCCCCAAAAGCTTCAGCAGTAGTCGCATCTCCTTTATCTGGCCCAGCCATTTCTTCACATTGTCCGACTAAGGAAATATTTCCTGCTGCTGCCCTCGAGAGTATTGAATGTTTAATAAGGTCACTTGTATTACCCATATTAGAGAGGCTAATAAAGATGGAGCAATGGTTGGGGGACCTAGAATTGGCTATTAGCAATAATGTGGGGTTACTTAAGGACTTTGTAAATTTGGCGCCCCCTTCTGTTGCACCAGTGATCCCTTCTATGTCAGATATTCACAATGGCGTAAGCATAAATAGTAATTCCATTACTAGTGCTCAACGTGGAGCTATTCCCCCCAAAATAGCTCAACAACTGGTACAGCCTGACTCTGGCGAAGCTTCAAAGGGTAGGAATCGACCTCCTATAGGAATTTTGCAAGATGAGAGGGGAAGCACCAGCCCTGTTAGGGCTGTGGATCACAAGAGGCGCCAAGTTCAACTACCTCCTGAAGCGGTTCCCTATGTGATAGTGCTTACGGGAGTTCCGATATTGGAGAAGGGTAGGAGGGAAGGGTTCTTTCAGTTAAAAAATAAAGCCATGTATTGGCTTAGCCAAAATAGACCCCTTCCTCCTAATGTTAATGGCGAGATTTTGCACCTTCGGCGACTCCCCTGGTTGGGATGCAGAGCCAAAGACATTGAGGGGGACCTAATTGTTATCAACTTTAGAGATCCTAGAGCAGTTAATTACATTTGAAATTATATCCCAGGGAAAACTAGCACTTCAATTCTCCCGTGTGATTTGACATATTTTTATCCGAGACCCCTAGCGACCCCTATGATGTACCCTGGGGCTACAGTGTGTCCGCAGTTATTACTGCCTGCTCCATTTATACCTTTAAATAATTGGCATACAACTTATGCACCCAATCCCGTGCCTATTGAAAATGCACCTGGATGGGATACTGTACCCCCCAGGAGCTATAGATATAGTTCTAGGAGGACAGACTATCGGTTACCATTCACCCCGTTGGAAGTTACTAACAGATTTGATGCCTTTTCAGGCTTCGATGATTGCGACTGACAGGGGGGATCCCCTCAGGGTATGCCGCCCACTACCGAGCATCAGGCTCTGAATGACAAGTTAATCCCCCCAGTGCAAACTTTGTTATTGGAACAATTTATCCATCCTGTAACTGCCCCCTCCCCTACTGACCAACTCTCACTGACTTGTGAGAATGAGCCGGCAATAGAAATTAGTTCTGTAGTGACTAATGATGTTTCTGATTCCTTGGACTATGATCCAATTAGTCCAGAACTGCCGTCTGCTTATGTCAAAATTCTTTCTTGGAATGTGGCGGGACTCAAGAGCAAATTGCCTATTCCTGAGTGGGGCTCTTTTATGGCCCTACACGACATCTGTGTGCTGCAGGAAACTTGGGCATTAAAAAGAAGTATAGCCCAGGGATTTGCTGTGTACGATATTTTGGCAAGTAAGGGTGAGAAGGGCAGACCTATGGGGGGATTGTCTATATGGGTCGGCACACACTTGGGAGCTAAGGCATCGCAAATTCCAACTAATTCGTTGGATGTCCAGTGCGTATTGCTGACAACTCTAAAAGGGCCAAATATTGCCTTGATTAATGTATACTCAAGGCCAGTCAGGCGGGGCCTTGTGTCTGAGGCTATTGAAACCTTGCTGACCCTTATCCAGTCAATGGACTCTTCCACTGTGTTAATAGTGGGAGGTGATTTCAATTGCCATTTTGAACCACTTATGGACACGAATTCGGCCGGCCTGGATGATGTTGATTCATTGTGGATTATCCCCGAGCCATTGACTACTCGGGTTAAGGCTTGGACCCCCTTAGTATTACAATTACAGTCATTTGCGCTCATCACTTCTCTACGAGCATGTAACGGGAGGGTTGAACCCGATAGACCTGGGAAAGCCACATTTAATCGACTAAACCAGTCCTCAATTATTGATTATATCTTTGTAGAAGCTAGACATTGGGATAGGGTGCATGAGTTTAGGGTCACTGAAAGATCTGACAGTGACCATAATGCCCTGGTACTCTCATTAAAGATGGGGAGCTTCGGGTTGAAATGTCAAACATTGGGTGAAAATTGTGCCACAGCGCCTCTTATTATCTCAAATAGTAGACGTAGGGTTAAATGGCCAGAATTCCAGATGTCCGACAGCAAACTTGCTGCATTATATGAGATCATTATTCCATTCATTGAAGAGATGGGGAATATCGGTCACTTAGGTAGGGCATCTGATATACATAACAAACTGGTCATAGCAATTAAAGATATTTTCTGCACAGAGAGAAGGGAAAATCGGTTGCGGACTACGTCCGCTCCGTGGTATAATGCCTCTTGTCGCAATGCAAGAAGGGCACTCTTTAGAGTTTTAAAAATTAATAATAGGGAGGCTGTTAAAACACAACGCTCTGCGTATAAAAAGGCACTTCTTAAGGCAAAGAGAGAATGGGAGGCCACTAAGTGGGAGAATTTGGGATCCGCACTTACTAATAAGAATCCTAAACTATTCTGGACCCTGGTTGCAACTGGACTTGGTGGGCATGTCCCTGCATTTGTCCCCAATATAGCCCCTTCTGCTTGGGAAAGTCATTTTTGCGCTCTTTATGGCACTTCTGAGTCTGGTGGTACGTTTGGTAATACTACCGAACCCCAGCGATCCCAAAGGGCTAGCGGGGCAGCAGATCCTGGGCGGTCAATTATTGACCGTCCATGCTTTCCTGCAGATGAACTAATTACCTTGTCCGAGGTAGAGGTAGCATTAGGAACTTTGCTCCCAAACAAGGCTCCAGGCTTGGACAAACTGCCAGGAGACCTGTTTCGCACACAACCAAAAATATGGGCCCCTTATTTGGTTACTCTTTTCAATGGCATTTTGCAGGGTGATGACTTGCCTCCCACATGGCTAGGAGCAGAAATCGTGCCTATTTTAAAAAAGGGTTGCCCACTAACTCCCTCTAACTATAGACCCATTAGTCTTATTGATACATCGCAAAAGCTGATGGGGAGGGTTATTCTTGATAGGATCCTTGGGTGGATTGAGGAAAAGGGGATTTTATCTACATTCCAGGCAGGATTTAGGTCTGGCACTTCCACCTTAGACCAGATATTCCGCCTGCAGGTCCTTTATTGGAAAACAGCAAAAGTGGAGGGTGGCAGCCTCTACCTTGTGTTTGTGGACCTGCGGGCTGCTTTTGATCTGATCCCGCGTGCAAAACTATGGAAAGTACTGGCAGATTTAAGCCTCCCACCCTACCTGCTAGCTATCCTCTCGAGGCTCCACTTAAACAATTTTGCGCGGGTTAGGAGTGGGAGGTATGGTGAACTTACAGACCAATTCCCTGTCCTAAAAGGAGTTCGTCAAGGGTGTGTGTTGGCACCAACCTTGTTTAGCCTCTACATAAATGGCCTAGTAGATCACTTGAATGGTGTGGCAAATAACGATGCCCCTAGATTGGCCACAGGCAGAGTGCCCGCTCTGATGTTTGCAGACGACACTTTGTTGCTGTCTAAAACATCAACGGGCATTCAAAAAATCCTTGATGGTTTTGTGGAATTTTGTGACCTTCGGGGGTTGGAAATCAATATAGGCAAAACAAAGTTTATGATCTTCAACCCCCCCAAAAGGGTGCGTCCAAATCCAGTACTTCATGATGCACCCTTGGAAAGGGTCAAGACATTCACTTATCTGGGTCTTACTCTAACTGAGAATTTTGATTGGCACAAGCAGATTGCCAAATCTACGCTTAGGCTATCTCAGCTGGCGGGGGGACTGAGCAAAGTTTTTAAGGAGTCTACTTATAGGCCGGTTTCCCCTGTACTTAAAATATATAGTCGCCAAGCAAGAATGGCAGCAATTTATGGGGCTGAATTGTGGGGGCATAAGCAGATTGTGGATCTTAAAAAGGTGGAGCAATCTTTTGCTAGAAACTTAGTTGGACTACCGCCTAGCACGCCATTGATCCCTCTCAGATTCGATCTTGGCCTGTCTCCAATAGAAGAGATCATAAGTGCTAGACCAATTATGTATTGGAAGAGGTTGTGGTCTGTTCCTGAATTAGCTGATTACAGAACAGAATTTTCTGATATTTGGCCTATTCTTAAACACAAAACTATTCCATGGCTTCAGTATATTAGTAGAGTTAGTGCCCGGCTCGGTTTTCCTGGACTAGGGGACACTCCTGAGATCTGTTGCACTGGGATATCTAAGAATACACTCCTCTCTCAGTTACGCTTGTTAAACCATCAAACATTAATGAGCTCTACATTATTGGGTAGGTTGACATCCGAGTTCCTCTCTGTAAAACCAGAACCTAAGGCTGAGGAATTCATGGATTTAATTGAACCCTCAGCTGCTCGAAAGCTGTATATTCAGCTAAGGCATGGTACCCTTCCTATAGGGTCCTTTACCTCTAAATGGTCCAAGTCTAGCATTGATACTTGCCCCACATGCATCCATACAACCGAGAACATCTTCCATGTATTGTTCTTTTGCCCTGCCTATTCTGCAATCAGGAAACGTTGGCTGATTCCTATCTGCAAGAACTTGGGATTTTTGCATTTTACACAGGCTTGCAGAATACTGATCTATGATACCTATCCTCCCATCGTGTTTGCGGTTTCTCGCTATTTGCTTTATATGTGGCGTATGAGGCAGAACTTTTTAAGTTAATTTTTGTGTTCAATGTTTTTTCTAATGTTATGTGTTGTATTAACTTATAGGTGAACTTTCCCTTTTTTTCTTGTTGATACAGTTTATATGTACTTTTTATGGTCTGTTGACCGAAATAAAGTTATTACAACAGCTGTAAACTGATGTGCTCCTGGCACTGTAGCATACTGGCCACTGTAGCATAGCTGTGCAAGTGGTGTTAGTATGGTTTTAGACTATAGCGGGAGTGGGAAGCAAACTACTCACTCCTACCGGTCTGAAGACTCGAATGGAGTGTTTTAGCAAGCAGGAATAAAGAAATAATCATGAAGAATATAATGCAGAATGTTGCAATGCCATAAAAGTCAAATGGTGAAATCAAGTGTGTTTAAGAAAGTGGCTGTGTGGGATAAAGCGATGGAGTCTGCAAGTTATATAAAAGTGGCTTTATGTAAGTGCCATAAATGGAACCACTGGTGCAAGAGCTAAGTCATCCAGCTGAGGCAAACTCCAACCGCTTCTGCTGTATTCAAACCTAAGCTCCTGCATCAGTCAGTTCCACATTATATGTTACAGTTCCATGGGACATAAACAATACCTATTAGACATGAATGACTGTGAATTGTAGAATGAAAATAAAGGTAGGATACGATTACCACACTGTGCCAACCAGTTCCTAAACAATGCTGTGTTTTTTTATCTTGATCGCCAGTTCGTGAGCAGAGGCTGAGGATGAGCTAATTTGTGTGAAAGGGCTTCGTGGATAATAGGCAGGCAGAGAGACGTGTGTACAAAGAATAGATATGGTTTCAAAATGGATGTCGGGTTTAGGCTAATTTAGCAACTAAATAGCGTATTTGCATAGGCCATACATCGTCTATCCCTGGTTAGTGTGGAGACGTAAGGGCCAATAATGAAAACAGAGTTCAAATGCCTAAGCATACTTAGAAAGTTATTATATGAAAATCGTTCAATTGAAGTGTATTGAAATATTTAATAGGAAAAAGTCAAAAAAATTAGAAAAAATCAATCCAAGAATAAAGTGAATTTCTTACAAGTCTTGGAGATTGCAGTCCGGAAGTTCTTCAGTGGCTTGAGATGCGTAATGTTCCAAGAGGCGATTGTTGCCATTGTGTGAGAAAAGCGAAGCGATCCAAATCATATCCTCGAAGGGACAGTAATGTTCCTCGAATGTTGGAGCGGCAATTTGAATTGGCAGGCAATCTGCAATGTTGTAAAAGGTCGCGCGTTGCAGATCATCTTTCGCGGCTGCGCAGAAATCCCATTCTGCCAGGATACCTTTTTGCGTTGCATCCGCCATTGTTCCACTGCCCGAACAATCAAGTTCATGTTTTTCAAGATACTCCATTACCTGCTGGATATTGGGAGCGTTTGCTGGGATGCTGGCAAGACATAGATTCATTCGCCAGTCGATTGGGCATGTTTTGCTATAAAAAGATGGTTGTACGCAGATTGTATATGTGTAAATAAATGTCATGTCGGAGCTGGCTCCGATAATAGATAGAGGCAGGCAGCCGAAAAGTTGTTCCATTTTTTCACGGTATTGATGTAGCTTCACGTAGAGGCGTATTCTGTCGGACATGCTTGTTACCACAGGGAGCGTAGCCATTTTTAACAAGCTAAAATAGTAGTAGGATGGCCGCAAACAGAGTGAGAATTATGGCCACTGTTGCTGTTATTCCTGAGATGATCGAATAAATGAAGTCTGGTATTAGACTAAAAACAGTTTGAAAGCCTGTGAGAAGGCCGGAGGAGACAATGTTAAAAAAGTGTGCCAGACCTTAAATGTCAGATGTGTTGAAAATTGTGTAACAATTCACAAAGTGTAATGGGAGGTTCATATTTAAAAAGGAGTGTATTTTACTTGAAGTTCATGCTATCTGAAGTCGATAAATTACTTTTGGATAAGTGAGGGACACTTCTGTTTGAAACAAAAGCGCTTTCAGTTTGCTCCATTTAATAAAATCTGTTTTCTAAAGTAGGTATTGAAGGCCAAGTTGAACTTTGGGAGTTACTTTGTGTGGGTGGGAATAGAGATTGCCAGAGGAAGTTATCCGGTCTGAAACAGTAAGGACATACGGTATGCCAGCTCACATTGCGTAGCAGTCCATGTTATTAAGAAGCAGATAACTGCTGTTAGAAAGCTGTGTGAATGTTGGTCTGATTGTGGGAGTTGGCGTGCTTTTAAGCATCGTGCAGTTGGACATTCTTGCATAGTAATGAATGACATAGTAATGAATGACTGCCATTGTGGTAGCACTTTTCACCTGTGAGAAAAACTTCTGTATCCTCTTTAAGACAGCGATATGTAAATGGGAGAAACCACTGCTCGTACATAAACACTCTACCTTATATAATCACATACAACATGACAAACAACATGTACACCTAGCAGAAACAACGACACTACATACTGTGGGAACCCTGTCTAGCCATGTACACAAACCAAACATGGCATGGCACCTCTGCCACACAATGTAGAGTGTGGGGAGAGATGGGAGCAAAGTATGTGCGAAGGTGGCAAGTGATTCTCAATTATAAAAGTATACAATGCAAAGTGTTGAGGGGATGTGCCGGAGAGACTTGAGTATGCAGAGCACAGACATTTACATGTCAACATACACTGATGGTCTATTGAGTGAAGTCGACAGTGAACGCAACCAGTCAGTAGGGAAGATTACGAAAACATAGCGCGTATGTGCCCCCTCCCCCCCAAATCTTTAGCGTAGTGCGCTGGCTCAGCGTACGCAAGGCTAGCGTAGGGGTATGAATAAAAGGCACGTTTCTCTGGGTGTGGTTCTCTTCCGGAATGGCGAACATGTCTGTCAGGTCTGTGCAGCTTACACCGCCAAGAGGCTGACGCGTGAGCGAGGGTGGCTGCGGGAATAATGCTCTCAGCCTGCTGCTACCCAGAAACTGTCATGGCCGCTGCGACGCACATGTGCCCCACAGTTCACCTTTCGACACCGTCATATGTGAAAGAGGGCCCACCACGTGCCGGTGGAAGCTTTTGGGCCGAGGTCTGCGAGCTGGGAAGGCTCCTGAGATCAACGCTGGCTGCCGCGACACAGGCAGACAGCGCCCAGCCTGAGGCCCAGCACCGTGAAGTGCTCTGTATACTACTAACACAGTAGTCGAAGAGGTACCAACAGTGGAACGGTGTCTTGATCCCACAATGGACGATGTTAGAACTGCATCTGAGAGTGCAGATGACGGTACTCCTTTCGACCTGCTGTAACCAACTCTAGGTCCCAACACTGGAACGGTGTCTTGATCCCACAATGGACGATGTTAGAACTACATCTGAGAGTGGAGATGAAAGTACTTGCTTCGATCAGGTGCAAGCAACTCTAGGTCCCAACAGTGGAACGGTGTCTTGATCCCACAATGGACGATGTCCGATATTAGCTGCTGCTTGTGAATTTTCACAGAAGTCCCTGCATTGACGTGCATCAGACTCTGTGCTTCCGTATCTAAGTGCTGCACATGATTTTTGTGCTTGGTTGACACCAGTCGGTGGAGTACACAGCGGTACTGCAGGTCCAAACAGTGGAACTGGGTCTTGATCTGAAAATGGACGATGTTAGAACTGCATCTGAGAGTGCAGATGAAGGTACTCCCTTCGAGCAGGTGTAACCAACTCTAGGTCCCAACAGTGGAACGGTGTCTTGATCCCAGAATGGACGATGTCCGATACTATGTGCTGCTTGGTTTTCACAGAACTCCCTCTGTTGAGGTGCATCAGACTCTGTGCTTCCGTAGCTATTTGCTGCACCTGATTATTGGGGTTGAGTGACTGCAATCGGTGGAGTACACCGCGGTACAGCAAGTTCGAACAGTGGAACGGTGTCTTGATCCCAAAATGGAAGGTGCCCGATATTACTTCCTGCTTGGTTTTGACAGAACTCCCTCCGTTGAGGTGCATCAGATTCTGTGCTTCCGTAAGTAACTGCTGCACATGATTATTGGGCTTGGTTGACTGCAGTCGGTGGAGTACACCGTGGTACAGCAGGTGGGAACAGTAAAACGGGGTGTTTATTCTGTGATTGAGGATGTCAGAAGTTAAAGTTTGTGATGAATTCTGTGTACCCACTCTGATTAGGTGCAACCAACTGCTTGCTTCTGAATCCAATGGCACGTGGCTGTGAGGCATTAATGACAACTGCCTCTGACCTACAGGGCTCACAATTCAGATGGAGTGGTGATTGTTTAATTACAGAATGCAGTAGGCAACTAACTACAACGTCTATTGAAATAGTGGGTGGTATGTAGTATCTGGCATTGTTGTGTGTATGGTTTCAAAAATAGTAGTCTGTATTTTAGAGTGCGTGTATCAAAGTTTATATTAGGCTATCAGTATGTGCATCAGATTATCAGGTGGATGATGTCATCAGTGATGTCATTTGAGATGTCATCAGTGATGTCATCAGTGAAGTCACTGACCATGTCATGAGTGATGTAATATGTGAAATCATCACCAGTGCATTGCGGGCGCGCGAGTTATAGTTAGCTCAACTAACTCTAACGGGCAAATTTCTCTGGGTTTATATGAGTCAAATGTCCAACTAACTATAACGTCCCTGAAACCTATGTTTTTTTTCAGATTTTTTTTGTAAGATTTTTTGAATGCTAATTCCTAACTATAACGTCTGCAAAACCTATGGTTTTTTCAGTGAATATATGTATGTATGAAGAGGCTGTGCTTCGAAACGCATGGGTAAATCTGAAAATTCTGAGGAACTGCTGTCGGCTTGCCACTGCAATAAATCCCGTATGGGTAAGCCGTGACTGCGAGTGCATTCTTAAAAGCTCAGGCTCTTTGGGGAACTATATATATATATATATATATATATATATATATATATATATATATATATATATATATATATATATATATATATATATATATATCAACAGCTAAAGTCACGGGTCTCTCTGTCACCTACTGGCGGCGGGCTCGAGTGAGCTCGCGAACCTCTCAATACTCCACACGATTTTTACTTCATCCGTAAAAATACAACTCAAGCCCAAATCCATTAAGCGTGACAATTTATTCAAACATGATAGCAAGCACAACGCCTGACCCGTTTCGGTGCAGCCGCACCTTGTCACGGGTCAAGGAATTGTTTGGCAAATCAGAATAGAAATAGTGCACAGTGACTAAACATAACTGTAGGACTATCAATCCCAATGTTCAACATGGCATCCATTTTGTAATGTGTTTATAAAGCAGCTGAAACTTACATATTCTCAAGTTTTAAGTCAACTGAAAGGTATAACAACATAACATTTGAACTGGAATAAATTTGATATATATAAGTCAAAATATTTCATACAATATAATTAAATGACGAAATTTCAACCGCCATCCTATAAATAATGCCCCAGTGGGCCTATGACAGGGGTGAAAGATGATTCGTGCAATTCTGCCCCAGTGGGCCATGTTTAAAAATTGGTCATCCATTTTATCAATTTTAACACAGCTTATAGCACATTCTGACCCGGTCATAATTCATATAAGAGTTCATATATATCCTTTCGGTTAACAGAATGTGAATGACATTGAATGGGATATATTACTCTAAGATAAAATACTGAAAGAAAAACTAGGCTCTCACCCAGCAATAACATATAGAAAAGGTAAATCCATAAAAGATCAGATAGGGAGAAGTTATATGGAAAATAAACAACTAACCTGGCTGGGGAGAAAGGGAGGATTCCACAAGTGTGGTAAATGTAAAGCTTGTAGTTACAGTGATAATGTGAGAGAGGTGACACTACAAAGAACAAATTGAAAATGGAGCATACGGAAACATATTCAATGTAACACAGAATTTGTTGTCTAAGTTATCACCTGTCCTTGTGACAAGTGGTACATAGGCTCAACTACCTTCCCTGTCAAGAAGAGGATACTCGAACATTGGCGAGCGATCACTAACAAAGACTTTTCCTACAGTACTGCAAGACATTTTAATCAACATCATGATGGAGACTGGACTAAGGCCAAATACTTTGCACTGGATACCATTCCAAAAAACCCAAGAGGGGGCAATAGAGTCTTGGCCTTACGTAGATCAGAATCTAAGTTAATTCTCCAAGCTGGCAGTATCGCCCCTATAGGGTTGAACATTGATGAAGAAATGCATGTGCATCTCTAAATCTGTTTATTTGGCAATCTCCTGATATCCCAATAGGAATTCCTGTTCTGTAATATTTTAAACTTTTCACTTCTATAAATGTTCTTGACTTGCTCAGGTTTCCTTCACTTTCTTTATTTTTCCTGATATTGAGGTACTATGTGAGAATTATAATATGGGAGGAAATGTATATAACAACTTTTGTTTATGGGTTTATAGATCATTAGGTGTGAACCTCTTACTAATCATATTTCCCTTCTCTGTTTGTCTCCATATAGATTGGACCTGATGGAGTGAGTGTGTCACCAACTACTGTTAAAAGCTACGTGCACGGAGAACATGTGTTTGTATTTATAAACACACTCTCCTCTAATAGACAACTAATCTAGACACCAGATAATAGGATTTCGCAACCATATAGTATTGCATATAGAACCTTATGTGTATATAAATCTCTTTTTCAAGGTACTAGACCTGAGATAATGATGTTCTAATTAGATTTTAATCATATGCATATTTGGATACTAAGATTTGTCTAGACCTTTGAGTAAAGTTTTTGGTGCATTTTTTTGTTCCCAGTATATATTGTATTATCAACACTATACATGGTATTATAGATTTAGGTACTATACCTAAATTAGTGTTCACAATGAAAAGCTACAAAGTACAATCTGAGCAAGCTCACTTTTATGATTTTCGTTATTATTGAAATGGTATATAACAATGTTTCGTTACTTACCTAGCCTCTGGATGGTGGTGAAATCCAGAGTCTTTTCTTTATTTTTGTTATCTGGAAAAGAGCATTTAAACCTATGCATCAGAACCATGGTCATGTGACCAAGAGCTGGATAGCTCGAAACGCGTCTTTTTGTGCCCGTGAACAAAGGATTATTTTGAAGTACTGGATCGGAGTGGCTCTTCGTCTTTATATTGGAAGACTTTCCGGTTATATATATATATATTCAGTGAAAAAACCATAGGTTTCACACACGTTATAGTTAGCGGACATTTTACTCATAAAAAAACAATGAAATTCCCCCGTTATAGTTAGTTAAGCTAACTATAACTCGTGCACCCGCAATCCACTGCTGATGACGTAACATATTACATCACTCATGACATGGTCAGTGACATCACTCATGACATCACTGATGACATCTCAAATGACATCACTGATGACATCATCCTGTGAATGTGTGTTTTTTTGAAAATTTAATATGTTTTATATATGTATATCTCAAGGTCGATGGAAGAATAGATGGGTATATAAGTGTCTAAAAGGATGATTTGTTTTTGAAAAATTGATTGTGTAACTGACTGATTAAGTGTATCTTAGTGAATACATGGCTTACTGAGTAATGTTTAAATATGTAATTATCTGTATCAGTCTCTCACTTTGTGTATAAGTGTCTGCATGGGTTGGTGAGTAGCTACATGGGTGTTTATATAGGATATTAGGTTGTTTTTTGAGTATCAGTGTGAGTGTCTGCATGGTTTGGTGGGGGGTATTACGTAGTGCATAGGTGCATGAATGATTGACTCTCTGGTTGTATGTGTTGAAGACAGCATGTGTGCAGGACTGTACGGGTGGATGAGTGTGTGTATGGTTGTGTTAGTGAGTGAATGACTGTCTCAATAGTGTCTTTATGAGTTTCTAAATATGTTTTAAAGAAGTATATTTGACTATTGGTGTATATAAGTGAGTATATGTGAGAGTGAGAGATTGAAACAGTTCCTGTATGAATAAGTATGTGTTTTTTTAAGTGATTGTTTAAAAGAGTAAGTATGTGTAAGTTTCCATAGAAGTAAGTGTGGTGGTGTGTGTATAACTGTATATGCAAGTAAATGTATGTTTGATTCTTTATTAGCATGAGTGACTATGTGTGTCAGTAACTCTATGGATGAGTGGGGTTGTGTAACAGGATGTATAGGTGTATGAGTACATATGATGAGTGAGTACACGTATGAGTGACTGTACAGGACTGTTGGTGAATGAGTGGATGTGTATGTGGATCTTAGAATTACTGAAGAGGTTGTTGTAACTGGTATTGGTATGTCCATTTTTTTGAAAATTTCAGTCTCTATTTTTGAATGTTTGTATCAAAGGTTATATTAGGGTGAGAGGACGTCTACCACTCTGTCACAAGGATGATGTCATCAGTGATGTCATTTGAGATGTCATCAGTGATGTCATGAGTGATGTCACTGACCATGTCATGAGTGATGTAATATGTTACGTCATCAGCAGTGGATTGCGGGTGCGCGAGTTATAGTTAGCTTAACTAACTATAACGGGGGAATTTCATTGGTTTTTTATGAGTAAAATGTCCGCTAACTATAACGTGTGTGAAACCTATGGTTTTTTCACTGAATTTGCAAGGTTTTTTAAATGCTAATTCCTAACTATTACGTGTGTGAAACCCATGGTTTTTTCACTGAATTTGCAAGGTTTTTTAAATGCTAATTCCTAACTATAACGTGTGTGAAACCCATGGTTTTTTCAGTGAATTTGTATGGTTTTTTAAATGCTAATTCTTATATTTAACGTGTTTTTTTTTTTTATTATTTGCAAGCTTTTTTTTTTCTTTATATTCTCTTAAAACACTATGCTTAATTTTTTAAAATTCTGCATTATATTATTTTTTCTCATTTTTTTTTTAACAAAGAGGTAAGATATATTAGTATAACATAGTGTTTTTTTTTTTCTTTTTTTTTTTGTTTTTTTTTATTACGCGTACGGTAAGCTTACGGTAAGCGTACGGTTTGCGTAATGTTCGTAATATTTCTACTCTTTTTGCGTATGGTTACGCAATTTGCGTAGCCGTGCGTACTGCGTACGTGGCGCGTAAGCGTGTACGCTACACGCGCACGTTACGCGGAAGTGTTGGGGCGTGCCCGTTATGCGCATGCGCGCGAGCGCGTGTCTTTTTTACGCGCATGCGTACTTTTACCGTAAGCGCTCCGTAAGCGCTCCGTAAGCGCACCGTAAGCGTAACGTACGCGCACGGTGGGTCATGTGATCAAGAAACAAAACTTTTGATTGGTTCAAAGTAGTTTCAGTTCTAGAACTCTCCTACACCACACCCATTCCCCTCATTTCTGCTTGTGATCCCTTAGGAGAAGGAGCTGACTTGTCTTTGTGATACGATGGCAGACCAGCACTCTTCTGCTGAGAGTGAGGCTAGCAGCACAACCATCAGGCAGAGAAAGAGGAAACAGAAGAGCTCTTTTATATGGGAGTTTTTTTCTTTTCCTGAGGGCGAGAAAAAAGTCAATGCTGCCTTGGTGACTTGCAAGCTGTGCCAGCGTGTACTTTCGAGAGGTAATCCCAACAAGAAGTATTCCTTCGGGAATCACACTATGTTGAGACACCTTGAGGATGTACATCCTAGGACACATGCACGACATACTAGAGGCAACCCTTCAGTAAGTCGAGCAAGCACATCCACAGCAGCTCAGCCGAGTCCTTCTTCGGAAGCTCAGCTGAGCCCTTCATCTGTGGGGGCAGATTCACCTCTTTCTGGTCCTGTGGAAACAAACCATCGGTTTGCGAGGGTTACTATGCGGTGTTCATTTTGCCATGGTCTAATTGTTCATAGGGAGACCAGTCTTCCTCTCATTAACAACAAAATAGACCAGCACATTTGTCCTACCAGCTAATGTTCCCATTCTTCCTTTCCTCTGTCCCTGCATGAACACAACGGCTCTTTTAAGAGCCAACCTTACCTCTCAACTTTTTAAAAATTTTTCTTAAAAACTTTTTTTTTTTTTTTTTTACCGTACGCGTACGGTAAGCGTATTTTTATTTATTTTTTTTAAAAAAAAAAACACTAAAAAACAATTATCACATTACAAGGTCCTTGAGGGATTAATAACTAAATACTGAAAATCTGTTTGAGGAGAAGTGGAAGAAAGGGACCATCTAATTTCTGACTTACCTGACCCACCCAAAAATGTAATTATAATTTTAAATTTAATTGAAATTGCTTATAAAAATGGTTTTATTTTTCGAAAATTTTCTTTCTCAATCTGAAAAAAAAGAAAAAAGTATTAATATTTAATAAAACATTTTATAATACAGTACACGTATTTACATATTTTCCAAAAACAATTTTTTGCCTTTTTTTGCTGTTTTCAGAATATATTGCATTTCACTATAAATCGTGAAAGCAATTGCATTCATCACTTAACAGCGGGCAAAAAAAAATTAACAATCTCAAAGATTGTTTTAAAAAAGCCCAGAATCTCTTCTCACTAAAACATAACATTATAGAAATGCAAAATATTCAAAAAAAATATCATCTAATAACAATAACTATTTCTTTAAAATACCGTCTGACAATTTTGGTTCAGAAGCATAATCACAAAAATAATATATCTCAAATAACTCCACAATACATCTGGTTACATGTCCTTTAGGCCAAATGGTAATTTTAAAATTCTTTTTTGATTAAATTTCCAATGGTAATCTAATAAAATTCCAAAATTTAAATTGTACAGATGTTACCAATTCTCTCTAAAATTTTGGTTTCCGAAAGATTAATTAGTAATTAAATAAGTCCACAATACAATTGGTTACCTTTCCTTATGGCCAAATGGTAATTTTAAAAATCTTTTTTGATTAAATTTCCAATGGTAATCCAATAAAATTCCAAAATTTAAATTGTACAGATGTTACCGATTCTCTCCAAATTTTTGGTTTCTGAAAGATTCATTAGGAATTAAATAAGTCCAAAATACAATTGGATACCTTTCCTTTAGGCCAAATGGTAATTTGAAAAATCTTTTTTTTTGAAAATTCCAATGGTAATCCAATAAAATGGAAAAATTGTTTTTTACAGATCTTGCCAATTCTCTCTAAAATTTAGGTTTTAGAAAGATTAGATAGGAATTTGCTAAATCAAAAGGCAAACGTTGCTTGAAAATCAATTGGGAATCATTACACAGTGTCCAGCCTTTTTCACATTTAAGATAAACTGTGCAATGTCCAGAAGTTACAGTAGGTCCTTCATGGAAAATTATTGCAACTGTTACAAAAGTTTTTCCTGAAATTGATAATTGCTGTCCTATAAACTTCTTTATTAAAGTATCCAATTTTGAACCATCAGCTCTACATCGTTGCATCATTAAAATTACATACTGTCCGTATTCCTTTAAAATTAACGTTGAAAACATGTCAGATTTACACTCACCGCATTCCATGCTATGATTAGCATCTTTAACTAATTTAGCAAAAGTGACTGTTTTATTGTCTGGCAAAGTTAAATAAATAAACCTTTCAGTATCAACATTAGAGCCAGATGTATTGAAACAGTTTTCACAACTATGTTCCCATTTATAAGAGACACCAAACATATTTTCAATGGGTACCCCTTCTTCTTCCAGTACCTGAAGAAAATACATCAAGAATTCCTGTGCGTCTTGCTGTACATTTTGAGAAAACTGTGTTCGTCCTGAACATACATCTAAAAGTTTTCTTATTTCAGTAGCACTTTCTATTTGAGTTTTATCATTACTCAGCTTTTGAAACAGGAGACTCAACTCAGAACAGAATCTTTTTCTCTGATTTACTATTATCTGCTCTTGCAAATTTTCCAGATAAAATGCAACATTCAGCACTACATTAGCGTAGCAGTTGACACCAGAGCTATTTTCAAAATGACAACCTACAACCTCTTCAACATTTTCCTTTTTCTTTTTGCTTGCAATTACATCACTCCTCTTTTTTTTTCTCATCTCTACATCCTCATTACAGATATTCTCAATTCTCCTTTTTCGAGAAACTACACGTTTCTCCAACACAGGATACTGACCTAAATGAGGAGCATAGGTTCTTCTTAATCTATTATACTCCTTTACACAGTTTGCATCAGCACTAACTTTTGAGTCATCAAAGTCTATCATAAATAAACCAGATAATGTTTTCACTCGTGACAAAGCTACATAAGCCATACCTTCTTTGAACACAGTTGAACCAATGTTTACAAATGCACAATCTACAGTTAATCCTTGAGACTTGTGAATAGTTACAGCATATGCTAGAGAAAACGGAAACTGTTTCCTACGTACATATAAGTCTTTCACAAGCATGAAACGAACTGTACAACGACAAATGTCTATCACTTCTTCTATCTGATCAAATTTTATTTTTAAACATTCAATTCCATCTTTTTTCTGATAATTAATAAAACCCACAACTCTTACCATAGCTCCATTTACTAAACCTTTTTCAACATCCAAATTTCTCCTTGAAAATACTCTACAGTTCATGCAAACATATAGATTTTTTTCTAATCCAGCAGTTTTTGAAATGTTCTTCTCTAGTGAATCCAATTTATTTTTCAGTTTGCCTGTTAATGTAATAGTAATTCTTTCATCCTGAATTTTGTCCACTGCTTCCAATTTCTTAATCTCTTCCTTTTCCAATTTCAAAAGCTCCTCATTGAATATTGAGCATTCACGTAGAGTTGGCATTAAGCAGATGACACTTTTTTTTTCTGCAATGTTCTTGTATATCTTCTCTGCAACTATTTCTTCCTTTGGAAATAAATTATGTAGCAACCGACTCTGTAATGCTTTCGTGCCAGCTTCTGTGAGTAGTCCAACTCTGATATCTTTCAGAATACTTCCATATTCTTCATCGTTTGCTTGCCTCATATTAGTAGTAAGTTCCTTGTACTCAAAGAAGGACCAAATATTTGCATTACCAATGCTTCCCAATGACTTCTTTGTGTCTTCATGTGTCACAGTATTAAACACTGGTTGTCCTTTAACTGGAGTAAGCTGTAGAAAAATCCCCAAAAACTATGACATGTTTTCCACCAAATAACACGTCATAGTCTGTCTTCAGAATTTTCTGCATTCTTAAATGCACAAAGGCAAGCATTAAGTTTGATACCATGCTCACCTCATCAATAATGAGAACTTGCATCTTCTTCAATACTCTTGAAACTTCCAAGCATGCTTCTCCAGTTAGCTTGTGGTATTGTATTTTGTTCTCATGCTCCACTGGTAACATTAGCAAACGATGTAAGGTGATTCCTTTTATGTTAAATGCTGCTAACCCAGTTGGAGCAGTAACCGCACAAGACAAAGTTGAATCCGTTTTTTGCTGTAGGTAGCTTCTGATGACTTTTATTAAGAAACTTTTTCCAGTTCCAGCTTGTCCGCTTACATACATCCTGATTGGTTGAAATGATGTGCATGAGCACTCTTTTTTTTTATGTAATAATCCGTGATCAATTTTGTTTCTGATCTCTTCATAAATTTGTTGCTGCTCTTCATTCAGTTGTCTTTCCAAATTTTGTAAGTCTATAAATTCTTCTTGAGCTTGATTCATAGCCGTTTCCACTTCAGTCATAGCTATTGCAGCTTCATTTTCAACAATAGGTTGTCCTAGGGGATCTTGACTGAGTGTTCCAGAACTTTGGCTGTCTTGAGAACTGTCTCTAGCTACTTCAGCTGCAATTGTAGTTTCCTGCTCAATTTCTTCATTTAACATTTGCACATAATTTGTGAATGTACTGCATTCTATACTGTCTTTGCAAGCATTAAAGGAATCTTCATAGCTTTGAAATTCTCCCAGTAGTTCGTCCTCTGTACGCCATGGTTTAAACAGCTGTAAAAGAGCCAAGTAGTAAAATTCCTTTTTGTCAGTAGTGTCGCAACTCAGCTTCCTGTGATTTATCAAACTTCCTTTTGTTTGCTTCACCAAACATCCTTCCTCACCAATGACTTTATATTTTCCATTGTTGATGTCTTCTGTGGCTTTCCGTGAATAAATGTAGTTCTGCAGCACTTCATAGAGACACATGTTCTCAAGATGAAGACTTATCTTGGGATAATATGTGTCCAACATGTTTGATTTCAAAATGTCTGTACTTTCTGGGTCATTCTCGGCCAAATATTTAATTTCTCCAACAGATTTCAGTACCCGATTTCTCATTGCTGCAAGGCCTAAACTTGCCCAAATTATTCTTCGTGATTTCGAGTAGAGACTTGCAGAAGATAACCTATCTGAACATTCGTAGGATCCAATTTCTCGATATGATAACATCTTTAAACTGAAACTGTACAGCTTCTTACTGACAGTCTTCTCGTGAGAAATCTCTTCCCACATTTCTTTCAATTCAGTTTTTTCTGATTTAGTAATGTAAGACGTTACATATCGAGCAACAGCAATGGAATTGTCAACTACATACTGTATATCCATGTTAGCATTCCACATGGATAAAATGACTGGGTTGTAGTCATTTATATTTTTTGATTCTTCTTTTCTTTTAAGGTTGTAGGTATTCTTAGGTGATTTTCTTGTAATAGTATGTCTCACAGATGACATAAAACTGTTTACTCTTCCATTTGAAAGAACAGGTCTAGGAAATCCAAATCGACATTTAGTGTAGTATTTATCTTTGCTCTTGTATTTCCGTCGACAGTATTTTCCACACCGATGACTTTGGAAACGTAAAACTTGCTCCTTTACCTTTTTCTCTTCTGTGCTTTTTGGTATAGCACATGTTGCATATTCTTCAATGAAAGATAACACTGCTTCATCAGTATCTGTTCCAAACTTTGGGGCATCCTTGATCCACAACAGCATATGAATATGAGGAGCACCTCTTGCCTGGTACTCTTTTCTCCAAAAGAAATCTACTACTTCTCCAAGAGGTGGATTTTTTTTATTGCAGATGAAGGACATCATAGCCTCAAATCTATGATTGAAATATCTGCAAACATTAACTGGATCCAATGAGCACAGTTCTCCTGCTGTCTTGTATTCGATGTTTTTAATGTTTGAATTTGCCTCTCGTAGAAAATCTAGTAAATCATCCCAAGCGTACTCAGCACAGCTTAGGGTAAGGAACCATGTTGGTGTTCCTAAATTCCGTAACATGCATTTTAATTCACCATGGCGTCGGTACCAATATTCATTTGTCCCACGCTGACAAGCCATCAGATTGATCAGTTGTGTTTCCAAATGATCATCTCGGTGCTGCACTTTCTCCATAAAATCCTTAGCAGACACATTTTGTAAATGTACTCCACTTTTTAAAATGTGATTTACTGCATAAGATAATGCAGACAAGTCGCTTTCAAATAAAAGATGGAACAAATAAGGAATACTTTGACGAAATCTTGGATCTTCTGCATATAGTCTTGTAGTCCGATACTCAGAAGCTGGAATCTGTTCTGGACGTTCGTCGTATCGTCCTCCTTTTCCTGTAGGAAACAGCTGGGGAAAACATCGAGCTTCCAAGCTCTCCTCCCATACACTCACAGGAGTTCCTTTTGCTTTCTTCATCTGAAACAGATCAATATTGTCTCCCATAACTTCTTTTGAATGAAGAGGATGTATGCTAAAATGTTCATAAATTTCTTCTTCCTTTGACTTGTCCACTTTTTCAATTTGTCCAGTTGGTGTTTCTGTGTCTTCTTGTAAATCTTCTTCTTCTTCTTCTATATAAATTGATTCATACCATTTGTTATTCCTTTTCAAATACAAATTTGCTCTTTGTACTTTCCGTACATCTACCAGCTCCTGCCAAATCTTCATATTCTTTGTAGGTACACCATTAACCAGAATGACTAATGGTTCAGTTTCCAAAGTATCTGCATCAATAGTTTCCATATTTTTTTTTCAAATCCAAGGGCAAATACACCACTCTACCTTTTAAACCTCTCAGTAAATCTGAAGGAGGTCATTTACCAGTTTTGGGCTCCATACGTACTATGGTCTGGAACGGATGAACACATTGAATAAGTATAGACTCATATGTATTTAATTCAGAAAGTTCGGCAGGAATAGCATCCAATTCTAAATTATTATGTACAGCTCTGGCATTCTATTTTCTTCTAACTTGTTGTAACAGTATTTACAAATACGCTGATCTTCACCCAATTCAAAACAATTTTCAAGAAATATATATGTTGCAAAATCCTTCCACTTATAATTATCTTCATTTTCACTTTTTCTGTAGAGATCAACATTCCTGGTTTGTTTTCTATAATGAGTTCTGCGGCAACAAATACAAGTAATATTTGGTCTTTCATTAGAGATTATTGCAAATTTTGTTATGTGATCATTAAATTTCTTACTCACAGAGGGTTCTACATTCTCTTCCACTTCTTCCTCATTTACTGTGTCCTTTTCTGCACTTTCTTGTTCTGGACCAAAGTAACAAAACTGAATTTCATCAGTAACCTTCTCTACATCTGATACCGATCCACGGAACAGAGCCCTATTCAATTCATCTAACTTTATTGCTGGACTTTTAGCAAAATACAATCGTCTCACAAACTTTCTCATTTCAGTATGATGAACAGCCAGCATCCTAAAATGATGAAAAACACTTTTACACACTTTTCTAGATAGGCAAGCCAGAGAATGTCCCTGCAAACCAGTATTCTCTCTCACTCTGCATGGATCTAGACTTTGAAGTACCTTAATCTTCTGTTTAACACTTTTTTTACTATATTCTCTTAGAAACTCACGAAATTTATCAATAGATTCCTGACGCACAGTGCAAATACTACTACAATTCCAAGTGTACACTGGGGCTTTAGGACGTCTCCCCATAGCCTCATTCGCCATCACTTGTTCCTCATCTCTTGGAACCATTTTCTCCTTCTCCATTATACAACCATTTTTCACTTCATACGCACGACCTCTGGTGTCAACTGCATGCAGCAAACTATTACTTTGAAAATAACTCTCTTCATTAAAAAAAGGTTCACTACTTGAACTATGCATCCATTCTCCTAAAAACACTTTACAAAAGTTTGTTCTTTTCACTAGTCTTTTCCTTTTGCTTTGTGATTTCAGTACATTGACCATTTTATCTAATGTACGCATCCTGTTCAAAATTAAAATGAATAGTTTCCTTTTTAATTCTAAAGCCTTTGCTGCAATGGCTTCAATTTCTTTTTTTCTCTTATAAAATTTAGCTTTTTTCTTATATTTCTTCACATCCTTTATCAAATTTGACATAACTCTTCTCTGAAACATTTTTCTACGAATCTCTTTAAACTCTGTTTTTCTTTTTAAGTTAATCTTTATTGTTTCTGAAGGTATTATTGCATTAACTAAATGCTCAATTTTTTCCTGTTGTTTTCTATTTAAAACATTCTTTCCAGTACAGACATTTTGTACATTTTTCTTTTTTTTGAAGATATTGTTTAAAAAATCTTTTGTGTGCTTACCAGAAGACTTTCTCTTTTTCCCAACATGAGCATCTCCAACTAACTTAGGTCCTCCAGTTGTCTTCAAATATAAATTTTTTTTGTGGTTTTTCCTTAGTCTGGATTTTGTAGGCATCTTTAATTTTGTTCACTGCTCTTCAGCAATATCTGAAAAAAACTAAAAAAAAATCCTTTATTTTATTTAAATATATTACTACATTTTTTATGATCTTTTCAAATATTAAAATACTATGTACCCCTTTCCTACAAGTGAAAATCACAATAACATCATCACAAATTAAATCTCTGTCAACAATTCCTCTTTGCAAACAGAGTCATGGTTTGAAATTAGGCAGAAAACGAAATTTCTTTGCCAATTTGAAAGCACACTTACTACTCTTTTTTTGGCAAGTGATAAGTACTTTTACAGTCTGACACATTTTGAATCCACTTGTCAGATTCTGAAAACAGCACATGTCCAAACAGCTTTTTGAGACCAGCAACATGTGTAACCTGGGTGACTGACTACACTCCAGCAAGGGCAACCAGCCTTAGTCATGCTGAATGTATTTGCATTACTGACTGCATCCTCAAACCCCACTCGGTTGTGAATACTATGCATGAATCTACAGGATAAGCAGCTGGGTGTGTGCTAAGAGTCTGCTTCTGCTGAAAAAATAGCTCCCCCTTTTTCCTACTAATGCAAATGTAAAATTACCAGAGTAATACGCAATAAATCTCTGTCTATAATTCCTCTTTGCACACAGAGTCATGGTTTGAAATTAGGCAGAAAACTAAATTTCTTTGCCAATTTGAATGCACACTTACTACTCTTTTTTTGGCAAGTGATAAGTACTTTTACAGTCTGACACATTTTCAATCCACTTTTCAGATTCTGAAAACAGCACATGTCCAAACAGCTTTTTGAGACCAGCAACATGTGTAACCTGGGTGACTGACTACACTCCAGCAAGGGCAACCAGCCTTAGTCATGCTGAATGTATTTGCATTACTGACTGCAACCTCAAACCCCACTCGGTTGTGAATACTATGCATGAATCTACAGGATAAGCAGCTGGGTGTGTGCTAAGAGTCTGCTTCTGCTGAAAAAATAGCTCCCCCTTTTTCCTACTAATGCAAATGTAAAATTACCAGAGTAATACGCAATAAATCTCTGTCTATAATTCCTCTTTGCACACAGAGTTATGGTTTGATATTAGTCAGAAAACAAAATTTCTTTGCCAATTTGAAAGCACACTTACTACTCTTTTTTTGGCAAGTGATAATTACTTTTACAGTCTGACACATTTTGAATCCACTTTTCAGATTCAGAAAACAGCACATGTCCAAACAGCTTTTTGAGACCAGCAACATGTGTAACCTGGGTGACTGACTACATTCCAGCAAGGGCAACCAGCCTTAGTCATGCTGAATGTATTTGCATTACTGACTGCATCCTCAAACCCCACTCGGTTGTGAATGCTATGCATGAATCTACAGGATAAGCAGCTGGGTGTGTGCTAAGAGTCTGCTTCTGCTAAAAAAATAGCTCCCCCTTTTTCCTACTAATGCAAATGTTAAATTACCAGAGTAATACGCAATAAATCTCTGTCTATAATTCCTCTTTGCACACAGAGTCATGGTTTGAAATTAGTCAGAAAACGAAATTTCTTTGCCAATTTGAAAGCACACTTACTACTCTTTTTTTGGCAAGTGATAAGTACTTTTACAGTCTGACACATTTTGAATCCACTTTTCAGATTCTGAAAACAGCACATGTCCAAACAGCTTTTTGAGACCAGCAACATGTGTAACCTGGCTGACTGACTACATTCCAGCAAGGGCAACCAGCCTTAGTCATGCTGAATGTATTTGCATTACTGACTGCAACCTCAAACCCCACTCGGTTGTGAATACTATGCATGATTCTACAGGATAAGCAGCTGGGTGTGTGCTAAGAGTCTGCTTCTGCTGAAAAAATAGCTCCCCCTTTTTCCTACTAATGCAAATGTAAAATTACCAGAGTAATACGCAATAAATCTCTGTCTATAATTCCTCTTTGCACACAGAGTCATGGTTTGATATTAGTCAGAAAACGAAATTTCTTTGCCAATTTGAAAGCACACTTACTACTCTTTTTTTGGCAAGTGATAATTACTTTTACAGTCTGACACATTTTGAATCCACTTTTCAGATTCAGAAAACAGCACATGTCCAAACAGCTTTTTGAGACCAGCAACATGTGTAACCTGGGTGACTGACTACATTCCAGCAAGGGCAACCAGTCTTAGTCATGCTGAATGTATTTGCATTACTGACTGCATCCTCAAACCCCACTCGTTGTGAATACTATGCATGAATCTACAGGATAAGCAGCTGGGTGTGTGCTAAGAGTCTGCTTCTGCTGAAAAAATAGCTCCCCCTTTTTCCTACTAATGCAAATGTTAAATTACCAGAGTAATACGCAATAAATCTCTGTCTATAATTCCTCTTTGCACACAGAGTCATGGTTTGAAATTAGTCAGAAAACGAAATTTCTTTGCCAATTTGAAAGCACACTTACTACTCTTTTTTTGGCAAGTGATAATTACTTTTACAGTCTGACACATTTTCAATCCACTTTTCAGATTCTGAAAACAGCACATGTCCAAACAGCTTTTTGAGACCAGCAACATGTGTAACCTGGGTGACTGACTACACTCCAGCAAGGGCAACCAGCCTTAGTCAAGCTGAATGTATTTGCATTACTGATGCAACCTCAAACCCTAAAAGTATTCCTCATTTATACCAGTACACCTTAATTTATGGTGAAAACATAGTCCATATTATTTTACATGTTCCTTACATTTAAATTTCTCCCAAAACACAAAATGATAAACACAACTTCAACAAAAGGAATTCCAATTCTATTATTCATTTCTTAATTTACCACATACATCCCCTCTCAAACTCATAACTCACCTTTAAAATTAGTTAGTTGTGAAAGAAATGTGGCACTCAAACAGCAGATTATCAGAGCCAGGATCTCTGTTCTGTACACCTCTCTCCTCTCAGCAGAACCAGATAATGGCAAAGTTTCCCTCTCTTTTTCCACACATATACATGTTAATTTCAAATCTCAGTGCTTCCCCCTTTTTTTCAAATGTAATCACACATTTCTATTGGTTGAAAACCAACCCTTTTCCAAAAGTACCCTTCCCCCAACTTGACTTCTGCCTAGTACCCTTCCCCCAACTTGACTTCTGCCTGCTACCATAGCAACAGCTCATGGAACACTGCTGTGTGGAGTTAGGTCAGAAGTTCGCCACACAATGTTTCATTTCCAAAGAGCAAGAGTGCTTGACTTTTCAAACCTAACAGCAAATCCATACTACTGTTCTTTGGTAACACATTTTTCTGTACCAATACAAAACATGCTTCTATAAATTGACACATACAGCCTAGTTTTTAGTGTAGAATGGTATGAAACAGCCAATGAGTTCTTTTTATTTAAAAAAAATATGTATGCCTCCATTTCCAAAATGTGTTTCATTTCTTTTTCCCATTCTACTGAAATACACCTCCTGAGTGCATCCAGTTCTCCTTTGAAGATGTTCACAGTGTGGATTGTAGGGCACAGCTATGTCTTCTGGAGTGAAAAGTATGCAGAGAAAACAGGAATGGTGAGAGACCTTGCTTTGCCAAATGTAGACATTAAATGGATTGGTCAGAGAGGGTTAAAGTGGCACCAATTGATGCCATTGGTGAAATCCTTCATGCAAATCCACACCCTGACCTCATAATAGTGCACTGTGGTGGCAATGACCTAGGCACTTTGACTGGGGTAGGTCTGGAAATGCTTATGAAGGAGACCTTTGCACAACTGTTTTCACTTTTCCCTAAAACTGCCTTTGTGTATTCTAACATATACCAAAGGCAAAAATGGAACTGGTCCAATCATTTTTGTCCGCAGATTGACAAAGCAAGAAAGCACGTCAACAAATCTGTTTCTGCTTTCCTCCGAGACTATGGTATGGGTTCCATTTACCACAACAACTTGCGTTACGACATGCAAGACATTTATAGAGGAGATGGTGTACACTTCACTGATGAAGGGAACAGAGTCTTCCTCTTGAACCTTAGACTCTGCATCGGTACTTACTTGTAGGTACCACTAAAAAATCACTTCATAAACACAACGGCTCTTTTTAGAGCCCCCTAATATCTAAACACTTAAATCTGAATTTTATTTCTTTTTTTATTTTTTTTTTCTACCGTACGCGTACGGTAAGCTTACCGTAAGCTTACCGTACGCGTACCCCGCGATTTTTTTTAAAAATTAATAAATGTTTTTTTTTAACTTTTCTGTCCTTCTTTGACCCCCTTTCAAATGTTAGGGGGTCTGTAACTCTCTTCCTTGCCCCCTTTTCAAGTTATCTCCCTTTTTTTTTCTGTGTGAAACACACGAAATGGCGGCCGACACTTCCTGATTTCGTCCGATTCGAATGTTTACAGTCATGTGAAAACCAATCAGATTTGAGCTCGCGCACGGCACCGTACGCGTACGGTAAGCTTACCGTAAGCGCACGGTAAGCGCACCGTAAGCTGCCACAGATATATATATTGATTTAAATGCTATTTTCTCAGGAACTACTGAACAGATTTACACCAGACCTACAAAAGGCACTTCCTTGACCTGTAGACTACCTCTCTGCCAAATTTCAAGTAACTCTGTTCAGCCGTTCGGGCTGTAGCTGTGTCTAAAGGTCCTATGGAAAAATGCATAGGAAAAACGCGTTTTGGGACCCCCCTTTTTTCTCAGCCCCCGCTTGACGAATCCCCCCGAGACTTTCAGGGTAGGAGCGGAGCGGAGCGCCCCATTAGTTTTGAAAATGTCGCGAGGATTCGTCGACCGGCGCCAAAGTTATTCAAAATAGAATGTTGCGGTTTTCCTATGGAAACAGGGTCCTAACTATAACTACCTACTGGCGACCGCCAGTAGGTAATATATATATATATATATATATTCAGTGAAAAAACCATAGGTTTCACACATGTTATAGTTAGCTGGACATTTTACTCGTAAAAAACCAATGAAATTGCCCCGTTATAGTTAGTTCAGCTAACTATAACTCGCGCGCCCGCAATGCACTGCTGATGACGTCACATATTACATCACTCATGACATGGTCAGTGACATCACTCATGACATCACTGATGACATCTCAAATGACATCACTGATGACATCATCCAGTGAATGTGTGTTTTTCTGAAAATTAAATATGTTTTATATATGTATATCTCAAGGTCGATGGAAGAATAAATGGGTATATAAGTGTCTAAATGGATGATTTGTTTTTGAAAAATTGATTGTGTAACTGACTGATTAAGTGTATCTCTCACTTTGTGTATAAGTGGCTGCATGGGTTGGTGAGTAGCTACATGGGTGTCTATATAGGTTATTAGTTGTTTTTTTGAGTATCAGTCTGAGTGTCTGTATGGTTCGGTGGGGGGTATTACGTAGTGCATAGGTGCATGAATGAGTGACTCACTGTTTGTATGTGTTGAAGACAGCATATGTGCAGGACTGTATGGGTGGATGAGTGTGTGTATGGGTGTGTTAGTGAGTGAATGACTGTCTCAATAGTGTCTTCAGGAGTAACTACATATGTTTTAAACTAGTATATGTGACTATTGGTGTATATATGTGAGTATATGTGAGAGGGAGAGATTGAAAGAGTTCCTGTATGAATAAGTATGTGTTTCTATAAGTGATTGTTTAAAAGACTAAGTATGTGTAAGTTTCCGTAGAAGTAAGTGTGGTGGTGTGTGTATAACTGTATATGCAGGTGAATGTATGTTTGATTCTTTATTAGCATGAGTGACTATGTGTGTGAGTAACTCTATGGATGAGTGGCATTATGTAACAGGATGTATAGGTGTATGAGTACATATGATGAGTGAGTACATGTATCAGTGACTGTATAGGACTGTTGGTGAATGAGTGGATGTGTATGTGGATCTTAGAATTACTGAAGAGGTTGTTGTAACTGGTATTGGTATGTCCATTGTTTTGAAATTTTTAGTCTCTATTTTTGAATGTGTGTATCAAAGCTTATATTAAGGTGAGAGGAGGTCTGCCACTCTATCACAAGGATGATGTCATCAGTGATGTCATCAGTGATGTCATTTGAGATGTCATCAGTGATGTCATGAGTGATGTCACTGACCATGTCATGAGTGATGTAATATGTGACGTCATCAGCAGTGCATTGCGGGCGCGCGAGTTATAGTTAGCTGAACTAACTATAACGGGGCAATTTCATTGGTTTTTTACGAGTAAAATGTCCAGCTAACTATAACATGTGTGAAACCTATGGTTTTTTCACTGAATTTCTAAGGTTTTTTAAATGCTAATTCCTAACTATAACGTGTGTGAAACCTATGGTTTTTTCAGTGAATTTCTAAGGTTTTTTAAATGCTAATTCCTAACTATAACGTGTGTGAAACCCATGGTTTTTTCAGTGAATTTGCAAGGTTTTTTAAATGCTAATTCCTAACTATAACGTGTGTGAAACCCATGGTTTTTTCAGTGAATTTGCAAGGTTTTTTAAATGCTATTTTTTTTTTTTATTCTTCATTTTTTTCAAACATATTTTTAATTTAATTTTCTTACCTTTTATAAAGACTATGCTTAAATTTTTAAAATCCTTAAATATTTTTTTTTATATATATTTTTTAAAATAAACATGTAAAATTTATTTCCAGTTTTTTTTTTTTATTTATTTTTTTTTTATATAGTACGCGTACCGTAAGCTCACGGTAAGCGTACGGTTTACGCAACGTCCGTAATCTATCTACGCTGCTTGCGTATAGTTACGTACTTTGCGTAGCCGCGCGTACTGCGCGTGGGACGCGTGCGCGCTTACGCAACACGCGCACGTTACGCGGAAGTGCCGGGGAGTGACTGTTATGCGCATGCGCGGAAGCGCGTGTCTTTTTTACGCGCATGCGTACTTTTTGCCGTAAGCGCACCGTAAGCGTACCGTAAGCGTACGGTAGGTCATGTGATCATGAAACACAACTTTTGATTGGTTGAAACTACTTTCAGTTCTAGAACTCTCCTACACCACACCCATTCCCCTCATTTCTGCTTGTGATCCCTTGGGAGAAGGAGCTGGTTTGTCTTTGGGATACGATGGCAGAACAGCAGAGCTCTTCTGAGAGTGAGGCTAGCACTAGCAGCACTGTCTTGAGGCAGAGA
The DNA here is from genome assembly GCF_964204655.1 of Triturus cristatus. Lineage (NCBI taxonomy): Eukaryota > Metazoa > Chordata > Amphibia > Caudata > Salamandridae > Triturus > Triturus cristatus. Next base: position 401,626,976 of record NC_140588.1, on the reverse strand, counting down.
GCGAGGAAAGTAAAGCCCTCTTATGTTTGGGATTATTTTACTTTTCCAGAAGGCCAGCAAAAGGTGAATGCACCCTTAGTTACTTGTAAGCTGTGTAAGCGTGTACTTTCTAGAGGTAATCCTGACAGGAAGTATTCCTTTGGGAATCACACCATGATGAGACACCTCAAGGATGTACACAGAAGGACACATGGTCATCTTTTTGGAGGTAACTCTTCAGAAAGACGAGCCAGTACATCCACAGCAGCTCAGCCTGGACCATCATCTGCAGGGCTGACTCCTTCTTCTGCAGGTCAGGTGAGCCCTTCATCTGTGGGGGGAGAATCTCCTTTTGCTGGCCCTCTGGAAATTAACCCTCGGTTTGCGAGGGTTGAAGTACGGTGCGCCACTTGTCACGATCTAATTACTTATAGGGAGACCAGTGTTTCCCTGGTGAACAATAAAATAGATCAGCACACTTGTCGTACCGTCTAATATTCCCAATCTTTCTTTCCTCTGTCCCTGCATGAACACAACGGTTCTTTTAAGAGCCAACCTTATCTTTCATCTTTTTTTTACATATGTTTTAAAAAACTTTTTTTTATTTTTTTTTACCGTACGCGTACGGTAAGCGTACCTTTTTTTTATTTTTAAAAAAAAAACACTAAAAATCATTTATCACATTACAAGGTCCTTGAGAGACTACAAATATTATTATTGACTTACCATACTCACTCAAAAAAATATTTATTCATTTGTTTTTTTAAAAAATACTTTTAAAATGGTTGTAGTTTCCGAAAATTTACTAAATCAATCTGAAAAAAAAGAAAAAAGTATTAATATATTTAAACCATTTTATAATACAGTACACATATTTACATTTTTTTCCCAAAAATATTTTTGCCTTATTTTTGCTGTTTTCAGAATATATTGCATTTCACTATAAATTGTGAAAGCAATTGCATTCATCATTTTACAGCGGGCAAAAAAAAATAACAATCTCAAAGATTGTATTAAAAAAGCCCAGAATCTCTTCTCACTTAAACTTATCATTACAGAAATGCATATTATTCTAAAAAAATATCATCTAAAAACAATACTTTTTTCTTTAAAATACCGTCTGATATGTTTGTTTCAGAAGTATAATCACAATATTATATCTCAAATAACTCCAAAATACATCTGATTTTATTTCCTTTAGGCCAAATAGTATTTTTTTTTTTTTCCTGGAATAAATTTCCAAGGGAAATCCATTAAAATTCTAAAGTTTAATCTGTCCAGATCTCACCGATTCTCTGTAACATTTTTGTTCACGAAAATTTTTTGAATAATTTATTTAGTCCACAATAGAATTGCTTACTTTTCCACATGGCCAAATAGTAATTTTTAAAATCATTTTTGAAAAAATTTCCAATGGCAGTCCAATAGCATTCCAAAATTTAAAATGTGCAGAAGTTACCGATTATCTTTAAATTATTGGTTTTTCAAAATTGCATTAAAAATTAAAAAAGTCCACATTACAATTGGTTATCTTTCCTTTAGGCCAAATGATAATTTTAAAAATATTTTTTCTACAAAATTGCAATGGTAATCCAGTAAAATGGTAAAATTATTTTGTCCAGATCTTGCCAAGTCTCTCTAAAATTTAGGTTTCAGGAAGATTAGATAGGAATTTGCTAAATCAAAAGGCAAACGTTGTTTGAAAATCAATTGGGAATCATTACACAGTGTCCAGCCTTTTTCACATTTTAGATAAACTGTGTAATGTCCAGAACTAACAGTAGGTCCATCATGGAAAATTATTGCAACAGTTACAAAAGTTTTTCCTGAAATTGATAATTGCTGTCCTGTAAACTTCTTTATTAAAGTATCCAATTTTGATCCATCAGCTCTACATTGTTGCATCATTAAAATTACATACTGTCCGTATTCCCTTAAAATTAATGTTGATAACATGTCAGAATTACACTCACCACATTTCATGCTATGATTAGCATCTTTAACTAATTTTGCAAAAGTGACTGTTTTACTCTCTGGCAATGTCAAATAAATAAACCTTTCATTATCAACAATAGAGCCACATATATTATAACAATTATCACAACTATGTTCCCATTTATAAGAGAGACCAAAAAAAATGTCAATGGGAACTCCTTCTTCTTCTACTACCTGAAGAAAATACATCAAAAATTCGTGTGCATCTTGCTGTTCATTTTGAGAAAACTGTGTACGTCCTGAACATACATCTAAAAGTTTTCTAATTTCAGTAGCACTTTCTATTTGTGTTTTATCTTTACTCAGCTTTTGAAAAAGGAGACTGAGCTCTGAACAGAATCTTTTTCCCTGATTTACTATTATCTGCTCTTGCAAACTTTCCAGATAAAATGCAACATTCAGCACTACATTAGCGTAGCAGTTGACACCAGAGCTATTTTCAAAATGACATCCTACAACCTGTTCTTCATTTTCCTTATTCTTTTTGCTTGCAATTACATCAATCCTCTTTTTTTTCCTCCTCTCTACATCTTCATTACAGATATTCTCATTTCTCCTTTTACGAGAAACTACACGTTTCTCCAACACAGGATACTGACCTAAATGAGGAGCATAGCTTCTTCTTAATCTATTATACTCCTTTACACAGTTTGTATCAGCACTAACTTTTGAGTCATCAAAGTCTATCATGTATAAACCTGATAATGTTTTGACTCGTGACAAAGCTACATATGCCATACCTTCTTTGAACACAGTTGAACCAATGTTCACAAATGCACAATCTACAGTCAATCCTTGAGACTTGTGGATAGTTACAGCATATGCTAGTGAAAACGGAAACTGCTTCCTACGTACATATAAGTCTTTCACAAGCATGAAACGAACTGAACAACGACAAATGTCTTTAACTTCTTCTATCTGATCAAATTTTATTTTTAAACATTCAATTCCATCTTTTTTCTGATAATTAATAAAACCCACAACTCTTCCCATCGCTCCATTCACTAAGCCTTTCTCAACATCCAAATTTCTCCTTAAAAACACTCTACAGTTCATGCAAACATATAGATTTTTTTCTAATCCTGCTGTTTTGGAGATGTTCTTCTCTAGTGAGTCCAATTTATTTTTCAGTTTGCCTGTTACTGTGACAGTAATTCTTCCATCCTCAATTTTGTCCACTGCTTCCAATTTCCTGATGTCTTCCTTTTCCAATTTCAAAAGCTCCTCATTAAATATTGAGCATTCACGTAGAGTTGGCATTAAGCAGATGACACTTTTGTTTTCTGCAATATTCTTGTATATTTTCTCTGCAACTATTTCTTCCTTTGGAAATAAATTATGTAGCAGCCGACTCTGTAATGCTTTTTTCCCAACTTCTGTGAGTAGTCCAATCCTGATATCTTTCAGAATACTTCCATATTCTTCATCGTTTGCTTGCCTCATATTAGTTGTAAGTTCCTTGTACTCAAAGAAGGACCAAATATTTGTATTTCCAATGCTTCCCAATGACTTCTTCGTGTCTTCATGTGTCACAGTATTAAACACTGGTTGTCCTTTAACTGGAGTAAGTTGCAAAAGATCCCCAAAAACTATGACGTGTTTTCCACCAAATAACACGTCATAGTCTGTCTTCAAAATTTGCTGCATTCTTAAATGCACAAAGGCAAGCATTAAGTTTGATACCATGCTCACCTCATCAATAATGAGAACTTGCATCTTCTTCAATACTCTTGAAACTTCCAAGGATGCTTCTCCAGTTAGCTTGTTGAATTGTATTTTGTTCTCATGCTCCACTGGTAACATTAGCAAACGATGTAAGGTGATTCCTTTTATGTTATATGCTGCTAACCCAGTTGGAGCAGTAACCACACAAGACAAAGTAGAATCCGTTTTTTGCTTTAGGTAGCTTCTGATGACTTTAATTAGGAAACTTTTTCCAGTGCCAGCTTGTCCACTTACATACATCCTGATTGGATGAAATGATGTGCATGAGCACTCTTTTTTGATATGTAGAAATCCGTGATCAATTTTGTTTTTGATCTCTTCATAAATTTGTTGCTGCTCTTGATTCAGTTGTCTTTCCAAATTTTCTAAGTCTATAAATTCTTCTTGAGCTTGATTCATAGCCGTTTCCACTTCATTCATGGCTATTGATGCTTCATTTTCAACGATTGGTTGTCCTAGGGGATCTTGACTGTATGTTCCTGAACTTTGGCTGTCCTGAGAACTGTCTCTAGCTATTTCTGCTGCAATTGTACTTTCCTGTTCAATTTCTTCATTTAACATTTGCAGATAAGTTGAGAATGTACTGCATTGTATACTGTCTTTGCAAGCATTAAAAGAATCTTCATAGCTCTGGAATTCTCCCAGTAGTTCATCCTCTGTACGCCATGGTTTAAACAACTGTAAAAGAGCCAAGTAGTAAAATTCTTTCTTGTCGGTAGTGTCGCAACTCAGCTTCCGGTGATTTATCAAACTTCCTTTGGTTTGCTTCACCAAACATCCTTCTTCACCAACAACTTTATATTTTCCACTGTTGATGTCTTCTGCAGCTTTCCGTGAATAAATGTAGTTCTGTAACACTTCATAGAGACACATGTTCTCCAGATGATGACTTCTCTTGGGATAATATGTGTCCAACATGTTTGTTTTCAATATGTCTGTACTTTCTGGGTCATTCTCAGCCAAATATTCAATTTCTCCAACAGATTTCAGTACCCGATTTCTCATTGTTGCAAGGCCTAAACTTGCCCAAATTATTCTTCTTGACTTCGAGTAGAGACTTGCAGAAGATAACCTATCTGAACATTCGTAGGATCCAATTTCTCGATGCGATAACATCTTCAAACTGAAACTGTACAGCTTCTTACTGACAGTCTTCTCGTGAGAAATCTCTTCCCACATTTCCTTCAATTCTGTTTTTTCTGATTTCGTAATGTAAGACGTTACATATCGAGCAACAGCAATGGAATTGTCAGCAACATACTGTATATCCATGTTAGCGTTCCACATGGATAAAATGACTGGGTTGTAGTCATTTATATTTTTTGATTCTTCTTTTCTTTTAAGGTTGTAGGTATTCTTAGGTGATTTTCTTGTGATAGTATGTCTCACAGCTGACATAAAACTGTTGACTCTTCCATTTGTAAGAACAGGTCTAGGAAATCCAAATCGACATTTAGTGTAGTATTTTTCTTTGCTCTTGTATTTCCGTCGACAGTATTTTCCACACCGATGACTTTGGAAACGTAAAACTTGCTCCTTTAACTTTTTCTCTTCTGTGCTTTTAGGTATAGCACATGTTGCATATTCTTCAATGTAAGATAACACTGCTTCATCAGTATCTGTTCCAAACTTTGGGGCATCCTTGATCCACAGCAGCATATGAATATGAGGAGCACCTCTTGCCTGGTACTCTTTTCTCCAAAAGAAATCCACAACTTCTCCAAGGGGTGGATTTTTTTTATTGCAGATGAAGGACATCATAGCCTCAAATCTATGATTGAAATATCTGCAAACATTAACCGGATCCAATGAGCACAGTTCTCCTGCTGTCTTGTATTCGATGTTTTCAATGTTTGAATTGGCCTCTCGTAGAAAATCCAGTAAATCATCCCAAGCGTACTCGGCACAGCTTAGGGTAAGGAACCATGTTGGTGTTCCTAAATTGCGTAACATGCATTTTAGTTCACCATGGCGTCGGTACCAATATTCATTTGTCCCACGCTGACAAGCCATCAGATTGATCAGTTGTGTTTCCAAATGATCATCTCGGTGCTGCACTTGCTCCATAAAATCCTTAGCAGACACATTTTGTAAATGTACTCCACTTTTTAAAATGTGATTTACTGCATAAGACAGTGCAGACAAGTCGCTTTCAAATAAAAGATGGAACAAATAAGGAATACTTTGTCGAAATCTGGGATCTTCAGCATATAGTCTTGTAGTTCGATACTCTGAAGCTGGAATCTGTTCTGGACGTTCATCGTATCGTCCTCCTTTTCCTTTAGGAAACAGCTGGGGAAAACATCGAGCTTCCAAGCTCTCCTCCCATACACTCACGGGAGTTCCTTTTGCTTTCTTCATCTGAAAGAGATCAATATTGTCTCCCATAACTTCTTTCGAATGAAGAGGATGTATGCTAAAATGTTCATAAATTTCTTCTTCCTTTGACTTGTCCACTTTTTCAATTTGTCCAGTTGGTGTTTCTGTGTCTCCTTGTAAATCTTCTTCTTCTTCTTCTTCTTCTTCTATATAAATTGATTCATACCATTTGTTATTTTTTTTCAAATACAAATTTGCTCTTTGTACTTTCCGCACATCTACCAGCTCCTGCCAAATCTTCTTATTCTTTGTAGGTACACCATTAACCAGAATAATTAATGGTTCAGTTTCCAAAGTATCCGCATCAATAGTTTCCATATTTTTTTTCAAATCCAAGGGCAAATACACCACTCTACCTTTTAAACCTCTCAGTAAATCTGAAGGAGGTAATTTACCAGTTTTGGGCTCCATACGTACTATGGTCTGGAACGGATGAACACATTGAATGAGTATAGACTCATATGTATTTAATTCAGAAAGTTCAGCAGGAATAGCATCCAATTCTAAATTATTATGTACAGCTCTGGTCGGCATTCTATTTTCCTCTAACTTGTTGTAGCAGTATTTACAAATACGCTGATCTTCACCCAATTCAAAACAATTTTCAAGAAATATATATGTGGCAAAATCCATCCACTTATAATTATCTTCATTTTCACTCTTTCTGTAGAGATCAACATTCCTAGTTTGTTTTCTATAATGAGTTCTGCGGCAACAAATACAAGTAACATTTGGTCTTTCATTAGAGACTATTGCAAATTTTGTTATGTGATCATTAAATGTCTTACTTACACAAGGTTCTACATTCTCTTCCACTTCTGCCTCATTTACTGTGTCCTTCTCTGCACTGTTTTGTTCAGGACCAAAGTAACAAAACTGAATTTCATCAACAACCTTCTCTACATCTGATACCGTTCCTCGGAACAGAGCCCTATTCAATTCATTTAACTTTATTGCTGGACTTTTGGCAAAATACAACCGTCTCACAAACTTTCTCATTTCAGTATGATGAACAGCCAGCATCCTAAAATGATGGAAAACACTATTACACACTTTTCTAGATAGACAAGCCAGAGAATGACCCTGCAAACCAGTATTCTCTCTCACTCTGCATGGATCCAGACTTTGAAGCACCTTAATCTTTTGTTTTACACTTTTTTTACTATATTCTCTTAGAAACTCTCGAAATCTGTCAATAGATTCCTGACGCACAGTGCAAATACTACTACAATTCCAAGTGTACACTGGGGCTTTAGGACGTCTCCCCATTGCCTCATCTGCCATCACTTGTACCTCATCTCTTGGAACCATTATCTCCTTCTCCATTATGCAACCATTTTTTACTTCGTATGAACGACCTCTGGTGTCAACTGCATGCAGCAAACTATTACTTTGAAAATAGCTCTCTTCATTAAAAAAAGGTTCACTACTTGAACTATGCATCCACTTTCCTAAAAACACTTTACAAAAGTTTGTTCTGTTCACTACTCTTTTGCTTTTGCTTTGTGATTTTAGTACATTAACCATTTTATCTAATGTACGCATCCTATTCAAAATTAATATGAATAGTTTCCTTTTTAATTCTAATGCTTTTGCTGCAATGGCTTCAATTTCTTTTTTTCTCTTGTAATATTTAGCCTTTTGCTTATATTTCTTTATATCCTTTATCAAATTGGACATAACTCTTCTCTGAAACATTTTTCTACGTATCTCTTTAAATGCTGTTTTTCTGTTTATGTTAAACTTTTCAATTGCAGAAGGTATATTTGCATTAACTAAATCCTCAATTTTTTGCTGTTCTGTAGGTTTTGTTACATTTTTCCGAGAACAGACATTTTGTAAATTTTTCTTTGTTTTGAATAATTTGTTTAGAAATTGTTTTTTTTGCTTACCAGAAGATTTTTTCTTTTTCCCAACATCAGCATCTTCTACTAACTTTGGTCCTCCAGTTGTCTTCAAATATAGTTTTTTTTTTAGCGTTTTTTGAACTCGAGATTTTGTAGGCATCTTAAATTTTGTTCACTGTTCTTCAGCAATACCTGAAAAAAACTAAAAAAAAAATCCTTTATTGTATTTAAATATATTACTACATTTCTTTTCACAATAGTCACAAAACGAAATTTCTTTGCCAATTTGAATGCACACAAACTGCTCTTTTTTTTGGGCAAGTGAAAATCTGTTTTACAAACTGTCACATTATGAAACCAAGCTGTTTTTTCAGACCACCACCGTGTGTATTCTCTGTGACTGCCTACACTCCAGCAGGGGCAACCAGCCTTAGTGATGCTGAATGTATTTGCATTACAGACTTAAACCTGAAAACCCCACTCGCTTCTAATTACTGTGCATGACTATACACGGCAAGCACATGGGTGTGTGCTAAGCCTCTGCTTCTTCCCCCAAAAATTCGCTCCTCTTTTCCATCTACTGCAACTGTGAAATCACCAGAGCAAGACGCAATAAATCTCTGCCTATAATTCTTCTATGCACACAGAGTCATGTTTTCACATTAGTGCCAAAACGAAATTTCTTTGCCAATTTGAAAGCACACTTACTGCTCTTTTTTTTTCGGGCCAAGTGAAAATCTCTTTTTACACTTTGAAATCACTTTTACAGACTGACACATTCTGAAACCTTTTTTTTAAATTTATTTAAATGCACATGTCCAAGCTGTTTTTTTTTCAGACCACCACCGTGTGTATTCTCTGTGACTGCCTACACTCCAGCAGGGGCAACCAGCCTTAGTGATGCTGAATGTATTTGCATTACAGACTTAAACCTGAAAACCCCACTCGCTTCTAATTACTGTGCATGACTATACATGGCAAGCACATGGGTGTGTGCTAAGCCTCTGCTTCTTCCCCCAAAAATTCGCTCCTCTTTTCCATCTACTGCAACTGTGAAATCACCAGAGCAAGACGCAATAAATTTCTGCCTATAATTCTTCTATGCACACAGAGTCATGTTTTCACATTAGTCCCAAAACGAAATTTCTTTGCCAATTTGAAAGCACACTTACTGCTCTTTTTTTTTTGGGCAAGTGAAAATCACTTTTACAGACTGACACATTATGAAACCACTTTTTTTGATTTTCTTAAATGCACATGTCCAAACTTCTTTTTCAGACCACCTCCATGTGTAACCTGGGTGGCTGCCTACACTCCAGCAAGGGCAACCAGCCTTAGTGATGCTGAATGTATTTGCATTACAGACTTAAACCTGAAAACCCCACTCGCTTCTAATTACTGTGCATGACTATACATGGCAAGCACATGGGTGTGTGCTAAGCCTCTGCTTCTTCCCCCAAAAATTCGCTCCTCTTTTCCATCTACTGCAACTGTGAAATCACCAGAGCAAGACGCAATAAATTTCTGCCTATAATTCTTCTATGCACACAGAGTCATGTTTTCACATTAGTCCCAAAACGAAATTTCTTTGCCAATTTGAAAGCACACTTACTGCTCTTTTTTTTTCGGGCCAAGTGAAAATCTCTTTTTACACTTTGAAATCACTTTTACAGACTGACACATTCTGAAACTTTTTTTTTAAATTTATTTAAATGCACATGTCCAAGCTGTTTTTTTTTCAGACCACCACCGTGTGTATTCTCTGTGACTGCCTACACTCCAGCAGGGGCAACCAGCCTTAGTGATGCTGAATGTATTTGCATTACAGACTTAAACCTGAAAACCCCACTCGCTTCTAATTACTGTGCATGACTATACACGGCAAGCACATGGGTGTGTGCTAAGCCTCTGCTTCTTCCCCCAAAAATTCGCTCCTCTTTTCCATCTACTGCAACTGTGAAATCACCAGAGCAAGACGCAATAAATTTCTGCCTATAATTCTTCTATGCACACAGAGTCATGTTTTCACATTAGTGCCAAAACGAAATTTCTTTGCCAATTTGAAAGCACACTTACTGCTCTTTTTTTTTCGGGCCAAGTGAAAATCTCTTTTTACACTTTGAAATCACTTTTACAGACTGACACATTCTGAAACCTTTTTTTTAAATTTATTTAAATGCACATGTCCAAGCTGTTTTTTTTTCAGACCACCACCGTGTGTATTCTCTGTGACTGCCTACACTCCAGCAGGGGCAACCAGCCTTAGTGATGCTGAATGTATTTGCATTACAGACTTAAACCTGAAAACCCCACTCGCTTCTAATTACTGTGCATGACTATACATGGCAAGCACATGGGTGTGTGCTAAGCCTCTGCTTCTTCCCCCAAAAATTCGCTCCTCTTTTCCATCTACTGCAACTGTGAAATCACCAGAGCAAGACGCAATAAATTTCTGCCTATAATTCTTCTATGCACACAGAGTCATGTTTTCACATTAGTCCCAAAACGAAATTTCTTTGCCAATTTGAAAGCACACTTACTGCTCTTTTTTTTTCGGGCCAAGTGAAAATCTCTTTTTACACTTTGAAATCACTTTTACAGACTGACACATTCTGAAACCTTTTTTTTAAATTTATTTAAATGCACATGTCCAAGCTGTTTTTTTTTCAGACCACCACCGTGTGTATTCTCTGTGACTGCCTACACTCCAGCAGGGGCAACCAGCCTTAGTGATGCTGAATGTATTTGCATTACAGACTTAAACCTGAAAACCCCACTCGCTTCTAATTACTGTGCATGACTATACATGGCAAGCACATGGGTGTGTGCTAAGCCTCTGCTTCTTCCCCCAAAAATTCGCTCCTCTTTTCCATCTACTGCAACTGTGAAATCACCAGAGCAAGGCGCAATAAATTTCTGCCTATAATTCTTCTATGCACACAGAGTCATGTTTTCACATTAGTGCCAAAACGAAATTTCTTTGCCAATTTGAAAGCACACTTACTGCTCTTTTTTTTTCGGGCCAAGTGAAAATCTCTTTTTACACTTTGAAATCACTTTTACAGACTGACACATTCTGAAACCTTTTTTTTAAATTTATTTAAATGCACATGTCCAAGCTGTTTTTTTTTCAGACCACCACCGTGTGTATTCTCTGTGACTGCCTACACTCCAGCAGGGGCAACCAGCCTTAGTGATGCTGAATGTATTTGCATTACAGACTTAAACCTGAAAACCCCACTCACTTCTAATTACTGTGCATGACTATACACGGCAAGCACATGGGTGTGTGCTAAGCCTCTGCTTCTTCCCCCAAAAATTCGCTCCTCTTTTCCATCTACTGCAACTGTGAAATCACCAGAGCAAGACGCAATAAATTTCTGCCTATAATTCTTCTATGCACACAGAGTCATGTTTTCACATTAGTCCCAAAACGAAATTTCTTTGCCAATTTGAAAGCACACTTACTGCTCTTTTTTTTTCGGGCCAAGTGAAAATCTCTTTTTACACTTTGAAATCACTTTTACAGACTGACACATTCTGAAACCTTTTTTTTTAAATTTATTTAAATGCACATGTCCAAGCTGTTTTTTTTTCAGACCACCACCGTGTGTATTCTCTGTGACTGCCTACACTCCAGCAGGGGCAACCAGCCTTAGTGATGCTGAATGTATTTGCATTACAGACTTAAACCTGAAAACCCCACTCCCTTCTAATTACTGTGCATGACTATACACGGCAAGCACATGGGTGTGTGCTAAGCCTCTGCTTCTTCCCCCAAAAATTCGCTCCTCTTTTCCATCTACTGCAACTGTGAAATCACCAGAGCAAGACGCAATAAATTTCTGCCTATAATTCTTCTATGCACACAGAGTCATGTTTTCACATTAGTGCCAAAACGAAATTTCTTTGCCAATTTGAAAGCACACTTACTACTCTTTTTTTTTCGGGCCAAGTGAAAATCTCTTTTTACGCTTTGAAATCACTTTTACAGACTGACACATTCTGAAACCTTTTTTTTAAATTTATTTAAATGCACATGTCCAAGCTGTTTTTTTTTCAGACCACCACCGTGTGTATTCTCTGTGACTGCCTACACTCCAGCAGGGGCAACCAGCCTTAGTGATGCTGAATGTATTTGCATTACAGACTTAAACCTGAAAACCCCACTCGCTTCTAATTACTGTGCATGACTATACACGGCAAGCACATGGGTGTGTGCTAAGCCTCTGCTTCTTCCCCCAAAAATTCGCACCTCTTTTCCATCTACTGCAACTGTGAAATCACCAGAGCAAGACGCAATAAATTTCTGCCTATAATTCTTCTATGCACACAGAGTCATGTTTTCACATTAGTCCCAAAACGAAATTTCTTTGCCAATTTGAAAGCACACTTACTGCTCTTTTTTTTTCGGGCCAAGTGAAAATCTCTTTTTACACTTTGAAATCACTTTTACAGACTGACACATTCTGAAACCTTTTTTTTAAATTTATTTAAATGCACATGTCCAAGCTGTTTTTTTTTCAGACCACCACCGTGTGTATTCTCTGTGACTGCCTACACTCCAGCAGGGGCAACCAGCCTTAGTGATGCTGAATGTATTTGCATTACAGACTTAAACCTGAAAACCCCACTCGCTTCTAATTACTGTGCATGACTATACATGGCAAGAACATGGGTGTGTGCTAAGCCTCTGCTTCTTCCCCCAAAAATTCGCTCCTCTTTTCCATCTACTGCAACTGTGAAATCACCAGAGCAAGACGCAATAAATTTCTGCCTATAATTCTTCTATGCACACAGAGTCATGTTTTCACATTAGTGCCAAAACGAAATTTCTTTGCCAATTTGAAAGCACACTTACTGCTCTTTTTTTTTCGGGCCAAGTGAAAATCTCTTTTTACACTTTGAAATCACTTTTACAGACTGACACATTCTGAAACCTTTTTTTTAAATTTATTTAAATGCACATGTCCAAGCTGTTTTTTTTTCAGACCACCACCGTGTGTATTCTCTGTGACTGCCTACACTCCAGCAGGGGCAACCAGCCTTAGTGATGCTGAATGTATTTGCATTACAGACTTAAACCTGAAAACCCCACTCGCTTCTAATTACTGTGCATGACTATACATGGCAAGCACATGGGTGTGTGCTAAGCCTCTGCTTCTTCCCCCAAAAATTCGCTCCTCTTTTCCATCTACTGCAACTGTGAATTTACCAGAGCAAGACGCAATAAATCTCTGCCTATAATTCTTCTATGCACACAGAGTCATGTTTTCACATTAGTGCCAAAACGAAATTTCTTTGCCAATTTGAAAGCACACTTACTGCTCTTTTTTTTTCGGGCCAAGTGAAAATCACTTTTACAGACTGACACATTATGAAACCACCATGTGTAACTACAACAAAAACAATTCCCATTTCTATTATTCATTTCTTAAGTTACCACATACATCCCCTCTCAAACTGTAAACTCACCTTTAAAATTAGTTAGTTGTGAAAGAAATGTGACACTCAAACAGCAGATTATCAGAGCCAGGATCTCTGTTCTGTTCACCTCTCTCCTCTCAGCAGAACCAGATAATGGCAAACTTTCCCTCTATTTTTCCACACATATACATGTAAGTTTCAAATCTCAGTGCTTCCCCCTTTTTTTCAAATGTAATGACACATTTCTATTGGTTGAAAACCAACCCTTTTCCAAAAGTACCCTTCCCCCAACTTGACTTCTGCCTAGTACCCTTCCCCCAACTTGACTTCTGCCTGCTACCATAGCAACAGCTCATGGAACACTGCTGTGTGCAGTTAGGTCAGAAGTTCGACACACAATGTATCAATTCCACAGAGCAAGAGTGCTTGACTTTTCAAACCTAACAGCAAATCCATAGTACTGTTCTTTGGTTACACATTTTTTTGTACCAATACAAAACATGCTTCTATTAATTTTCACATACAGCCTAGTTTTTTTTCTAGAATGGTATGAAACAGCCAATCAGTTCTTTTTGTTTTGTAAAAAATATGTATGCCTCCATTTCCAAACTGTCTTTCTTTTCATATTGCCATTCTACTGAAAGACACCTCCTGAGTGCATCCAGTTCTCCTTTGAAGATGTTCACAGTGTGGATTGTAGGGCACAGCTATGTCTTCTGGAGTGAAAAGTTTGCAGAGAAAACAGATATGGTGAGAGACCTTGCTTTGCCAAATGTAGACATTAAATGGATTGGTCAGAGAGGGTTAAAGTGGCACCAATTGATGCCATTGGTGAAATCCTTCATTCAAATCCAACACCCTGACCTCATAATAGTGCACTGTGGTGGCAATGACCTAGGCACTTTGACTGGGGTAGGTCTGGAAATGCTTATGAAGGACACCTTTGCACAACTGTTTACACTTTTCCCTAAAACTGCCTTTGTGTTTTCCAACATATGCCAAAGGCAAAAATGGAACTGGTCCAATCATTTCTGTCCACAGATTGACAAAGCAAGAAAGCACGTCAACAAATCTGTTTCTGCTTTCCTCCGTGACTATGGTATGGGTGCCATTTACCACAACAACTTGCGTTACGACATGCAAGACATTTATAGAGGAGATGGTGTGCACTTCAATGATGAAGGGAACAGAGTCTTCCTCTTGAACCTTAGACTCTGCATCGGTACTTACTTGTAGGTACCACTAAAAAAATGACTCCATAAACACAACAGCTCTTTTTAGAGCTCCCTAATATCTAAACTCTTAAATCTGCTTTTCTTTTATTTATTTTTATTTTTTTACCGTACGCTTACCGTAAGCTTACCGTACGCGTACCCCGTGATTTTTTTAAAAATCAATAAATGTTTTTTTTGTACTTTTCTGTCCTTCTTTGACCCCCTTACAATTGTTAGGGGGTCTGTAACTCTCCTCATTGCCCCCTTTCCTTGTTTTCACTCTTTTTTTTCAGAGTGAAATACACAAAATGGCGGCCGCCGCTTCCTGGTTTCGGCCGATTCGAATGTTTACTAAGATCTAAGAGCCAATCAGAATCGCGCTCGCGCACGCCACCGTACGCTTACCGTAAGCGTACGGTAAGCGTACCGTAAGCTGGCTCAGATATATATATTGATTTAAAGGCTATTTTCTCAGAATCTACTGAACAGATTTACACCAAACCTACAAAAGGCACTTCCTTGACCTAGGGACTACCTCTCTGCCAAATTTTGAGTAATTCTGTTCAGCCGTTCGGGCTGTAGCTCGTTCTAAAGGTCCTATGGAAAAATGCATGGGAAAAACGCGTTTTGGGACCCCCCTTTTTTCTCAGCCCCCGCTTGACGAATCCCCCCGAGACTTTCAGGGTAGGAGCGGAGCGTAGCGCCCCACCTATTTTGAGAAATTTGGGAGGATTCATCGACCGGCGCCAAAGTTATTCAAAATAGAATGTTGAGGTTTTCCTATGGAAACGTGGTCCTAACTATAACTACCTACTGGCGACCGCCAGTAGGTAATATATATATATATATATATATATATGTATATATCGAAGGATTTCACCAGAAACACTCCTGCAAACCAGAAATCTCGAAGAGAGCAGGAATAGACGAACACTGACCCAAGTTGCGAGTGAGTAATAAGATCTTTATTTATCTCACATCAATGCCTGCATGACGCGTTTCAGCCTTTCAGAGGCCTTGATCACATGTATCCAGTAGTTTCTGGCTGGGTCCCTTTCAATCAGGGCCCCAGTCTCTCTGTTCTCTCTAAACGACTTGGTGTGCATATTAGATGCACTGCACTAGTGATTGGATACTGTGGTACCTTATGAGCCCTTAGTATATGGTACTTTAGGTACCTAGGGCATAGGCACTTCACAGGCCTACCAGGGGCTGAAGCATGTATTATGCCACCCCTGGGAAGCAGACTAAATCTGACACCACAGGTCTGCTACTGCAACCTGGCTGAGGTAGTGTTAGCACTCCTCACAGAGGTATAGGTTTCTATACCTCACCATACACACACATATAAACATATCAGCCACCCCTATGGCAGGCCCTATCAATCCTGAGGGCAGGGTGCTTGGTTTACAATGTGAATGGGTGCTTCTGCATGAGCAGGGCCCCTCTACAGCTGGCAGAGTCTATTCTCTATGGCTGTTTGTCAATGCGGTTAAACCATATACTCTTAAGTGCATTAAAATGCTAACTTTGGAATGACTGCATCAAAACATGTCGTGTTTGGTGTCAAACAACTTAGAATCATACCCCCACATCAGTCCATGATGTGGGAGCATGATCCCACCCTTCTAGAGGGGACAACATGTACCCACTGTAGTAAAACGACAGAAATCTGAAAGAGCCCTGCCATCACAAAATGAATGCCACCAGCACAGACACTGGGCTGCCCTCCTGCTGCTGACTGAAACTCGCAGTGGAGGAAGCCCAACAATAGGCATCCTGTCACAGGGAGGTGTCACCACCTTCCAGACAGGATTTAGTGTATTGTAGCTGGGTGGGCGCACTTCTAGAGTGCTTTGAAGTCCTGCACTGGGGGAGCAGTAGGCTCCTCTGTGCATATGCCAGCTCAAACCGGTTCAGGGGCTACCTGTCCCTGCTCTGGCATGAAACTGGACAAAGGGAAGTGGGTGTAACCACCCCCTGCCCTGACCCTCCCAGAGGAGTGGTCATAGAGCTAGTCCCTCCCCAATCTTCAGTATAAGATAGCAAACTTTGCCATTGCAAAACAGATAACCCTGGACGATGCTCTACAAAGAAGAATCCTGGCCCTTCGATGTTTCACTACCTTTGGAAGGCAGAATAATCTCCCTTGGAGTCAAAGAGTGACTCCCCTGCTTGGCAGGCACCAAAAACCTTAATCAATGGTCGCAAACTTTCCTGCTCCCGCTAGAGTTTGAAGTCCCTGCAGCCCCAAAATTGGATTTTCTGACTTCTCGATGGCCATTGTGAGTCCCCAGCAGAGCTGAGGCAAGTGGACCCCACGAGTGACGAGGAACAGCAATACCTGGGTACCGTGCAGTATTGTCAAGTGCAACCCCTTCACGATGTTCTAAGAACTTGTACATTGGACCATTTGTGGCCCAAGCCTCCAGCAGGATTTGCAGCGAAAATCAGAGGCCTACCCTGTCCCGAGTGACCGTGGGCTCCTGTGAAGCATTTCCTCAAGAGGCGTCTTCACAATCACTTGCCCATTGGATTGTGGGTCCCCCGAAGACTTTCTTATCAACTCAAAGGGCTCCCCTGGTTGCTCCAGGCCTGCCCTCACTCACCCTTGCTGTGTGAGTCCCTCAGATCTTGCTGGTCTGCACCATCAACTTTCTTCACTATACACAAGACTTGCTGTTGCCAAGGCTAGTTGGCTCCAATCCGGTTGCCTCCACCGCAGTCCACTGCAGACGTTATGGAACACTCTGAACCCAGCTGCTGGTCATCATCGATCCTGCCTGGACCTCGTGAGCGAAGAGTCAAAACACCCTTGATCACCTGAAATCACCCAACTTCCGTGGGCAACCAACTTCCTGGCCCCCGGTCAGTGGCAAGTGACTGTGAACACTGTCCCTTCAATTTTCAGGTCATCTTCATCTCGAATCCACCCTTCGATTTCACCGGACACTTCTTCAGTCGACGCAAGCAGCAAGTCTTCTTTGGTCTCCATAGAAAACAGCGACGCGTCCCGACTCCAAAAGACACCTAAGCACCCGGCTTCCCTGGGTGAGGTAACTCGTGCACTCCAGTGCCCTAGTGTGTGTTGGCCCTCAAATTACTTACCTTGTAAGTGGCTTGCTTGTAGACTTCCTCGAAGTACCCTAAAACTTTAAAAATCAAACCGCAACTTGCTCCATTATAATCAATAGGGAACCCACGTCTGTGTTCACACACTGCATGGGTCTCTCGTGGGTCTGTTACTTACCTGCTTTCACTGCAGTAGTGAAGCCCCAGCGATTGTACAGGCCCTAGGCCTTGTCATTTTGCAAGTCGACTTTCCTAACCCATTTTTTTAGTATATGGTCTGGTACGCCCCTAGGGCCCCAGCCATATTTGTGCTTAACTTATTCTGAAACGTTGATATTTGAATGTGTCCCTGGCTTCTAATCTCATCAAGAGATTAGTAGAGTGTGTCTAGAAATAAATACATATATATTTGATATATATACCTGTGTGGTGTCCTTTCATTTGGTAATTCAAGAGATTATAAGGCAAAACAAGTTGCTTTAAATTCCTCTGAGACTTAGCCTGAAGGCTGCTCTCCACAGCTACTACTAGGATAGCTTTCTTTAAAAGGTTGTCTTAAACCTATCTACCATAAGAGTCGAATTGGACTGGTGCAAGGTGGCCACTATAACTAGTGACCAGCATATGCCAGGCCAACTTCTCACATTGGTGGGCAGCGTGTGGGATTCCAGCTTGCCATTGTTTTACCAGAAAATCTCTATTTGAATTACTAACTGAAAACCACTAAAGGTACTCAAGGTACATATAAAAGTCAAGCTTAGTATCAATAAGTTCTACTGAACTTAAGAGTTGTTTGTGAAGGGATAGCACACCCTTGCTACAGCTCAAGCTAGGATCAGTAGGCCACAAGCTAGTGTAGGTAGTACAACACTGTATAACACTAGAATGTCCTCAAGAGATGGAGCCAGTGGGTCTACCCAACCCCAGTATAAGGACATGACCTTCTTTGACTTGAAGGCCATGTGTGTTGCAAGACACCTGGGATTACGACAGAGTCCCTCCACACAACACCTGATAAATCTACTTGTTGCAGATGATCTTAGACTGGCTCTAGAAGCTGGTGGATCTGGATCAGGGGGTGGGTCAGCCATAGTCTCTGGGTCAGATGATGAAAATCAAGATGACCTGGAGTCTGTGATTGAAGGGCCAGACCCAGAAAGGTCTGAACAGGACAGAGGAATTCTCCCTAAGAGAGTTGGCAGAGTGGAAGAGAGGCCTAGGTCCCCTTCAAGGGAATCTAACCACTCATATCACTCTGACAAGGATTCTGTCCATCAGAGGAATTCATACTTACATAGAGAGACCTCCTCTGAAAGAAGGTACAAGATGCTCCAGTATGAGGAAGCTAGGCTTGCCCTCAGAACCAAGCAATTGGCCTTAGATAGAGAAGCCTTTGAGCTCCAGAGAGCTTCTAGAAAAGAGGGGTTAGATACCCCTGGTGGCAGCAACAGTGTCCCTAGAGGCAGAGATTACATTCCAGACCATAGGAACCTGTCCAAGGTTGTTCCTACCTACCAGAGTGGGGATGATATCCACAAATCGATAACTGCTATGGAGAGGGCCTGTAAAGTTCAACAGGTCCCCCAGAAACAGTGGGCAGCAATCTTGTGGCTCTCCTTATCTGATAAAGGTAGAGACAAGCTCCTCACTGTTAGAGGAGAGGATGCTAATGACTATGAAGCCCTGAAGAGTACATTAATAGATGGGTTTGGCTTAACCACTGAACAGTACACGTTGAAGTTCAGAGATACCCAGAAAGCACAGACTCGGGATTGGACTGACTTTGTTGATTGTGCAACCAAGGCTCTAGAAGGTTGGCTGGTTGGTAGTAGAGTTACTGATTTTAAGGGATTGTATAATCTTATAATGAGAGAACAGATCCTTAATAATTGCCAACACCAGTTGTTGCATCAATACCTGGTGGACTCTGATCTGACCTCTCCCCAAGAATTGGGAAAGAAGGTAGACAAGTGGGTCAGAACCAGGGTGAGGCAGAAAACCCAGAGCCAAGGGGGTGACACCAAGAAGCAAGATCCTAAAGGCTCAGATAAAGGTGGGGATAAGTCAAAAGACAAGGGCCCCAAAAATCAGCATCTGGTGGGGATTCACAGTCTACAAAGGGAAAAGGCCAAAAGAAGCCCTGGTGCAAATTCTGTAAACAGAAAGGGCACTGGACTTCTGATTGTACCAAGTCCAAAGACCAAACCACCACCACTCCAGCCCCTGAAGCAACTGGTCCCCTTAGTGCAGTCATTGGTGGAGGTGTTAACCAGAATAAGGGTGTAGTAGGGTTGACCCTGGGTTCTGATGTGGATTCTGGCCTAGTCAGAGTACCAACACAGGCATTGCTAGTTTGTGAGGGAGACCTTGATATGTCCTTCCTAGTGAGCCCCAGTAATCTGGGCAAGTACAAACAGCAGCCTATCATAAATGGCAAACAGGCTTTGGCATTCAGGGACACATGTGCTAGTGTCACCATGGTGGCAGAGGATCTAGTGGACCCTGCACAGATCATCCTGGGTGAAATGTAACCAGGTTTCCAATGCAAGCAATGTCAGGACCAACCATAGTCTGGCAGTGGTGAATTTCTCCTGGGGAGGGGTAACTGGCCTCAAAAAGGTAGTAGTCAGTGCAGACCTCCCTGTCGAATGTTTGTTGGGCAATGATCTGGAGACTTCAGCCTGGTCTGAAGTGGAATTATGGACTTATGCTGAGATGTTGGGCCTACCTGCAGAGGTGTTTGCTGTGACCAGGTCACAGGCCAAAATGCATAAAGCTGAACCTGCTCTGGATCCTGAAACTATGGACCTGATGCTACCCAAGAGGAGAAGCAGAGCTAGAAGAAGGAACTGCCCCAGAGGAACTTGAGCCTGGTCAGGTCGAGTTCTTGGGGGCAGGGGGGCCTTCCAGGGAAGATCTGAGTAAGGAGCAACAGTGCTGCCCCTCTCTTGAACCCCTCAGACAGAAAGCTGCTGCTGAGGTTGCTGGGAGTGCTAGTGGGTCCCATAAAGTTTATTGGGATGAGGGACTCCTATATTCTGAGGCTAGAGATCCTACCCCTGGAGCCACCAGGAGGTTGGTAAAACCTCAGACTTTTAGGGGGTTCCTCTTTACCCTAGCACATGACATCCCATTGGCAGGACACTTGGGCCAAAACAAGACCTGGGAAAGGCTTGTTACACATTTTCATTGGCCACACATGTCAGAGGACACCAAGGAGTTTTGTCGCTCCTGTGTCACTTGCCAAGCCAGTGGCAAGTCAGGTGTCACAACAAAGGCCCCCCTGATACCACTACCTGTGGTGGGGGTTCCCTTTGAAAGGGTAGGGATTGACATTGTTGGTCCCCTTGACTCTCCAACAGCATCTGAGCATAGGTTTATCCTGGTGGTAGAGGATCATGCCACCAGGTACCCAGAAGCAATTCCCCTCAGGACCACTACAGCCCCTGTAGTGGCAAGAGCCCTCATTGGAGTCTTCTCCAGAGTGGGTTTCCCTAAGGAGGTTATATCCGACAGAGGTACAAACTTCATGTCAGGGTATCTAAAAGCAATGTGGAAGGAGTGTGGTGTAAACTACAAGAAACATAGTATAGAGAAACACCTCCAAAGTAATAGAATTTCCTGAATTATTAATACTGATAGAGAAGAACAATGTCTGTATTGGATCTAGGACCTTGACACACAATACTATAAGAACACCTAATAAGAGAGTCTATATAATTGTAGAGATGACTATCCACCCTTCAATAAGTATTATTTTGCATTATCATATACAATTTGCCATTAAAGTTTGCCCATTCAAAAAGAAAACACAGGGTATAACTCTAATCCTATCACAGCTTTCTTTAGATAACGTAGAAAGAGAATGTAGTGAATCTTTACAAACCTACTCTCAGGTAACCAATTGGAAACGAATTCCCCGGTGCAATACCCTCGATATCCAATGAAACTCTAGGAGAGAGATTGCAGCGAAACTTTGCACAAACCTATCCTTAAGGAACCAATTGGAAACGATCTTTTCGCTGCAATACCTCTGATATCCAACATAATTCTGTGTAAGAGAATCTGATTCGACCCCAGGTAACCAATTGGAGAGCAGCTTTAAGTCTCAACACCGTTGACATCCAATCAAAATTTACAAGAGAGAATAGGACTTTAGACACAAATGTTAACCAATGAGAAACCTGAACCCACGCGCGAAGATATGTTTAAATAACACAGTGAGAAAAGAAATATAGAACGTACCGCAACAGACCGAGTAGGACGCAGAGACGCCGCCGGTTCATACATCGATAAAAACATTTTAAGGTAAGGAACCTACGACTGCTAGTGCTACTAAGATGACCCATAAGGTCGCAAAGAAGTAGGCGATATAAGAATATAATATACTAATTAGATTCTACTTAGAAATCCTTATTTAAAAACAATGCTAAAATTAGTCCGGATAGAATGAGACACATGTCGTATATATTTAAGAAAGTGAAGATACACTTATCACGAGGATCGGTACTCACTTTCATAAATTACGACGTCATTTTAACATAAAAAACTGAAAAGTAAAATAGCAACTGTCTGAGTATATACCACACTTTATTTTCAGTTTCACCCGTATGATGACAACTGCCTAAAAAAAGACCGTCGCCCTCATCACTATTCTCATATCATTTATTGACGGAATACGATATATTAGGTAAATTCATGAAATCTTTCAATAGAATATTAATTAAATTCGATTGGAGAACTAAACATTGTAACGTATTTTTTGTCTCTCCGTTTCAGTATACTTTGAATTACATCCGTTATTATGAAATAAATAAGAAGATATTTCCAAATCTAGAGAACAAACTACTGTAAGTAATAAAGGAAAGTGTTAATGTCTCCAAACTAACGAAGGAGAGATATTTGACTTAAATAAATATCATTGCTTTTTAGTACGAAGAATCAGCCTTAATACAAGAGTGACAATAAAGTAAAAGAAATAACGTTGTTAGACCGTTGGAAACGTATTGAAGATACAAACAACGTAAGCATGTATTATTATTGAAAGAATTTATTAAAAGAAGAAAATGATTAGTAGTATGCTCTTAAAAAAACAGTTATAAGAGATATTAATAATACAAATATCAATTTAAAATAACCATGGCTGATAAAAGAATAAAAGCACTATTTGAAAAGTATAAAGGTAGAATCATAACAATTAGATAAATTGAGTCACAGAGGTGATGGTGAAGGTCCAAAACATGTCGATCCGTAAAACATCAACGATTGGAGTGTAATTATCATATTATGTTGTAGGTTAACGTGTGGCCCGTCCTGATGAAGACGCAGTTTTGCGTCGAAACGCGCGTCGAGAAAGAATCTACTCGTCAGCCACTAAAGAATATGTACTCATGTAACTGTAATTATTATGTGTTGTGATAAAAGCGTAATGTTTTAGCAATTTTTACAATTGTATTTTACTTTGTATTATGAAATGTTTTTTAATATGTCATTAAATGAATGTTTTTAAATATAGTAAGTGTTAGTCGAATTTATATAAGTTGCACTCCAATATCTCTAAGAATTTAAATGCACTAATTGGGCATAAGCATATCAACAGATTACAGACAATTTAAGCATATTTGCCTAGGGATTTATACCTTACTTTATAGTACCCTGCCCCAGGAATTATACAACTACTGTACAGGGGGCCCTTGCTTTTTCGTTTGAACATTACCCACAGCCTGTCTGTATGGGGCTTCACTTGTTTCCTTATTAACTCTCCAAATATCATATTTGATCTCTGTGCTAAATGTGACACCAAAGCCTAGTGACATATACCTCATGTGAATTAAGAATACTGTATGACTATCATATTTTCTGAACCATAATTTGTGATTTCTATCAATGCTGCGTATTTGAAATTCTTTGAATTGTCAATCCTACAATTACACTGTATTATATCAGATTGTAACTGGAGCACATTAGGTTTTGTCTATACTTGATACAGAGCTAGTTTTTATAGTTCACTGAATCTAAAACAACCATCCTCCTTCCATTATGGAACAATTGAAAACATTTGGCTTTTCTGACGAGGACTTCGCTACCCTAGTAGGAACTAGCAATTCTTTTAGTAATATTTCCAACACAAATATTCGTAATAACGAAGATATAAACCAATTAATAGACCTTAAGAAAAAAGTGAAGCGCATGGAAGCCCATGGAGCTTTCATGCTTGAATATCTTAAAGTTGGAATAATACCACAAGGATTACGTATTCGTAACATTCCAGGTCTCTTTGTCGAGTATAGACAATTCCTAGAAAAATGGAGCATGATTGCCAACAGGTGCTCCAGAGATTTCATGATTTTAATTATAGAAACTGCAAAAGAATTAGTAAACAAGTTGAAACTAGAAATTACAGAATTAGAAGATAAAATTAAGAAATCCAATGAATTTGAAGAAGCAAAAAAGAAATTAGAGAACTCTGAGAGAGAACTTTCATCCTTCTCTGATTATTTAACGAAACGGAAAACAGAGAAGTTGAGTAAAGACAAACGTTATCACTCCTTAGAAAAAACGTACCCCTATCTAGGAGAGAATTTCTATAAACAAAACCAATATGTTAATGATAATATCCCTAGACAACAAAAAGTTAAAACTTTCTCAGATACCACAGATTCAGAAGGAGAAGATAACTCTAATTACTATGAACCCCAGAATCTACAAAGACCATATCAACCAAATCAACAAACACGTCGTCCTTTTTTAGCCCAACGCGGGGGACGACGAGGGAGACAAAGAGTGAGCTTTCAACTACCAGCGAGGGAAGAATATCAGAATCACCAATACCAACCAGAAACATCCCATGTCCTAGAGACACGCAAGAGACAGTATTGGAGATAAGGAAGGAAATACCAATCTTCAATCTCT
Organism: Triturus cristatus; assembly: GCF_964204655.1. Lineage (NCBI taxonomy): Eukaryota > Metazoa > Chordata > Amphibia > Caudata > Salamandridae > Triturus > Triturus cristatus. Next base: position 401,602,426 of record NC_140588.1, on the reverse strand, counting down.
CCGCAGAACCCCTTAACACAAGTAGCCTTTCTCTACTATCCAAAGGTTTATCCTATGTCCCCCACACAGTGACTAATAAATTTGAACTACACAGAGATATCATCTCATTTTTTCGTAAGATTAGACTAAAAAAGTTTTTTGGAGATAATAATAATTGCATGGAAACATCGGAATACAACGAACTACATGTGAAATCGAATTTCACACCTTCGCTTGAACAAATTGGTCCAGAAGTAGGCGTTTTTGAACATACAGTGCTAAAACGTCTGAACCAAGTATGCAAATTTGTCCCCAAGCCAATATACAATCTAAATAGAGAAGAATTTCTAACTCTGAAAGCGTTAAGAGAGAACTCTACATTGACCATAAAAAACTGCGATAAAGGTGGAGGCATTGCAGTTATTGATACGGCCATATACGAACAGAAAATGACCACCATGCTCGATGATCAAAGATTTTACTCCAAAATCAAATCTAATCCTACTAAAAAAATCAGTCATAAAATTAAAAATTTGACAGACAGTGCTTATGATAAAGGAGAAATTAGTAATAAGGAACATGAATACCTTAATAGTTCCCTTGAAAAAATGCCATGCATATATGGAATCCCAAAGGTACATAAGAATGAATTAGATCCTCCCTACCGTCCTATAGTCTCAACAATCGGCTCGGTAACTGAACCCCTGTCGAAATATGTTGACTGTAAACTGAGACCCTATATCCCTAAGATACAGTCCTATATTAAAGATACTAGAGACATAATTAACAAAGTGGAAGGTCTTGAATTCAACCCAAGTAGGAGCACACTAGTAACCCTTGATATAGAATCATTATATTCTAATATTCCACAAAAGGAAGCTTTAGAAGCCGTAACATGGTTCATAAATCAATATGAAGTCCCAGGCCCTACAAAATTTATACTTGACTGTTTGGAAATTGTTCTAAATGAAAATAATTTTGAATTTGGAAATAGCCTTTATAGACAAACTAAAGGCGTAAGTATGGGAGCCTCGGTAGCGCCTTCTGTAGCAAACATATACATGGCTCTTTTTGAAACCAAGAATATTTTTAATGAAATTGCCCCCTTCTTTGAGTCGATTACTCATTGGTCTAGATACATCGACGACATTTTTTTTATCTGGACCAATAATAATCATGAACTTGATGAATTCTTAACATGGCTAAACCTTACTGACCCTAATCTCAAATTCACCGCACATTCAAGTACACAAGAAGTAGAATTCCTGGACATTCTCATAAAACATAACTGTGGTACATTAGAAGTGGACCTATTTGTAAAGCCTACCGCTAGAAATACACTTCTCCACTTCGACAGCTACCATCCTAGAACACAAAAACATAGGGCCCGATTCACAGAACTAACTTAAGACAAAATCCTAAACTTACTACCATTTTGGTATTCACAGAAGTCACTTACTCATTTTGGTATTCACAGAAGGCACTTACTCATTTCAGTATTCACAGAAGTTAGGAGTCCTAACTTTAGGACTCCTAAATGTCTTCTGTGAATACCGAAAGTCTTAAAATTAGGATTTTTCGCAGTTTAGTAGTAGTATAGTTAGGACTCCTAACTTTAGGACTCCTAAATGCCTTCTGTGAATACCGAAATTCTTAAAATTAGGATTTTTCTCAATTTAGTAGTCCTAAGTTTAGGACTCCTAACTTTAGGACTCCTAAATGCCTTCTGTGACTACCGAAAGTCTTAAAATTAGGATTTTTCGCAGTTTAGTAGTAGTATAGTTAGGACTCCTAACTTTAGGACTCCTAAATGCCTTCTGTGAATACCGAAATTCTTAAAATTAGGATTTTTCTCAATTTAGTAGTCCTAAGTTTAGGACTCCTAACTTTAGGACGCCTAAATGCCTTCTGTGACTACCGAAAGTCTTAAAATTAGGATTTTTCGCAGTTTAGTAGTAGTATAGTTAGGACTCCTAACTTTAGGACTCCTAAATGCCTTCTGTGAATACCGAAATTCTTAAAACTAGGATTTTTCTCAATTTAGTAGTCCTAAGTCTAAACTTAGGACTACTAAATTGAGAAAAATCCTAATTTTAAGACTTTCGGTATTCACAGAAGGCATTTAGGAGTCCTAAAGTTAGGAGTCCTAACTATACTACTACTAAACTGCGAAAAATCCTAATTTTAAGATTTTCGGTATTCACAGAAGGCATTTAGGAGTCCTAAACTTAGGACTACTAACTTCTGTGAATACCGAAATGAGTAAGTGCCTTCTGTGAATACCAAAATGAGTAAGTGCCTTCTGTGAATACCAAAATGGTAGTAAGTTTAGGATTTTGTCTTAAGTTAGTTCTGTGAATCGGGCCCAAAGTATACCATTCTCTCAGTTTTTAAGAGTTAGACGTAACTGCACGAGGCTAATAGACTTTGATAATCAGGCCATCTCAATGAAACAAAAATTCATAGCTAGAGGATACCCACACCGATTGGTGAGGGAATCATATAAAAGAGCCAGATACTACGACAGAGATCACCTTCTAAAAGGAACGTCTAAAAAAAGAACCACACAGCTTGTATGTGTCACCAAACATTCGACACTCAATGCTAAAGTCAAACAAATAATAAATTCTAACTGGCATATCTTAAATAGTGATCCTACACAAGAGCACACCATACCGAAACCTCTATTTGCTTATAAACGCAATAAGAACATTAAAGATATGGTAGTACACTCACGGTTTTCTAAAGTTAATACTTTCACACAGAAAACAATTGATAGAAATCAACCTTTAAAAGGAACCTATAAATGCCTATCCTGCAAATCCTGTGACTCTGTCCTAGAAGGAGAAGTTCTGATTTTTAATGATTATACGATTTGTGCATCAGAAATGTGGAACTGCAAGACACAAAATGTAGTCTACCTAATCATATGCCCCTGTAGACTAGGGTACGTAGGAGAGACTTCCAGAGCAATCCACACAAGACTAACTGAACACCGATCAGCAATCAGAACTGCTAAACTCACTGCCCCTCTAGTGAAACACTACATTGATTTAGAGCATAAACCCGAACAAATGCAATGGAGAATACTAGAAAAAATCAAATGTACAGGAGAAAACGAAAACAACAGAATCCGAAAGTTGAGAGAAGTCTATTGGATTTTTTCTCTTAATACAGCAACCAATGGGCTCAATAATGAGCTACCTTGGGAAAATGCGATCTGAATAGAAACATAGTATAGAGAAACACCTCCAAAGTAATAGAATTTCCTGAATTATTAATACTGATAGAGAAGAACAATGTCTGTATTGGATCTAGGACCTTGACACACAATACTATAAGAACACCTAATAAGAGAGTCTATATAATTGTAGAGATGACTATCCACCCTTCAATAAGTATTATTTTGCATTATCATATACAATTTGCCATTAAAGTTTGCCCATTCAAAAAGAAAACACAGGGTATAACTCTAATCCTATCACAGCTTTCTTTAGATAACGTAGAAAGAGAATGTAGTGAATCTTTACAAACCTACTCTCAGGTAACCAATTGGAAACGAATTCCCCGGTGCAATACCCTCGATATCCAATGAAACTCTAGGAGAGAGATTGCAGCGAAACTTTGCACAAACCTATCCTTAAGGAACCAATTGGAAACGATCTTTTCGCTGCAATACCTCTGATATCCAACATAATTCTGTGTAAGAGAATCTGATTCGACCCCAGGTAACCAATTGGAGAGCAGCTTTAAGTCTCAACATCGTTGACATCCAATCAAAATTTACAAGAGAGAATAGGACTTTAGACACAAATGTTAACCAATGAGAAACCTGAACCCACGCGCGAAGATATGTTTAAATAACACAGTGAGAAAAGAAATATAGAACGTACCGCAACAGACCGAGTAGGACGCAGAGACGCCGCCGGTTCATACATCGATAAAAACATTTTAAGGTAAGGAACCTACGACTGCTAGTGCTACTAAGATGACCCATAAGGTCGCAAAGAAGTAGGCGATATAAGAATATAATATACTAATTAGATTCTACTTAGAAATCCTTATTTAAAAACAATGCTAAAATTAGTCCGGATAGAATGAGACACATGTCGTATATATTTAAGAAAGTGAAGATACACTTATCACGAGGATCGGTACTCACTTTCATAAATTACGACGTCATTTTAACATAAAAAACTGAAAAGTAAAATAGCAACTGTCTGAGTATATACCACACTTTATTTTCAGTTTCACCCGTATGATGACAACTGCCTAAAAAAAGACCGTCGCCCTCATCACTATTCTCATATCATTTATTGACGGAATACGATATATTAGGTAAATTCATGAAATCTTTCAATAGAATATTAATTAAATTCGATTGGAGAACTAAACATTGTGACGTATTTTTTGTCTCTCCGTTTCAGTATACTTTGAATTACATCCGTTATTATGAAATAAAAAAGAAGATATTTCCAAATCTAGAGAACAAACTACTGTAAGTAATAAAGGAAAGTGTTAATGTCTCCAAACTAACGAAGGAGAGATATTTGACTTAAATAAATATCATTGCTTTTTAGTACGAAGAATCAGCCTTAATACAAGAGTGACAATAAAGTAAAAGAAATAACGTTGTTAGACCGTTGGAAACGTATTGAAGATACAAACAACGTAAGCATGTATTATTATTGAAAGAATTTATTAAAAGAAGAAAATGATTAGTAGTATGCTCTTAAAAAAACAGTTATAAGAGATATTAATAATACAAATATCAATTTAAAATAACCATGGCTGATAAAAGAATAAAAGCACTATTTGAAAAGTATAAAGGTAGAATCATAACAATTAGATAAATTGAGTCACAGAGGTGATGGTGAAGGTCCAAAACATGTCGATCCGTAAAACATCAACGATTGGAGTGTAATTATCATATTATGTTGTAGGTTAACGTGTGGCCCCTCCTGATGAAGACGCAGTTTTGCGTCGAAACGCGCGTCGAGAAAGAATCTACTCGTCAGCCACTAAAGAATATGTACTCATGTAACTGTAATTATTATGTGTTGTGATAAAAGCGTAATGTTTTAGCAATTTTTACAATTGTATTTTACTTTGTATTATGAAATGTTTTTTAATATGTCATTAAATGAATGTTTTTAAATATAGTAAGTGTTAGTCGAATTTATATAAGTTGCACTCCAATATCTCTAAGAATTTAAATGCACTAATTGGGCATAAGCATATCAACAGATTACAGACAATTTAAGCATATTTGCCTAGGGATTTATACCTTACTTTATAGTACCCTGCCCTAGGAATTATACAACTACTGTACAGGGGGCCCTTGCTTTTTCGTTTGAACATTACCCACAGCCTGTCTGTATGGGGCTTCACTTGTTTCCTTATTAACTCTCCAAATATCATATTTGATCTCTGTGCTAAATGTGACACCAAAGCCTAGTGACATATACCTCATGTGAATTAAGAATACTGTATGACTATCATATTTTCTGAACCATAATTTGTGATTTCTATCAATGCTGCGTATTTGAAATTCTTTGAATTGTCAATCCTACAATTACACTATATTATATCAGATTGTAACTGGAGCACATTAGGTTTTGTCTATACTTGATACAGAGCTAGTTTTTATAGTTCACTGAATCTAAAACAACCATCCTCCTTCCATTATGGAACAATTGAAAACATTTGGCTTTTCTGACGAGGACTTCGCTACCCTAGTAGGAACTAGCAATTCTTTTAGTAATATTTCCAACACAAATATTCGTAATAACGAAGATATAAACCAATTAATAGACCTTAAGAAAAAAGTGAAGCGCATGGAAGCCCATGGAGCTTTCATGCTTGAATATCTTAAAGTTGGAATAATACCACAAGGATTACGTATTCGTAACATTCCAGGTCTCTTTGTCGAGTATAGACAATTCCTAGAAAAATGGAGCATGATTGCCAACAGGTGCTCCAGAGATTTCATGATTTTAATTATAGAAACTGCAAAAGAATTAGTAAACAAGTTGAAACTAGAAATTACAGAATTAGAAGATAAAATTAAGAAATCCAATGAATTTGAAGAAGCAAAAAAGAAATTAGAGAACTCTGAGAGAGAACTTTCATCCTTCTCTGATTATTTAACGAAACGGAAAACAGAGAAGTTGAGTAAAGACAAACGTTATCACTCCTTAGAAAAAACGTACCCCTATCTAGGAGAGAATTTCTATAAACAAAACCAATATGTTAATGATAATATCCCTAGACAACAAAAAGTTAAAACTTTCTCAGATACCACAGATTCAGAAGGAGAAGATAACTCTAATTACTATGAACCCCAGAATCTACAAAGACCATATCAACCAAATCAACAAACACGTCGTCCTTTTTTAGCCCAACGCGGGGGACGACGAGGGAGACAAAGAGTGAGCTTTCAACTACCAGCGAGGGAAGAATATCAGAATCACCAATACCAACCAGAAACATCCCATGTCCTAGAGACACGCAAGAGACAGTATTGGAGATAAGGAAGGAAATACCAATCTTCAATCTCTCCGCAGAACCCCTTAACACAAGTAGCCTTTCTCTACTATCCAAAGGTTTATCCTATGTCCCCCACACAGTGACTAATAAATTTGAACTACACAGAGATATCATCTCATTTTTTCGTAAGATTAGACTAAAAAAGTTTTTTGGAGATAATAATAATTACATGGAAACATCGGAATACAACGAACTACATGTGAAATCGAATTTCACACCTTCGCTTGAACAAATTGGTCCAGAAGTAGGCGTTTTTGAACATACAGTGCTAAAACGTCTGAACCAAGTATGCAAATTTGTCCCCAAGCCAATATACAATCTAAATAGAGAAGAATTTCTAACTCTGAAAGCGTTAAGAGAGAACTCTACATTGACCATAAAAAACTGCGATAAAGGTGGAGGCATTGCAGTTATTGATACGGCCATATACGAACAGAAAATGACCACCATGCTCGATGATCAAAGATTTTACTCCAAAATCAAATCTAATCCTACTAAAAAAATCAGTCATAAAATTAAAAATTTGACAGACAGTGCTTATGATAAAGGAGAAATTAGTAATAAGGAACATGAATACCTTAATAGTTCCCTTGAAAAAATGCCATGCATATATGGAATCCCAAAGGTACATAAGAATGAATTAGATCCTCCCTACCGTCCTATAGTCTCAACAATCGGCTCGGTAACTGAACCCCTGTCGAAATATGTTGACTGTAAACTGAGACCCTATATCCCTAAGATACAGTCCTATATTAAAGATACTAGAGACATAATTAACAAAGTGGAAGGTCTTGAATTCAACCCAAGTAGGAGCACACTAGTAACCCTTGATATAGAATCATTATATTCTAATATTCCACAAAAGGAAGCTTTAGAAGCCGTAACATGGTTCATAAATCAATATGAAGTCCCAGGCCCTACAAAATTTATACTTGACTGTTTGGAAATTGTTCTAAATGAAAATAATTTTGAATTTGGAAATAGCCTTTATAGACAAACTAAAGGCGTAAGTATGGGAGCCTCGGTAGCGCCTTCTGTAGCAAACATATACATGGCTCTTTTTGAAACCAAGAATATTTTTAATGAAATTGCCCCCTTCTTTGAGTCGATTACTCATTGGTCTAGATACATCGACGACATTTTTTTTATCTGGACCAATGATAATCATGAACTTGATGAAATCTTAACATGGCTAAACCTTACTGACCCTAATCTCAAATTCACCGCACATTCAAGTACACAAGAAGTAGAATTCCTGGACATTCTCATAAAACATAACTGTGGTACATTAGAAGTGGACCTATTTGTAAAGCCTACCGCTAGAAATACACTTCTCCACTTCGACAGCTACCATCCTAGAACACAAAAACAAAGTATACCATTCTCTCAGTTTTTAAGAGTTAGACGTAACTGCACGAGGCTAATAGACTTTGATAATCAGGCCATCTCAATGAAACAAAAATTCATAGCTAGAGGATACCCACACCGATTGGTGAGGGAATCATATAAAAGAGCCAGATACTACGACAGAGATCACCTTCTAAAAGGAACGTCTAAAAAAAGAACCACACAGCTTGTATGTGTCACCAAACATTCGACACTCAATGCTAAAGTCAAACAAATAATAAATTCTAACTGGCATATCTTAAATAGTGATCCTACACAAGAGCACACCATACCGAAACCTCTATTTGCTTATAAACGCAATAAGAACATTAAAGATATGGTAGTACACTCACGGTTTTCTAAAGTTAATACTTTCACACAGAAAACAATTGATAGAAATCAACCTTTAAAAGGAACCTATAAATGCCTATCCTGCAAATCCTGTGACTCTGTCCTAGAAGGAGAAGTTCTGATTTTTAATGATTATACGATTCGTGCATCAGAAATGTGGAACTGCAAGACACAAAATGTAGTCTACCTAATCATATGCCCCTGTAGACTAGGGTACGTAGGAGAGACTTCCAGAGCAATCCACACAAGACTAACTGAACACCGATCAGCAATCAGAACTGCTAAACTCACTGCCCCTCTAGTGAAACACTACATTGATTTAGAGCATAAACCCGAACAAATGCAATGGAGAATACTAGAAAAAATCAAATGTACAGGAGAAAACGAAAACAACAGAATCCGAAAGTTGAGAGAAGTCTATTGGATTTTTTCTCTTAATACAGCAACCAATGGGCTCAATAATGAGCTACCTTGGGAAAATGCGATCTGAATAGAAACATAGTATAGAGAAACACCTCCAAAGTAATAGAATTTCCTGAATTATTAATACTGATAGAGAAGAACAATGTCTGTATTGGATCTAGGACCTTGACACACAATACTATAAGAACACCTAATAAGAGAGTCTATATAATTGTAGAGATGACTATCCACCCTTCAATAAGTATTATTTTGCATTATCATATACAATTTGCCATTAAAGTTTGCCCATTCAAAAAGAAAACACAGGGTATAACTCTAATCCTATCACAGCTTTCTTTAGATAACGTAGAAAGAGAATGAAGTGAATCTTTACAAACCTACTCTCAGGTAACCAATTGGAAACGAATTCCCCGGTGCAATACCCTCGATATCCAATGAAACTCTAGGAGAGAGATTGCAGCGAAACTTTGCACAAACCTATCCTTAAGGAACCAATTGGAAACGATCTTTTCGCTGCAATACCTCTGATATCCAACATAATTCTGTGTAAGAGAATCTGATTCGACCCCAGGTAACCAATTGGAGAGCAGCTTTAAGTCTCAACACCGTTGACATCCAATCAAAATTTACAAGAGAGAATAGGACTTTAGACACAAATGTTAACCAACGAGAAACCTGAACCCACGCGCGAAGATATGTTTAAATAACACAGTGAGAAAAGAAATATAGAACGTACCGCAACAGACCGAGTAGGACGCAGAGACGCCGCCGGTTCATACATCGATAAAAACATTTTAAGGTAAGGAACCTACGACTGCTAGTGCTACTAAGATGACCCATAAGGTCGCAAAGAAGTAGGCGATATAAGAATATAATATACTAATTAGATTCTACTTAGAAATCCTTATTTAAAAACAATGCTAAAATTAGTCCGGATAGAATGAGACACATGTCGTATATATTTAAGAAAGTGAAGATACACTTATCTCGAGGATCGGTACTCACTTTCATAAATTACGACGTCATTTTAACATAAAAAACTGAAAAGTAAAATAGCAACTGTCTGAGTATATACCACACTTTATTTTCAGTTTCACCTGTATGATGACAACTGCCTCAAAAAAGACCGTCGCCCTCATCACTATTCTCATATCATTTATTGACGGAATACGATATATTAGGTAAATTCATGAAATCTTTCAATAGAATATTAATTAAATTCGATTGGAGAACTAAACATTGTGACGTATTTTTTGTCTCTCCGTTTCAGTATACTTTGAATTACATCCGTTATTATGAAATAAAAAAGAAGATATTTCCAAATCTAGAGAACAAACTACTGTAAGTAATAAAGGAAAGTGTTAATGTCTCCAAACTAACGAAGGAGAGATATTTGACTTAAATAAATATCATTGCTTTTTAGTACGAAGAATCAGCCTTAATACAAGAGTGACAATAAAGTAAAAGAAATAACGTTGTTAGACCGTTGGAAACGTATTGAAGATACAAACAACGTAAGCATGTATTATTATTGAAAGAATTTATTAAAAGAAGAAAATGATTAGTAGTATGCTTTTAAAAAAACAGTTATAAGAGATATTAATAATACAAATATCAATTTAAAATAACCATGGCTGATAAAAGAATAAAAGCACTATTTGAAAAGTATAAAGGTAGAATCATAACAATTAGATAAATTGAGTCACAGAGGTGATGGTGAAGGTCCAAAACATGTCGATCCGTAAAACATCAACGATTGGAGTGTAATTATCATATTATGTTGTAGGTTAACGTGTGGCCCCTCCTGATGAAGACGCAGTTTTGCGTCGAAACGCGTGTCGAGAAAGAATCTACTCGTCAGCCACTAAAGAATATGTACTCATGTAACTGTAATTATTATGTGTTGTGATAAAAGCGTAATGTTTTAGCAATTTTTACAATTGTATTTTACTTTGTATTATGAAATGTTTTTTAATATGTCATTAAATGAATGTTTTTAAATATAGTAAGTGTTAGTCGAATTTATATAAGTTGCACTCCAATATCTCTAAGAATTTAAATGCACTAATTGGGCATAAGCATATCAACAGATTACAGACAATTTAAGCATATTTGCCTAGGGATTTATACCTTACTTTATAGTACCCTGCCCTAGGAATTATACAACTACTGTACAGGGGGCCCTTGCTTTTTCGTTTGTAAACTACAAGTTCACTACTCCCTATCACCCACAATGCAATGGGTTAGTTGAAAGGTTCAACAAAACCCTAAAGGGAATGATTAAAGGCCTCCCAGAAAAGCTTAGGCAAAAATGGGACCTTTTACTTTCCTACCTTCTGTTTGCATACAGGGAGGTCCCACAGAAGGGGGTTGGCTACAGCCCTTTTGAACTTCTGTTTGGGAACCCTGTCAGATGTCCATTATGTTTGGTGAAGGAGGGCTGAGAGTTACCTCTCAAACCTCCCAAACAGGATGTGATGGACTATGTACTTGGTCTCCGCTCCCGGATGGCTGAATACATGAAGAAGGCAACTAAAAACCTTGAGGCTAGCCAAGAATTACAAAAAGCTTGGCATGGCCAAAAGGCTGTCCTGACTGTTTATCAGCCGGGCCAGAAAGTGTGGATGTTGGAGCCTGTGGCCCCAACAGCTCTCCAGGACAAATGGAGTGGCCCCCATACAATTGTTGAGAAAAAGGGAGAAGTCACCTACTTGGTGGTTCTTGGAACTCCCAGGAGCCCCCTTAGGGTGCTCCATGTCAACAGATTAAAACCATATGTGGACAGGGCTGACATGGGCTTGCTCATGGCAACTGATGAGGACCAGGAGGAGGAGAATGACCCTCTCCCTGACCTGCTCTCACAGAACCCTGATGATGGGTCAGTTGATGGTGTTGCTTTGGCAAGCAGCCTCACTGATCATCATCAAACTGAATACAGACAAGTTCTGCAACAGTTCAGACATATGTTTAGCCTGACCCCAAGTCAGACTTCCTGGTGCACCCATGAGGTGGACACTGGAGACAGTCTGCCTGTCAAGAGTAAAATCTACAGGCAACCTGACCATGTCAGGGACTGTTTCAGGACTGAAGTCCAGAAAATGTTGGAGCTAGGTGTTATTGAGCCTTCAGATAGCCCTTGGGCTAGTCCAGTAGTCCTTGTGCCTAAACCTCATACCCAGGGCGGTAAGAAAGAAATGAGGTTTTGTGTTGACTACAGAGGCCTCAATGCAGTCACCAGGACTGATGCCTATCCAATTCCCAGGGCAGATGAACTTATAGATACTTTGGCCCCAGCCAAATATCTTAGTACATTTGACCTAACAGCTGGCTACTGGCAAATCAAGTTAGCTGATGATGCCAAGGCCAAAACAGCATTTTCAACCCCTGGTGGGCACTATCACTTTGTGGTAATGCCCTTTGGTTTGAAAAATGCACCTGCCACTTTTCAAACAATCAATCAATCACTGCATTTGTAAAGCGCGCTACATACCCGAGAGGGTCTCAAGGCGCTAGGGGGGGTGGGGCTACTGGTCGAAGAGCCAGGTCTTGAGGAGTCTTCTGAAGGCCAGCAGGTCCTGGGTCTGTCGTAGGATGAGGTGGAGAGTTTTCCAGGTCTTGGCGGCGAGGTAGGAGAAGGATCTGCCGGCGGCGGTGGTTTTTCGGATGTGGGGGACTGTGGGGCGAGGGCGAGGTTGGCTGAGCGGAGGCTTCGGGTGGGGGTGTGGAAGCTGAGTCGGTTGTTGAGGTAGGTGGGTCCGGTGTTGTGCAGTGCTTTGTGTGCGTGGATGAGGAGTTTGAAGGTGATCCTTTTGTTGACGGGGAGCCAGTGAAGGCCTCTCAGATGGGGTGTGATGTGGCTGCAGCGGGGGACGTCGAGGATGAGTCGGGCCAAGGCATACTGGATGCGTTGGAGTCGTCTCAGGAGCTTGTTTGTAGTTCCTGAGTAGAGTGTGTTCCCGTAGTCGAGTCTGTTGGTGATGAGGGCCTGGGTGACGGTTTTTCTCGTGTCGAGGGGGAGCCATTTGAAGATCCTGTGGAGCATAAGGAGGGTGTTGAAGCAGGACGCGGAGACGGCGTTGACTTTGTTGAAAATTGAAACAACGATGTGATTAAGCATTCACTAAAGACATGGATTCCCCTTTAGGACCGAGTTTCTTCCGTTATGTTGACTAAAGTCTGGACTCCATTTTGTATTGTCATGTCTCCATGTGCTCAGCACGAGAAGAGTCCTATCTTCGTGTTAGTTGCTCTTGCAATCTGCCTAGTAACAGTCTATAAATAGCTCCTTTGTCCGTCTGGCGCATGCCCAGACTTGACCACATCTGTTATCAGTTAGTCTTTGCTTGACCATGTTTTCGCGGGCTTAGAGATGTGTTAACTCCGCCCACATATTGATTCTGTATCAAAAATGTCCATAAAAGGTAATGCTTTTCGCCTCATGTTGTATCCACCCACTTATGAGCCCCTCTGTTGTGTATAAAAGGGGACCGTGTACGCAAGTTCTTTGTGCTACTCTATGCAATACTGAAGGGTGTTGTATGGATTGTAGGACCACCCTTAAGGGTTAATAAACTTTGTCTTTGTACTTTGCAGTTTCCGTGCCAACTTCCTTGTAGATTCCATTACAGGAGAGCGAACCTTTGTGTCCTGCGGGCCTAGCTGGGGCCTGTATTCATCAATTGGCGCCCGTCACGTGGGGCTCATCGGCGACTCGGATGCTCGAAGGACTGGTCGTGACGAAGGTGAGGAATTTGGCCGGGGATGTGATCACTGCCAGAGGCATTTTAGTCCTGGCATCCCGAGGTTTTCTTCCTTCCCTTCCGAACTGACCATCTGGGTGGCGCCGGTCCTCGACTGAGACCTCTTCTGTCGGTTTTGCCGTGACAGCCGTTTGGGCGAATTTTGGAGCTTGGCAGTTGGAATCTGGACACTCTTGATTGGTAAGAACCGTTGTACGGTACTTGCTCCGAGTTTTTGAAGCCTGGGTTGGCTATTTGAGTTTGATTTGTGATGACCGGTCATATCTTGTATTGATTACTGTGAGAATATATGCGTTGCAACACATATAGGCAGGTAATGTGGAGATATTTCTCCGGAACTGTGTAAATTTGAACGGCGCAAAAGTTTAAGTGCTATTTTTTTGATAATACTGCATATTTTGCATTATTTTTAAGCATGCCTGCTTTTAGCGCACTCCGTAAGTGGTGCTGCTGCTTTGGAAACCGGTTAAACCTAGAGGAATCTGCTCCAGCCCCCCCCGAGGGGACTCCTAATAGGGATATGTATGTGAAGCACGGTCTTTCTTCTATAATGTACAGCACAGTATGGAGGAAATACACCAAAAAGGATCCTGAGTTGCGCTGGCCTTTGTATGGATCATTTGATATGCGTAAGATTGAGTATGTGGAACAGTGTATGTGTAAACGGCGTGCTCGTCAAGATATGTTTGAGTGTGTGCGATTATGGGTGAAGGAAGTGCGTGACCGAGAAAAACGTGAGAAAGCGCTGTTTGATAAAGAGCAACGGAAGAATGATCATGTGCGAGCACAGGAAGCGAAGCGTCGGGAGGAAAGAGAACAGACGGAGAGACAAGAGAAAGAGCGTAGGCTGCAAGTGTCGGGTCAATATGCTGTTCGGCAGCCTCTTTATCCTGTCCTTACTAATCTTGATGATGATTTTTTCCTATTAGATCGTTCCCCGCCACCTTATGTAGGTGCGTCTGCTCCGGCAGTTCAGGATTCTGGATCGGGTAAAGATAAGATAGACACGCGATCCATGTTATCTCTTGAGCGCTCGGGTGAGCTTCGGAAACTTTCTTATCGTGCAGTCTCAAATAAGATATCTTCTGCAGAGTTATTACCGATTCTGGAAGGATGGCAGGATAGGGAGAAGTTGTATTTTGCTGCCATTTTCTCTGATGAAGTGGTTGCTGCCTTTCGAAAATATTCTGATGTTTTTGAGCCACAGGAGATAGTGTCGGATTCTAGAGCACTACGTAATGGTACTTTCTCTCCCTCTCAGGTGCCTGATGCGGTCCGACGACTGTTTGCGCTACGGGATGAGATGCTTCAACTGCGGGACAAAGCGCGCCGGAACAAGGAGGAGGAGAGCTTGACCTTGCAGGCGGACGACCAGCAGCCGTCTTCCTCCCAGTCAGATAAGGGCGAACTAGTGCATGCTAAACCCATGCGAGAGGCGGCACCTTTGTATGTTCCTCCTAAAGGAGCGGGAACTAGTTCGGATATTACTTCTGCCGATGCTAAGGGATATTTTGTGTATAATTGGGTTTATACTCCCTGGCATAGGGCTGATGTTATGGCATTAAAGAATGCATTGCCTGACCCCCGCAAGAATCCAGCGGCCTTTTACGAAGAAGTCGAAGGGGCCTTGAATTCTTGTACTATGACCTTAGCAGATATAGATCTGTTCTTTGGGCTTATCTTACCACCGGATATGTGGCGATCTGTGCGGAAGGTGGATGATCAAGCCGCTTTTAAGGCTAGGTGGTCTGAGATTGAGGATGAGGATAGGGAGAGGAAACCCGCGCAAAAACCGCCTCAGATTATCTTAGATCTCCCCGCTGCTATTTTGACCAAGTTGAAAACAATTATTCCCCCTAAAAAGATTGACTGGAACATGTTAGCCTCGTGTAAACAGAAGGTTGATGAATCAGTTGCAGATTTCTTTACGCGCTTTGAGGAGACATTTCATGATTTTAGTGGTCAGTCACTTACGGATGATACGGGTCGACACCTTTTTGCTGATAAATATGTGGCGAATTTATTACCGGAAATAGCAGCTCGTTTAAAAGCGAGTGAAAGTTCTTGGTCCACCGCGTCTCCGACATCCCTCCTGACTATAGCTCAGTACTATGAGCGTCAGGAACAAGAAGCGAAGGGGCAGGAGGAGAAGAAATCGAAAGATTTAAAAACGAAGGTGATGTTAGCGCAAGTGTATGGTCCGCCTCGTCGGGGTGTCGATAGAGGTAGGGGAGGATTCTATGGTCCCCCTTCGGGTCGATCAGATGTAAATAGGAATCAATGTGCGTATTGTAAACAATCGGGTCATTGGGCCAGAGATTGTCCGGCGTTGTATGCATCTCGTCAGGGGCGTAATCAAGGTCCACCGAGAGGTAGAGGGGGTTTCTCGAATTTCAGAGGGAATTCTAATGATCGTGCTCGTTTTGAACCTACCGTGCAGCAGCGAGATAGACCTAATGTATTTGATCGACAGCACCAGTATCAAATGTCAGGGACTGACCGCTCTGGGTACCATGATTCGCAGCATGCATAGGAATGCGTTGGATGGGGGTTAGAATCAGTTGAAGTGCCGGTTGATCAGAAGGGTCCTTATGTCTCAGCGAAGGTTTTGGGTTCTACTGATCGGTTCCTAGTTGATACAGGAGCGACTCGTAGTGCGCTGTCCAAACAATTGGTTCCGAGGGCTCCCCCATCTGGCTTAATGGTTACATCGGTAGGGTTTGATGGTACACTCTCTCGAAGCCCTCTTTCTCGACCCCTTGCATTCCATGTTGATCCCTTTTCTGCACCCTGTCCGTTTTTGCTTGCCCCGAACACGCCTGACAACATTATGGGTCTTGATATGCTCAAGCATTTCAGAGCTACGATCCGCTGCTCCCCCGCTGGAGTACGTGTGATATTAAATGATAATCACCCTCTGACAGAACGGATGTGTGTGGTTGCAGAGGATACTGTGTTAGCTTCTCTCCCTCGTACTTTGTGGGCCACTTCGGATACTGATGTGGGACAGATGGTGATCCCGCCAGTCCATATTAGTGTCCAGGAGGGTGCGGTGTTACCACGCCTCCCTCAGTATCGTATTTCTCAGGAGGGGGAGGAGGCCCTTATACAGATTGTGCAGGATTTGATTAAGGTGGGAGTGGTGGAGGAAGTTCCCTACAACGTCTGCAACAGTCCTATTTTACCCATCTTGAAGAAAGATACGGATGCCAAAGTTTATCGGTTTATCATTGATTTGAGGGAAGTGAACAAGATTGTGATACCTCAGTATCCAGTGGTTTCTGATATCACGACGTTGCTCACTTTGGTCCCGCCAACGGCGACCACGTTTTCAGTTATTGATTTGAAAAATGCCTTCTTTTCGATCCCTATTCATCCTGATAGCCGATACCTTTTTGGTTTCACTCTGAATAATAGGTCTTATCGATTTTGTAGAGTCCCTCAGGGCTACACAGAAAGCCCTAGCATTTACAGTCAAGCATTGAAAAGGCAATTGGATTCCTTTGTTCTGCCCGAGGGTGTCGCCCTTATACAATATGTCGATGACATCTTGTTGGCGGCTGACACTCCTGAGCTGTGTGAGAAGAGTACGTTATCCTTGCTTTCCTTTTTGGCATCTCACAATCACAAAGTGTCGAGGAAGAAATTGCAATTCTGTAGACCAAAGGTGACTTATTTGGGTCACCTTTTGTCTAAGGAGGGGCGTGCACTCACACCAGATCGTATTCAAGCAATTTTGGACACGCCAGTGCCTTCCACACAGAAGGACGTGCGTGCATTTTTGGGTCTTGTTTCTTTTTGTAGGCAATGGATATTAGGGTTTTCACACATAGCCAAGCCATTATTAGCCCTTTTGACAAAAGACACACCTATTCCGCTTCCCTGGTCAAATGAGTGTGAAATTGCCTTCCAGCAATTGCGACAGGCCCTTTGTTCAGCACCAGTGTTAGGGACCCCTGATTATACAAAGCCCTTTTCGCTGTATGTGCATGAGAAAGATGGATGTGCATTATCAGTTTTAGTGCAGATGCACGGCGGCAAGCAGCGCCCTTGTGCATATTTTTCGGCTGTACTTGATCCTGTTGCCCGAGCATTGCCTGGTTGTTTTCGCTCGGTTGCGGCGACAGCTGTGTCAATACGCCAAAGCGAGGGAATTGTGTTATCTCACAAACTGTTGGTATTAGTCCCCCATGCTGTTGATGCCCTGCTTAATCAGACAAAAACGCAGCATTTGACCAGTGCCTGTTTAACGGGATATGAGTTGACGCTTTTGGCTCCTCATATTACGTTAAAGAGGTGTGTAACGTTAAATCCGGCCACATTGTTGCCGTTCCCGGAAACTCAGTCTGAAGCACGAAAAGCACACGATTGTATTCTGGTGACTGAAGAACAGACAAAGGGTCGTATTGATCTCCAGGATACGCCCTTTCCAGATGTAGATGGAGAATTGTGGGTGGACGGATCATGCCTGAAGCTACCAGATGGTACGACTTCAGCAGCGTATGCAATTACCACACTGCAAACAATAGTGGAGACAGCACGCATACCACAGAAATCAGCTCAAGCAGCGGAACTGATAGCATTAACACGAGCATGTGAGCTCAGTACAGGATTGTGTGTGAATGTTTATACAGATAGCCGCTATGCCTTCGGAGTAGCGCACGATTTCGGCCTACTCTGGAAGGAGAGAGGGTTTCTAACGTCGCATGGAGTACAGATAATGCATGGAGAGTTAGTTCACAACCTTTTGACTGCATTGACATATCCGAAGAAGATTGCTATAATTAAATGTAGTGCCAATAAGAAAGTGGTTGATAAAGTTGGAGAAGGGAATGCTTTGGCAGACCGGGTGGCACGGGAGACTGCGATGCAGCCTGGTGCTACTGCCATGTACGTAGTGAAGTCGCAGGTAGAAAGATGGCACGATGCAAGGAGAGAAGTGCTGGAAATACAGAGGACCGCTTCTGATAAAGAACGGGAGCAATGGTCTAATGATGGAGAATTGGATGATGAGGGTTGTTGGAGAAATAAGCAGATGGATAGATGGAAGTTACCCACAGCTTTTGTACAACCTATGGTTCAGATGGCACATGGGCTAGCACATGTTGGAGCTTCCGCAATTGTAAAATTGCTTACTCAAGTCTGGGAGCATCCAGAGATTGCTAGCACGGCAAAGAGGGTAGTGCAGACCTGTATGATTTGCCTGAGGTATAACCCAGGAAAGGGTACTCGAACTCCAGCAGGAGGATTTGTAACACCCACTGCACCTTTTGAGGTATTGCAGATGGATTACATTCAGCTTGAACGCTGTAACAATCTGAAGTATGTTCTAGTAGTGGTTTGTGCCTTCAGCAAATGGGTTGAGGCCTACCCTACGAAAGACAATACTGCAATGACTACAGCCAGGATGCTATTGAAGGAGTTTTTCCCTCGATATGGCGTTTGCAGACTGTTGTGGAGTGATAATGGACCCCATTTCATAGCAGACGTTATTAAGTATGTACTGAAAGGACTGGGAGTTTCCCAGAAATTTCATGCAGTGTTTCACCCTCAGTCTGCGGGATTAGTTGAGAAGTACAATGGCACTTTGAAGCTTAAGATCGCGAAGATCCAAGCTTCGACTTCTTTGACTTGGCCAGATGCTTTACCGCTGGCATTACTGTCAATCAGATCGATACCGCATTCTCGAACCGGTCTCACGCCATACGAGATCGTGTTCGGACGCCCAATGAATATTTGGGGTACACCAAAGCCAAATCCAGTAAATGACATACCTTGTGTAATGATGAGCGATTACTTGGCACAGTTGACTGATAATTTGGTTTCTATTCATCAACAGGTTCGAGAAGCGCTCCCTGACCGATCCACTGGTGAAGGCCATTCTCTTCAACCTGGAGATTATGTCCTAATAAAAGCGTTCGAGAGGACGAACAGTCTGGAGCCGAGGTGGTCGGGTCCTGAGCAGGTGTTGTTGGCGACAAGAACAGCGGTGCGAGTCTCCAATCGGAAGAACTGGATCCATTCCACGCACTGTCGGAAAGTGCCGCCAGGATTGGTGGAGCCTCCTGTGTTGACCGACCATCGGGAGATCCTGACTACCCAGAAAGGCCGTGTTGTGGAACCGAACGACAGCGAGGAGCTCTTCTCGGACCAAACGATTCCAGAAGTAAGACGATATCATCTCAGACCAAGGAAGTGAATTCTTCAGTATCGGGACAAGCTGTCAGAATGGCCCTTAGGTTAGTGAAACGGAGAGCCGATGTGGCAAGGGGGGGGGATCAGCCCTGCATTAGTGTAGCGACACCCGTCTTGGCCCGCTGGTGAAGAAATCAACCGCTGCCTAAGGGGAAGAGTTCTGACAACCTTTTAGTTTCAGGAAGATATTGATTTTTCATTCTAAAATGGAGAAGAGGAAGATTCTTTGTGCAACATGTTTTATTATTACAGTAGCTATTGTTGGGATAACCACATGGTTTGTTGAAGATGTGACTCCTGCTCGAGAGTTGCTTGTTTTGACTACTCCAGTGCCTGAGGAGCACTACTTTTATACCCTTCCGTATCAAGAATTGAAGCATCGCCAGTCTTATTTGAATAACACTTTCATCCAGATGTTGCATCATACCCATGTTGCCACTAATGCTATGAACTGTTGGATATGTGGCATGATGCCAGCTCACCAGAAGAAAGGAGGAACTCCGTTCATACCTCTTCCTTTTTCTCATAATGGCTCTTGTAGAGCATGGTACACTTTGCTTTTTGCCACACGGAAACCTACAGTGGGACGATTACTCTTCAGACTTAATAGGGAATGTCATCAAGATAAAGATGGTTATCCACAAGCGAATGGGACAATTTGGGAATGGGAAGAGTATCGACCAGACAATGAATCGATTCCCTATATTTTCACGAACACTAGAGACACTGTGGGGAAAGACCGATTCGTGATTCAAGTGGCACAAGCTCAAGCGGACCTGTGCGTCCAGAGTGTGGGTTATATTCCTGTTGGTGTTAGTGACTGTATCACTACCTTGAACATTGACGGGTTGAATAATAGTACCTTCTTAGCATCCCATAATACATACTTCGTATGTGGGAATAAAGGTTATTATCGTTTGCCAGCCGGTTGGTCTGGAGTATGTTATGTAGCATTCCTATTACCTCCTGTATTCTTGGCACCTGCATCTTATCATAAAGATTTGAAGTTGTTGAATAATGTGACTGTAAATAGGTATAAACGTACTCTATCTATTGATGATGTCGACCAAACTGATACTAGTTTGCAACAGTATATTGATTTTAACCTAGGATTGTTTTTCTTTGTTGGAGCTGCCCTCAATAGTAGGAAAGTTCGAAGATTAACAAGAGTTGTAGAGGCTGTGACAAATCAAACCGCTGCTGCTCTTGGGAATCTTACGGAAGAATTACAAATTACTAGAATTGTTGCATTACAGAATCGTATGGTGTTAGATGTTATGTTAGCTGACCGAGGTGGAGCATGTAAAATTATCGGAAGTAGTTGTTGTGTGTTCATCCCTGACCACACGCCGTCAGTCTATAATGCTATCAACAGGTTGCATAAAATTGCAGCTGAAATCCATACAGAAAACGGCACTTGGACCTTTTCTGGATGGTTTTGGGCATTGATCACTACATGGGGGTGGAAGGTTCTAACTGGCCTCTGTATTATCGTAGCAGTTCTGTTTTCTTGTTGCATTTGTGTCCAATGTGGTCCTTTACTCTGTTCCTTATGTGTGTCATTCTGTATTCCTGATAAGAAAGCTATTGCCAATGTCACTTATCAGAAACATTTAACTAAAGAAATAGAAGAAATGATGAAAATTGACATATACGATGATTATTCTAATAGACCGGATGTCTTCAGTAAATGCTGAAAGGGTCGTCTGTTGAAAATTGAAACAACGATGTGATTAAGCATTCACTAAAGACATGGATTCCCCTTTAGGACCGAGTTTCTTCCGTTATGTTGACTAAAGTCTGGACTCCATTTTGTATTGTCATGTCTCCACGTGCTCAGCACGAGAAGAGTCCTATCTTCGTGTTAGTTGCTCTTGCAATCTGCCTAGTAACAGTCTATAAATAGCTCCTTTGTCCGTCTGGCGCATGCCCAGACTTGACCACATCTGTTATCAGTTAGTCTTTGCTTGACCATGTTTTCGCGGGCTTAGAGATGTGTTAACTCCGCCCACATATTGATTCTGTATTAAAAATGTCCATAAAAGGTAATGCTTTTCGCCTCATGTTGTATCCACCCACTTATGAGCCCCTCTGTTGTGTATAAAAGGGGACCGTGTACGCAAGTTCTTTGTGCTACTCTATGCAATACTGAAGGGTGTTGTATGGATTGTAGGACCACCCTTAAGGGTTAATAAACTTTGTCTTTGTACTTTGCAGTTTCCGTGCCAACTTCCTTGTAGATTCCATTACAGGAGAGCGAACCCTTGTGTCCTGCGGGCCTAGCTGGGGCCTGTATTCATCAACTTGCCTGGTCATGGAGAGAGTGGAGTCGAGGATGACCCCCAGGTTGCGTGGTCCGTGGGTTCCGGTACTGTGCCTAGTGACGTGGGCCACCAAGAGTCGTCCCAGGCTGATGGGGTGGGTCCGAGAATGAGGACCTCCGTCTTGTCTGAGTTCAGCTTCAGTCTGCTGTCCTTCAACCAGTCGGCTACGGCCTTCATTCCTCTGTGGAGGTTAGCTTTGGCGGTGTGGGGATCTTCAGTGAGGGATATGATCAGCTGGGTGTCGTCGGCGTAGGAGATGATGTTGAGGTTGTGTTGTCGTGCGACGTGGGAGAGAGGAGCCATGTAGATATTGAACAGTGTCGGGCTGAGGGAGGATCCCTGTGGGACTCCGCAGATGATCTCGGTGGTTTTGGAGTGGAAGGGGGGAGGCGGACGCTCTGGGTTCTGCCGGAGAGGAAGGATGTGGTCCAGGCCAGGGCCTTCTCTTGGATTCCGGCGTCATGGAGGTGTGCTGATAGGGTGCGGGGGCAGACCGTGTCAAAGGCTGCTGATAGGTCCAGGAGGATGAGGGCGGCTGTTTCTCCTTTGTCCATCAGGGTCCGGATGTCGTCAGTGGTGGCGATGAGGGCGGTTTCAGTGCTGTGGTTGCTGCGAAAACCGGATTGGGAAGGGTCCAGGTTGTTGTTAACTTCGAGGTAGCGGGTCAGCTGTTTGTTGACAATCTTCTCGGTCACTTTTGCCGGGAAAGGGAGTAGGGAGATGGGCCAGAAGTTCGTGAGGTCCTTGGGGTCCGCCTTGGGCTTCTTCAGAAGGGCGTTGATTTCAGCGGGCTTCCAGCTTTCTGGGAAGGTTGCTGTCTCGAAGGAACAGTTGATTGTTTTCCGGAGGTGGGGCGCGATGTTTGTGCTGGCTTTGTTGAAGACGTGGTGAGGGCAGGGGTCCGACGGGGTTTCGGAGTGGATAGAGTTCATGGTTTTGATGGTGTCTTCATCGCTGACGCTGGACCAGACGGTCAGGCGACTGGTGCGAGTGGTGGTCGCAGGGGTGGTGGACTCGGTGGTAGGTGCGGGGGGGTCGGAGTTGAAGCTGTCGTGGATGTCGGTGATCTTGCGGTGGAAGAAGGTGGCCAGGGAGTCGCATAGGTCTTGAGATGGCGGGATGTCGTTGGTGTTGGAGCTGGGGTTGGAGAGCTCTTTAACGATGCTGAAGAGCTCTTTGGTGTTGTGTGCGTTGTTGTCTAGGCGGTCCTTGAAGGCGGTCTTCTTGGCTGTCCTGATGAGTTGGTGGTGTCTGCAGGTGGCGCTCTTGAGGGCTGTGTGGTTGTCTGGTGTTTGGTCGTGGAGCCATTTCTTCTCCAGCTTCCGACAGGTGTGCTTGGAGATCCAAAGGTCCTCGGTGAACCAGGCGGCTTTCTTGTTGGTGTGGTTGGTTGTAGAGGTCTTGAGAGGGGCAAGGGTGTTGGCGCAGTCGTTGATCCACTGTGTGAGGTTGGTCGCGGCAGGTCTGGGTCGGTGGGGTCGGTGGGTGGTCTCAGGGTGAGGGCGGTAGTCAGTTGGTCCTCGGTGACCTTGCCCCAGCAGTGGCGCGGTAGCTGTTGGGTGCGGTGGTGTGTGGTGGGTTTTCTGAAGGTGAAATG
The DNA here is from genome assembly GCF_964204655.1 of Triturus cristatus. Lineage (NCBI taxonomy): Eukaryota > Metazoa > Chordata > Amphibia > Caudata > Salamandridae > Triturus > Triturus cristatus. The sequence goes on along the minus strand of NC_140588.1, from coordinate 401,578,862 downwards.
GATGAATCTGTGGTCGGTCCAGTGTGGTTCGGTGGTGTGGTTGAAGGAGACGTGGGGGCTTGCGGAGAAGATGGGGTCGAGCGTGTATCCAGCGGCATAAGTAGGTGTCGTTACGAGCTGTTTGAGTCCGAGGTTGGCGAGGTGGTCGATCAGGGTGGTGGAGTTGGCATCGTTGTTGTTCTCGAGGTGGAAGTTCAGGTCCCCGAGGAGGTAGTCCGTGGAAGCGAGGGCGTGGGTGCTGATGAGGTCGGCGATGGTGTCACTGAACTGTGGGCGGGGTCCGGGAGGTCTGTAGATGAGAGTTCCTCTGAGGGTGGTGTTGGGGTCGGTGTGGATCTGGAAGTGCATGTGCTCGGCGGTGGTGAGGGTGTCGTCGGTATTCGTTGAGATTTTGATGGAGTCTTTGTGGATGATGGCGATTCCTCCTCCCACTCCGTTGGTGCGGTCTCTGTGGGAGATCTTGTAGCCCAGTGGGATGGCTATGGTGATGTCTGGTGCTGAGGTGGCGTTCAGCCAGGTCTCCGTCAGGAAGGCGACGTCTGGGCGGTGGAGTCTAGGAGGTCCCAGAGTTCGATGGCGTGCTTGCAATTGGAGCGGGTGTTGAGGAGGATGCAGCGGAGGTGGTTGGGTTCTCTGGCTGGTGGTGTGGAGGGTTGGATGCTGGTGAATCTGCAGTTCTGGCAGGTGAAAGGCCCCTGGGTGCGTTTCGGGGTAGCCCGGTAACAGGGGTGGTCTTGTCTGGTGTTGAGTGCGTTGCGGGTGCTTGCGTCGTAGTGCACTCTGGCGTTGCGGGGGCTGTGGGGTCCAGGGGTTCTGGCGCTGGGTGCGGTCCAGGTGCGGACTGGCGCAGACGGGCTTGCCTTAGGCGTGCCCGCTGCGCACGGTCGCTTCGCTGCCTCCATATGAGGCAGAGGGAGGGAGGAGCAGATGGGAGGTGGGAGCGGGGTGGCCAATGGGAGTGAAGGGGGCGGGGCCGCAGGGGCTCAGCGGCGGGGGAAAAACTGGGAAAAAACGGCAGGAAAAGAACGGCGGGAGGGGGACAACAGGGCCCAGGGGTACAGAAAGCAAAAAACACTGGGGCACAGAATCAAACAACAAAGGGGTACAGAAAGCAAAAAACACTGGGGCACAGAATGAAACAACAAAGTGGCACAGAGTGCCAAGAGCAGGGGTACAGAAGTGAAAAAAGGGAGCGAACAGTCAGGTGGCAAAAGCGGCAACGGAGGATCAACCCACAGGGGGCTGCGTGGTGGATGGGGGAGCGACCTGCCTGGTGACAGGGTCAAAGGTCGCTCTCTACCACCGCTTCGCGGCCTCCATATGAGGGCAGAGGGAGGGAGGAGCAGCTGGGAGGTGGGAACGGGGCAGCCAAAGGGGGTGAAGGGGGCGGGCCGCAGGGGCTCAGCGGCAGGGGGAAAATTGGGAAAAAACGGCGGGAAAAGGACGGCGGGAGGGGGACAACAGGGCACAGGGGTACAGAAAGCAAAAAACACTGGGGCACAGAACCAAACAACAAAGGGGTACAGAAAGCAAAAAACACTGGGGCACAGAATGAAACAACAAAGTTGCACAGAGTGCCAAGCGCAGGGGTACAGAAGTGAAAAAAGAGAGAGAACAGTCAGGTGGCAAAAGCGGCAACGGAGGATCAACCCACAGGGGGCTGCATGGCGGATGGGGGAGCGACCTGCCTGGTGACAGGGTCAAAGGTCGCTCTCTACCACCGCTTCGCGGCCTCCATATGAGGGCAGAGGGAGGGAGGGAGGAGCAGCTGGGAGGTGGGAGCGGGGCGGCCAATGGGGGTGAAGGGGGCGGGGCCGCAGGGTCTCAGTGGCGGGGGAAAAACCGGGGAAAAACGTCGGGAAAAAGACGGCAGGAGGGGGACAACAGGGCACAGGGGTACAGAAAGCAAAAAACACTGGGACACAGAATCAAACAACAAAGGGGTACAGAAAGCAAAAAACACTGCGGCACAGAATGAAACAACAAAGTGGCACAGAGTGCCAAGCGCAGGGGTACAGAAGTGTTGTCAGAGGTTGGTGAATAAAGTTCTGACTGGTATGGAAACCTTTTGCTCAGCTTATCTTGATGATATTGCTGTCTTTAGTTCCGCCTGGCAGGATCACCTGGTCCACCTCAGGAATGTTTTGGAGGCCCTGCAAAAAGCAGGCCTCACTATCAAGGCCACTAAGTGCCAGATAGGGCAGAGTCAGGTTGTGTACTTGGGACACCTTGTAGGTCGAGGTCAGGTTCAACCATTGCAGAGCAAAATCCAGACCATAATGGAAGGGTTAGCTCCAACAACCCAGACACAGGTTAGAGCCTTCTTAGGCCTGACTGGGTACTATAGGAGGTTTGTTAAGGGTTATGGATCGATGGTGACTCCCTTAAATGATCTAACCTCTAAGAAAATGCCAAGAAAGGTTCAGTGGAAAGCTAGCTGTCAAAAGGCATTTGATGACCTCAAGTAGGCAATGTGCACTGCCCCCATCTTGCAGAGTCCAGAATACAAAAGAAGTTCATTGTTCAAACATATGCTTCAGAGCTGGGTGTGGGAGCTGTACTGTCTCAACTTAATGATGAAGGTCAAGACCAGCCAGTAGCTTTCATAAGCAGAAGGCTGACCCCTAGAGAGAAACGTTGGTCAGCTATAGAGAGGGAGGCCTTTGCTGTGGTATGGGCCCTGAAGAAGCTGAGGCCATACTTGTTTGGCACTCACTTCATAGTTCAGACTGACCACAAGCCCCTCCTATGGCTCAAACAGATGAAAGGTGAAAATCCTAAACTGCTCAGGTGGTCAATTTCCCTACAGGGGATGGACTATACAGTGGAACATAGACCTGGGACCCAACATGCCAATGCAGATGGACTCTCAAGGTATTTCCACTTAGAACATGAAGATTCAACTGGTCAAGGTTAGTTTAATGTCCCTGCGTTTGGGGGGGGGGGTTGTGTAGGAGAGTAGGATCTGCACTTATGTTGCCCCCACTTTTTTTCTGATGTATACACTGGTTTCTGGCTATAGTCTGGCTGGATCCCTGGCAATCAGGGCCCTAGTCTCTCTGTTCTCTCTAAACGACTTGGTGTGCATATTAGATGCACTAGTGATTGGATACTGTGGTACCTTATGAGCCCCTAGTATATGGTACCTTAGGTACCTAGGGAATAGGCACTTCACAGGCCTACCAGGGGCTGAAGCATGTATTATGCCACCCCTGGGAAGCAGACTAAATCTGACTCGACAGGCCTGCTACTGCAGCCTGGGTGAGGTAGTGTTAGCACTCCTCACAGAGGTATAGGTTTCCATACCTCACCATACACACACATATAAACCTATCAGCCACCCCTATGGCAGGCCCTATCAATCCTGAGGGCAGGGTGCTTGGTTTACAATGTGAGGGGTGCCTCTGCATGAGCAGGGCCCCTCTACAGCTGGCAGAGTCTATTCTCTATGGCTGTTTGTGGATGCGGTTAAACCATATACTCTTAAGTGCATTAAAATGCTAACTTTGGAATGACTGCATCAAAACATGTCGTGTTTGGTGTCAAACAACTTGGAATCATACCCCCACATCAGTCCATGATGTGGGAGCATGATCCCACCCTTCTAGAGGGGACGACATGTACCCACTGTAGTAAAACGACTGAAATCTGAAAGAGCCCTGGCATCACAATATGGATGCCACCAGCACAGACACTGGGCTGCCCTCTAACTGCTGACTGAAACTCGCAGTGGAGGAAGCCCAACAATAGGCATCCTGTCACAGGGAGGTGTCACCACCTTCCAGACAGGATTTAGTGTATTGGAGCTGGGTGGGTGCACTTCTAGAGTGCTTTGAAGTCCTGCACTGGGGGAGCAGTAGGCTCCTCTGTGCATATGCCAGCTCAAACTGGTTCAGGGGCTACCTGTCCCTGCTCTGGCATGAAACTGGACAAAGGGAAGAGGGTGTAACCACCCCCTGCCCTGACCCTCCCAGAGGAGTGGTCACAGAGCTAGTCCCTCCCCTATCTTCAGTATAAGATAGCAAACTTTGCCATTGCAAAACAGATAACTCTGGACGACGCTCTACAAAGAAGAATCCTGGCCCTTCGACGTTCCACTACCTTTGGAAGACAGAAGAATCTCCCTTGGAGTCAAGGAGTGACTCACCTACTTGGCAGGCACCAAAAATCTTAATCAACAGTCGCAAACTTTCCCGCTCCCACTGGAGTTCGAAGTCCCTGCAGCCCCAGAAGTAGATTTCCTGACTTCTCAACGGCCATTGTGAGACCCCAGCAGAGCTGAGGCGAGTGGACCCCACGAGTGACAAGAAACAGCAATACCCGGGTACCGTGCACTATTGTCAAGTGCAACCCCTTCACGACGTTCTATGAACATGTGCATTGGACCATTTGTGGCCCAAGCCTCCAGCAGATATTACAGAGGCAAATATCAGAGGCCTACCCTGTCCCGAGTGACCGTGGACTCCTGTGAAGCATTTCCTCAAGAGGCTTCTTCGCAATCCCTTGCCCATTGGCTTGTGGATCCCCCGAAGACTTTCTTATCAACTCAAAGGACTCCCCTGGTTGCTCCAGGCCTGCCCTCACTCACCCTCGCTGAGTGAGTCCATCAGACCTTGCTGGTCTGCACCATCAACTTTCTTCACTCTACACAAGACTTGCTGTTGCCAAGGCTTGTTGGCTCCAATTTAGTTGCCAACACCGCAGTCCACTGCAGACGTTATGGGACACTCTGAATCCAGCTGCTGGTCATCATCGATCCTTCCTGGACCTCGTGAGTGAAGAGTCAAAACACCCTTGATCACCTGAAATCACCCGACTTCCGTGGGCAACCAACTTCCTGGCCCCCGGTCACTGGCAAGTGACTGTGAACACTGTCCCTTCAATTTTCAGGTCATCTTCATCTCGAATCCACCCTTGGATTCCACCGGACACTTCTTCAGTCGACGCAAGCAGCAAATCTTCTTTGATCTCCATAGAAAACAGCAACGCGACCCAACACCAAAAGACACCTATGCACCCGGCTTCCCTGGGTGAGAAAACTCGTGCACTCCGGTGCCCTAGTGTGTGTTGGCCCTCGAATTACTTACCTTGTAAGTGGCTTGCTTGTAGACTTCCTCGAAGTACCCTAAAACTTTAAAACTCAAACCGCAACTTGCTCCATTATAATCAATAGGGAACCCGCGTCTGTGTTCACACACTGCATGCGTCTCCCGTGGGTCTGTTACTTACCTGCTTTCACTGCAGTAGTGAAGCCCCAGCGATTCTACAGGCCCTAGGCCTTCTCATTTTGCAAGTCGACTTTCCTAACCCATTTTTTTAGTATATGGTCTGGTACGCCCCTAGGGCCCCAGCCATATTTGTGCTTAACTTATTGTGAAACGTTGATATTTAAATGTGTTCCTGGCTTCTAATCTCATAAAGAGATTAGTAGAGTGTGTCTAGAAATAAATACATATATATTTGATATATATTACTGTGTGGTGTCCTTTCATTTGGTAATTCAAGAGATTATAAGGTAAAACAAGCTGCTTTACATTCCTCTGAGACTTAGCCTGAAGACTGCTCTCCACAGCTACCACTAGGATAGCTTTCTTTAAAAGGTTGTCTTAAACCTATCTACCATAAGATTCGAATTGGACTGGTGCAAGGTGGCCACTATAACTAGTGACCAGCATATGCCAGGCCAACTTCTCACATATGTACATATATATATATATATTCCCCATTATAGTTAGTTCAGCTAACTATAACTCGTGCCCCTGCAATGCACTGCTGATGATGTCACATATTACATCACTCATGACATGGTCAGTGACATCACTCATGACATCTCAAATGACATCACTGATGACATCACTGTTGACATCATCCAGTGACTGTGTGTTTCTGTAAAGTTTAAGTGTGTTTAATATATATAGGGAAAGGCGTATTGAAGAATGAGTGGGTGTATAAGTGTCTGAATGGATGATTTAGTAGGTGCGTGACTGACTCTATAAGTGAGTGATTAAACGTAAATTTACTGAATGCATGGGTTAGTGACTAAACTGTGTGAATGTCTATATCCGTCTGTCTGTTGGTGTGTAAGCGGCTGCATGGGTTTGTGAATAGCTACATGAGTGTCTATATGAGTTATTGATTGCTTGTCGGAGTATCTGTATTGGTTCCTGAGTGTTTGTGTGGGCGGGGTGTGTGTGACTGTGCATAGATATGTGAATGGGTGATTGACTGGGTGCATGGTTTCAAGAGTGCATCTGTGATGGACTGTCTGGGTGGGTGAGTGTGTGTATGGGTGTGTTAGTGAGTGAATGGATATCTCAGTGGTACATGTGTGAGTAGCTACATATGTGAAAGGCAGTATATATGTGTTTTGGAGTATATAAATGACTATAAGTGAGAGTGTGTGATTGTGAGAGTGGCTGTATGGATGAGTGTGTGCTTGTATCAGTGATTCTATAAGAGCATAAAAATGTGCAAGTATTTGTATGAGTAATTGAGCTGGTGTGTGTATAACTGTGTAGGTGAGTAATGGCAGTGTGATTAATTATTTGCATGACTGACTAGGTGTCTGAGTACCACTATGGATGAGTGGCGGTGTGTGAGTGTCTATATAGGTGTATGAGTGCATATGATAGTCCTGTACTGAGTGACAATTCAAACCGTCCCTCTACAAATAAATACACAGGTAACTTTTGGCAGTTATCATGATTTACTTTTTTACTTTTTAAATATAAGTCTACAGTCTGTGTTTAAATCTTCTAGTAAGTGCATTGACAACATATACAAACATACTCTGTTTTTTTAGACAACACTGTGTTACATTTTGTAATCTCTTCTTTAAAACTATCAACTGTAATATAAGTGTTTTGCTCTACAAGTCCTCTTCTTAAAAACTCTTAATTTTCCCTAGAATCCTGCTCAGGACCAAAAAAGCGAAACTGCACATCACCACAAACTTTTTCTACCTATGCCACACTACCGTGCAAAAGTGGTCTATTCATTCCTTCAAAACATAAAGCAGTTTTCACATAATACACCCTCCTACCTAAAGTTTGCATTGTTAAGTTGTATAACTTATTTTGTGTTTTAAACTTCACCTTGGAAAGATATGTAGGGATTTTCTTAATATATCAATGGATTTGCTGTCTAATACTAGAAACACTACTACAATTCCATTTCTATACAGTACCATGACTACTCCTTCCTTGTACCACTTCTGCAATAACCTCTTCTACATTTCTAGGTACCATCACCTTTTTTGCTATAGGTCTACCATTCTTCATTTCATAACATGGTCCTCTTTAATCAATAGCATGAACTAATTTGTTATCCTGGAGATAGCTTTCTTCATTAAAGAAAGTCTCTGTACAAGAGGTATGTATCCATTCGCCACTAAAAACTGTACAACAGTTACTTCTATTCACAAATCTTTTTTTCTGGTTTTGTCTCCTCATGCACAACACTATTTTGTGAATAGTCTTCATTCTATTTAGATTCAAAGTGAAAAGATTCCTCTTTAAAGCAATGGCCTTATCAACTACTCTCTCAACTAGTTCTTTCTATTTCACTGCATCTCTCCTTCTTCAACACTTTTTAAAATTTAACACAAAATTTACAAGGGTGTAACTATGTAATCATTATAACATTTGCACACAACCTATGCAGCCATCTAAACACCCACTTAGAACCCATGCACTCATTGAAATACTGAGACACACGCGTGCACTGATGAAACACTCAGGCTCTACTCATGCACTCATGTATTTACGCAGAGAGTAATAATCCCACTGTCGGCAGTCAAAGCACACTGCACAAGGGCTTTGACCGTATGCAGTGTGGGTTGGCTGCAGGGCCTGGCCAGAGTGTTAGCTTCAGGACGACAGGCTATGGCCTCCTGAAGGATAGGTTAGCCACAGGATCTGGACTTCAAACAGTCCCTGTGTAGAACCCACCACAGTCCCAACACAATCCAGGCAGCCAAACCCTACTGCACACAGCCTTCTACCATGCACATAGGGAGAGGCTGCAGGGTATGACCTTGAAGGGGTTTGCTCACAGGCCCTGCACCCAGTCCACTGTGGGAGACAAACTGCTGCCACACACCAGGGTTGGCCACAGGAACAACAAGGTAAATGGGAAAACATGGATGGTGTTTTCAGACTAAATGTTGTGCTGATGTGGTTTTACAAAGGTCTACTACAGGTGCACTAACCACGTTAAAGTAACTTCCACAAACAGTTTTCCACAATTCCAAGGCAAATATCCACTCAATGTAGTTGTATAGTCAATAAGTAATGGTGCTCTATGGTGCATAGTGAGGAATAGTATTATAGTCAATAAATAAAGTTACTCTATGGTACATAGTGGATGAACAGTCAACCTTATGTAGGAATTTCAGAAATCTCATCTATCGAACATTTTAAGAAAGGTGCTCACAATGTTATCTTTCACTGTGAAGTCAATGGATATTGCCTCTTTGTGTTGTGTGCTTTAATCATAGCTGGTTTCAAAGCTCTTTAGCAGGTGCATTAACCAAGGGTCTATAACTTCCACACAAAAATGTGTGGAGAAACAGTCGCTTCAGTAGCATGTCCCCAATTTCTCCGTGTTCGAGCTGGGGTACATTGACACATTTTTGGCCCCTTTTTGGCTGTGGTAACTTTAGAAGTGCAGTTTGTGAATATGAATGGGTTACTCTTTTGTGCATGGGGGCATGTTCCTCCCAAAGCCCTGCCCTAACCCACCTTACTTCTCCATTTACTCCTCTGCTTTAGAAGTGAGTATTCCCCATTTTCCAGCCACTCCTCCCTATCACTCCCACATTTACTACTCTAATGTATACTTGTACGTGCAGAGATGCCACAGTCAGGGTAGAGATCTCTGCACAAATAAAGATGGAGAGTTGGAGGTGGAACCTTTGCACTTGAGTTTGTCAATAGCATTTTGTCATATGTTAGTAGTATGATTGTAGTACTGCTAAAGGTGCTAACACATGCAGTTCTGAATAGGCCACTTAGTAAGCAGCAACCAAAAAAATTGTCCTGTCAATTTTTAACCCATCCAAGATGTAAAAGGAAAGTTAGTGTCCCAAATGTAAGTTGTACTGTTTGTGACCAAGTTTTGCAAAAAGTGCATGCACTCCTTCCAGATATCAGGGATCATACAAAATCTCAGGGAAATGCATCCCAATGAATTATCTTCTGCAGAAGTGCAAAGATGGAGGTCCAACAGGAAGTTGTTTGCAAAGAAATTGCATAAGAGGAATCTGATTCACAACTGCACATGTTCGCAACATACTGCTTCTCCTGCAAAAAAGTAATATGTTCAGGCGAGCAAAACAAATGAATCATCTCAACAGCAATAAACCAACATCTAAGATGCATAAGGAAGACTTATATTTAAGCCTGAAGAAATAATAGGGCTCACACAAAAATATGTTACAATTAAAGAAAAGTATTTTGAAAAAAATAAATAATAAAAAGGTTTGTTAAAAGAACAATGTTGGGACAGAAACGTCTTCTGCATTGGAGCGGTATTGCATCCCTGCCCTGAATGCCCATCAGTACTGATGTCTGGATCCCAAATGCTGATTTTTGTTGTCATAAGCAAACACGGATCATGCATGTGTGCCATGACATAGACCTTTTCTCAGAGATTGTGGTCTTATTTGACTGGCAAGGGCAACCAAAGTGCAACCCTGGTAATGGTGGAAGGCTACCAAATTCACCAGGAGTCAAGCAGAACAAACTCAGTGGTGGCAGCATCTGGTGTAGTGATCAGTAGGAGTGAACCAGTCCTGATTAAGCGGTGTCACAGAAGTGAGTCCTACAGGCTAACTCACTTTTAATAGCTCTGCTGTTGTGTGCTTAATTCACTCTTGGATACATCAGGTTGGTGTAAAGCGATGCACAGTGCAGAAATGGTGAATCTTCACTGGTGTATGTGTGTCTGGAAAGGGTTCAATACAGAAGAATGCATTACTGAGTAGTGTGTGCATTGTGTATGCATGTGCTGGATGTACATGTGCAGAGTGGTACAGTATCAAATGGATGTAGTGCTGGGCAGTGCATACATTTTAAATGCAAGTACTTTCAGTATGTGTACCTGTGAGTGGTATAGTACATAGAGAATATAGTACTGTGCAGTGCGTGTATGTGTGCCTGAGGATGGAATTATAAATGGAGGGCCCTGGGTTCCAATTTGGGAGACTCAGACCTGCATGGTGAAACTTGGAGTGGAGGTAGAGAGATGCTGCCAGACAGATTTGTGGATTGCTGTATTCCTGTAAGCTGGGTGGAAAACACACTGAGAAGGAGATGACCAGACCTCTCCTGTACACTTCAAATTATGCTATTTGATTCAGTGAGAGGTCACAATGGAGGGGCCAGGGCAAATCTCAGGAAGGAGATCAGTCTCATAAGAGATTCATATAGATTAGCTCTGGGGGCACTGGCAGCCTTGCCAAGTACCACGCATCAGGTATTAGACTAACGCATTTCAGTTTGGTGGTCCACATCATGGCACTGAAATGCAAAGTCACGCATTATCGTGCCTCCTCAGCTCTGTCTACCTTACAAAGAGTAACTGCCTGGTGGAGAGAGATTTTCTGCTTTTCTAATAAAATTAGCTTTTCAATAGCGCACGCTGAGTAGCATATTCCCCTGATGCCATTCATCACACACAAAAAGATTGATGATGAATGAAAGAAAGGCTTGTCTGAAATCACACTGTTAAATGTGCGGCCGGTTACTGTAGGATAAATATTCTTATCCTATTGGCTCCTTTATTTGTACCATGCCTCAACAACCTGGCTGGCTCTATCACCTATGTGTGCCTCAGTCCACAACTCAGACTCTTCATGTCCAGTGCTGTCTGTGGGGACTGCTGAGTCTGTGAGTCAGCTGACTGTTGACTCTCTGTAATAATTATTAGGCAGCTGAGAAGAGATCAATGTTCAGGGCCCTCTCAGGGACCTCTCACGTCCTGTTTGCCTTGGTACAGATTTGGCCCAGATCCCACGTGGGACAGAGAGTGGCCTGGAAACCAGACTGATTCTCAGCACTGCATTTAATCGATATCCGGGAGGAGCCAGGGGGACCATTCGGTATAGGCTGGCTATGCCAGGATCTGTTGTGATTGTTTTTCAGCCGGCCCGCCGAACAACACAGGTGTCAGACCTGATATTTTTATGTTTCCCTCGTCTCCATTGCTTGATTTTGCTAGCAAGAAAGTGTCACTCATAGATGTTGAATGTCAATCATAATTACTCCGAAATTATCAAAATGTCACACTTCAGCAACCTGAAACCTTCGAAGCTATGCCCTCGGCTAACCTTTTGAGGCATATATGATTGTGGCTGACATCCAGGTGTGAACTATACTCACTCCCAAGGCTTGTGCTGTGGGACTATCAGCTTCAGAGAAATCCCTGCTATGACAGACAGCATTTCAAGAAGAAGAGAAAGCAGAGGAGTATGCACTTCAAATGACGCAGAACTCAAATAAAACCTTCAAATATTCAGAACCTAAATCACATTTGATGTCTAGAAATGGATTATACGACCGGGAGGTTGAGACACCACAATTGTCATCTGCCAAGGAGCCAGACGGGCTGCATGAGGAGTGGAAACTCTGCAAGGCTTCTGCCTGTGACCAGGACTGGGGGCTAAGACCTGCTTGTCTTCCTCATGGATGAGATTACATCACCAAGGAAATCCAAGACAATCTGCCCTGGAGCCTGGAGCACCAGCACCTGCCTGCTTGCTAAGACCAGCGATCCCTTTGGGGAAGAGGACAGCCTGGAAGGACAAGGTCCAGTGGAGAGCCCTGTAGAGTAGGCCTGAGCGAAATTTGAAATACATTGGAGTAATCCAAGTATTTTCAGTGATTACTCATTACTTTTGTGATGTGACATTACCTAAATTACGTGATTAAGCCAGCTTAAGTTGTTAGGAGCAATTTGGGGTAAACATCCTCCAGCAGGAGCATAGGAAAACCAAATAAGGAGAGACTGACCGGCTGCTGGCTACTGCTATTTGTGTCCTGTAGCATTTAAGGCTATTTTCTTAAAGGAAAATGCATCCTCAGGCCCATTTTGGTAGCAAGGGTTCATTTTGCACTAAGAAAGTAGAGATAAAGGCTGGATTATGCTTTCCACGTATTTTTGCATAATAACGGGTAATTGCACTAGAGAGAATTACACAAGTTGCGCCCACCCCTACTGTCAAGTGAACTCCCTGTGTGAGGCAATGGCTGCTGCACCAATTGGGTAAGTGCTGTGTGCAGGGCTGAGTCACCAAACCCTGTATGCCAGGAGATAGCTACTGTAAAGATAGCCGTGTGAAAGACTACAGTTCAGTAAGGGCTGAAGCCTTGTGCAATAGCGGTATGTTGACCCTGCATGCCGGGAGGGCCCCCGCTGGTGAAAGACTTAAATGCGGTATCGGCCAAAGGCTTGTGCCGAAGCAGTGTGGTGACCCCATATGCCAGGAACAGTCATAGACAGTGGGCGGTGGCGGTCGGAGGAGGAAGTCACTGGAAATACCAAAGACTGTGACTTGTTCTACTCCATTGAAGATGTGAAGATGCCCTGGGAGCACTGTCACCCAAGCATAGGACCCAGAACAGGATCATCAAAGCCTCCACCCCTCATCGGAGCAAGTGGACACTTAGCCTGCAGGAGAAGCCGCAGAAAACGTATGATCGCTTCAAGAGCATGGCCATGAGGGAGAAACCCTGCACCCACCTAGTGCAGCAGCTGAGTCCACATACTTCAGACTCACCTGACTTGGGCTGGAGACACTGCGAGTGCCTGTGGACATGGCACACTTAAGGGCTCTGAATGATTCCTGCTGTCAGTGCGGGTAAGACTTGTCTAGAGCCTGATGGCCCCGGGGATCTTGCTGCTAATTTGAGTGTGTGGGCACTCTATTGACTTTCAACCAAAGGCTTAGTGGACTGTTGGGACTTGGATTTCCAGTGGGGCATACCCTAGATGTTACCAAGAGGGAATGGATAATAACCACGATCGCTAACACGAGTAGTGAGGGAAACAGGGAATCGCCAAAGGGTCATTAGAGCCCTGAAGTCAGGGGAGGACTGTGCTAATTGTTTATGAATGTCATATTCTTCCTTTGTGTGGGTAGCGTTAGTAATAAAATGCTTCTCTTTTTCATATAAGTCAATATTTGTCTGGACAAGTATTTATTGTTGCTGTTGCGCGTATTTTAAGTTGTGAGCCTGTGTTTACTAATCTGTATCAGCACCTCCCACCCAAAGGAGCTATGACCTGCTCTGACCATGCATACCCTAAGGGTCAACTAAAGAAGGGGTACTTGGCCCAGTTACTCCGGTTCCATAGTAAGTCAGACCCTGGAACATTAGAAGTAAAAGGCCTCAACCACCAGGTTGGGCCCAGTAGCCCCTGCATGCACTGTGACCCTCTGAAAGGGGTTCTGACAACCAACATAAAACGTTTAAATTACGAAACCTTTATGAAAAAAAGAGGTTGGTTAAAGAAAACAAAAACAGACAAAGGAATATTATTTATTGCTACCTATCAACTAGGGTGGGTGCTGTGAGGGTTGGCTTCATACAGCAGGTTGAGAGCAGAGCACTTCGAACAGCCCCTGCTGCATAAAGCCTAAAGCTGAATGCTACAGGTGTTGACCATAGTATTTTGCATTGTCCAGTACACAATAATATGCTTAGATATAACTTAAAACTTTTCCAAGTTTTTATGTGACCTCTGCAGTACAGTACACATGTAAAGTTGGAACAAAATGCGGAAATTAAAACTTTTCCATAAAGTTATGACTGCGTCGAGGAGGTGCAATTTATTATGCAAATTCCTGTCTACCAATGTCAGATTTGTGTCAAAGATCATGGGTTATATGGGAACTCTTATGTACCACCCACAGAACGTACCCATGATGCAAAGTAGCACAACGTTTCAGGGCTAAACAAGTTTTGCACTGGAAACTAAATCCAGATTAGACACTTTGTTCACTCACATTTTGGGCAGAAATCTTGTGCAAAGTCTTAATAAATATTAGCCTTTGTGTGAAGGGTGACCATGTAAAAAAAAAACTACATTAAAAGCATAGTGCAAGTTGCCCCAGAGTTCCATGACGGTATAAAGTAACACAGCCTAGATGGTTATTATGCATGCATGGCAAGGGCAAATGTATCCCATATATGTATGTGCATGCCACTAAATCTTATTGTCTCGTATCTGAACACTTGAGCCTCTGAAGGTGGAATGTAAATTGGAATGAAAAAGCAGAGCAACTCTTCAGGTCTCATTATGTGCTACTCAATTTACATTTCATATCATGTCCAACTGTGTATATGTCTTAATCTACAGACATATCTGCTCGCTCTTCCCACCCGTGATCGGTTGCTACGCATTTGAGTAAATCCGAGTTTTCAGCATGGCTAACTTGACCTTCATAGGGGTCATTCAGCCTCATACTCGTGAAAACAGAATCCCCCATTATGAATATTTAAGCAGTTATCTAGAGTTTTAGTTTTTTCAATCCCAAATACCCAGAGCCAAATGGTACACTAATGCCCTCAACACCTGTCTACAGATACTTCAAGCGAGGCATTTTTTGCAGTGTGGAAATGCTCATGTTAGTTATCTCAAGATTTACATTATTTGGCAACCACTGTGTAAAATAAATCATGCTGAGCAAAGTCATTTACTGACGAACTTTCTAGATAAAATCCCTTTTAGGACTAATTAAATTAAGGATAAGAGGAAGAAATGATGTTTAAACTTGACACGAAATTGTAGTGTGATGCCACTGGCTTCACTCATATGAAACATGATTTAACTGCTTGCTTTGCGCATTAAATTCAGAGAGATAAGCTCAGTGGCTTTAGATGCATCTGACCTTCCCCACACCCCCAGAATATTATACAAGCTTAATCTTTACTTTTTTGACATGACATTGCTGCTGACGTATATAAATTAGATTGGGCAAAATCCATGCTAACCACGCAATTGCTTGGGAAGCAAACAGTATGATTATAGAAAAGATACCGAGCATTACAAGTAAATAGTACAACCTGGGTGACAGAATATAAAGGTGGGAAGAAGGTGCTATGTTCAAAACGTGCACGATTCGAGTTTTGTTGGAAAGGAAGAGATAACTGCTATACACATTTGCAGAGTATTTGATGAATTCTCTATTCAAGCCACATTTCTATAATATAATGGGTATTTGCACGGCCACCGGTCAAATAGTACATAATCTCTGCAATTTACCAAGCAGGTGCCAACATAGTACATAATCTCTGCAATTTACCAAGCAGGTGCCAACATAGTACATAATCTCTGCTATTTAGCTAGCAGCAGGCTAACTAAATGAAACTTCAGTGCTTATCCAGCCAAGGGTTAAAACAGCAGAGATCAGGTACTATTTGACTGCCGTCGGTATAAATATTATGAAGGTATACATTATTTAGCTGGGCAACAAGAGTAAAATAACTCCATTCAATGGCGGGGGGAGGGCATCTTGTAATGGCGGTGCTGGAAAGTGTGTGAAGCATGCAAAAGTAAGTACATATGCAAATGTTCAAAACTATGCACAAAAGTTAGGGCCTGATTTACATGTTGGCGGTATGTATACTCCGTTGCCATGGAGTATGCACACCACCAACATACTGGTCTGCGCGTCTGATTTAATTAGGGTAGACCTTAGAGTTAGCTAGTCCCTCACCACCATGGGCAAACCTCTCTGATGGTCCAATGGTCCGAGGGCGTAAGGGCCATCAGAGAAATGACTACATGTCCACCCACCCATCAGGAACGGCGGAAATGTGCACATCTGCCAGTTAGGGACAGTAAAAAGCAAACAGTGCCTCTCCAGCCATGGGAGATGACTCCCATTGCAAGGGGCATATTACTTTATTTATGAATAAAAAGAATTACATTTCAGGATTTATTTATTTATTTTTTTGTAAGAAAAAAAAACCAACTGTTTGTTGTAGGCCCGGCACCAAACAGCAATATGCACTGACATGCCGCTGTTACAGTGGTTCCTACTATTGCTTTATAAATGAGCACCTGCTTGCCTGTCACTTATTTATAAATTTGAAGGGGGAGGTCTCTCTGCTATGGGGAAGGATTAATTTTCTCCGTCGCCATTGTGGAACGTCTTGCCTTCCGTCAAAAATTAAATCATGCCCTTAGTTTATTAAATAAGCTAAGTTGTGGACAATAAAAAAGTAAAATCAATTTGGAATAAAAAAAAAGTATGTTAATATAATATTAAAATGAGGGCGTGCCCAAGATGGTGGACCAGCTAAGTCGCACAACATGGAGCGCCGTCGGACATCGTAGGCTCAGCAGGCCAAGAGCTGGCACCTTCCAGGGCCAGAAATTAGAGTGTCCAGAGCAGGGAACATCATCGCTACACCTCCTGTGCATTTAGAGGCCATCGGAGCGCAGAACCTGCGGCTCGCAGAGACGATCTTGGCGGTGTAGCGGGGGAGAGCTGCGCCCGCTTCCGACCTCGCGTCTGGGTGCCAAGTGGCCTGGCTGTTTACGATCAGCGTAATCCGATGAAGGACTAGCAGTTGACGGAGGCTCAGTTGCAGAGGTTAGAACCAGCATCATGTTCCTGGCGCCTCACTGGAGTATTCAACCGGTGGTTAGAGTATGACAGGAAGTTTAGGATGGCGAAGGCATCCGACCCATCGTTATCATGGGACCGAATTTACACAATATCTTGGTTGGATCTGTTTGGGGGCGAGTGGCAGCCCTTTCGGTCACAGGGTAGTACAAGTTATACCACTGGTACAAGCGGCAATGGTGGGAGGAAAAGAACGTGCTGGGATTTCAACAGGCGGACCTGCACCAGGCCACAGGGTCAGTGCAGATTCAAGCATGCGTGTTCCATTTGCGCCAACCCATCCCACCCGAGTCCAAATGCCTCAAAAGATCGAAGGATAAGGGTAGAAAAAAGCAGGAGTGAGAGGGTACCCCCGCTCAAAGCGCGGTCCCCCATTGATGTGACGGCACTGACATCATGGCTCAACAAATACCCATGCCACCTGACGGCAAGAACTCTGTTAGAGGGTTTCAGGGATGGTTTTAGGATTTCAGCCCCTAAGTATGCGGGGTCCTCTGAGTGCCAGAATCAACTCTCTGCTCGGACTAATCCAGGTATAGTCTCCTCAAAGATTGCCAAGGAGTTGCGCCTGGGTAGGGTGGCGGGCCCTTTCGATTCTGTGCCAGTTGAGAACTTTGTCTGCTCCCCATTGGGTGTAGTCCCCAAGAAGGTAGAGGGGGAATTCAGACTAATACACAACTTGTCAGCACTCAAAGGTAATTCACTGAATGATGCAATTGATGATGAGTTCTGTAGTGTTAAATACGCGTCCTTTGACCAAGCGGTGGAGATCCTCAGGGGCTTTGGCCCTGGCGCTTTGATGGCAAAATCTGACATAGAATCGGCCTTTCGGTTACTCCCGGTACATCCGGATGATTATCACCTGCTTGGTATTAAATTTCAAGAGAGTTTCTATATGGATATGTGTATGCCAATGGGCTGCTCTGCTTCATGCGCATATTTTGAAAAATTCAGTTCATTCCTGGAATGGGTTTTCAGACAGAAGACAGGGCACCAGTGGGTCATGCACTACCTAGATGACTTCCTTATCCTGGGGACACGGGGTTCCTCTGAATGTGGGTGGGCGCTGCAGGAATTTTGCACGCTCATGCAGGATTTGGGGGTTCCTTTGGCTCCAGGAAAGACAGTTGGCCCAGCATCTACGATAGAGTTCCTGGGCATTGAGCTGGATTCTGTTCAGAGATGTTTTAGGCTACCCATGGACAAAGTTAACAAATTCAGGGCTGCTTTACAGCTATGCTTGGGCAAACAGAAGGTAACACTACACCAGCTACAGCAGACAGTAGGGCAACTTAACTTTGCTTTAAGGGTCATTCCAATGGCTAGACCTTTCTCCAGCTCCATCTCCCAAGCCATGTCGGGCCTCAAAGAGAAACATCACCACACAAGGCTGTCAGCTGAGGTTCGGCAGGACATGCGGATTTGGATGGCATTCCTGCAGGATTTCAATGGCAGAGTAGTGTGGCCCGGTCCGCCCACTGCGTCCGCGGAGTTGGGTTTAATGACTGACGCCGCGGGCAGTGAGGGATTTGGTGCCATACTCGGTACCGGGTGGGTGGCACAACGTTGGCCGGAATGGTGGGAATAGAATTGCCAAACAGGTAACATCGGGTTCCTGGAGCTCTTCCCCATATGGGTGGCATTGACGGTATGGCTTGAACAATTGCGTAATCAGTCAGTAGTTTTCTGGTCAGACAACATGACCGTGGTGGAATGCATCAACCAGCAAGCGGCCCGGCGTAAAATGATTCTCCGTCTCTTGAAGGAGATTGTTCTCACATGCATGAAATTGAATGTGCAGATTGGTGCCCCCACCTACCGGACCTCGTGGCAGCCAGCCTAGCAAGGACCAGGAAAGCATACGAAGGGGAGTTATGGCAATATTGTTCTTTCTTGGGTGCGGGGTGGGCTGAGCGGGGGCACAACACTGGGGCACTCATTGCATACTTAGGTTGTTAAAGGACCAACGGGCGTTCGGCGGCCGCAGCTAGGAGACAGGTGGCGGCGATCTCCTTCTTCGCTCAGATCAGCGACAGGGGTGATCCCACTAACAGTTTCACAGTGAGGAAGGCTCTGAAAGGGTGGCAACGCCTCCAGGGGTCGGCCCCAGACACAACGCGCCAATTGGGGTGGAGCTTCTGACGTCAATACTAGCAGCCCTCCCCGCAATTTGCAACACATCAGGGGAAGTCCTGTTATTCACTGTGGCCTTTTCGTTGGCCTTTTATGGCGCATTTCGAATTGGGGAGCTAGTGACCCAAAACAAGCTAGACATACGCGGCGGCCTGCAGTTTGAATGCATTAAAGTCAGGGCCGACACCCTATTAAAATCGATCAAGAAGTCCAAGACCGATCAGGAGGCCCGGGGTGATGGGGTAGTTCTCCACCGGGCACAGGGTAACCCATGCTATCCTGTATCACACGTTGAGAGCTACTTACAGGTTAGACCACTTAACGTAGGGGGGCCTTTCTTGATCCATGCGGATGGGGTCCCGCTGACACGCTTTCAATTCAAAAGGGTGTTGGACATGACAATTCTGAAGTCAGGTCAGAATCCAGAGAGTTTTGGTACCCACTCCTTTAGGATAGGGGCTGCCACTGAAGCAACGGCCAAGGGTCTATCAAACGGCGACGTACAGAGGATAGGGAGATGGGTATCCAATTGTTACAAACGTTATGTGCGCCTGTGAGAGAGCCACACAGCGCTGATGCATGGTTTTTCTGCTTCCATTACAGTTTCTCAAGCCTGTCACACAGGGGAGAAACTCAAGACACTGCACCGAACCATTCGGCAACAGGGATATCGTCACCACGAAAGGAAAGGCTTCAGACTGTGTGGATCATAGGCCATTCATATGTAAGGCGTGTGTCTAACCTTTTTTCTACAGGTGATTATAGGGAAAGAGCACGGCAGGCAGGTTTTGAAATAGCATGCCATGGAAAAGGGGGGCTATGTTTTGATCAGTTCAGGGGTATCATACTGGACCTGTTAAAGAAAAGGGGTCCGCCCCCTGATATAATCATTCTACACTTGGGGGGAATGATTTAGCAAGACTGGGAAGAAGAGGGTTGGTGGAAACTATAGTCACTGAAATAGGCTGGTTAGCTAAGACTTGTCAGGGCTGCACTATTGGGTGGTCTCAGATGATACCCCGATTGCAATGGAGAGGGGGGAATCTGTAAAGGGTTTGAATCACTCTGCGAGGAGAATAAATAACAAGCTTGAGAGACTTTTTAGGGCTCCCCACTTACAGACCATCGCCCATGGATGCATTAGGGGTGAACCGTGCTTCTTAAAAGACAGCGTTCACTTATCCCAAGTAGGCAACGAGGTGTTCCTGGAGAATATGTTGGCATGGTTGAGGGGCCTTAGTCGCAGGGGATGACCTTTCTAGTGAGCTCAGGGGGGGGCTAGATAGTCGGTCAACTATGCTAGCCGGGGCGGTAAGGTCATGATTGGTGAGCAGTAAATTTAAGGTCCTTAGAGGGCGGCGCCATTCACGAATGGTGTCGCCCAAGTGGGAGGGACAACTGGTCACAACGGCTGCAAGGGCCCCTTTAGGGAGATCAGGAACAGAGCGTA
Organism: Triturus cristatus; assembly: GCF_964204655.1. Lineage (NCBI taxonomy): Eukaryota > Metazoa > Chordata > Amphibia > Caudata > Salamandridae > Triturus > Triturus cristatus. The sequence continues at coordinate 401,558,643 of NC_140588.1, read as the reverse complement.
CGGGGGTAACCGGGGGGGGGAAGTACCCTCACGGTGAACGGGCCCTCCGGCTGGAGGGCGTGGTTAGAAATTGATAAGGATCTGACGCCAGTTAGTGACCTTGCCGTAGGCTCTATAAGGTACGCAGAAAATAAAGTTTGTACAGATTAATAAAGATATGTTTAGATATGGATAGGAAACCTTTGTATTAGAGTTATGTTAAGGTTAGCCATCGGATATCTGTACTTGTCAATTGTAATCAGTGTAAAGTATATTTTCTGCTACATTTTGTAAATATTGTAATTATGATTAATGTGTATTAATTGTACATGATAAATACGGCCGGGGGGTGTCACGCCCCCCGCATCCAAAACTTCTCTCCTGTCACGGGTCTTGAATGGGGAGGAGGGGTTGTAGGTAGTACCTGGCCATACAGCTACTGGTGGCTCAGATGTAGGGAGCCCCTGATGTCTTTATACTACTGCATTGAGAACGTTTGAGGGGGGGGGGGTTGAGAGGCACGGGGTGAAGTGACAGATCAACCCACATGCTGGGGGTTTCTGAGGCAGACTGCCTGGGACGTGGGGCATCGGAGGACTCCCCTTAGGTGAGATAGGCTGTCCCCGGGCAGAGCGCGACAACCGGGGGAGGCAGGATGGTGCACCGTTGTGCAGACTGTGGAGCCTAGGCCCCCTGGATCTCAGAGCCTACCACAGTGGAATGCCAAGGGGGGCCCTTATTCACACCTCTGTCTTTAGGAGCCCCGCAGCCCTATTGTGGACATCCTGTTTGGGGTGGGGGCATGGACCCATCAGAGTCCTGGCATCTGTCTCGGGGCACGGGGCTTCCGGCGACTGCGGCACGGCTGGCCTTGGCCTTCTGCTCCTCCCAAACTCCAATTTGAAGGGAGGTTCCCATAGACCTGGCCTGCAGAGAGCATATTGTCACATGACCCAAGGAGCGCTGATTGCAAAAGAGATAGTGGGCAACCAAAGGTGGACGAGTGGTAGTGATAGTCCATGAAGGAGTCTTGGCACATCTCTTGTACTGGTCCGGCTGGACCCCGATGGATCAACCCAACAACCTGCGGTGGGGTTTGGAAGGCGAGGGTCGCATGTGTGACCTTCTGCGGCTCACCAAGGATGTGCTGGCCTGCCTTTGAGTCACGGAGCCCCATCCCTGGCACTCCCAGTTGGCACGGGTGCTGCAGACAGTCCCATCGTGACCAGTGAATACCTTCCCTGCAACTACAGATGGTCTTTACTGCATGACCCAGGTGTCGCGGCTAATCAATCACAAACCCTGCATATCTGAATTCCTTCTGGGTGCCTCCCCACCCGTGGCCTGCCCTCACTGGTGGTGGTGGTGTTGTTGTGGTCGAGCCCTTCCATTTTACCATACGGAGTACCCACTGGTCTCTGGAGCGGCGCCCTCTGCTGAGGGGGGGGGGTGGTGGTGGTGGGTGGTGCACCGCGCAGGTATTTCTCTTCGAAATGCAAAGAGGGAGCCCTCGGTGAAGGACGTCTTCGCTAAATCAGCTCCTAAGGAGGGCAAAGGAGCGAGTGGCCATGTATACTCAGACCCACAAACTGAGGCCGCTGCCATTGTTGGTGATACGGAGGGTGAGGACTCCCCTATCACCAAAACCTTTCTGGAACGTCTCTTTGGAACACTATGGGATGACTTTGCTAGTCTGAAGCGGGAAATCGCAACTGACATCAAAGAGCAGCGACAAGACGTAGAACTTGTGGGCTCGAGAGTGGCCGCATTGGAGGAGGGCCAGTACGCATGTGAAGATGAGCTAGAGGGCCATCAACAGGAATTGTTGGCCCTCCGTGACTCCAACATTGGACCTCCGTTACCTCCTCCAGGAAAAATGACCTCGCTGCTCTGACATAAGGATCAGAGTCGTTCCAATCCAAGTAATCACAAGCTCCCTAGATTAGTTCCTCATTCGTCTTTTCAAGCAGGTTGCCCCCTCTCTGCAGGAGGAGGAGATCATTTTGGAGTGGGTGTACCGTGATGCCTGTCCATCCAGTCTGCCAGGACAGCCACAGGATATACTGACCTGCCTTCACTCCTACCTTCTGAAAGAAACGATCATGTCTGCATCACAAGATCAATCCTCTATTACGTTTGAGGGTCACTGCCTGTGGCTTAACCAGGACCTCTCCCGAATTACATTGCAGTGCAGAAGGGAGCTCAGGCCCCTCACGGATCTTCTCTGAGATAAGAATATTAAATACAAGTGGGGACACCCGTTCCATCTTCAATTTGTGTGGCAGGAGGAGACCTGCATCATGAGGTCCCTGGAGGATGCGCAGGCACTTCCTGGGATTCCAGACCTGAGCCCTTCCTCACGGGCCATCTCCCCACGATGGGAACCCGTGGCAGTAGCGCCGACCTCACGATGCTCCAGGCAAAGACGAGGGAGGGTCCTGAGCAAGCCAACTGAAGCAGACAGTTGGGAAGCGCGCAACAAACTAATCCAGCAGCTTCAGGGAGATGGTGAATCCAACCAAACGAATGAAGCAATTGCACGACCCTTCTCCCAACACTACCACCACACCCCGATCGCAGAGGGATATGTGTCAATATCTGGTGTTGGCCCTTATTTGTAGTTGTTATCTCCCAGCCGGGCTCCCCCTTCCACCTGCTACTTAGTCTGTGATCAAGCAGACGACATGGACCCTATCGTATACCAATGGTTTGACCCCAGGTGGGGTGTTTGTGTTATTGTTCCCACTCCTCTTGGAATGTTATGTTCTTTGTCTTCTGTGATCCTTTTCTTTATTCCTCCTCTGCTGTTGCCCTAATATTCTCCCTTCTGAGACTGTGGCACTTTTTTTTGGGGGCCATACTCTTTTACAACCACTGTCCAAAATTGGTGTGGCGCAAAACATTCTTAGCCTCAATATGTGGGGGCTTAATGCACCATCAAAATGCCTGGCACTCCTTTCCTACCTTTAGGACTCCAAGTGCGACATTTGCATGTTGCAGGAAACGCATCTACTAAAAAGTGACTGGCGGAGACTCTGCTCCCAATGGGTCGACTGCCATTTTTTCTCTTCAGGGGGCTCCAAGAGTGTGGGGGGCTGTCCCATTGGCTACACACTTCCCAGGGAAGGTTGGGAGTGCTTTACTAGACATCCCAGGTAGACTGTTAGCACTGTAGATTCTCTTTGTAGTCACCTCCTACACCATCGCCACGATCTATGCCCCAAACGATGGCCAGGAAGCCTTCATTAGAGACTCCCTGAGGCGACTTTTGTTGAAGGCAGGGGGATACTAGTTGAGTAAGACTTCAATACCGTAATGGACACCCACAGACATCGCACTGCACACAGGCCAGGACAATCCCAGGGAATCTCTTCGGCCACAAGGAGGAGGCGGGCCTGACTAGCATATTGCGACACAGGCATCCTATGGTGCTGGAATACACCTTTTTTTTCAGCAGCTCACCAAACTTATGCTTGCATTGAATATTTTCTCATGACACCTGAACTCATGCGTGATACTGTCTCAGTGTGCATTGGGGCAGCGGCCCTTTCTGACCATTTGCCCATCCTCCTACACCTTGACATACCGGGACAGACACGAGCCGCACTATACTGGCGTCTTAACACGACATATGATCAGACACGGAGGGACATGCACCAGCGACTACGCCAGCCATATAGTGAGAAACACTTATAGTGGTGCTCAGGGGACAATTTATTGGTATAGCCATGGCCCATAACAGGGAGAGGCGGCCTAACCGCGATCAGCTAGAGGCGCAAGTTAAAGAACTCTCAACTAAGCATGTACGCTCTGTGTCGTGGTAACATGTAGACTGCTGACTGCAGCTTGGAAACAACTCCAGGAAGTGAACATGGGTAGAGCGGAGTACACCCTGCTCCACATTTGCCAAAGATGTTATGCTGGGACAATAGAGCAGGGCGGATGCTTGCACACCGCCTCTGAGCACAGGCCATAGAGTGAAATGTGTCAGAGATAGTAGGAGCAGGTGGGGTCCTCCTCCACTGAGATGTAGAGATTGCAGACGCTTTCCGTGCATTCTATGAGTCTATATAAGCAGCAGACCCTCTAGTCGACTCAAAGGCTCGTGCTTACCTTGCGCTCATGCCTCAATCCAACACAGGGACACCAGTGTTTACCGCCCTGGGTGTAGAGAAAATACCTCAAAAGTTTTAACTGCCATCCAGCACTTACAGCCTGGTAAGGTGCCAGGTCTGAATGGCTACAGCACAGAATTCTACAAATTCTTCGCACCACATCTCGCACCCCTTCTGGCCTGTTTATTTAATACCGTTAGCGACACAGGCGTCCTACCTGACACAATGTGCATGGCCACAATTACGGTACTTCCGAAAATGGGCATGGGCCCTAAATACTGTGCCTCCTACTGCCCAATCTCCCTTCTGAATGTCAATGCCAAACTCTTCACCAGCATTCTTGCCTACAGGTTAGCTCCCTATATGCAGGGCCTAGTGGATCCTGACAAGGCTGGGTTTATCCCGGAATGGGGTTGCAGTGACACCAAACGTTTGTTCCACTTGGTGGACCAAGTGCAACACACCCTGACAGCCACAGTCCTCCTATCAATTGACGCCGAAAAGGCCTTTGATTGGGTGCACTGGCACTTCCTGCACACAGTGTTGCAAAGGGTGGGGTTGGGCGCCTGGTTCTGCAGGTGGGTCCAAGCATGTTATTATGCCTCCAGGGCAAGGGTACAGGTTAATGGAATACAATCCACCTCCTTCGCCATTGCATGTGGAACGCGGAAGGGATGCCCCATGTCTCCCCTGCTTTTTGCCCTCTTTATGGAGCCCCTAGCGGAATGCATATGACATAGGCCAGACATTGCCGCTGTCCCGATGGCTGGTAGAGAGCATACGATTAAGCTTTATGCCGATAATATCCTTTTGGCCCTTACTGCTCCTGAACAATCCCTAAAGGCCATTGTGTCCGAGTTGGCTGAATTAATTGCTGTGTCCGGCTTTAAAACCAACCTGCAAAAGTCACTAGCAATGGGTATCGCTATCCCTGCAGTGGAGAGCGCCCGTTTTGCACACTTCACACCTTTCCAATGGTCTGAGAGCGGAATTCCAGATCTGGGACTTCAGATCCACACCACACTCCTGTCCATAGCTGGCCAAAACTATTGTCTTCTCCTAGCTACCACACGCACTATCCTCACCTCTTGAAAAGCTCATATCTGTCTTGGCTTGGGCGCATAGCAGCCGTTAAAATGACGCTATTGACCAAGATTCTCTATGTGATGCAAACTCTCCCACTTCAACTGCCTGACACTCATATATAAACTTCACACACTTTTATGAGACTTCATCTGGGCTGGCAAGCACGCGAGGATGCCTACTTGCTGGTACAAGTGAGCGGCCTGGGAATTCCAAACCTACGCTGTTATTACCAAGCTGCGCAAATGCACTACATGCTGGAGTGGTCCCGGACCTTAATGGAAAAACACTGGTGTTTTATAGACCAGGTCACTGCTGGCATGCATATTTGGAAGGTACCTTGGCTTCCTATATCACCCCAAACCCCCCCTGATAGGTAACCCCGACTTTCCTCCGGCAGCAACGGGGGGCATTTCAAGCCTGGCAAGATGCCAACTGCAAGCTTATTGGGGACCTGTTTGATCCGGGTGATCTTATGAGCTCTTCTAAGCTTCAGGGAACCTATGGTCTGTCTGAGATAGTGAAGTGGCAGTACTTAGCAGTAGCGCACTGGGTGTCACAACCGTGGAATCGACCGCATGCTAGTAGAACCCTGACAACCTTTAAGAAATGGCTTCCCACGAGGAATTCAGACAAGAAAATACTCTCTGACATTTACTCATTTTTCAATACCATGGACTTACCGCTGCGAGCACCAGGGCGGAAAAGATGGGAAAGGGAATGCAAGAGGCCCTTCACAGACAGGGAATGGAGTGACATACTACACCGAGCCCGAACATCAGCTTTAACACAGCCAGCAAGGAAATGTTCCTGAAAATCACCCATTACTGGTACCTCACACCAGCCAAAATGGCGGTTTGGAACCCGAACAGGAGCAACTGTTGCTGGCTGGACTGTGGACAGAAGGGCACACTCACCCACCTGCTCTGGCACTGTCCCAAACTTCAGTCTTTCTGTTAGGGAGTGCTATCAGCCATAAATGCCAATTTTTAAGACGGACATTCCGAGGTTCTCTAGCTATATATTACTAGGCCTCCAAAATCCTCTCAACCCCGTTATGGTTGCCTAGAGGTAGAGCTATCTCCCTTGTGCTTGGAGTGGCTAAACACCTTCTTAATAAATGGAGCACCACCCTCATTCCATCACACCTGGATTGGTTATACAAATTTTGGGGTATAATATGCATGAAAAATTAACTGCAGTAGCAATGCAGCGCCTTCTCCTCTTTGACAAAATGTGGCTGCCCACCTTGACATACCTCTGTACTGAATTCCGGGAATTGTCTTGCCCTCCCTTCCTTTGCGTCCTGCGTTTAATACCAACAGAAGCACCTGCAGAACACCAGAACACCTGAACTCACTCCCTCAGACGTTTCTACTACTGGTGAACTTTCAATCTCCTTCAGTTCTCTGTTCCCCTTCTTTTATTCCTCGCATTCACTGCACACTACACTGTTCCCTCCATGCTTACAAGATTTGTCCTTACCATTATCTGATTACCACCGGCCAACCGGATGTAGGCGGGTAGTGCTGTACTGAACTTTATGTTTAAATAAATAAAAACAGATTTAAACCTAATATAATATTAAAATAAGAAATGTCAATCAAAGCTGCATAACATGGCACAGGCATATGCTATGCTGCAGTCTAAGAGTGTCTGCCTGTCTCCATAGAATAATGAGTATCCTTTAGTTTTAACGCCTGTAATGTTAATGATTTCTTCACTCATGTGAACATTGTAGTTTTTAATGTTCACGATCCTTCATTTTTATCATTATTGATGGCTGGATTTATTTTTGGCTTCTTTTGAAGGCTTTGTGCTAGCTTTGGGCTCCTTTTTAAGGGGGATTGTGCTTGCTTAGTATTTCAGACATGGCAACACAACAGCAGCTAACAACCAGCAGTAAATGGTGTGTACATAGAGGAAGGGAGTAACTGGGCCACAAAGGAATGGGCACTTACGTAAGGCAGTTGGTGTCAGAGGGCAGTTTGCTGACCGATTGAGTTCCTGATGGAGTGGAGACTGCAACTTATTATTGTGTCAATAAACGTGCCATGTTCCATTCCCGGGAGGCGGTCCCAAAAGGCGTTTATAACGCCAGGTGTGGATGGTGGGTTCCTCAGGGGTGGGAAAGGGTGGGGGATACAGGGATGGGGGGTAGGGGGGGCAAGGGTGGTAAAAAATGAAAAATGTGTCCTCATGCAGTTCAAAGAAGGTGCGGTGTGCTCTAGGTGGGCAGTTCTATGGGTAGGTCAGGAATCGGTCAGTTGAGATTTAACTCCTCTCCTGGAACGTGAACGGTCTTAGGGGGGGGTAGGAAGTTATCTCAGGTCTGTGAGTTTCTAAGAAATAGCGAGGCTCATATTTTTTTGTTGTTGCAGGAAACTCATTTAGAAGCCCTGGAATGTAAACAGAGTTTTAGCAAGTTCAGCTGGGTTCAAGAGGTGGTTTGCTCTAAACAAAGAGGTTGTACAAGGGGGGTAGCGATAATCATAAGAGCCAATACAGGGGTCAAGTTGGAGAAATGGGATACAGATCAGTCTGGAAGGTGGCTGGTGGCAACTCTATTTATCTGTGGTTCTTTAATAACATGTGCCGTGTTTTATGGGCCAAATGGGGACAACTCTGGCCCTCTCTTAAATCTTGAGGCTGGCTTGTTACTGACATCTGCCCCAGTTATACTCGGGGGGGATTTTAATTTGGTGTTTGATAAGTTATTAGATCGGACTTCTAAAGTGAAATACAATGCGCCAACTAGGACATTTTCTATACTTAAGAATGTTATTAAAGAATTTAATTTGCTTGATATCTGGCAACTAAAGAATGGTAGCACCAGAGAATTTTCTTTTTATAGTAAAAAGTATAAACAATATTCAAGGATAGATTATGTTTTGGTGGATCAGAGTGTGCTTTCTGACCTTAAATTTATTAACTATATCCCGGCGATTCTATCTGACCATTCGGGCGTTGAAGTGGTGTTTAATTTCGGGTTTAAAAAGAATGAGAGGAGGTGGACTCTTGATAGGGCCCTGTTATTGGATGAGGACGCAATGGTGGGGTTGGGTGGTAAAATAGGAGACTTTTTAAGGTCTAATGTAGGTTCTACTAGTGACCAGATAGTCTGGGAGACTCTTAAAGCATACTTGAGGGGGCTTTTGAGCTCCCTCATGATTTATAGCAGAAATCATATTAAAAAAATAGAAAAGGATGGCATCAAGAAGATTAGGGATAAGGAGACGGAGTTGCAACAAGCAGTTTTATCTTCCCGGGATCTTGTCCCCCTATTGGAGAGGGAATTGGTGACTCTACAGGCAGCTTTTCAGGCAAGAATTGATAAGAGATTGAAGGATAAATGGGATGCCAGTAAGTTACAACATTTCGCCTATGGCGAAAAATGCGGCTCCCTCCTGGCGAGGAAATCAAGGACAGAAAGGGTAAGAAATCATATTAAGTACCTGGTAGAGAGGGGGTCAGGTGTCCTGTTGCAAGAGGATGATAAAATCAGAGAGGAGGCAAGATCCTTCATGTATGATCTATATCAGGAAGACATCATATATAGACCAGATGAAGTTAAGGAATGGTTAGAGCAGAAGGACCTTCCTCAATTGTCTGAATTGAACCAGTCGTATTTAGCTGCCAGTATTTCAGAGGGGGAAATTAGGGAACAACTTAAAAAAATGAGCAGGGGTAAAGCCGCCGGCCCAGATGGGCTACCAATTGAAGTCTATTTGGGTCTTTCGGATAGGGTAGTGCCAGTATTAAGATCACTTTTTAATAAGATATATTTACATGGGGAGGGTATTCCCCCGCCATGGTCCGAAGCAACAGTATCATTGATTCCTAAAGAGAATAAGGACCCCCAAAAAATTGAAACATATAGACCAATCTCGTTGCTAAATTCGGATCTTAAGATCTTTTCTGGGATACTGGCTACTAGGATGGCTAAAGTTATTAAAACTATTATTCATCCAGATCAGAGGGGGTTTATACCCGGAAGACAGCTCAACGAGCTTACTTTTCAAGTTATTGGGACAATAGATGTTGCTTCGGAAAAAAAATTGCCACTTACTATTGTTGCGATTGACGCTGCTAAGGCATTCGATCAGGTGAACTGGTGTTATCTATGGGAGACTATGGATAAGTTTGGTTTTCCAATTCATTTTGTTAAAGCGGTCAAATCTTTATATTTGAACCCCCGGGCAAAAGTTTTGGTTAATGGTGCTTTATCGGGCTGGTTTAATATCTCAAGGGGCACCAGGCAGGGTTGTCCCCTGTCACCTTTATTATTTGACTTATATATTGAACCCTTTGTATGTACACTTAGAGCAGACCCCAGTATCAGGCCTTTTAGAATTGCGGATTTAGATCTTAAGATCGCTCTGTACGCTGACGACCTTCTTATGTATACCTCTAATCATGCTGAAGCAATTCCTCGGTTGTTCGAACTGGCCGCGGAATTCGGTAAAATCTCGGGTTATAAAATTAATAGAGAAAAAAACGAAATAATGGGATGGAATTGTGTGAACATAATACAAGGGGCAAAGAGGCAGATGAGATATCTGGGGATTCATCTAGCCCAAAAGTTGACAGATATACCAAAGATTAGCTGAGAGAAGGTGAATAAAGAGATTGGCAAGCTCTTATTGAGATGGGCGAATTTGCCATTAAATATATATGAGCGGGTCAATCTCGTTAAAATGATAATTTTGCCGAAAATAACTTTTTTGTTTAACACAATCCCATTGTCTTTTAACACTAGGGACCTCGCTACCCTTCAAGGCAAAATTGGTTCCTTTATATGGGCTACAAAAATGCCTAGAATAGCATGGAAAAAACTCAGGAGGGGGTTAAGGTTAGGGGGACTGTCTTTACCAGATTTGCTTTAATATTGCCATGCCTTCCACTTTAAAAACTTTAGAATACTGGCAAATAAATTAGATTCTTCCTCGTTGGGCCTTTTATTCCAGGCAATGCTACTTGATGTTCCGCAGGGACATGAGGTTTTTTTGTATAAGTTTGGCGACCCCAAGTTCTACAAAAAAGTCCGGCTTAAGACCTTGTTGGCTGCACTCAACAATTGGGGTATATTAGGAGAGCTCTGAAAATACCATACTATACAGCACAGGCTCCAATTTGGGACTCACCGGGTACCCCGGAATGTCTGCAGGACCAATTGTGTCAGCCACTTAAATTAGCCGGCTTGGAGTTGTGGGGTGATCTCTGTGAGGGCTCGCAGCTTATAAGCTGGGAGTCTTTTTGCAATCTGACCAAAGGGACATTAACTAGATTTAAGTTCTACCAGCTATCTGCATGGTGGGCAACACAGCCTTGGGACAATGAGGAGGCAAGTATGATCACTAGTCTTGTTTCTAGAAAAGTCCCATGGAAACGTGAAATCTCGTTTTGGTATGGGGCCCAGGTCGGTGCAGAAGATTGCCTGGACCTTGAACTGGGGAATCAATGGGGCAGCGTTCCTGTAGGTGGTGGGGAGGGAATACGGAAAATCTGGTGTGACTCCTTTACTATGTTGCAGACTGTGGTTAAACCAGCGTCTCTCAGGAGGAACCATCTGTACACTACTTATAGAGTGTATTGGACTCCTGGGAAACTGACTAAGGTGTCTGCGAGGATATATTACTGTCCCAGATGTAAGTTCCCAGCAGCTGATGATCAACATATGTTTGCGGATTGCCCGAAGATCGGCTCCTACTGGACTGAGGTTTGTGGCTTCTTGGAGGAAGTGCTGCAGATGCCGATTGAAGTAAGCCCTAGATTGATTTTCTTTGGTCTTTTGCCGAATTATCGTATGAGCACTTTGGCCTCGAAATTTGTATTTTATGTAATAGGTATTGCCAGAAGGGAGATTTGCAGAGTACGGAAATCTGAGACACCACCTACATTTGCAGATTGTCTCAGGAATGTTATCATGATTAGCCAGTCGGATATGGCCTGTGATAAATCAAGCATCAACAAAATCTGGGCGGCATTAGAGACCTGGAGGGATTATTAAGATCGGTCCGATGATTATGCCAGTGGACTGTTGTGCGGTCCACCCTAGTAACATAGGGTTGGCCAGGTGCGGTGAACGGGAATGGGACCAGGAGACAGCCCTACCTCTGGGTGAACTCTGTTACCTTATCACAGGCCATTTATCAGGGCGGTTATTGGAACATGTCTGTGTGGAAGGCGCAGTGGGATCCCATCTAGAGGTTACCCGCAACTGGAGGCATGTATGAGGACTAAAAAAAAATAATAATAAATAAACGTGCCATGTGTGCATGAAATGCAATGTGTTATGTCTCTTTGTGTTACACATTGCATGCCACTCACATAACATACAAACACTATTTTAATGCCCACCCACAGGCACCTCTAGCACCACAACAACAAATATTTGTTTTAAATGTCAATACAGGTGTGTTCAATTTACCTCCATAAGTAGGAAAAAGAACACTACTGCATGACACCTAAGAAAAATATTTCATGTAAGAGCAATGCTGAAATACACAAGGCTGTGGCAATTGTCAACACACGATACATAGTAGGACAATAGTAAAAGTAGCTTACCTTAGATCTCGGCAACAATGGAGTCATTTGGTGCCTTGGTGGATTCGGAGCAACAAAGGAGGGACGTGGACGAGGGGGTACAAGACAGAAAAGGAAGTGGGAAGCGAAAAAAAAGGTAGATTTTTACCTCATTTCTTTAGATTCTGCCAAGTCAAAGTAGAAGGGTTTCCCGCCACAGCTGCCTTGATGGAAAAACAGATCGTAATCAACTCGGCAGGACTCTTGGCTGGAGTCCCGCCTCAAGTCATTTCTTCCCATGGCGCCATCTATGGGGATGAAGATAACTAGCAGAGTCGGCGGGACTGTGGCGGTCTTTCACCCATGGACCCACAAACATGTAAATTGGGCGGGTGAAACCCCAAGTCGGCAGGCAGGAAAACCAACAAAATGGCGGTGGCGGGACCTGATTTGCTAACATTTAAATCAGGCAACAAGTTAATCCAGAGTATCGTCATCTGAGGAACTTTGTGGGAATGATGACATGCGGATCCATCCTGCGAACCAATTCAGTGATGCATGCTAGAGTCTCTTTCATTGTCCAGTCCCATTTCAAATAGGTTTTGAAAGGCAGCCATTTTGATTTAAACTTGATCGTTCTGTCCTGCAACAATGTTGTTAGTCTCTCAAAAGCATAAATAGTCAGATTTTGCCCACCATACATGCATGGGTGGGGTGGCTAACTGTCTCTAGAACTGGGCGACGTACAGATGTGCAGCAGCCAATAAATATGTGATGAATTTGCCTGTTGATGTGGTCAGGGATTATATGCTGCCTTTGCTTGGGTCACCAAAGAGAATGAACAGCAGGTCCAGAGGGAGCCTAATACCCATTATATTTCTGAGGTTAGAGTGCAGCGAGTACGGCGGCGAGTGCGGTTGCGGCTGCTAAGGTGGAGGGAGCCGAGAGGGAAACAGCTAACGAATGATAAAGACCCTCCCGCAAACCCGCGAACACCCGCGGCACCAGTTGCATCGCCACCGACCGCGGCGGCCTCTTCCCCGCGAGTACGCGCCTGCCTGAACCAGAGCCCCCATTAACTGCTAAAGGAGTCTGCGGGGCCATCGTAGAGCCTTCGTGAAGTATAGCAGCTCTTGCCCCCCCTCGACCCCACTGTGGCACCAGGGAGCAGCAGTGTGCAGCAGTGGGAGCGGTGGGCAGTGGGAAGAGAACAGAGCGAGGCGAGTACAACCATTCTGACGGCTGCCCCGCAAAGCTGTGGTGCAATAGAACCGCAAAGGTGCAGGAGTTGCAGATTTTCTTGGACCCCCACCCAGCCCGCCCAGCCCCCGACACTGGACTTAATTAGCAAGCAGGCGGATCAGTTGGTCCGGCAGTGTGACTTCTGCGCTACACGCCAGGTGAGAAAGCCAGGAGGGAAGCTGGATTGAGATATTGGCGAGTACAGAGTGCAGACAGCAGAGCAGCAGGAGAGGGAGCAGGGACGCTTGGATTGAAGAGAAGTAAGGCGAACCAGGGCGAACGGAGCAGAGACGGAGAGGAGAGGAGCGGCGAACGGTGAGCGGTATGTGGCAGCGGCTTAAACTGTGGCTGAGTCAGCGCCCACGAGTGGTTGAGAGTGTGCAGGAGAGCGGTGAGTGGTGAAACTTCCAAACCTTTGCCACCTGTTTGATTTAATTGCTCTACTGCCGTCATTTCACCGTCTTCTACAGTTTGTTTAGTGTTGCAAGATACTACTGTTACCCACCAAAAATATACAGTTTATATCTTCACTGTCAAATGGCGTACAAAAAACTGAGATCATGAACAATTTTTATGAAAAGACTGGGCACAGAGCAAGCAATTAGTAGGAGTGCCGGGAAGCCGGTCCGACTAGGAAAGTCTCAAACGACCCCCGGAATAACTAAATACTTCATAAAACAAGGTACAGAGGTGCAGGAGCAAACACAAAAAGTTCAACAAAACAATACGAATGAAGTGGAGGAAAAGAAATTAGGCGATTCTAATGATTTTCCTCAAAATCAAAAAGCACTCGAGGCAGACACAAAAAACACTCCTAGAATCCTGGATGAACTAACCAGAAACATTACAATCTCGGAACCAACAAAATTAGAAACTCATCAAGCACAGCAAACTCTAGACTTCGATGTCACCTGTCCAGATACCATCATTAAGTACTTGATCTTCTATAAAGAAGCACCAAAGGAGTCAAGGATAATCTAGAACAGTACGGCACAAAAATTATTCGACCCAGAAGAGTCCCTCTGTCAATCACCAGACTTTTCACTCGTAAAGATCATGGGACTATCTAATGAATATACTCCGGTATCTAAATCTTTGTTCACCCTTCAAAAAATTCTGGAATCAGTCCTCACCCATCTTGGGAATATTTTGGAAAACTCCGATCAGATGCTGGATACCCAATTAGGAATGTTAAAATACCTAGTATAAAAAAAGGAAGAAAGACCAATTAAAAACAACACTTCCAGCAGAAAAAGGTGAAAAACATAACGCGGAAAACATCCTCAAACCTAAAGATGCACTAGCAACAAAAGAGCTTTCTCCACTGAAGAAAGAAGTAGCAACTCAAACAGGTCTGATTCTACCTAAAGCAAAAAAGGGAACACAAGACCTCAATCAGATTTATTCCCTTATAAATCTCTTCAAGGAAAATAACAAGCTGGACACTCACCAACCAGCCATAGCATATTTTCACCAACATAAAAACTAAAGCAAAACTAATAGTGAATAACTCAACTGTATCTAATCAAAAAGCAACAGAAACTACTGCAATTTTAACCATTGTTTCTCCTGTTCTACAAACATCGAACAATGAAGGAACACAAAAAAAGATAAACCGGAAAAGGACAAAGAAAAGGGCGATAAGAAGGATTGCGAAGAAGAGAGCCCGGAAGACAAGGTTCCAGAACACCTTCGCCCCCATGAGTAAGTCCTTAGAAAAAAAAGAAAGATCAGAAATGGTGCAGAACCCGGTAAAAAAGGAGCAGAAAACTTCAATTACAGTACAAAGGGGAAACTCAAACCAACTTTACCCAGTGGCGTCAAGCTTCTCAGCTATAGAAACTGGAAATAAAGACTCCGGTTCACAAGGATATCCCACAAAGAATCTATTCTACTGGGATGACGCCCAAACAGCCTGAGAACATCAAGCCATGCCGCCTGGAAATTACAGACTTATTCCCCTCAGGCGACATCCCGCATAATCGTGAGAGAATCACAAATTTACTACAACAGATACCGCCGTTACACTCCATATCTAGAAACGAAATAAAATTAGTAACTTTCCCAGAAAAATCTAAAACCACAACAGTGATTGTAGAATTCTGGTCTCCAGTAACACCAGGAATAATATTAAAGGAAAGCGAGATTCTTCATAAATTTGGTAATGACTTGACACCAGTGCAAATTTGTGAAACCCAAAGGTTGGAGACTTCCGAAGAAACTAACAAAACTAAATCTCAGCAATCGATCCAAAAGTACAGCGCCATAAACAATCCCCAAGATTTCTTTAAAGGAAATATATTTGTTTCAATAAAGAATGGAGAAAGGAGAAGCTGGAGTAAAAACTCACCAAACAGGGAAACAACAACAAATGAATACTCATGGGCTTGGATTGCGGAGAATCTACTAGTAACAAACAGGGCAAGGGAAATAAACGCCCTTTTTAACGCAGGTTTGACCATCTTTTCCTGGAACATCGCTGGATCAACATAGGAGAAATTAGCTTTAATTATAAAAGACCGACCGAGGATAGTGGCCTTACAAGAAACTTGGGGGCATATTAACAAGTCGGCGCTATAAAATTATCGCCGCTTTGGCGGCCGTTTTCGGTCGAAAAGCGGTGACAATTTTATCGCCTTATCAGCAAAGACACGGTATCACCTGTTTTGCTGACTTAGCGCCCGTTTCCAGCACGCCTAACTTTGCATCGCTAATGAGATGCAAAGTAGACGTGGCTGTGAAACCAACCAGGGAAAATATCGCGAAGGCATCTTCACAATATTAACAAGGAAGGGCAGCGATTATTTAAATCGCGTTAAGTATGCCTTAACGCAGGAATTTAACGTCTGTTAAATTCCTGACTAAGGCATACTTAACTTGGGGGGTGGATTCTGTGGCTAAGACCACAGGCCCTATCATCTAGGATATCGCCGTTTTCCACCATGGAAAACGGCGATATCCACACTATCTCTGGAATTGTTATCGCCTCGGTGATGCGCGTTGTTGATAATGCACTAGCCGGGCGATAAATTCCAGAGATAGCCGGCAAAAAATATGCAAGTGCTAAGCGCGCTTTGCGATATTTATCGCCGGCTCTTGTTAATATCCCCCTAGGTCAACAACAGCTTTTGACCAACAAGACTACTTCGTATACGATATCCCTGCAGTGCAGGTCGAATGGGGACATGCGAAAGGTGGGATCGCAATTCTTCTTAACGAAGATTTTAAGTGGGACCAAGTAAATATCCCCATAGACTCAAAGAACTTTCAATGTATTAAGATCAAATTTGGGATCGACCCACTAGAAACTCGGAAAGATCTTCTCATCTGTAATGTCTATATTCCCCCGGGTCAAAATTGGATACACTAGCAATAGAAATATTCAAGGGAATAGAAAAGGAAATAGATGGACAAGGCTACCCGTCAGTCTTCATAACAGGTGACTTTAATGGGAAAATATCGAACGAAGTTACTCGAAAAATGGGTATACTATGAAAAAGAAGAAGCCCTGGGAATTTCCACTCCTTTTTTCCTCAAAGAAAACAAAGCTGATAAAAGAGGTAAATTCTTGCTAGCCTCACTCCCAATGCTAAATGGAGTAATACTAAACGGCAACGTTGAAGGTGATATTCCGGCATCATCCACAAGAAAAGGGAACTCCAGCTCCTCAACCCTGGACTATATGATCTGTAGCTTGGATCTGTTCAGTTCAGTCTCATACCTAAAATTAATTTCGTACCGGGAAGTGATCATGCAATCCTTCAATTAGCTACAGAGTGGAAAATACAACTTACGTCCTCAAGCAATATTATGTATCTCCAAAGTACTGTCTTGGTGAACCAGATCCAAGGACGGATACAGTGAAATTCAAAGACATTCAATAAAATAATTAAGGTAATTGAGATGGCTCACCCATTACAGATAACATACTCTATAAACCCAATAACAAACTTTGAAGTAGTCATTATAAACCTGGAACAATCTTTGCAAGAAAATCTAATTAAGCGGGGCCCAAGAGTAAAACAAAATAAAAAACGGATCTCAGACACTAATGCTACGGAATTAAATAAATTATTAAGGTCTCAATTACTCCAATATTCTGCCTCAAAGTAACTAGAAATTAATAACCTGAAAAAACGGCACAGGAGAGAAAAAGGAAAAAATCGTAAAGAAACTCAGGATAAAAACTGGATCGATATCCAGATAGCAGCAAAACAGAATACCCAACGTGCATACTGGAATATAATCGCCAAAGAAACAGGCACAAAAAAATCACTACAAGCTATCCCAGTACCCCCTTCAGAATGGGAAACATATCTAACCAATTTATATAAATTAAATAAAAGTCCAGAAAATACGAACGGATCGGCAAGTAATCCTGGAGCAAATACTTTAGATAATGGAGCCCCATCTTCTTCTTTAATTGAGTTATATATAAAAAAGGCAAAAACGTCGAGAGCAACGGGACCAAACCAAATTCCAATTAAGGTCCTCCAGACCAATCCCAAAGAATGGAGTAACTTCTTAGCTCCCCTCTTTTGCCATATCTTTGACACAGGGGAAATTCCAAAATCATGGAATGGAAGCATTGTAATCCCAATACATAAGGATGGCTCTAGGTTGCTTCCCGGTAACTACAGGCAGATAGCTCTCCTGGACGCAACAGGAAAGATTTTTGCAGCAGCAGTACTAGAACATCTTAAAGACTGGGCTTTTTCATCAAGTCTAATTCCTTTATATCAAGCTGGGTTTAGAGCAAAACACTCGGTCACTGACAACATTGCAGTGCTGCAAACAATAATCGATAAATATGTAACCTTAAAATCTCAGGTAGTGTATGCTGCATTCGTCGATTTCACGACCGCATTCGACATGGTGGATAGAGGAACGCTTTGGAGAAAACTTCGTAACATGGGTATCCCGGATAACCTACTCCATGTAATCTTATCACTATACTCCGGAACTTGGTGTCAAGTCCAAATAGGGAGGGAGAAGGGTCTCGCGAGCCCAATACCTATACCAAACGGCCTTAGACAAGCATGCCTTCTTGTTCCCTTACTGTTTTCCTTAGATCTTAGTGGTCTGCCCAATAGTTTCAAACAAGTCTGTAACTTTCCACCTAAAATTGCATTTAATAAAATCCACACCATGATGTATGCAGACGATGTAGTCATCCTAGATTTAACACCATTTGGCTTGCAAAGCAATCTGCAAGCACTCTATGAATAAACTGAATAAAACTACTTAATACCAAACACCACAAAAATAGTTCAATTTTTGGGAAGGAAACTGTATGTTAATTACAAATGGACTCTAGGGGGTAAACTGTTGGAATTGGCAAACGAATATACCTAGAATTTTTTCTAAATCACTGCAAAACTTGCCTCACATACAGAATCTGAACCGGAAAGTCGACGTCCATGTGGGGGCACTCTTACGATTATATGCCTCGACCGGTCAAAGGCATATTTCCTCTCTTCTTCAGGTATATAGCGCTAAGATTCCGCCAGTACTATCATACGCTCTTGAATACATCCCGCTAAGTCAATGGAAATATCTGGACTTCAAAGAAGGGAAAGTCCTCCGGAAACTTACAAAGATGTCTCAAGCAGTTCCGGTACAAGTCCTCCGCCTTGAACTTTCACTAGTTGGCTCTTATGCAAGATGAATTAGCAATATTATCAGATGGGCATATAACCTCATCCATGCGGAACAAGGAATGCTACGATCCCTATTAAAAATAGAGACTTTCGAACAAGGTTCACTGAAATATGTATTTTGTAGGAATGTCTCAATTGCTTTTAAAGTATCAAATGTTAATATAAATATATTGCAATCTTGGACTCCTGCCCAGTTGAAGCTCTTTCTAAAACATGACACCAAGGTTAAGCTTTGATCTCGATACTCAGCATTGCTCCAAATTGACACTATACAAAAAACATGCTGAAACAATTGCATATAGGAAAATACAGCAGTATATCTATTTTAACCTAAAGCACGGTGCCAGGCGATCGATTATATTACTCCGGCTTGGGATACTCCCATTAAAATCTCTTACCTACAAGTGGCTCCCAAAAGAAAGAACTAGCACTTACTGTAACCTATGAAATGGCGGGGAGCAAGATCTGGAACACATGTTGTTTGTCTGCCCAAATGTGACAGTTGTAGAAGCAAGAAAAAGGTTTATACAACCCATTCAAACAAAATGTATAATTTATTCAGTTCAGACCTTTATTTCGCTTTGTAAGGTACGCCAAATGAATTTGTTTGTTACAATTTATTTAAATTCTTAAAATCTTTTTTAACTTTGTACTAGAATGACAACTTTTATCATCTTACTGCAAAATTGTAAAGGAAAATGTTATGTATTAAATATTTGTTATTCTCATCCGAGAACTAAATCAAATAAACTTAACTTGAACTTGAACCTTGATGTGAGAGAGGATTTAATTCCAGTAGGCATGGATGAGACTACACGTCCACCACATATGAAAGTTTGTTGCCCTCTCCTCAAGGTCTTTCCAACAGGTGTCCTGGTTGCTGAAAGTGGTGTGTAGTTGCGTGGGGCACAGTTACCTGAATATGAGTAGCTTATAAGCATTTTTCTTATGTGAGGTGCAGACCATCCAGATAAACCTTACATATACATACATTTGTCTGGACTCCTAGTTGCAAAAGTCACACACACAAAACCAGATCTGGTGGTTTGAGCCTACAGCATGGAACAACCTACCTCTACACATTAGAGCCTCCTCCTCACTTCTTGAATTTCACAAGAAGCTGAAGACCTAGCTTTTCGAGTAGACTAGCTAGGCCTTGACTACAGCTAGACTCGCAACTGCTCAGCGGCAAGATACCCTCTTGAGTGATAGGGCACTCTACAAATTTGCATAACATAATATAACATAACACAATATAATGTAACATTACATGCAATGTTTTTGGAGGGAAATGCTGCTCTGTATGAATCTAGCCTCTATCACTCACATTAGAGTTCCAGTTTAAGGCCGGATGAAATTCTGCACCAAGAAATACGACCTATTGTTCAGGAACCCCTGGCCCCCATCAATGAAAGATTTATAGAGGGTTGCTCTCTCTCCACACGAAGGACAGAAGACTTTGTTTAATAGGGTCCGTAGTAGAAATGGGAAATTGACGCGAAAGGGTTTGGGACAAGTAGTGAAGCTTTGGAAAGAAGTTCATTTTTACAGAGATCATCCAGCCTAGCCAGGAGATCGCCAGTTTGCCCTATCAGTGCAGATACGTATAGAGAGTGAGAAGTAGGGGCAGCACATTGCATTGGTAGATTTTTGCTGTGGAACCAAGCATATGAACTCCCAGGCATGGGATGAGTCTAGCACTCAGGTAAAGCCATTACAGGTGAGAATAGTGTGTGTGTTTGTGGCCATTCCCATTCAACAAGATTTTCAATAACTAAAGAAGAAGCCTGAAATGTACCAGTTCCTCCTTTAATGCTGCGATGGAGGTGGTGGGGTCAATAAGGAAGCATAGCACATCCTCTGAATAGAGTGCCAGTGTGAATTCTTTGGTGCCCACCTGCAGGCCACTAATGTTGGAATTTGTCAGACCCCCTTTCAAGGGATCAAAGGGGATGCAAGGACCAACCATGGTGGCTGAGGCCTTTTATTCCTGTTATCCCAGGGCCCATCTACTATGGATCCTGCTCAACAGGGCCAAGTACCTCTTCTGCACTTGACTCTCAGTGGTAGCTGTGGTCAGTCAGTGCTCCCCGGGGGGATGTAGATACAGGTCAGTGATAACAACTCATATCTCAAAGTATGAACCGTAAATCGGTGTTCAGCCAAATACTTGCTTTTATAAGAAAAGGTTGTATTTTATTTCTAAATCTACACATGCACAGGAATACAACAATCTGAAGCAACAAAAAAATTCCACTTGAGGACAGAGCCCTAGTAATTGTCAGGCAAATCCCTGTCCCACACTCCTTCGTGTAACATGTCTATGGTCATTCCTCATTCACTAGTGGCTGCATCCATGGAATTCACACTACTAGGCCATACTCAAGAGTTCTATTTGACTCCTCATGATTTTAATAAAAAAGTGTCTAAGGTGCAGCAGTATCACAAACATCAAGTCCCCCAGGGCCCAACTGGCTCAGTTCATGCTGTACCTGCTATCACAGCACTTAAGAGTGCAGCAGTGTGGTGGGGGCCCTCAACACAAGTACCCACGAGTCCTGCTCAGTTTGGAGGAGTCAGGCTGCTCGCGGGTCATGCGGCAGCACCAGGTAGCGCAGGCTCTCTCTCCTGAGTGGCGGAGCCGGAGGTCACTAAGCTGTTGAAGCAGCTCCTAGCTCAAGAAGATGCAGTAAGGTGACTTTACATAATTTCTTCCGTTCACGGTTGGAGCCAGCAAGGGTGTGACATCATCTACAGCTTCTGTGTCAGTCCTCAGTGGTGAGTCGTGGGCAGTTCCTTCGCAGTGCGGGTCCAACCCATTGAACATAGCTTTAGTCACTCCTTCTTGCAGCAGCAGAAATCCTTTGGCATTGTTGATACTGGTAGCCTTTCCTGGCATAGAGGGGTTGCCTTGGTACGTTATAATACATGCACATGCTTTTCCAGCACAAGCACCTGTGCCCGGATGATCTCATGTCTTAGCACTCCTCAAAAGTGCAATTTTACCGGTGGTTCCCTCTGGCATACAGGGCCACCACAGTGTAGTGGTACAAGCTTAGGAAGACCCGCAGGGCACTCAACACAAAGCAGTCTACAGCGGCCCTCTCCTGGCATATGAGGTCACCGAAAACAATCCTGAACATGGACCCCAGCCTGACCGGTGCAGAGCTGAATACTCACACCTTGCACAGGAAGGCTTCATGGTAGTGCTCCCACTGGACCTTGCTCCCTCCAACTCTCTCCTCTTCCTCAGAAGGCATACTGGTTTTGGCAAGCAGGCAGGCACTGATGCCCCAGGCTCTATGGCAGGTGATCTTGGTTTCCCTGGGTTATGTCCCCTTTCCCAGCAGGGATACTAACAGGACTGATAGCCCAGTCCTGGTTACAGGCAGAAGTCTTTCAGAGCTTCCCATTCTCATGCAGCCCATTTGGCTTCTTGGCAGATGGCAACGTTTGGGGTCTCAAACTCTCTTTCTTATAGTCCATTTCCAGACACCAAAATGTAATTTTGGGTCCAAGGGCCTGATTTAGATTTCGGAAGGTAGGTTACTCTGTAACAACAGTGACAGATATCCTTCCACCAAAATATAAATCCCTTAATATCCAATGGGATTTATATTTCAGTGGATGGGATATCCATCACCTTTGTGATGGATCAGCACGTCCACAGAAATTTAAATCAGGCCCTAAGTCTTTGGAGTTTTATGTTGGGGTTCTGCTTCTTTTGAAGTGGACATTTCTCTTTTTCTTATTCCCTTATGAAAGATCTTCTGTCAGCATGCATGACTCTAAAGCTGATTCTCCCACAACACAATTCCTGGGAGTGACCAGAGTTCACAACTAAATGTCAGCCTTGCATCACAGGATTAATTCCAGACACCCTGCCCTATTCTTTATGATTCCCTTATCAGCATCATCTCTCCCTAAGATGTATCCAGGCCTCTTCCTTGGGATCTAACACTGAATCAAAGAGCAATCTATTGAAGTGTCAAGGGACTTTCACCCTTTTCCCTTCAGTGTGTGTCCTACCCAGCTCACAAGAATGCAGTGATACACAAATCTGTTTGGGGGGATTCCTCTCCTCCTCATTTCTTCAAACTACATGCCTTGGCTTCCCAAAATGAAACCCATGATCCTCCATGTAATGTACCATTTCAGACACACTGGCTTAGTGTACATTCATAGCACACTTTCTGTCCAGCACTTTTACTTCCATGCATTCCACCCTTACATATACAAATGCATTCAGAACACACACTCAGTCCGTGAGCACTGTTCAGCCCTGAAGTTTTTCTATATTTAACCACAGTGTTCTATTTATAAACACAAATATTGCCAGCAAACAAGCTTGCCATGTTGTCCGCTTCACAGCACATCACCCTTCATGTATTGTACTTCACGCCAGGCATCATACACCCAGTACATGCTTTTCTTACTCACGCACTACAAAGCACTACATCTCTAATGTAATGTATTTATCACAGGCATACATACACCCCGTACACGCACTGCACAGTATTGCTCTATCCCTATACTGTACCCTTCCCAGGCAAACATACAAACAAGCGCAGAGTCACTACTTTGGTGCAGCACTCAACATCTACCTGATGTAGGCCAAGGGTGAATTAAGCAAACAGCAGTGTAACTTTTAAAAAGGCGAGTGACCCTATAGGCCTCAGTCTACTGATACTGAGTAAGAAGGTCCTGTTCACTACTATTGATCACTACACGGTATGCTGCCACCACTTCACTTGCCCCACCCTCCCGGTCCAACAAGACCCTAGTCCATGAGGCAGTCCTCTATCATGGTGTACATGCATGATCCGTGTTTCCCTTGGACAAAAAATCCGCTTAGGGCTCCAGACAGCAGTTCAGTTGGGCACTCAGGGAAGGTACAAGTCTCTTAGCATGCAGAGGATTTTTCCTTTCCAACAGGATTATTCTGAACTCTTTGGGCAAGGGGTTCCTTCAACAAAGCAAACACCAACGGAAACAATAGACACCCTGGTGCCCCTTATGATTGATATTGAAGAAGAATGCTACTCATTTGCTTTAACATTTGCTGCTGGGTTTTGTTAGTTTTTTAAGATCAAACACTTTAGTCTCAGGCCCATAGGAGTCATATCTAGCAGCTTGGATACATAAGGCCAATTGACTCTTTTGAAGGCCTTCTCCGCATCTAGCGACAGAAGCACCATCAGTGTCTTGGCTCTTTCAGCTGCTTCAGTGAGAGTAGTGGCTAGCCTGGTATTGTTCCTTGCATGGCAGTTATGAGAGGAGATGAGTGTCTAATATGGATGTAATATTTTGACATCATATGGAGTTCATTGGGTCAGTATGATGAACACACTGCAGGCTCCTTCTGAGGTTTTATTAGTAAAATTATTTGTGATTCTAGCATTGTATATCTGACTATGCCCTGTGTAATGATGTCATTATAGACAGCTGACAGAGGAATGGCTAAACATATATTGCAACCCTTAGAGAATGATGCTGGGAAGCCATCAAGGCCTGAGATTCCAGCTTGATAGGTTGGAAATTGCCTATTTGATCTGTTCTGCAGATATATCTTCTTCAGGAGACAGTAAGTCCTGGTACCTCGCTGGGAAATGGCAGGATGATAGGTAAACATCTTAGGGTCTGGGTTGGTTGTTCCCTCCTCGTCGTGTTAACTATGGATATGGTTCCTAGTGCACACTTATTTGAGCTTGTATGGCAGCAATCTATCTGCTTTGTTGCCTTTTTGTAGTATGTTCATTTTAGATAAAGCTATTTCTTTGCAGGATCACACATTAGTAAATGCTCAAAGTCACAACTTACCTTAAGCATACTTTTATAGCTGCAATGCAAGTTGTTCTGTTTAAGCAAGGCCTCCAGGCAGCATAGTCTCCCCTTCAACAGAGCCCTCTTTTTTCTTCCATATCTCTCACATATTTTGGTGTGGGAGAGGAGTTCTTCTCCTATTACAACTTTTGCAGCATCCCAGAGGACGTCCTGCTTCACCTCACTGTTTTTGTTTTCATTGAAATAATGTCCAATCACATTTTTATGCAGTTCCTCACCACCGGGTCACATAACAGTACTTAGTTGAGGAGCCATGGACTACAAGGATTGGGATAGGGCAGTATGGTGTCTATGGCCAATCACACTGTTGTGTGGTCTGAAAGTGTTTAAGGGCCTATGTCACTGGAGAAAAGCTGAGGCTGGAGAGCTATGGAAATTAGGGAATTGTCTATACGTGTGTATTACCTGTGATCGTTAGAATAGAAAGTGAAGTCCCTGTTCCCGTGGTGTTGCACTCTCCATATGTCCTCTAAGTTCAGATCTGATAGGCTCTGGAACAGTGAGGGTGGGGCTCTCGTCTGGCCAGGGTGTGTTGGAGATCTGTCAAGTTCGCAATCAAGAGTCATGTTAAAGTTCTTTCCCATGAGGATGTGGCCTTTGGATGAGTGTGCAATCTTGGGCTTCATGACTGCATAGACCTGTCTACTCTCGTCATTGGGAGTATATAGGTAGTAGATAGTGAGATGGGGTCACCAAGTCTGCCCTGGATCCCAACCAGAGTCCCCCAAGTCCTGAAATTTTGATTCCATCTCAAAAGAGACATCCCGCCTTAGCAATATAGCTAAGCCTTCTCATGCTAGAAGTGGTGAGTGTGTGATATTGGGTGGGGAACCAATAGGAGATGAGTCTGGGGACATCTTTTAGGAGAAGGTGAGATACTTGAAGGAGGGTTATATTCACCTCCTTGGATTTAAGCCACTGCAATAAAGCTCTTGTTTTGACTGGAGAGTTGAGCCGTGTACCTTGATCATAGGGACAGCTGTGACTGTAGTAAAGAAAGAGGAATGTGATCCTGTAGGAGCAATAGTGACAAGAGATTAACCCCTTGGACCATCGAACCCCTACTCATCCTGAAGAGGACCTTAATGTAGGGAAGAGTAGGCTATGATTAGCCATGTGCTGCATGTTGTTGACACTGTCCAGTAGCTGTATGTGCAGTGAATGAGTAAAGAACAGAGAAAACTATGATGACAAAAACATAACCATGAACTGAGAATGCCAAAACAAATTCTTGAACAAAATCATACGAAAGTGTTTGTAGGCCGTGAGATTGAATACTGCCCACATGGGATGTGGGGCTGGGTCTGGTATAATCTCGGTAAGCCCTTGACTGTCTCTGAAAAAAAGTATTTAGTACAGTGGCAGAGCCAGGATTTGATAAACCTGCCAGCAGATCATGATGGAAACTGGCATGGGACCATAGGATCAAGGTGATCGAGTACGCAGGAGGGCCCAAACCATCATCGGTGGGGAAAAAACCTTTAGGTGTTTGGCTTCCGCTATAGTATTATATCTTAAACTTGTAAATGTAATCTTCGGAAGTGGCCGGTCTGGACTCTGTTCCGTAGCTGTTGCAGTCTTTTCTGTTCTTTAAAGGCTTTGTTGGTGTTAGGAGTGCTTCAGGCTCCTCAGATGCCCCTCTCGGGAGTTCCACTACCTCGTTTATGGTATTACCCGTGCTCACCAGGTCTAGGATGGTCTTTGACTCTGCAATCTTGTGGACACCATGCTGTGGGCCTTTGAAAGTGAAGAGCAAGATGAAGGTGAACTCCCATTTATACAGAACATTCTCACTGCGCAGGCGAGTGGTGTTGGTAGTAAATTCTCTCCATCAATCCAGCGTGAGCATGGTAATATCCTGTAATCGAGATACCGTGGAGTCACAAAAATTAATATGCATCTGCTGCCGGGCAGCGTAAACAATAGCTCCATTATCTGTGAAAAAATGCACCCTCGTATGTACATCTGGTGTCAGGTTCCTTTTCTATTGTTAAGGTGAGAGCACCTGCAGGAGGTGCTGGAACAAGGCTGATACAAATTCTTCAAAGCCTTTGTTAAGTATCACCTTGGGTATGCCCCAGATCTGGATATTATTTCTTGTGGCGCGATTTTCAAATTCATACACCTTGAAGTCCCACTGACCAGTTTCCATAGTGGCCAAACTTTGTGCCAGAGCATCCTGCTCGTGGGAGGTTATAGTGATTTGGTATTCAACTTGATCAAAGCACAATTCTGTTCTCTGGATGGAATCATCCAGGTCCCTGATAGCTTTATGAATGCCCTGGTGCCAGGCTGCCATGCCCTTACAAAGTTTGTTGAGGCTTTATCTGTTGGCACCTTGCTTTGGCTTTCAGGTCACTAAAGAATGTAGCATGTTGTGTATGGTTGACATCTTAGATGCCTAAATGTTTTCCACAATCATGGAATGGTGTCACAGTTAAATAATGTTCCCATTAGTCAAGAGTGCACTAGCTCAATTTCACAAGTCTCCAGGCCACTTTTCTCCTCAGTCACTGGTATATACCTTTGTGTGATGTGTTATAGCAGTGCCATGTGGGAATCCCCACAGTGATGCAACTCCAGCTAGTGGATGCTGTTAAAGAGATAGGGGCAACACTCAGCCAGGATGTTTGTAGTCTGACTCGGCTATCCCTACTGAGAAAGCCTTTAGGACCCTGGTTTTGTGGCAGGCACAGCCCCTCCCCTCCGGTCAATGTATTTAGTTGATGAAACTATTGCCCAATGTATGCTTTCCTCATTCCTAGCAGGGAGTCACTTACCCGCCGAAATGCCACCTTAGGCTGGAGTCTATCAGCAGATGAGCTCTTTCGCAATAAGGAACTGCCGGAGCTGAGGTGGGTGCACTGCTGAGATAGCAGACGCTATACTGGATTCCTCTGCGGACTGCCAAAGATTTCCATCAGTGAATGCCCACCGATTGGTGCCACTCTTAGAGCTGAGGGAAGCTCCTACCAACGCAAGGGAGTCTCTGCATCCAGAAACCTGGTTGTTAGCAACCAACACCACCTTAAGATGCCCTGGCCGGAGCTCAAATAGTGGAGCTAAAGCGGGACATGCATGTATGAGTACGTGCCCTGGCCACACCCCTGCAGTTTCATTTTCAACATGCTACGCAGTGTTTTATGTGGGCTGAGTCCTATCTTTACACATCTGTCATTGCCAGTGTTGACTCTCCAAAAGAAATCTAGAAGTCAAATATGGGTGATTATCTTGGGGGTTGTACCTGACTAAAGTAATTGAGGAGGGGACCTGGGTAAGGATGTGGACCAGTATTAATGGATTGATAACCAGTAGGAGGAAAAGGACCAAGAGGGAGACCACCAGAAGGGCTAACATGTCAAGAGCCATAAGTACCAGGACAAATGAAAGAACCAGGGCTAGGGAAACCTAATCCACAAGCGCCAGGGTGATCACGTCTGAAAGGGATCAGGAACAAATGGACCATGAAGAACAAAACTTGAAGAAATGGGACAAGCGGGAACAGGCTAAGAAGGATCGTGTGGATGTGGTACAGGGGGATCAGGGTCTAAATGGGGATGAGAGCACTGACCAGGACATGGGGTAGATGAGAAACAGTCTCAGTGGTAGTGGACCCAAGTTGACAGAACCAAGAGTGCCAGTAGGCATACAAAAAGGGAAAGGAGCACCAGGCATAGGATGACCAGAACCACAGATATGAGATCAATGATGACCAGAGGGTCAGAAGCAAAAGGACTGGGATCTGTAAAACCACAACAGAAAAGTACCATTGATAGCAGGACCAGGAGATCCTAGATCTGCAGGACCAGGAGTATTAGAACAAACAGGAAGGACAGGCCCAGTTGGACAAGGATTAGAAGGTCCATGGGAGTCAGACACAGGATGAACTAATTCAAGATGACAAGGACTATATGGAGAAGTAGAAGAACAAGGACCATAGGGACATGGCCATGTAAGAGCAGAACCTGGAGGACCACTACTAAGAGGACTATGACAGAGAGGACCAGGTTCAGATCCACAAGAACAGTGTGAAACAGGCAAGCAAGGAGACCAGTGAGACTAGTAGGACCAGGATGGGGCAGAACGACTAGGGGACTAGGAAAGCAAAAATGCCAAGGCCAGTTGAACCTAGGGGATTGGGAGCAGAAGCAGTATAAACAGGAATACCAGAGTGAATACAAGATCCAGGAGGACCAAGGAACCAGAATTCGGGGGAAAGGATACAAAGGGCCTAGACCAGGAGCCTGTGAAACATTAGAATGAGGATCTAGAACTCAGGGGCAGAAGTATCCGGGATTGATGATGGTCTAAGGCTAGCATGAGCAAGAGGTCCTGGATCATCGGGAATAAGAAAGGAGAGGTTGATCAGTGGTGTGTCAGGACATATATAACTGCAGAACAATGAGGACAATAAGCAGGAAGACTAGTAGAACTAGAACCAGGTGATGAGGTATACGATGAATTGATGATGACGATAAGCATGACAGGGACTTGGAAGGCCAGTTGGAACCAAACCAATGGTACCAGGAGGACTAGAGGAAGGAGAACTGGGTAAACTAAAATGATCATGAATAGGTGAAATGGAAACAGGGCTAAAAAGGCCATGAATATCATTACCTAGTGGATCAGACAGATAGCTCATCTCAGGCACAGGACCAGGGTGAAGAGGAGAAGACATCACAAGGCCAACACACGTCAGGAAGATGAAAGGGACTGGACAAGGGTTGCAAGGAGGGCCAGGACCAAAATAACCAAGCACAGGATGACCCGCACAAGGAGAACCCAGATCAAGAGGTATAAGATCGGTAAGTGAGGTACCAGGAGGGTCCAGAGTACATAGAACAGAGCTCTGAGGATCAGAACTCACCAAACCAGGAGGACAATAACTAGTAGTGTTAGGACACAAGAGATGAGATGGCACAAGGGAATCAACAGGAGCCAGTATCTGTGGTACCTGGGGTAGGAGGTACCAGGAAAAGGTGATCAGGGTTTGGAAGGGTGAAAACTTGGGAATCAGGAAGAACCAGGATGGCAAGGAGACAATGTTTAAGATGACCAGCATGTCAGGACAAAAAAAAGAAGGACCATGAAAATCAGGCCCAAGGAGACCAGGACTAGATTACCTAGGAGGCACATTTCCAGGAGAATTAAGCCCAGGAAAACTCATACTATAGGGACCAGGAACACGAGGATCAGGTCCAGTAGGCCCAAAATCACAAGAAGGACAAGAACTATGAAAAGAAAGAATAGGAGGACCAGAGCAAAGAGTACCAGAGGAGTGAGACCAAGGACCCATGCAACCAGAGCCAGAAGGATAAACTTTGAGAGGACCTGGAAGCAAAGACCCAGGACCAAGGGGACCAGGAAGATTAGGGAAAAGAGGACAAGATTCTGGTGTACCAGGACCAGAAGCCAGAGCAAGGAGGGAGATCAGGACCAGAATGACAACAGCTAGGAGCACGAGGCCATAGGTCTAGGACAGGATGGCCAGATGGACGAGGATCAAGTTGGCCAGTCCTAGAAGGTCCAGAATACGGAGGACCATGACTAGTTAGTGCAAAGTATGAGGCCAACGAGCAGGAGGACCAGTTCCAGGAGGACCCATGATGACTAGGAAGACCAGGAGCATTAAGACTATGGCACATATGGCCACGTAGCAGAGTAAGCAGGGACAATGGGGGTAGTACCAAGGATACCAGGATGATTAGATCCAAGATGCCCAGTATCAGAGCAAGGATTACTAGAAGAACCAGGACCAAGAGGACTGGGAAGAGGGCTCTGAGTGCCCAGGGACCAGCACCCCAGGAACAGTGCCTAGACTACCAAGTAGAGCAGAACGACCAGGACCTGTGTGAGGAAGATCATAAGGACCAGGAAAGCTAGAGCCAAAAAGTCCAAGATGATTAGACCTCGATAGCCAGTGAAACCAGGACCAAGATATCCAAGATCAGAAGGACCAAAACAAATATAACCAGGACCAATATGGCTATGGCCATAGTCTGCAGTGTCTGAAGGACCATAAAAACAATGCACATGGCAAGGAGGACCAGGATTATCCAAGCTAGAAAGATAAAGACTAGGTCTTAGAGGACCAGGACCCATTAGGCCAGGTGAACAACACGGAGCAGCAGAACCAAAAACTGGAGTACTAGAAATTGAATTAAGAAGGTGGTGCGGATCAGAAAGACCAGGTAAAATTGAAAAAGGTAAAGAGGACCAGGAAAGAGCAGGAAGTGTTAGTAGAGGGTGAGCTGGAAAGGCCTGAATGGCCAGGATGATCAGGAGGGCCAAGAAGACCAGTCCCTTCTTGGACGAGACAAAGACACAAACATGGAGAACCAGTAGCAAGAGCCTCAAATTCAGTTGACACAAATCCAGGAGGAGAACACAAATTGTGATGACCAATAAATCAGAAATTGGAAGACCAGGGCAAGGCGGACCAGAACTAGAGTGAAGAGAACCAGAAGAACAGGTCTTAGAAAATCAGGCCCAAGATGCCCAGGCAACCAGAACCAGACAGACAAAAGCTAAGAGGATTGTGGCAAGGAGGGCCAGTGACCCCAACCAAAGGGACCAAGAAGATCAACGGAGACCTGAACAATGGGGATAAATACTTAAAAGAAGAGTCAGTGGCCCACCAGGATGGCGAGGAGCAGGAGGATATGGAGGAGGGCTAGGAGTATCATGACCAGATGGAGGAGGACCAGGACAAAATGTCAGAGAAGGATGAAGTGGGGTGGGCTCAATGGGACTAGGGACAAGATAGAGGAGGATTAGACAGATTGGAATTAGAAGAAACAGGCCTAGGAAGGCTAGTGGGACAGGAATCACAGGGACAATGACCTGAAGTACCAGGTGAAGCAGGAGGACCAGGTACTAGTGTAGCAGAACTATAGTGATGAGGATCAGGGGAACCAGTATAACCAGAACCAAGGAGACCAAGGGGACTAGACCAGAACCAAAATAGACAGGCCCAGAGTGAGAGGCCCAAATAACGAAGATCACAATGCAGGCAGGCCAAGAAAACAGGGACCAGGGCCAATCGGCTCAGGATGTCTTAAATCCGGAGGACTAGAAGTGCAAAACTCAAGAGGACAAGGATAAAAAGGCCAGATGGTGGAGAACCAAGTAGAACAGCAGGATCAGGGTGTGAAGAATCAGCAGGGCAAGGAGAAAAGGGACCACAAACAGGAGGTCCAAAATGGACCAGTTCATGGAACAGACTCTGTTCATAGTTGACAAAACTGCGAATTTGAGGGCTGACAGTGCAGTTTGAAGGCTAACAGATTACTGGAGGATATACTGAATGTCAAGAACAACAAATCAGATAACAGTCTAGCCAATTAGCAGTGATGACCAGAAAAGGATGGTCCATAAAGATAGTTTCAGTGAGTCAGGAAATAGCCTCAGGTGGCCAAAAAGGTGGCATTGAAATATAACAATGAGAGAGGCTCTGAGTGCTGACAAAAAGGTGCCTGAATATTTTAGGGCCAGCTCAAACCTGTTAATGCTGACAGAGAGGGCTGGGTGCATTCTTATATCAACCAAAGTGCAATCATCCTTCGCAAAGTGTTCCCCCATATGTTTTCTTAGGGGTAAGGCTATCAGAACTGAACAAATGACTTACAGACAG
Organism: Triturus cristatus; assembly: GCF_964204655.1. Classification (NCBI taxonomy): domain Eukaryota; kingdom Metazoa; phylum Chordata; class Amphibia; order Caudata; family Salamandridae; genus Triturus; species Triturus cristatus. The sequence continues at coordinate 401,526,562 of NC_140588.1, read as the reverse complement.
ATCTGACAATCCCTGCAGACCAGCAGAAGGCTGCAAAATCTAGTAGTAAGCACTCAAGCTATGAGAACCAGCATTGGGGAGGGTCTGGAGGATTGTAGTGGCCATTGTGGATCGGCAAGCGGATTCCAAGAGCCAGTGGTACTGACCTACAGACTTTGAGAGTTAGTGTTAGTGGTCAGAGAGATGGAGGCCTTGAGTGCTGACAGTGGGGTTGTGAGATCCAGAATAGAAAGGTATTTAGGCACTGAGTGCCATCATGGAGGTCAAAGTCTATTAGTGGCGGTGGGAGGGGCATGCTTGAAAATTGTTTGGAGGTGTGAGGGTCTTTTGAAGGATATGGGGCTAACAGAAAGGATAGTTTGGCCTCTTAGTCTTTGCAGAGAAGTGGTGGCTCAAGCTAGAAGCAATAATAGCAGTGGCTGGATAGATTGAGGTCCAGGGGAGGAGACTGAAGAACCAGCAGGCAGTGTAATAGAGGTCTGGACGATAGACAGACAGGCTCCAATAGCCTGTGAACAAGGGGGCTTGGTTGGGATTGTACAAAAGGAGGCACTGAAGAGGTTGTGGTGGAGTCATGAAAATGGGATGAGTGTATTTGAAGGTATTGTGAATCAGTTATATGGGTCTGAACTACATTTTCAGAGTCACTGAATTGGACTGTTCAATGATAGAATTAGACAATGTTGGGATGGGAATGTGCCCCTACCCTGAGTGCCCAACTGCTTGTAAAATTGACACCCTGACTTTCTTTATTGGACCTGTAGTGTTTGGACAATATATTGAGTCACAAACATCTTGTGGACAAACAAAAGTGTCAAGAATACCAAGGACAAACATATTATGAAGGTAAGTTTCTATGGGTAAGCAAAGATTTGCTATACTGAACTCCACATATATGTACTTTAACAATATACATGTATCTTCAAGGTACATAGATGTGGAGATAGTATTAGTGCATCCATACTTACCTATTTGCACTTACCTTCTCAATATTTTGGTCTTTGATATTTTTTACTACATATTTTGTCCTCACAATGTTTTTAACATCAATATTCTATCAGTCATATGGCCCTGCAGCCACAATTAGCTAGCTTGTGTTCAGAGGCCTAAGCCTGTCCATGGAAGCGAAATGTCTAAAACCTATTGTGTGACCTCAATGCTCACACCTAGCATGCCCTGATAATGCACAAGTTACTACTGTCTATGCCCTGGGTTTCTCAGAGGAAGGGGTGGAGTCAGCATACCATGCTTTGTGAATTAAAAGTCTTAACCTGATCTTTATTTCTGTGTCAAATGGGAGTGGAGTTTACTCTGCGACCATTACGCTAACATTCCGAGAGTGCATATGTGCAATGGATATGTAACATGTGTAGTAGTAGTAATACTTCAGGTGTGGTGAACTTATGAGTGCTGGGATCAGTGAGATGCATTTTTGATGGCCTCTGGTTTAGCAAGATGGAGTAGAGTAGATGCTGCTCCTCCAGACAGTGGAATTGTATTAACAGCATTCCTGCAGCTGGAGGTTAGACACCCCGACACCGAAGTGAGGTATGATGGAGAAAAGGCTACCCACAGAAATTCAATAAGGTTCTTGTTAGAAAAGGGAAGCTGATTATTTTCCTGAGCAATTTCAGTTAGTAAATGGTAGGAGTGAGTTGCTATTCAACAGTTTCTTTTATTAAAGTTGAGGAAGTTTCAAATCAGAGCCTGCCATATTGTGTTTGCCCACTGACAGGCAGGTGCAGAGATATCACACTACATTGTGCCCTTGTTGTGGATACTGTCTCTTGTAACTAGCACCATTTCTACCGGCTGTGACCGCCATCACCATGCATAAAGGCTGTAGCTATGCTACAGCCAAAATATTACATTCTGGAAGAGAACCACTCACACTGGCTCTGAAATATAGACAGTGGATTCATTTCCCCTGTCTGGAAAAGAAGAATAAATGAGGGACTGTAAAATGATTAGTTAGTGGGTCAAAAGAATGTATAGAAAAAAATGTTTCTTTATTCTCAGTGTCATATTTCCTACCATATTTGTAATTAAGGAAATTAATAAAATATCTTTATGACTTTCTTCAGTTCTTTGTCTTTTATACCTAACTGTCTTTCTCATATTCACTGTGAATATTCTGTCATATGCTATCAGTCCAATTAGTTTTATTCCAACTAGTTTTCTAGTAAAGAAGATGTTCTGAATTAGTTTCCCATATTGTGACTATTAGTTAGTACCTCCATGTCCTTTCTTTCTTAACTTCTTGCAAGAAATTATTCCTCGTTCTGAGAGAAAGAAGAGTTAGTGTTGATTTCTAATGTTTTGCCTAAATGCTCATCCCCTCCCTTTTGAATTGCCTCTTTTTAATCCTTTGGTGATTCCTGCCAGAGAGAAAGAAGAGGCAATAGTCATCTCTGGTGTGTAGCTTGAATATACCTCAATTTGCCATTTCTTTCTATATCCTTTATATAGATAACTAAGGAGGAGGCAAAGCTCCAGGTTCCCTACAGATGGAGTTCCATTGAGAGGGAATTTCCTTAACATCCCTAGGATTCTGTTTGGGCGACTGGCCATAAAAGCAGTCCTAAGCCCACTCCCTTTAAAAACTGCCCCATTTTCTTCTGCAGTTCCCACCATTGCTGGTGAAGCCTTCAGAGAAAGGTGGTTTACTTATGAAGTACCATAGTCTGCTATGCTATTCCTTGTGTAGCCTGGATTGGAAGGGAGGTTGACTCTCTCTCTAACCTTCAGACACTGATGTCCGCCTGTGGATGGTTGCCACCAACAACACTGTTCTGGCTTGTTTCAAGAAAGCCGGTGGCGATGTCTGCATTTGCATTTCACTGTAACAATGCCCTCACCCACTATTCCTCGCCCGGTGTTGCCTTTACCAAGTCAAACTGTCATAGGGAAGGACTTGCTTTGTGTCATTTTGTTCACTAATTGTATAAAACAAAGAAAGGCCTTCATCAATATCTTACCCAGCCCTTCCCCTATGAGTCTGCAAACTACTCATGAAATGCAGCTTTCTGACCCCAGTTCACTCAATTATGTGCAACCCTTAGATTACTGCCAACCTAATGATACTTATATCGACTTGTCCCTCTTCTTACCCTCGAACAATCCCCTTCAATAATGTCCTACACACATCGGACAAGCCATAGCCTTGCCAAACCAATACTGGCCTTCTCGAAATGTGACTGGATAAATCTTGGCCGATTACAACAACATTTCCGAAAATCATGTGTCCCGGTGGCCATCATTAATAGCCAATTTTGCAAAGAAATTGGGAAGGAGACCACCACGGGAGTTATTGCAGATTTACAAAGTGAAGTGTGTCTCAGCAGCCATGTATGGAGCGGCGGTATGGGGTTTTGTGGATACGCAGTTACTCCAGACAGTGGAAAACATCTTCCTGCGATATATTTTAGCTGTACCTAGTAGTACATCGGCATACGGTTGCCAGGCAGAGCTGGGACTTCCATTCATTTCAGATTTGATAAAAATGGAGCCTATTCTGCTGTGGCACAGAATATGGTCCAAAGACTAAGTTAAACCAGGCCATTTTAGCTGACAGTATGAAACTTGAAGGAACGTTGCTGATCCCGTGGCTGAGATATATTAAAAATGTTATGACAGATCTTGGCCACCCAGAGTATTACAAGTCTCCGGGTACAATGCACATGCTTTCTCAAAAGGAATTAAAAAAACAGGGACTGATTCTTTTAGATACCATAAGATTAGCTAAGGAGTGTACTAAACCTTCTGTTCAGCATAATCAATTGATTTTATCTTCTTTTAATATTCAGCCATACTTGCTGTTTGTACCTTGTGGCTATGATAGATTACTACTAACCCGTTTTAGATGTAATAACTATCATAGGCTCGTGAGCTTCCCATGTATAAATGATTGGTCACGAACCTTAGGCCCATGTCCGTGTGACAATTGCTCAGAGCAATCAACTATGCATGTCCTTTTATTTTGTACATTTTATCGTAACTTGAGGAAAGTCTGGCTTGTCCCAATAATGAGGGAGATGGGTTTGAGACAATGTCGCCCAGCATTTTTCGCGCTGCAATTACTGGATGATATCCACAGAGCCTGGAGGATATGTATGTTTTTAAAGAATGTACTTATTTACAGGAAAACAATTGTTTTGTAATCACGGATTTAGTATGTCGTTTTAGTATGACGACCTATAATTGTGTTTACATTTTTCCCTTTTAAAAATCTTTTATAACTTTTCAAGATTTATTGTTATTATGTACTTTTATGATTGTCTTACAAAGCAATCGAATAAAGTCATTTTTTATTTTTAATAGACAAGTGGTATAAATACTACACCTGTTACACATGCCAATTGCTTGCCTTACACCTGTTTCAAGTGGAAGGAAATCCTGCTGTGTGATCCTTAAAAGACAAACCTGGCTCCTGGGCAAGTCACAAGTCGCAGTGCTCTATCATTCTGTTGGGTTTGACCTAAGGATTAATAAAACTATCTGGAAAATACAGAAAGGACCAACGGCACTTGCAGCAAAAGTAAGTGTGCAAGACCTACCATAAGAATCACTGTACCACCTAAGTGTGAGAGAGTTTATTTGGTTGCTAACTGTGATTTGTTCACTGTTTGTTGTATGTTGGAGGTAAAACCATGTCACATTACAAACAAGAAGTTGGTGACAAGATGATGGAAAAGCTATAGGAAACAATAAGCTGACCTGATACTAAGCACATCAAGAATGCCTGTCAAGACCTTCCCTATTGATATCCTATCCTCTTCCCCAAAGGTGTCAGTTCACACACTATTCCAAAGAAAGGTTGGTGGGCACACCTTACAGAGGCAGTGATCAGGTCTGTGTTGCCACTGCAGCAGTGAGAAGACAAGTGAAAAGGTTGGCGGCCCAAACAGAAAACCAAGCCAGCAAATGTTTAAGCTGCCTGGCCAACATGGATAAGGGGAATGACCAAATTGAGGTCCATGCTTTAGCTGATGATCTTTCAGATGACTCTTCAAATATGCAAGACATGGCTCAGATGTAAGCAGCAGTGCAGGCTGAGATGCATATGTTATGACAAGAATACCAGGGATTGCATGAAGTTTCCACCCTAGGGAAGATTTGTGAGGACTACCTTTTCCTAAGGGATTTATGGGTCGTCAGAGGCCCATCCTTCCTTTAGCCCATTTCACCTGCTTAATGCCAGACAGATCCCAGTACACCCATCGGCATCACAAACTGGTGCGTCAGTTAGACTGCCACCGAACATATCGATCTCTACTTTGCACTCCAGAGATATTAAACAGGTACAGTTCCGAATTTTTAATATATATAAAACAATGCCAGCTTCAGGTTACTTGCAGACCAGCAGCCTTTCCAGACAACTCTGCAAAGGTTGTGTTTATCTTATCTCATTTAGTGAGGCATGGGCACTATGGTCTATGCCCTTGGTAGAGAGATAACCCCCGTTATACAGCCTACCAGCTTTCAAGGAAGAAACACATAAGATTTTTGCTAAGCACATGTATATGGAATCGGTGGACAACAAAGCCTTGAGCTTAAAGCAAGAGAACAATGACTAATAGACCTATAGGACTTATTGACCTATCTGTCTAACTTTAACCAGTTAACTGTAACTCCTAATTGGCCAGAAGCCAAAAGTCGTGCTTTCTTTTATTTGTGTTGCGCAATGAGGTAAAAGATGCTTTGGTTTATCGCAGACTGCTGATCTTCCAGATGATTGCAAGGATCTGATCCATCTGATGGTTAAAGTGTATCACAGAATTGGAGAGTGAAAAAGTGAAAAATCCACAACCAATGCTAGAATAGTAGTAATAAAACAGCAGACATAGGGCATATAGTATGCTGAGTAAGCTGAACCTAGGTGAATGGGTTCCTCTCTCCAAGGACGAATAAGAGAGAAGGCGATAATTGAAGTTATGTTTATAACAGTAAAACTAAAAGGTACTATGACAGCGTCTATGAAATGAGAGCCAGTTCTGGAGATAAAGGGTAACCAGGGCTCTCAGTGAAAGATGACATCATCTTACCAAGAAGCACCCCATATTTAGTCTCACATAACCTTGCTAACACTGAGACAACAAACCCTAACTATTTAACCTACACTTTTACGTTAATCTTTTCACCTCAGAAAAGTTTTAAATATCATGTCGGATTGTGGAGCAACCGGAAACTTTAAAGATATTTATTTGGCCTTATTATGTAAAAATTATCACACTGATTCAATAAATTTTGAATTGATAGTTATACCCCTATTTGGAGTAATCCATCATCCATCACTTCAGCATCACAATCCCATTATTGATTAGCAAAAATGGAAAGTCTTGATACTTTCAAAATTCTGTGTAAACTCCTGTTACTGAGAATCTCCAGAGATGGTGACAGCCTTGTCGTGTGCTGTTGTTGAGAATTGTAAGGAAGAACTACAACCTGAATGCTATTCTGATTTTTGGGACATATTTGATAGGATCCAATTTTCTGCCCTCCCATCTCACGGACATTTTGATTGCCAGATAGATCTACTGCCAGGGGCAAGTTTGCCCTACAGGTAGATTTTTGTGCTCACTGAGCAGGAAAATGAGCATCTCAAGAATTATATAGATAAGGTACTGGCCAGAGGATTTATTCGTCATTCAACCTTTCTAAGTTTGGTCTCCCTTGTTTTTGTTCCAAAGAAAAATGTGGAGCTCAGCATCTATATCATTTATGAAGCATTCATTCCATTTACCATCAAGAATCAATACCGGTTGCCCTTAATACCTGTACTAGTAGATCAGGTCCAACATCCGACTGTTGATACAACCTGGATCTCCATGGGGCATATAATCTTATCAGAGTCTGAGAGGGAGACGAGTGGAAAATTGAATTTCGCACGAAATATGGTTTCTATAAATACTGTGTTATGTCTTTTTTGGTTCTGCAATGACCCCACTGTTATTCCAGTTTTATATGAATGAAGTTTTGAGAGAATTTCTAGATGTGTGGGTTTTTGTGCATATAGAAGACATTTTGATTTACTCACGGAATAAACAGGAACCTGTCGAACTGTTAGGGATGGCTTAAAATGTACAAGCAAGAACCATCTCCTTGCGAACCTTAAAAAATGCACATTTCCCTCCAAGTCAGTCGAGTTCCTTGGGTTTTTTATCACTCACGAAGGAACCAAAATGGATAACAGGAAGCTGAAAGCAATTTTAAACTGTCCCACCATCTAGCATAAGAGAAATACAGAGCTTCCTGAGTTTTGACAATTTATATAGACATTGCATCCCCTCAACCCATCACACGGTTGTTGCAAAAGGGAGGATCCTTTGGATGGTCCAAGGGAGTGAACGATGCTTTTAATACCCCGAAAAGGAGCTTTACTTCTGCCCCAAACTTGCGGTACCCAGACCCCAGTGTCTCTTTTCTAGTAGAGGCAGATGTCTCCCAGTGCGCTGTGAGTGGAGTGCTGCCACAAAGAACTCCATGGACTAGACAAATGCACCCAATCATGTTCTTTCCAAATATATTACCCACCGAGCAGAGTTACACCATTGCTGAACACAAACTGCCAGTCATCAAATTGGCATTTCGGCAATTGTGGCAATATGTGCTTGCCATGCGCCACCTGAATCACCCTTTATTATGACCCTAAAAATTCAGAATTTCGAAGGTCAGCAAGAGCACTCACCCCATGTCAAATTAAACGGATGCTGTTATATAACGAGTTTAACTTTGTGATTAGCATTGCAACTCTTAGCTAAGAACATGAAAGCAAATGTCCATAATTTAGACTTCTGAAAATATTGAGGTGGCAAATCATCTTTCTAACATAATGTCCCTGTTCAAGAACTACAAGACTGACTTTTACTGTGGTGTCATTCCAGTCTACTGTCAGGTCACTCAGGAATTTCTAAAACTAACACACATTACCAATGCCTTTTTGGTGGGAAAAATTATCCAAGGATGCACATACTTTAATTCAAACGTTCGCAGTGGAGGCTCCTGGGGGAGTGCTGCGGGGTGGTGGGCGGGGCGGTGGAGGGGCAGTGTGGGGGGGGGGGGTAGTAAACTCCAGCATAGGGCTGAACGAAGTTACGTAAATAAATAAAAGGAATTACATTGCGCGCGCTGCATCGCCATTTGGCGTTGCTGCGCGCGCAATGTAATTTGTTTTATTTATTTATTTACTTAGCTCCGTTGCCGGATGTTTACTATCCCCCACCCTGCCCCTCCCCCGCCTCACCGCCCGCAGCGCTCCCTCGAGGAGCCGCCACTGAAACGTGTGCTACATATGCGCGAAATAAAGACTCCCTTCACGACCATCTGTTTTACTACAAGTGATGCCCATTCACACAATTCTTTGCACATAATAATTAGTCTAGACTTCATTACTGATATGCCACCAACACAAGGCTTCACAACCATATTGGTGGTAGCTGACTGGTTAACCAAGATGGTTGATTCTATTGCCTTAAAGAAAGTCTTGTCTGCAAAAGAATTAGTTAACATTTATATTCAAAATGTAGTTTGTCTGCATGGATTACCCTCCATTATTATCTTGCATAGTGGGCCATAACTTGTGCCGAGATTCTGGCATGATCTTTGGGCACCCTGGCAAATAATCACGTCTGTCCTCTGTATCCCACCCTCAAGCAGATAGTCAGAGGTGTTAATCAGTCACTAGAGCAGTATTTAAAGTGTCTGCTAGTCACCAACAGTTACAATTAAGTAGACAAATTAAGTTTAGGGTTGAGTTTGCATACAATAGCAGTGAAAAACAATTACAGAGACATCAGCGTTGTTTGCCAACAGAATACAAACTAAAGTAATCCCATCAGACTTTGAAAGGAAGGTCTGACCAAGTGCCAGTAGTAAAAGAACATAATGCAAAGCTGGCAGGCATGCAAAGAAAAGTCATAGAAGAAATGCATCGGAGCAAGCAAAAAGTCAAAGAAAATACAGACAAACACTGAAGCAAAGAATCACGTTATAAAGTAAAAGCATTGGTGTGACTAGCCACAAAAATCTAAAACTGAAAGAAATGTGGAAACTTCAGGACTTATTTACAAGAAAGTGGCAGAGCGCGGGTAGCCCTAAAATTGTTAACGCCGTGTTCTGTCACTTTAAAAATACAGGTATGCGCTGTATGTTCAATAATATGGCACATCCCTGCGTTTCTCCCTGCGCTAAATTCAGCTGCCTATAGCCAACGCAGGCACCCTTGCACCACAATGCAAGGGTGCCTGTGTTGAGGGAATGATTGTTTATGTGCAGGAAGGTGACCCTTCCTCATAATAAACAAACCAGAATGACGATTTGCAACTCCTATGTGTGTTCCATTGAGCAACACACATAGCGGTTGCAATTCACAATTTTTTTGAACCCCTTAGCTGCTAGGCCTTTCCCCCCCTGTGCTAAGCCATTTTTTGGCTATTTGGGGTAGTTTGCACTTCTACCCCTGTTACTTTTGACCACATAACATATCCACGCCAAATTTGCGTCCTTTTCTTCCAACATCATGAGGATTTTAAAGGTACCCAGGGTTTGTGGATTCTCCTGGAGGGGACCAAGTAATTAGCCAAAATATAGCTATATTTAAATGGGAAAAAAGGGCTACAGATGAAAGCGTTTTTTTTTCTTTCCCTGCAAATGATATCAACAAAGGAGTTGTGGGGCTGAAATTACTATTTCCTGGCTTTCAGGGACAAGCAGAATTTTGTCAGAAAACCAACATTTTTTACACAGTTTTGACATTTTTCTGGGACATAGCCTAATTTTGCTATTTTTTGTGCTTTCAACCTCCTTCCAGTTAATGGTAGGAATCGGTATGAAAGCAATAATGGATCCTGGATAGCTATACATTTTAGAAAAGTAGACAAAGTTATAAATTCAGCAAGGGGTCATTTGTGTAGATCCTTGAAGGTTTCTTTATAGAAACTAACAGTTGAATATAGGAAAAATTGAAAATTAGTTTTAAAAAAAAAAACAGCCATTTGTGTACACGTTTTCACCTGTAAGTTCTTCTAATTATGACACCTGTATGAAAGCAATATACCGTTACATCCGCTGGACCTTTCTCTTTGTGGAGATATATAGGACTTGCAGGTTCATCAAGAACCCGACGAACCCAGAGCCAATAACTGAGCAGTGTCTTGCAATGGTTTTTTATTATGTACCGGGTATATAGCAATTTAATGGGCCGATTCGGATCCTGGAGAAACCGGGCACGAACCGTCGGTCGGAGCGTTTTCTCCGTCCGAATCGTACCCGGGAAATAAACATTACAAACATGGAAGTACGATTCCCACGGAAACACCATTTCCGTACGAATCGTAAAAAACATCGACCGACGAAAATATACATACGAATGTGATCCGGGAATGCTCCGACGTGACGTCGGGACGCATGCAGGCTGCGGTTCACGAGCCAGGAAGTACGATCCGCACCGACATCACCCCGCACGGATTATATTTTCCGGCTGCCAAAAACTGCCGGGAAATCAGGACGACGCGCACAAGGAGCACCTGTAAGCGACGGACAGCCATGGACCCAAACCTACGTGTCATCCCAGCCCTCATAGCAGTCCCCCTGCTCTACAGGCACCGACGCAGACGCCGCAGAAGGTCAGAATAACACCCAGGGGCAAAGGGGGGGGCAGGGGCAGGACACATAACCCCCACACAAGTCACAAATCACACATGCCCTTGACATACCTGACCTGCAGGACCTGGTCACCTCGAGGGGGTGGGGGCGTGTCCAGCAACGCAAGCATCCGCCACAACGGAAGTGGATGTTGACGCAAACCGGCAACACCACAATACCGGTACGTACCGTCCCCAGGCCTTAAGAGCGTGGGTACGGGCCGTACCACGCCCACCACTACGTCACCCCAACAATGGCGGTACGGCCCGTACCCACGTACTAAAGGCCTGGGGACAGGCCGTACCAGCATTGTTGGGGTGATGTAGGGGTACGCGTGGTACGACCCGTACCCACGCTCTGAAGGGCTGGGGACGGTGCGTACCCCTAAGGCACCCCATTGGGGGTCTGCACCGTACCCAGGCCCTCAGAGCGTTGGTACGGGTCGTACCACGCGTACCCCCACATCCCCCCAACAATTCTGGTACAGCCCGTACCCAGGCCATTCAAACGTGGGTACAAGCCGTACCGCCATTGTCGGGGTGACGTAGTGGTGGGCGTGGTACGGCCTGTACCCACGCTCTTAAGGCCTGGGGACGGTACGTACCCAGGCCTGCAAACCGTGGGTACGGGAATGTACGGAGCGTACCCCCACCCGTGTATGAATGGAGCGTACCCCCACCCCACCAGTGTATGTACGGACCATACCCCCACCCCACCAGTGTATGTACGGACCGTACCCCCACCCGTGTATGCATGCAGCGTACCAACTCCCCACCCGTGTATGTATGGACCGTACCCCCACCCCACCAGTGTATGTACGGAGCGTACCCACACCCGTGTATGAATGGAGCGTACCCACACACCACCAGTGTATGTACGGAGCGTACCCACACCCGTGTATGAATGGAGCGTACCCCCACCCGTGTATGAATGGAGCATACCCCCACCCCACCAGTGTATGTACGGACCGTACCCCCACCCCAACAGTGTATGTACGGAGCGTACCCACACCCGTGTATGAATGGAGCGTACCCCCACCCGTGTATGAATGGAGCGTACCCCCACCCCACCAGTGTATGTACGGACCGTACCCCCACCCCACTAGTGTATGTACAGACCGTACCCCCACCCGTGTATGCATGCAGTGTACCAACTCCCCTCCCGTGTATGTACGGACCGTACCCCCACCCCACCAGTGTATGTACGGACCGTACCCCCACCCGTGTATGAATGGAGTGTACCCCCACCCCACCAGTGTATGTACGGACCGTACCCCCCCCCACCAGTGTATGTACGGAGCGTACCCACACCCGTGTATGAATGGAGTGTACCCCCACCCCACCAGTGTATGTACGGAGCATACCCACACCCGTGTATGAATGGAGCGTACCCACACACCACCAGTGTATGTATGGAGCGTACCCACACCAGTGTATGAATGGAGCGTACCCCCACCCGTGTATGAATGGAGCGTACCCCCACCCCACCAGTGTATGTACGGACCGTACCCCCACCCCACCAGTGTATGTACGGAGCGTACCCACACCTGTGTATGCATGCAGCGTATCAACCCCCCACCCGTGTATGTGCGGACCGTACCCCCACCCCACCAGTGTATGTATGGAGCGTACCCACACCCGTGTATGAATGGAGCGTACCCACACCCGTGTATGTCCCGACCGTACACGCCCAGACATAGGAGGGGTGTGTGCCCATCACTCCCAGCAGTGCCCAGACATAGGAGGGGTGTGTGCAGAGTCCTCCCAGCAGTGCCCAGACACAGGAGGGGTGTGTGCAGAGTCCTCCCAGCAGTGCCCAGACACAGGAGGGGTGTGTGCCTATCACTCCCAGCAGTGCCCAGACATAGGAGGGGTGGGTGCAGAGTCCCACCAGCAGTGCCCAGACACAGGAGGGGTGGGTGCAGAGTCCTCCCAGCAGTACCCAGACACAGGAGGGGTGGGTGCAGAGTCCTCCCAGCAGTGCCCAGACACAGGAGGGGTGTGTGCAGAGTACTCCCAGCAGTGCCCAGACACAGGAGGGGTGTGTGCAGAGTCCTCCCAGCAGTGCCCAGATGCAGGAGGGGTGTGTGCAGAGTCCTCCCAGCAGTGCCCAGACATAGGAGGGGTGTGTGCCTATCACTCCCAGCAGTCCTCAGACGCAGGAGGGGTATGTGCAGAGTCCTCCCAGCAGTGCCCAGAAATAGGAGGGGTGTGTGCAGAGTCCTCCCAGCAGTGCCCAGACATAGGAGGGGTGTTGGCAGAGTCCTCCCAGCAGTGCCCAGACACAGGAGGGGTGGGTGCAGAGTCCTCCCAGCAGAGCCCAGACACAGGAGGGGTGTGTGCAGAGTCCTCCCAGCAGTGCCCAGACACAGGAGGGGTGTGTGCAGAGTCCTCCCAGCAGTGCCCAGACACAGGAGGGGTGTGTGCAGAGTCCTCCCAGCAGTGCCCAGACACAGGAGGGGTGTGTGCAGAGTCCTCCCAGCAGTGCCCAGACGCAGGAGGGGTGTGTGCAGAGTTCTCCCAGCAGTGCCCAGACATAGGAGGGGTGTGTGCAGAGTCCTCCCAGCAGTGCCCAGACAAAGGAGGGGTGTTGGCAGAGTCCTCCCAGCAGTGCCCAGACACAGGAGGGGTGGGTACAGAGTCCTCCCAGCAGTGCCCAGACGCAGGAGGGGTGTGTGCAGAGTCCTCCCAGCAGTGCCCAGACATAGGAGGGGTGTGTGCAGAGTCCTCCCAGCAGTGCCCAGACACAGGAGGGGTGGGTGCAGAGTCCCCCCAGCTGTGCCCATGGAAAGAAAGGGGTTGAGTACACACAGATACAATGCCCACAATTGTCAGTCAGGTGCTCAAAGACCCAGCAGAACACGAAACACATGTGTGCGAGGCTGGGAGTATACACATGCATGGTGCGGAAAAGGTAACGTGTACACATGAAGTCCTGTCAATATACTCCACTCACAAGTACAGTGACCCCCAAGGATGACACAAATGATGCAGATGGAGACCTTGGCCAGCATGCATGGCCAAAGTTGAAGGGGTCCGTCACACACCCAGCAAATGCAGACACAGCACTGCACAAATGTCGTCACAACACCCTGCAGGGAAGATGTCAGGGTCCACAGAGTAAGGTACACACCTTGGGACAATGTCACCATGCAGTAACAGCTAACATGAGCAAAGTTTGATAGCTAATACCGTGTGATGGCAGACAGATAACAGGGTCCACCCCACGAACAGCACCCTACAACATATCCCAGACACCTAACACATTATCGCCACCCCAAATCATGGAGCAGCACCACCAACAGCAATGCCAGAAAAGCAGTAGTGTGCCAAGGAAAATAAAATAGCTTTATTCAGCAATGTTGTAAAATGAATTGTACGAAGAGTTCAAAATGCACAAGGCCCATAGGGCAGTCCATAGTTCCAATCCAGGTGGGGGACACATTGGGATGCGTGTCCCCTAGCTTGCCTGCACTGTTCAGACTACCTTGTCATCCACAGGGGGGGGGCATCATGTGGGGGGGAAGGACCAGGCACCGCAGGGACAGGAGGGGCAAGGGTAGGTGTTGTGGGTGCAGGGACGGACGACTCCAACACAGGGGGTGGGGCAGCGCCAAAGGTGGATTGGAGCACAGCGCTGCACACTACTGCCAGGTCGCCCAGCGTCTCCCCTGCACCCGAAGGAACCACAGGCCCCAAGGAGGGGGGGGGGGTCACAGTGATGGGTCGCAGCGCTACCCGGGGAGGGTGTGGACAGGGGGGGGACTCAACCACCCTGACCGGGGACTCCTTTGACCGCTTGCAGTGTGGTGTCACTGTGGGGCTCAGGGACAGAGCGGCCATGAAGGAGTCTTTGGTGGAATCCTGGCCAGGAGAGCTGAGGGGAGTGGATTTTGAGGGTGGTGGTCGTGAGGAATGTGGACTCCCACTCTGGCTGTGTGTCTTCCGTTTCCCCCCGACCCAGTGGGTGTGCCTACTTCACCCTGTGTGTGCGTGCCAGGAGGTGTGCGCTTTGCCTTCCCTGGTGGTGTGGTGCCTGTGTCTGGTGGTGTGCGTGCATGGCTACGTCTGGGTGTGCTGTGGACAGGCATGAGAGTGGGAAGTGTGGATGCTGCAGGGGTAGGGGGGGGATGTAGCGCTGCAGGAGACCCAATGCTGCAGTCAGTGTCGAGTCTATGGAGCTCAGCAAGTTGCGTTGGTCAGACTGCGCAGCTGAAATGCCCTCCATGTATGCCTCCATCTGGTTGAGCACTTGGCTGTGGCCAAGGAGGACATTAAGCACCGCAGTCTGACCAACCAGCAACTGCCGCAGGATGTCCACAGACTCGGCATTGGTGGCAGCAGTGGAGACAGGGGCTGGGGGTGCGGTGCCTGGCAAGAAGGAGACACGTGGTGACCTAGCACGGCGGGAAGGGACACGAGCAAGTGGGAGGCCAGTGAGCGGAATGGAGGGGGCGGGTAGCGATGGAGTGCTGGTGTCAGCTGTGGGAGCAGCCTCCGCCCCCTCGGAGTGCTCAGCCTCGGACCCGTCTGCGTCATAGTCGGTGGTGGTTTGACTGGACAGGTCCTCCGCTGCACTCCCGTCGGCCTCCGTGCCACCGATGTGCCAGACAACTCTGCACTGCTGGCACTGGTGCTCGCTCCCTCCTCACGGTCCGTGCCAGTGTCTCCCTCATAGTCCCCCGACGATGCTGTGGGCAAGGTGAAGAGACAGGAGAAATCAGACACCTGTATACATATGTCACATGAGTCAACTCTACATAGGTCACAGTGCATAGCCTGAAAAGCTACAAGAGTAACATTTACAATACAAGGTACATATGTAGTCCCTGCAACACACAGTTTGTTGACCCACCATGCCACTGTTAAAATATGGAGAGCATGACACAATAGCAAATAACTTGATATCAAATTGATTGTACAGAGGAGCCAGGCTCTGGGGACAATCTAGCACATCATCAGCAACACAAAGCGTAGCCAAGAAAGGGATGAGCAGGAACCATGTCTAGCAACTCTTGGGACATGCTGCAAAGGTAATACTGAAAACCATGGCCAACATGACTGGGGCACTGCACCTTGAGTGTTTGGCCACACAAACATCACACACTGGCCAGACCGAGCAAGGAGACTTCAGGTTTGGACATGTAGGCCTTGCCCGCACCAACCCCCCTCCTACCTGAGTCAATGTGATTGAGACAGAGGAAGTACTTACACCTCTTAGTCTGGGATGAAAACACATGGCCTGCAATTAATCCTGATCGCACACAAACTACCCCTGGTGTGCCTGTCCACACATATCACTGACAAACAACCATCATCAGATAGTTGTACCAAGACACACAGGCACTGGCCCCTGTGAGTATGCACCAGCTAATTTAGGTTACCCTGTACAGTTAACACATGTAGCACAGTATACGTGAATACAAATGAGGCCATGGTACTATGCCACAGGGCCCAAACTATGCTGAAGACACAGAGAATGTCCACATTGTCTGATGACACACATGATACCTAGGAAAAGGTGCCCCAGGGGACTGTAGTGGCCACACTACTCCATGGCCCTGGATGGATATGACTGGAACACAAGCCACCATCCCTACACTATGCACATCTCACACTCAAGCACATCATGTCAGAGGGCACAACATTCGACATGCAGGCAGTAAGGCAGTACACATGAAACACATACTCCCATGTCGGGACTCAGCATCAGTGCCAACTAACATGGACCCCACAATGACTGAACTGGCCAGGGCACAGGCAACGTGCAAAAACCTGTTACACACCACCCCCACACATGATGCTGCAAGCATTGGGCACTTGGAGTTACTGCCAGCCTAGATGACCTTGTGCAAGAGTGACTACACACAGACCAGGGAACACATGGCAAGGAGGGGAAGGGAGGAAGAACAGCACCGCTTTACTTTGGGGAACAGGATGTGCACTGCACATTTAAACCCTGGCAGTGTATCCATGCAACTGCGCACTTCCAAAAGCTGGTCACACACAACAAACACACATGTACCTACCCCCTTCCTGCCGCTGCTTCTCCGCTAGGCGCCTATCCAAGTCAGGGAAGACCACTGCCAGCACACGCTTATGAATGTGGGTCAGACGGCGGCGCCCACGGTTTTTGTGGCTCTCAGGTGAGTCCCCCAGCAGGACCCGTGCGATCCTCCGCGTCCAGCACCGGATGTCCTGCCAGCGTTTCCTCACCTGGGCTAGGCGCCGCTTCCGACCATCCGTCCTCCTCACGGCACTGACGGCTTGCTTCCAGATCTCCCCCTTGGCACAGATGCCTACCTGTGAAGATGCAAAAGTGACAATACATCCATCCACCTTATCAATGATACAGAGACACACATATTACAAAACATGCATGTTTGAACTGGCCACAGTATGCAGCCAACTCATTGCACCTTTGTCATAGTGACATCATCCTCCTGGGAATGGGCAAATGCAGTAGGTGCCATTGAAAGTACACAGGTGGCATGAGGGGTGCAACACAATCAATGATGCAGGCTCACACTGTGCATCCCAAGCTACAACAGGAATCTGAACAGTACCCCTAAGCAGTCACATGCCCCAGCCCACTTACGCCACCTCAGCAGAGAACACAGACACACACAGGCACTGAACAATCACCTGGCATTGGCAACTGCCGCTACAAACCTCACTCTGCACATGTGCCACTAGACTGGGGGTGTCACAGATGTGGGGCTGTCTCAGCACGGCAGATATCCAGCACAGCTCCCTGCTCACATCAGATGGCCAGGGTGTATCCATCCCACATGCAGCTGGGGTGCAACACTCCACATATGCACACACCCACATGACAGGGGACTCACACACACACACCAATGTCCAGGGGACGAACACATCATTTGGACACTCTCACCACAGGTACACTGAACAGACACACATCTGTGGGTCCTGGCACCTGTCACCCTAGGGGGAGCACAGACTCACATCAGGACTGTAGGAACAACATTTCTAGGAGGATTAGGCAGTCCGAAAGCGGCATGCACCATGCAGTGATCGTCACAGTAAGCACCATGCTAGTGCGTTGTGCACACAGGAACTACAGCATGCTCTGCATGGGAGACATGAGCCCTCCCCCCCCCCCTGGGAACCACTATGAAGAACCCTGCATGTCTGTCACACCTGGACACAATGCCAGAAGTCACAGTAAAAATGAGGGGCACAGTTTAAGCTAGTGGGGTCTGCACTCACCTGCTCCCCTGGTCGACCATACAGCATGGTGTACTGTGGGAGGATCACATCCAGCAACGCCATATTCTCCTCCATGGTGAATGGCTGGGCCCTCTCCACAGACCTGGACATGGTGCCAGAGGAATGACAAGCAGCAGCAGTGTTGTGGAATGAAGGGATGTGCAGGCAAGTGCTCTCTCAAGGGACCTGGCTGCCTTATATCTTCCTTGCTGGCCTGTTTCATTTACAGGAGTAAAGAGTGATTGGCTCAGTCACATTTGCATCCTACGTGTCCTCCAATCAATTTGAAACTACCCCAGTGACAGGCTATGCATGGTTTTAAAATTGAGCATGATGTAATGTCAACAACCACATTGCAACAAAGTAAATTGTCTCCAACCGACTTCTGCTGGCCACATGAAGCAAAATTCAAACCTGAAACTCGGTCTCCATGACAACCAGCATGCATTTAGGCCCCTATACTTGTCCCTCATGTGTCCCCTATGGCAATCCTATGTCACAACACAGGTACGGTGCATCCCACAGCCCTAGGGCACCCCAAATGCATTGCAACGGACCGTACACGCGTGTGTACGGTCCCTATCACTATGGTGGTGCTGGCGTATGCGTACGCCATAGTGATAGGGACCGTACACACGTGTGTACGGTCCGGACTACTATGGGGGTGCTCGCGTACGTGTACGCCATAGTAGTCCGGACCGTACACATGCGTGTACGGTCCCTATCACTATGGGGGTGCTCGCGTACGTGTACGCCATAGTAGTCCGGACCGTACACATGCGTGTATGGTCCCTATCACTATGGGGGTGCTCGCGTACGTGTACGCCATAGTAGTCCGGACCGTACACACGCGTGTACGGTCTCTATCACTATTGTGGTGCTGGCGTATGCGTACGCCTTAGTAGTCCGGACCGTACACACGCGTGTGTACGGTCCCTATCACTATGGTGGTGCTGGCGTATGCGTACGTCATAGTGATAGGGGCCGTACACGCGTGTGTACGGTCTGGACTACTAAGGCGTACATGTACGCGAGCACCCCCATAGTGATAGGGACCGTACACGCGTGTGTACGGTCCGGACTACTATGGCGTACACGTACGCGAGCACCACCATAGCGATAGAGACCCCACACACGCCCTCGGAGCGTATGTACGGTGGGATTCACACCTGACAGTGGTGACAGGCGGCACACAGGAATGAATTGAGCTGTCATACATGGCCAAGGCTAGACATCAAGGCATCGTCTGTGCAGTACTACATGTGTCGGGCACAGGCGGGTCAGGCTGTGATGTGGCACCATACTCCTGAGGTGTGAAGCTAATTACAGTATGATGGGCTGTGTACACATGTCACGTGTGATGGTGCCCTATGTGCCACACATCCCCTTCACTCCTTTGACATGTGTGCATGTAGTACTGACTTGGTGGGCCATGCGTCACTGGCATGGCACAGTCACCGACACCCGCAAATGTCCCCTGATGCCAGGTACACGGAATGTTACCCCTGACAAGTGAATGCCCGCATTGCACGCTGTAGCTATGTCATGTGTGTGTCATGTGTTCCCATAGGTTTGCTGTAGGTGTTTGGTCAAATGCATCTGCTGTTGCTGCAACCAACATGTGTCTGTGTGTAGATGGGCATGGCACACTGTTACGCACACCAGCACACATGTGTAATCCGACGTAAGGTGTGTATGTATGCATCGACACGGAGTTTCAAAACAAGGACATATCTGCATACTCTCAATGTATGTGTGATCAGTCTTGACATGTAATCCTTCATGGCAAGGTGTGTGGTCTGTCCTTTTTCTATGACATGTGACCTGTGCCTCTAGTGTTCCGCAACCTATCTGTACAATAAACATCCTTCTTCTGCACATATTTGGATGTCTGTAACTCCTGTAATGCATCTGCCTGCTCACTTACACTGGCCCACAGCTAGTTTCATGGCATGGCATAATGAGGTTGAGAATCAACGTTTGTAGCTGGCTCTTGGTACATGCCTGGCATACGTGTCCAGGGCATATTGCACAGACCTGACTCTGTATGTAGCATATGTGTATTGCCTGTTGAGCATGTGCTCTGTACATTGACATTGGTGGTGTACTGTACTCACTCTTCGTTGTCCCTTCTAATTCACTGCAGGGCTCTGCCTCTCCTTCGACCAATTCCGGACTTGGCTGACATGCGGGAAAATGACTGTATACGTCGCTACCGCTTCCCCCAACGTTTGATTGAGGACTTGACGACACGGCTGGCAGCACACCTCCAACCGCTACACAGGTATCCTGGTGCACTGACACCCAAGATGAAGGTGATGGCAGCCCTACATTTCTTGGCCACGGGTACCTTTCAACATACCATTGCCCATGTCGGTGGGATGTCCCAAACCATGTTCAGCCGTGTTCCGCATGATTTTTTAGAGGCCATGTTGGAGCACCTTGATGAGTTCATTAAATTCCCAACTCCTGAGCAGTTGACAGCTGTCAAGCGTGAGTTCTATGCCCTGGGAGGGATGCCCCATGCCATTGGGTCCATAGATGGAACACATATGGCTTTGGTACCACCATAGGCACAGGAGGTAGCCTTCCGTAACCGCAAGCATTACCACTCCATTAATGCCCTTGCGGTGTGTCTTGCCAACATGGTGATTTCACATGTCTGTGCTCGTTTTCCAGGATCAGCACACGATGCGTACATCATGAGGCGTAGCAGGGTGCCTGAAATGATGCTGCAGCTGCGCAACGAACGAGCATGTATTGTTGGTGGGTATACTCTGGCAGTCCTGTATTTAACGTCATCTTCCTGTCTTACTGCTCCTCCTGACCCACTCTTGTCCATGATGTTTCCATGTAGGGGACGCTGGCTATCCCAACATGACATGGCTGATCACGCCTCTCCGCAACCCCAGCACGGCTGCCGATCACCGCTACAACAACGCCCATGGGCGGTCCAGGCGAGTGATAGAGAGGACGTTTGGCCTCCTGAAGAGCCGATTCCGTTGCCTCCACAAGACCGGTGGCGCACTCCCATATGCACCGGTGAAGGTCTGCAAGATATTCCTCATGTGCTGCATGCTGCCCAACATGGCAGTGGAGAAAGCTGTGCCACTCATCCTGGATCCAGATGAGCAGGACCATCCACCCGTGGAGGATGAAGGGCTTGGGCACGAGGCAAGTGATGTGGAGGAGGAGGAGGCGGTAGAGGACATGCGGAGTCGGCTCATATGCGACTTCTTTGCTTAGTGGTGAGTTCCAGTGTCTGAGTGTGCACGCATTTGGCTGTGTGTGGCATGTGTTGCAATGTGTGTGTCCATCTGCATGTCTTCCAAGTGAGTCAGAGGTGTGTTTGGATGTGTCACTCGAGTGATGGTGCAATAGAAGAATGTTTTTCCAGAGTCATCATTGTCACCTCGCATGTTGACAACCTAATACGTGTCGAGTACATGCACATGCATGCGGATGTGCTTCTTTTGGCTGACTTCTGGTGTGTCTCCCATCCACAGGTACTTGCACATGCTGTCTGCTGGTGGCATTGTTGTGCTCCTGCTATTCCTCATGAACACAGCAACATGTGCTGAATCAGCGTTACATGCACGGACAAGTTCAAAAATCTCCTTCGGGGAAGGGATGCAGCACGGCTTTTTGGGAGTGGTATTTGTTTTGAATGTGTGTGCACTGCTCCTGTTCATGTTTGGATACTTTACATACATGGAGATTCACCATGGGGCACATGACCTGGAGCAGAATTCACCTGAATTGATGGTCAGACTTGGTGACAGTCATCTGTAATGGGATTGTGATGGAGCCATCAATGTGTGTAACACTGGCCTTGGAAACATACGGGTTGCAACGGGTTGACATGGTGTGTGAATTCCCCATTAGGGGCTCAATTGTGTATAGCAGGCTCTCCGTGAGCAGCAGGGGGTGTTTAGCTGTAGCCCGTCACTTGTGTGCCAGTGCCATGGATTTCCAGCATCTGTGGTGGTAAGGGGGGTGCCAGTGTTGGTCCCACGTGTTCATCCACATGACCTGTGTATGTGTTGACAGAGTTGCATTAGCATTCCGACACACATGAGTAATAAAGGTGTCCCTCTGCCTCCAAGGTGCCTCATCTCTGTCAATGGTGGTCTGTTGCCACTGTGCATGCGGCATGTCTGGCATTGTGCTCAGAGATGGTGCATATGAGTCTATGTGTAGAGTAGCAAGGTGCAAGCTGTTTGTCAGGGATTAGATTCTGTATTGTGCATGATGTCCATGGCTGTGTAGGTATTGTGGCATGTCAGTCTCCACGACGGCCACTGTGCTGCATGTGAATCCATTGTGTGTGTGTGTGCCATGTTGAACCAGACATTTCTTCCTTGACATACACCTTTTGCATGGTTCCTTCCTGAGATCCTTGTCTTTGTGTGCTACTTGGGGCATTGTTTCCTTGACATGGCGAATGCTGCTGCAGGCCCTGCTGCAAGGGCACCCAGTGTCCACGCAAACGAGCTGGTGTTCATCATGGATTGCTTGCTGACATGTGCTATGCTGATCAGCAGCATCTGTGCCTCATGCGGCAGCACACTCTGCATTATGCACAAGATCCCCAGTTCCATCCACCTCAAGGCAAGAGGGAGACCATCCCCCAGGTCAACTACGACATCCGTGTCTAATCCTACCCTGCACTCTACGGACATGTGCGTTAGAAATCCCATGATACTTGTCCACATCCAGGGTGCATCTGCACAGCTCTGTTTCTACATCCGGCGACCAGGCCACATCAACGTCCAACAGAGATGGGGGAATGGATCACTGCCAGCTGCAGGATGACCTTCTCAATCCACGCACACACTCAGGATGCAGCCCACAACCACAACACAACCTTGTGGCACTGTGATCCAACACCCAATTGTGCCATCTCCATGCATCCAACCTTGGCTGTCCCACCATTCTCCACATCCACCTGACTCAAGCATGCAGGACATGGTTCTGCCACGTGTCTACACATACCTGGGACTCCCACCCCAGGACACTCCACATGATCCCTGACCTCTGTGCATGACTGTTGCTCTTCTAAATAGGTCTGTAGGCACAGTTGTGCAGGCACCCCCTCAGCTGGTTGGGCCCATCACGGGTGAGTATGGTGCTCCATGTCTGTCTTGGATGGTACGTTGTGACCCATGTGTGTCCTCTGCCAGACTCAGACCCCAGGGTATGGATGTTTGGAGTTAATTCAGAAATCAGGCATGGTTTGACTTTACAACACACACATGTAGTGGAATAATGCAAAATGACGGCATCATCTTGTGATTATGATGAATTTTATTAGTGCTGGGGTACGTGTTTGGGGGGGTGACAAGAGGTGCTTGGCGGGAGTGTAGAATCCAAAGTTCACAGGGGGAGTTGGTGTCCTTGCCATTGACAGTCATCAGAGTCTGTGCCACAGTCTTTGTCAACATTGGTCAGACAGTGACCAGCAAGGCCATGTGGCAGAGAATGTCCTTTGCAGCTGTGCTGCTGTTGGGCCAGAGGGCCAGGTGCCAGGCCAGGTGACCTGGGAGATGGTGATGTTCCGCTGACTCTCACGGTCTTTTTCGTGGACGACCCACCTTCCTGCGGGGACCCTCAGACGCCTGCCTTGACGATGCAAGGGACGCTCCGTCAGATGAATCCTCCTCCTCCTCCCTCCCTGTGTCTGGTGCTGCTCTACGCCTGGTGGCACAGGGAGGGTTTGCCAGGCTTTGGGCGATCTGACGGAGGGATTGGCTCACGTCCCTGTGCACCGCCAAGAGCTCTGCCAGTCTTGCCTCCATCCTGGCATGATGCTCAACCTGCAGGGTCTTCATCTCATTGAGGGTCCCCACTACCTGGGCGATGCCTCTGGAGTCACGCTGGTATGCGTCCAGGATGGTTCTGACGTGTGCCATAGCCGGGTCCTGAGCCAACTGGGCAGGTTCGCGCCTCCGCCATCCTCCACTCCCACCACCCCTGCCCACTTGCGCCTGGCCTGCCGTTGTGGGCACATCGGGTTTCCGGGACCCCTGAGGGATGGCATTTGCGGTGTCGCCTGCCTCCTCCTGGGTGCCCGGAGAACCTTGTCCCTCCTGGACAGACTGGCTGTGTTGTTGTGTGCGGGCAGGGCTCCTGGGTGTCTCCTGGGATGTGGCAGGAATGGGGGTGGTGGTTGGCACAGTTGTACCTGACGCAGGTGCTGCAGGTGGTTGGACCCCAGAGGGGCCAGGTTGGTCTGGGTCATCCACGGAGTGGAGAGAGTCGTCGCTGCCGGTGGGGTCCTCTTCACGCAGAGCCTGGTCCTGTGAGTCTTCCACCCCAGTGTTGGGGGGAGATCGATGACGTTGACCTGTGTGTGAGAGAGACAGTGTTAATTGTGTTACATGCAACATCCATGTTTCATTCTTTTTTGATTTGGCACAGTTCCTCTGGGTGGTTGGATTTGGCTAGCATTCCTCACACAGTGCACTTGTGCATGGGTATGTCCCTTGGCCACAGCTTTCGACACTTTACCTATGTGTGACACAATCTTAGTTGATGCATATTTTGGGAACGCAGTCAGCAGTGTAGTGAGCGGGCGTAGCAAGCCACGCAGAGCCGCCTTACGTGTTGCACTGTACATGGCCAAATGGTGTTTATTCCATGCTATTTGAGAATGCAGGTAGGTAACTTAACAATTTGTGACAGGGTTCTGACGAACACAGTGGGTAGGTATACTGGGTGTAAGGTTCTGTTTGTGCCTGCAGCACGGATGTACTCGTGCACAGATTGACACATGGCCTAGTGTTTATCAAAGGTTGAAGGGGGGGGTTAAGGCACTGCCAAACCTTGTCTACATGCACACAGTCCACCTGCTAACGAGCGGACATGGCCACACCACCCAAGGGTGATTTGGTCTCCCTCTGTCTCCCTTTCTCCCTCCCTCTGTCAGCCTCCTCCCACTGTCCATCTCCCTCTGTCTCCCTTTCTCCCTCCCTCTGTCAGCCTCCTCCCTCTGTCCCTCTCCCTTTCTCCCTCCCTCTATCAGCCTCCTCCCTCTGTCCGTCTCCCTCAATTTCCCTTTCCCCCTCCCTCTATCAGCCTCCTCCCTCTGTCCGTCTCCCTCTATCTCCCTTTCTCCCTCCCTCTATCAGCCTCCTCCCTCTGTCCGTCTCCCTCTGTCTCACTTTCTCCCTCCCTCTATCAGCCTCCTCCCTCTGTCCATCTCCCTTTCTCCCTCCCTCTATCAGCCTCCTCCCTCTGTCCGTCTCCCTCTGTCTCCCTTTCTCCCTCCCTCTATCAGCCTCCTCCCTCTGTCCGTCTCCCTTTCTCCCTCCCTCTATCAGCCTCCTCCCTCTGTCCGTCTCCCTCTGTCTCCCTTTCTCCCTCCCTCTATCAGCCTCCTCCCTCTGTCCGTCTCCCTTTCTCCCTCCCTCTGTCAGCCTCCTCCCTCTGTCCGTCTCCCTCTGTCTCCCCTTCTCCCTCCCTCTGTCAGCCTCCTCCCTCCCTCTGTCTGTCTCCCTGTGTCCACCTCTGTCTCTGTCCCTCTCTCTGCCCCTCTCCCTCCCTCTGTGTGTCACCCTCTGTCACCTCAGCCCAGCTTCCTGGGCACACACAGTTTGCAGGTCTTGCAAAGGCCATTGGCTTGTTCATGTGGGTTTGTTTCTTCTCTGCCGGCACCCATTGGGCGGAGTGTCTGAGTTTGCGCTGCTGCTGTGGCGGTGTGTGCTGACACTCTTTCAGTGTGCTGCGTCTTCATTGGCTACTGTTATGTGCAAATTGTGCCTTCATACCCATGTCGTCCTGCAACACGGCCACAATTAGCAGGCAAAACAGTACTGTGTGGGGACACACTGTTGGTATGGCTGTGCCCTAAGCCATATGGGCTGAGGGCATTGTTGTGTGCTTCAGAGTTGCTCTATGTTAGTTTTGAGACCCACCCTCCCGGCATCAGGGACATCCTGTCTTGTGTTGGTGTTTTGTGTGGCCTGTGACTTGGCATGGCCTTGCTTGGGGCATGGGGCATGGAGGCGCTAGTAGCATGTGTGTGTTTTTGGAGTGTGGTTGTGTCCGGTGCTGGCTTTGGGGAGGTTGCGTGCATGATTGGTATTTGGGTTGTATATGGCGTTCCCCCCATGTGAGGTGAGTTGTTTGTGTACTCACCAGGCTCTCGGACTCCTTCTAGTCCGTCTACTACCAACGGCGGCAGCGTGGCCATCACCTTCTCCTCCCAGGGATGGTAGTGTACCGGTCTGTGGGCCGGCCCTCCTCCAGTGATGTTGGCCTGGTTGTGCTCGTCCGTCATTTTGGGGCAGATCGTCCTCCGCAGATCGTACTACCTGGCTTGGCACTCATGCCTGGTCCTTCTGGTGGCCCCAACAGCATTCACGGAATTGACTATCCTCTCCCACATGGCAGTTTTTTCTGATATGCTGGTCCGTCTGACCAATGTTCCAAAGAGCTGTGGCTTGACTCTGATGATTTCGTCGACAAGGGACTCCAGCTCGTTATTTGTGAACTTTGGATTCTTGTTGGTGGGCATGGTGTGGGGTGTGGGTGTGGATGGTTGTAGGGGTGGGGGTGTGGATGGGTGTGGGTGGGTGTGGATGGTTGTGTGTGTGCAGGTGTGTGTGTGTGAATGTGATAAGGGTGTGTTTGTGATGGTGGTTGTGTGAAGGAGTGCAAGTGTAAGGTGTATTGATGGTTGAAGTATGGTGCAGTGCGTTGTCTCTGGGGTCTGGCAGCAGTGGATCTGTTGCAAAGGATCATGGTTTGTGTGTGTTGGGCCTTCTTATTGGTCCATTTGTGGGTGTGGCTGTGTTTGAACTTTGGGTGGGTGTGTTATAAGGAGTGGTAGTGGTTTGGGCCTCTGTTTATCTGTTTGTCAGTTGCAGGTCAGTGTATAGGATGTATTTGGCCTTGTTGGATATGTTTGTGGTGTTGTGTGCCTCGGATTGACTGTCCTTGTGCTTTTTTGGTTTGTCCTGGTTCAGTAGGAGTGTTTTTAGCGTCTGTACGGTGCGTACATGGGCCATGTTGTTGTACAGTGCTGTCCTTTGCTATGGCTTAGTACGACTCGCACATGCCCGATGTTGGGTGAGGGTGCTGGTGTGTGGGCCTGGGGTAGGGTGCGTACGAACACGGGCAGGGTGTTGGTCCGCACCGTCCATCGGTGGTGGTGTTTCGCACCGTACATACAGGGGGGGCTGGGTGTAGGGTCCGTACATACACGGGTGGGGAGTTGGTACGCTCCATGCATACACAGGTGGGGGTACGGTCCGTACATACACTGGTGGGGTGGGGGTATGGTCCGTACATACACGGGTGGGGAGTTGGTACGCTGCATGAATACACGGGTGGGGGTACGGTCTGTACATACACCGGTGGGGTGGGGGTACGGTCCGTACATACACGGGTGGGGTGGGGGTACGGTCCGTACATACACGGGTGGGGGTACGGTCTGTACATACACGGGTGGGGAGTTGGTACGCTCCATGCATACACGGGTGGGGGTACGGTCCGTACATACACTGGTGGGGTGGGGGTGCCGTCCGTACATACACGGGTGGGGGTACGGTCCGTACATACACTGGTGGGGTGGGGGTACGGTCCGTACATACACGGGTGGGGAGTTGGTACGCTGCATGCATACACGGGTGGGGGTACGGCCCGTACATACACTGGTGGGGTGGGGGTACGGTCCGTACATACACTGGTGGGGTGGGGGTACGGTCCGTACATGCACGGGTGGGGAGTTGGTACACTGCATGCATACACGGGTGGGGGTACGGTCCGTACATACACGGGTGGGGAGTTGGTATGCTGCATGCATACACGGGTGGAGGTATGGTCCGTACATACACGGGTGGGGGTACGGTCCGTACATACACTGGTGGGGTGGGGGTACGGTCCGTACATACACTGGTGGGGTGGGGGTACGGTCCGTACATACACGGGTGGGGAGTTGGTACGCTCCATGCATACATGGGTGGGGGTACGCTCCATGCATACACTGTTGGGGGTTCGGCGCGTGCATCCGCGGCCGGGGGGCGTTTTGCGCGCACATGCGGGGTCTGTGGTGGGGTGTTCGGCGCGTGTGCTTGCTCGTGTCTCCATGCTTGTTATGGGAGTTCAGTCCGTACGGTGTTATTTCCATACAGTTGGGAAATCGAAAGGAGGGGAGTGATCGTACTTACGCGGTCGGACTTCATTTTTCCGATTCGTACGGTAATTCGTCCGGGCATGTGTCGGACACAATTTCCGACCCGAGGACGTGTGGGGAAATTTTCCGGATGTGAATCGTATGGAGTTTTTCCCATGCGAATCGTACTTGGCAGTTTGTACGCTACTTGTACGATTCGGACGGAAAAAAGTCCAGATTCAATTCGGACGGGGGAAATTTTTCCAGGATCTGAATTGGCACCTTAGTAGGGAAAATATATACATGGAGAAATCGGTATGAAAGACACCTATGTATTTCTGTAATTGGAACAAAATATAGAGTTTAGAAACAGTAGATATTTGCACATTTCCGAAATTGTGAGTACCCATACTATCATGAGAATTATAGGTAATTTTTCAAAATGACTTATTTTTTATACATTGTCTTTCATTTGGAAGGCAGAAATGTATCGAAAGTCAATAGATAATAACAGTTGCTCTACAATTCTGTGTTACACTAAGTCTCCCAGTAAAAATGGTACCTCACTTGTGTGGGTAGGCCTCGTGCACGCGACAGGAAACGGCTTAAAACGCAACGTGGACACACTTTATTGCCTAGCTGTAAATTTTGAACCCTAGCTCTGCCGGCACCTAGGGAAACCTAGCAAACCTATACATTTTTGAAAACTAGACATCCAGGGGAATCCAGGATGGGGTGACTTGACTGGCTCTCACCAGGTTCTATTATCCAGAATCCCTTGCAAACCTAAAAATACACATTTCCCTCACATTTCTGTGGTGGAAAGTTCTTGAAACTGCGTGGATCCACAAAATTCCACCCACCCCGTGTTCCCCAAAGTCTTCCGAGAAAAATTGTACCTCACTTGTGTGGGTAGGCATACTGCTCATGATAGGAAACGGCCCAAAACGCAACGTGGACACACCACATTTTCACAGTGAAAACTGAACCTTTATTTGCAAAGTGCCTAGCTGTAGATTTTGAACCCTTGCTCTGCCGGCACCTAGGGAAACCTAGCAAACCTATACAGTTTTGAAACTAGACGCCCAGGGGAATCTAGCATGGGGTGACTTGACTGGCTCTTGCTAGGTTCTGTTACGCAGAATCCCTTGCAAACCTAAAAATGTGTCCAAAAAACAAATTTTCCTCACATTTCTATGGTGGAAAGTTCTGGAATCTGCGTGGATCCACAAAATTCCACCTAACCCACGTCCCCTAAAGTCTTCTGAGAAAAGTGGTACCTCTCTTGTGTGGATAGGTCTAGTGCCCACGACAGGAAACAGCCCTAAACGCAACGTGGATACACCACATTTTCACAGTGAAAACGGACCCATTTTTTGCAAAATGCCTAGCTGTAGGTTTTGAACCCTAACTCTGCCAGCACCTAGGTAAACCTAGCAAAACTATACATTTTTCAAAACTAGACACCCAGGGGAATCCAGGATGGGGTGACTTGACTTGCTCTCACCAGGTTCTGTTACCCAGAATCCCTTGCAAACCTAAATATTTGTCAAAACAACCACATTTTCCTCACATTTCTGAGGTGGAAAGTTATGGAATCTAAATGCATCCACAAAATTCCACCCACCCAGCATTCCCCAATGTCTTCCGAGAAAAAAGGTACCTCACTTGTGTGGGTGGGTCAAGTACCTGGGACAGGCTAGGGCCCAAAACCTATTGAGGCGACATGAAAATGACCTATAACAAAACAACCTGGTTTTGCAAGGGGGGTCCCATGAGATTTTGGCACCGGGGTCAGTGGCCATCTAGGGGAACTTACCAAATCCACACATTTCTGAAAACTAGACACCTGGGGGAGTCAAGCAAGGTATGGCTTGCATGGGTCCCCCCCTGCATACCTCAAATTTAGCTGAAAAAAATCACTTTTGACCATCCCGGTTGCAGCGGTGCGGGGTAGGTCCACCACTGGGCTTCTAATTGGAGCAGACACAACACTACATGTGTCTATTATCATGCTGTAACTCATGAGGTGCGATCTTACAAACATTAGGTTGGTCTCTATACCTGCGGGTACCGTTCCCGTAGGTACACTACGTGGTAGGTCGTTTTTCACCTCACCATTAGGTGTAGATAATTTTTCTTTTCATTTTGTACAAAGGAATCGCCACAGATCATTCTTGACTACTAGGCGAGAAACATGTTGACCATTTGGAAGTAGTGCGCTTTTTTGACACATAACAGCCAGATAATCGCCTCTCCTTATCATTATTTTAACCAGGCTGGGATCTTCGCAGAATAACAGTTATTTAGAGGATTCCCTCCCCTGTTTTATCTTGTACAATCACCATTACATCTACACGTACTAGGCCCCTTACACTCACGACACCTAATCGGCAAGGAACTAAAGATCTCTGGTAAAGAGCCCCTTTATGGGTGCCCATCTGGTATTGTAGCGCCTAACCGACGAGGAGCAGGCCCATATGATGAAGCATGACACCTAGCTTGCTGGGTGTGTGAGGGCCCTAGTTCCGAAAGGATGATTTCCCCCTCCTCCTTGGAGGACAACCTATCCACGTGACATCACATACACTTTCTTACTGTGTTCTTTGACCCACTGAGGAGCTTTGTACTCACTTCTTGTGGGGTATTGCCATGCCCGTTTTGGGCAGCCCCCACCCCTACATGAATAAAAAAAAATCCCTGGTCTCTAGTGGGCTTTCTGCCTCCCCTGGGGGCAGATTGGGGGCAACTGCCCCCATCTGCTACCCAGGGGGGGCAGAAAGACTGTAATTTTTGCGGGGGTGGGGGTATTGGCATGCCCGTTTTGGGCAGGCCCCACCCTAATTCAAATTGCCCCCCCAAAAATCCCTGGCGTCTAGTGGGCTTTTTGCTCCCCCTGTCCCCATCTGCCCCTCAGGGGGGGGCAGAAAGACTGAATTTGCCCAGATTTTTTGGGAGAGCGAAGGCCCTTGCCCAAGGGGCCGTTCCCGCCCTCCCTGGTGCCTAGTGGATGGATCCCTACTTGGGGATCCCCTCCTGGGGCGATCCCCAAGCAGGAATCTACTGGGGAGGGGTATCATTGGTAAGGGGAGATTCTCCCCTTTCCAATGATACCCCTCCCGTCTTTCTAAAGTGAAAATGAAATGAGCCTAAAAGCTCATTTCAGTTTCGGTTTCTGTGAAATGACGTCAGCGCGTCGTGCGCGCTGATCGCCATTTCACAGAATTAGGGGGGGGGGGTCCTCGGGAGCTGGGGAAGCTCTTCCCCAGTTCCGGTGCCTTTGGGGGACAAAAAGAAATCCCTCTGGTGCCTGCCCCAGAGGGATTTCATGTGCATTGGCGTTGGAAGCACGGGAGCCGTCCAACACATAAAAGGGGTTAATGATTGTTTATGTGCAGGAAGTGACACCTTGCTTTTACTATATTTGTATGATCATTAGTTTAATTTACTGTTTTAAAAAAATTACTTGTATGGGAATTTTGATAATATGTGAAATGTTTATCAAGAGTTATTCTTGTGCAGAGATTCACAGATAAAAATCAGTACATGAATATTTAGATTTTTAAATAACAAGTGTAAATAGGAGGAATGAAGTACAAGATTGATCGATGAACATTTTTTATGAAATATTTATTTGAAATATTGACATTGAGTTTGTGGTTCTGTATATAAATATCAATTATTGTGATTGAGCGTTACATTAATATAAAAGGAAAAATTTTTAATAAAGGAGACGACATCTTTTGCAAAAAACAGGTTTTATGCTTTTTGAGTGAATATGCATGAATTTGATAATAGAAGATCCACAAAATTGATTGAATCTTCACAAGGGGGACGAGAGTTTATTTCTTGGTTATTTGAACCCAGTTCCCTTTGTTCGTTTGAAGGGTTATGCTCTATTAGTTTTAAAGGGACACGTTCCTGTACATAAACATTAATTCATGGCAATTTGCTATTTCTATGTGTGTTACACAATGCATTACACATAAAAACATCAAAAACAAGGAAAAATAAAGCATTTCTCCTCGTTTCACCATGTTAAGACCAGGTTTTCCCTGGTCTTAATT
Organism: Triturus cristatus; assembly: GCF_964204655.1. Taxonomy (NCBI): domain Eukaryota; kingdom Metazoa; phylum Chordata; class Amphibia; order Caudata; family Salamandridae; genus Triturus; species Triturus cristatus. The sequence goes on along the minus strand of NC_140588.1, from coordinate 401,494,505 downwards.
TTGGCACTGCCACCTATATACGCCACCCTTGTAAATGAGAGTTTCCAAATCAATGGGTGTTGCGGCAGAACACCCACCGCACCACCCATAGCTCACCTCTTTCACACTAAGTCTTGCATGAAAGGGGGCCTTATTTACAAGCCAGCTTTAAGCAACGTCACATGGCTTAAGGCCGCCTTGTAAATTAAGCAAAGCCCCTATTGCCACAGGAACGTCGCAAAAAGTGGTGGTCCTATGGTAATAGGGGCTTGTAAATATGCCCCTTCATCCTCAATTTTTAGGACCAATTAAAAATCTTACATATTGTAAATCCAGTAAGTCAAATTACAACTATCAGGAGATTTCATTTCAAAATACACCCAGTTTATCACATATCCTTGATCAAACCATTTGGTACAGACACTAGAGCTGAACCACCTCCACTTCTAGTAATGGTTGAAGAAAATCATTTTAAAAGTTGTTAGCAATTGGGTTATAGGTTGACTCAGGTTTGAGCCCTGGTGGAGCAGCAACCACAATCCTAGTAAGGGTAAGATGCAGGCAAACCCTAGATTAACCAGTGCTCACCCTCTGGTAGCTTGGCACAGAGCAGTCAGGCTTAACTTAGAGGCAATGTGTAGGGAATTAGTGCAACACTTCCAATTGTAAAACTGTGAAAATGGCACACAAGAGATTCCACACCAGGTTAGAAAAATAGAGCATAATTAAATAAATAAATCAAGACCACCATAACAAAATTCAAATATGTTGAACTCAAGATATTGAATTTCAATAAATAAACTGTCAAATATTAAATATTATAATCCTGATAAAATTGCGAAGATGTACGGGGGGTGATGTTAGATGTTCCCGATGCGGGTTGGAACCTTTGGACTGGCTCCATATGATATTCACTCGTCCCAGACTGGGAGTGTTCTGATCTAATATCTATAATAGAATGGTGTCAGAAAGTGTTCTCTCTCTTGTATTGCCAGAAGCAGAATGCAGCGTTTCCCCAATTCCCTATGAAAAATCTCCAGACACACGCTATGATGTATACAGGTATCCAACAGACTCCAAAGGGGGCAAGGGGGGTGGATAAAATAATAAACTGAAGAAGAGCCTGCCAAGGTTTCCGGGTTACTTCTTGGACACTGCTTTTTTCAATTGTCATCTTTTGGTTGGAGACGTGCTGGAGGTTATCCAGGAAAAAACTGTAAAGATAATGCACAATAGTCACACTTTCTATTTCTTCCTGTGTTCCTCTCAAATCTATTCTCAATTAATCTTTCTACCTGCCCCTTCCAATCTTGGGGTTAGCCTCTCTTCTGTATACCTATTCTATTAAATCTTCTCTTATAGGTATTAATTCTGTAATGTTAAATTTCAGTACTGTAATCAATAGAAAAATTCTCTTTTATTTCTTACATATGATTATGTTTCAATCAATAGGAAAAAAGGAAAAGAAAAGGTAAGTTATTCATTTTCCTCTAGCATTCGTTTTTACATTGATAGAGATTCAAGCAGCATTATACCACATAAGCATTCTTAGCACTTATCTCAGTAACTCTTCACATGACCTCCGTCAGGAATCTGGCTTCTTCTTCACGGACCGCGAAGGTTCAAGAACTGATGAAGATTGACTGTTTACTCAAATTGAAATGAGTAGTATAGTCGTGGGAACCTTCAGAAATAACTTGTGGCCTTTAGAGGAATTGGGAAAGTAACGTGTCACAAGTCTTTTAACATACACGGAGGAAACCTCAACGTGAGGTTTTAAAAAACAAGTGTTCAAAGTTACTCGAGTGGAAAGATTTGCGAAAAGGCTAGCGAAGAGTAATTCTACTCTTTCTCTGACTGAATTCTTTTTCGGGGGCATGGGCGGAGAGAAAGCTCTAAAATGCGAAGACTCACCAGAGACGCTACGCCAAGGTCCGGAACCCGACGGGGGATACTAGCTGCGCGACGCACAGTAAACCGCCGAACAGACGCAAACTACCTGACTAACAGGAATGGAAACTCCGAGAAAGAGGTGCGAATGAGGCAAATGCTTTAGTGAAGTGCGCAGAGCTTAGCAGGCTTGCGCAATTCATAGGGTTCTAAACAAACTCTTCAAGCGAACCACTAGACTGCACACTCCTCAAAAATCATAGGGCGGCCATCTTGGAACTCCACTTGAGCCAGGCTTCCCTCCATGGAAGGATTCTGTTTTCCTGACTCTCTCTTTTGGCACTTGATTTCAGTAAGGTACAAATTGAGTTGCCCAGAGTATTCCGGATCCTGACAGTACCCCCTCGCAAGGGAGGGCCTTCCAGCTTGGGTTTCGTTTGGAATTTTTGATGAAAGGACCTCACTAGCCTAGGGGCATGAACATCTGAGTTCAATTCCCACGATCTCTCCTCTGGGCCATAACCTTTCCAATCCACTAAATAGTGGAGTTGACCTTTGACTTTTTTAGAATGCAGTATTCTTTTAACTTAAAATTCCACCCCAGACTCTAACTGCTCAGGTTTAGGTGGTAAATTTTTTCTTATGCTTGGATTCACTTTCTTCAATAAGGAAACATGAAAAACTGGATGAATCTTCATTCTGGTGGGCAGTCTTAATCGATAAGTCACTGGATTTATTTTTTTGTCTATTTGGTAAGGACCTATGAATCAGGGTTGAAACTTGCGATTTCCTGCCAACCTCAGATTCTTTGGATTCAGCCAAACTTCATCCCCTACACTTAAAGAAGGGCCTTCTCTTCTTCTTTTGTCAGCGTAATGCTTATCATTTTGTTTTGCTTTTAACAGATTCTTAGATGCTGTTTGATGAACTTGAGTTAAGTGTTGTACGAGATCTTTAACTGCTGGTACAGACATTTCTTCAATATTTACCAAAGAGTTAGGGTGTCTTCCATAATTCAAGTAAAAAGGGAATACCCAGTAGACACGTTCTTTGCGTTGTTATGTGCAAATTCCACAGCCCACAAGTACTCCGGCCATTCACCCTCTTGATCCAACAAAAATAGGCGTAGGTATTTCTCTAACTCTTGATTCACCCTCTCAGTTTGACCATCCGTCTCTGGATGATAACTACTAGAGATTCTTGCTTCCATTCCTAGACTTCCTACAATTAAATCCAAGGTGACTGTATGCCAGGGGTGAGGGGGAGTGGGCATAGGTTGCAACAGTCTCTTGGGTGCCTGCCGCTCAGATTTTCCCCGAGCACATATCTCACAAGTTTTGAAATACTCCTGTATATCCTTAGTCATCTTAGGCCACCAAAATCTTCTTTTCACAAGATCCTCAGTTTTAAGACTTCCTTTATGTCTAGCTAGTGGACAATCATGGCATTCACTCTAGTCTGTAGTTCTCGGGTGGGAAGGTATAAGGCTCCGTCATGAAATGCCAATTGATGGCGAATTTCTCTTCTTTTTTCTTGTTTTGCCCATTCCACCATTTCGTCCGAATTCATGGTTTGTCTTACTTGTTCCTCCAAGGTCCAGTGATTTACCATAATTATGATTTTGGATTCTGGAATTATTTTCTGAACCTTTAGTGTCTCCTTAGAGTTTTCTGTGTCAATCCTTGACAAGGCATCTGCCTTCCCATTCTTTGTTCCTGGTCCATATGTGATCACAAAATCATAATCAGCGAAGTATAACGACCACCTGAGTTGTCATGGAGTTAAAGTTCTCGCTGATTTCAAAAATTTCTGTTTTCTTAGATCTGTTAATATGGTGATTGGGTGTCTTGCCCCCATGAGGTAGTGTCCCCACTCTTTAAAAGCATCTTTTAGGGGGCGTGGCTTGGGTGCCGATCGGAATGGCTGCACGTTTGTGAGGCTCCTACCTTCCGTGGCCTAAGCCCGCAGCATTATCCGCTACAATTATCTGGAATCACCACAGAGGGAGAGTCGAGTCATAACGCGACCCTCCGCTGCAACGCACTGAAAGAATTGAAGCCCGGAGGGTGAGAAATGGTGGCGCTGAGTCAGGGGCTGACTGGGCCTATGAAGGCTTGGGCTAAAGTTTAGAATCAGCTGGCTAGGACTTCCGCAAGAGGCGGACCTAACACTTGGTCTCACCTTGGCAACCACCAGCAATTAAATGAACAGACCGTTGGCTGTACATCTGAAGAAGCCTACACGCCGGCTCTTATCCGAATTCATGGTGTGAACCACAGGAGTGTGTGGTTGCGTGCCGGCAAACTGCAGCGAGGTGCGGCCGCCGATGTAGCAGTGGCATAGGTGACTGGGTGAAGTCCAAGAACTACAGAATCGCCCGACCGTGGGGAGAGCAAATCTCCGCAGGGGTCTGCAGGGGCTAGTTGAGCAGTGGCACGAGTGGTGGACTGACTCGGGGAGACCAGGGTTGGAGGAAGTAGCGCCACATTGTGGCAAATAAGCGTTCTGCTCCCAGGTGTATAACGGCCCCTCAGGTGATCACCGCTGCGGTCTATCAGTGCCGACCATCCCCCCTCCAGAGACTGGTGGAGCTGGAGGTAAGGAGAGGCTGCTGTGCCTGAAAATCGAGGTGGGAGTGGCAAAAGCACACGAAGTGCCCTGGTGGAGTGTTGTGGAGACAGTCTATTCCTGAATGGAGACTCCATCAGCGTTGCATGACTATTTATATTGGAGGCTGGCGGGGTGCAGAAGGAGCGAGTGGAGACCCCCCTAACCGGGAACCAGACCTCGCGGACTGAGTAAAAGATCAGACCAGGTGCACAATGACTTGGAAGAGCTGGTAACAGGAGGTCGCAGTGACCCATTAATTGAAGTGCGTGCAACACAAGCAGGGTGTTAGTGATTACTTGAGTACCTCTGCAGGTAGTGAAGGTTTGGTGCATGGCACTTGATTTCTTAAGAGTCACCGCACAAGGGTGTAAGAGCTTGAGACGCAATAAGCGGCATCTCGTAATGACCGCCCAGGCAGTTGGAGGAAGAACCAGCAACAAAGAGACCCACCAAGTGAGCGCTGTTGAGCCTCGGGTAGCGATGTCTGGGACTAAGGGGCAGAAGATCACACATCAAACCAAGTTAGACAAATACGCTACGCACAAGCAGGGGGAGACGGAAACCATAAAACGAGGAGAGATGGAGGAGACACAAGCACCAACTGCAGCTGAACCCACGCTCAAGGATGTAATGGCAGCCATTGCTGGGGTACGCACCTTGCTGGAGCAAGGAATGGATACCATCACGATCAAAATGACGCTACTTAGAGCCGACCTCCAGAAAACAAGCGATAAAGTAAAAACCATGGAATGTGTGACCACTGAGTTGAGTGACGGCGCCAAGCAGATGCGACAGGAGATATCACTGCCAGGGGCTCAGAAGCATACAGAAGCCGAGCTGGACGACTATGACGGCAGGTCGCGCCGCAATAATGTCAGAATTATTGGAGTTTCCAAGAAAGCAGAAGGACAGACGGTGGACTTCTTTTTAGAAGACTTAATACTGAATTATTTGCGACCAAAAACCCTCTCAAAGTATTTTACAGTTGAAAGAGCGCACTGAGCTCCTGGGGGCGACCCAAGCTGGGAGGTCCCCCGCGTCCGATCCTAGCGAGATTATTGAACTTTAGAGACCGAGATATTATATTGCAAACTGCCAGAGCTAGCCTTCCCCTCAAGTTTGAAAACAATGAGATATCCTTCTTTCTGGATTTCACTATCGCGGTACAGAGAAGAACCTTTCTTTACATTAAAAAACATCTGAGAGACAAGGGGATACAATACTCAATGTTGTTCCCCGCCAAGCTTTGGGTAGAGGCAGACAATAAAACCCAGTCCTTTGACACTCCGGAAGCGGCGCAGGAGTGGCTGGAGGGCAAAGGAACATAACCCAAAATGAGGGGGTTCCCCCCTTACAATTAGAAATGACTCCTGGAGCTGGTGGAGACAGGGAGTGTCGCTTCTTCGGCGCTGAAATGGAAATGGAATCACCTACGCAAAAGAGCAGTACTCATGCTAAGTGACTTACACTATATGTAACGGCATCCTACTGAATGGTCAGGGGTGTGTTGTGGCAGGCTGGTGGTCGTGAGGTGGGTTCTGTCACCCTCGAGTCTGTAGTTAGTTCAGTAATTAGGGCTACGGGCACTCTGCACTATTGGGGTATGGGCAGTTTCAAGCCCAGAGTGCGGGGAGGCAGGGAGGGGGGAGTTGGTGATTTGGGGTTCAGTTAGTTTCTGTATTATTTTATCAGATTCAATGTACAGCAGGTCTCCAGGGAAATGGTCTGCAGGTGGTACATACATATAGCAGTGGCACATCAATGCGTGACACATCATGAGGTTACAAGCGTCGGGGTGGGATCGGGGGGTCGGGTGGAGGAAAGGGTTGTTACAAGACCTGATGGGTGAACAGAGAATTAAACTTCTTTCCTGGAATGTAAATGGCCTGGGCGACAAACTTAAGAGGGGAATAGTCCTACAACAGGTTAAAAGACACGCCCTAGACGTGGTGCAGCTCCAGGAGACACATCTGGTAGGAAACAAATGCAAAGCACTGGACAGGTACGGTTATCGTCTTGTTGTACATTCTGGGTTTAACTCAGGTTCAAGGGGAGTGGGCATAATGATACGAAAGTCCTTTCCAATGTCCGTTGATCACACCTGGACGGACGAATTGGGCAGATATGCAGCGGCAACAGGGAGGTGAGAGGGCGGGGTGCTGACTCTGGTATCTGTCTATGTTCCTCCGGGATTAAAAACCACGACATTTCGTGATTTCGGTAGCGCACTGCTAGAGTTTCCTAATGGTAAATTGATCATTGGTGGGGATCTTAATTCTAGTGTGTGGTAGGTGAGATTGTTATCCCCCGAGGGACTTGACTCCAGCTCAGATGATTCTGTCCACCTTTTTGGACTCAACGGGACTGGCTGATGTGTGGTGTATGCGCCTTCCCAGCGACTCCCAGTTTACATTTCACTCCGGGGTACATAATAGTCTTTACCGCATAGACTACATCCTCATGCCGGCAGATCAGGTGGCGCAGGTGACAGAAATCAGGCACATGGCTAGGGGCATATCTGATCACTCCCCAATATGGGTAACACTGGGTGGGAGAAGTGGTCCGGTGGGTAGGGTGGCACCCATAAACCCGTGGCATCCTCGTAACCCCAATATAAGGCACAATCCTACTAAAACAATAGAGCATTAATTCCAGGAGAATGAGGGGTCAGTGGGATACAGCCTCTACAGTTTGGGAGGCTTTCAAGGCTGTGGTGTGGGGACAGGCAATCCCGCAAATAGCAGGGAAAGGGAGATGTTGGCATCCGGGGGTCCGGAAGTGGTACACAAATTAAGCCTCAAAAAGGAAGAATACAAGAGTGAGGTAACAGACAGAGTGAAAGAAATACAGAGGGACAAACTTGGGAGGGTGTACGAAATGGGTGACATAGCTAGCAAATTGCTTGCGTCGTTAGACCGACATGAGCAGGCCGGCCGCTTGGTCATGGAACTCACTACTGCAGAAGGGGAAAAAATCACTGATGCGCTACTGGTGGCTGATGAGTTCGCAAACCACTACACTTGAATATACAAATCACACTCGATTTATCCAATAGACGAGTCAAGAGGCTTATTAAGGGACATTCGACTGCCAACACTGATGGAATTAGACCGAGACTTCCTAGATAGTAAGCTAACGCACGATGAACTAGCACCAGCCATCAGAGATTTGCAGCCCGGAAAAGCTATGGGCCCCAATGGGCTCCCAATAGAGCTGTATAAACTTAAACCTGATAAAATAGCTCTTTATCTCAAGACTATGTATGAGGAAAGACTAGAGGGAGGCCTACTGCCCCAGGACCAGTACCTAGCCACAGTGGTGGTTATACATAAAGAGGGTAAGCCCAGGGATCAATGCTCCTCATACCAGCCCATCCCACTCCTAAATGCCGAGGTGAAGATCCTAGCCAAGTTGTTGGCCACTCGATTGGTCGGAGTAATCTCCGAACAAGTCCACTCAGACAAGTCGGGATTCATGCCGTCCAGAAACATCTCCCTGAATTTGCGCTGCCTTCAAGGGGTACTCGGAAGAATTGATATGATCCGAGAGGATGCGTGGTGGTGTCCTTGGACGCTGCCATGGCCTTTGATTCAATAGAGAGCCCTACCTCTTTGCAATGCTGGAAAAGATGAGGTTTGAACCTGGCTATATTAGGTGGGTGAAATTATTATATTTAGAAACCATGTCTCAAGTGGTGGTGAATAACAAGAAATCAAAAGTCTTCCCCCTTGGGAGAGGGATGCGGCAGGGATGTCCCCTATCTCTGCTGCTTTTCTCCTTGGCATTGGAGCCCCTCGCGAGCTGGATTTGTGAGGACCCAACAATGCGGGCCTGAAATGGTCAGAGAGTTGGGAGGATCGTATCTCCCTCTATGCTGACAATATTCTCTTGCACCTGGCGTCGCCGCGGGCCTTAGCTCAATAGAGCACTCAATATATTTGCTGTCTTTGGTAGGTATTCTGGATATGCAATCAGCTGGGCTACATCAGTGATTTATGTGCTCTGGGGAAGTTCCCGCTCCTGCCAGGAGGGTGTAGAGTAACGGAATCAATGGACGGCTTCAAGTATCTTGGCATCTACATCACAAAAGACCCCAAGCATAATTATGAACGAAACCTGCTGCTTCCATTGCACCAGCTTCAGAGGGATGTAGAGCACTGGAAGACCCTCCCGCTCTCCCTACTGGGCAGAGATGCCCTTTTTAAGATGATGTCCCTCCCTCGATTTTTATACGTCTTACAAAAATCGCCCACCGTAGTCCCGACTTCCTACTTCACGGCAATAGAAGGCAAACAGAGAGCCCTGTTGTGGGCTGAAGGTGCACCCCGAATTTGCTCCCCAAACTAGTACAAAGCTGGTATGATGGAGGAATAGAGCTCCCGGAATCAAAAAATACTACTGGGCGGAACACTTGGCCGCAATTAACCAGGGCATATATTGCCCGCATATTGACCCGGGATATCTAATGGACAGTTTGTTGCTGCCTGACGGAGCCTACATACAGGCGCTCTATTCTAAACAAGCCAAACTACACCTCACTGGGCCAACGGCGCACCTAGTCCAAATCTGGCACACAGCCCATAGGAGCCTTGGGTGGGACAAGAAACTTATGCAAGCCACCCCCCTGTGGGATTCATATTTATTAGGTACTCTTAGGAACTCAAAAGGATGCAACAGGTGGGACCTGATAGGATTGTCAAAAGTTGGGGATATGTGGAAGGGAGGGAAGGTAATAGAGTTCTCCGTGCTGCAACAGGAATATGCAATGGCAAAGTCAGAAATATTTCCGTATGGTCAAGTGAGACATGCCGTATGCGAGTATACCAAAGGGAGAAACTCTACCTGAGGCAACGCCGCTGGAGAACAGGCTCCTCTGCGGCTATTTAGCCACTAAATCAATCTCCCCATGTATCGTAAATTAATTAATAACGCAGCAGATCCCATGATTATTTTGAGAGAAGTGGACAGAGGACATGGCAGAGCTCGATGACGAGATTGGATGGAAGCCCTTGCATCTCCAAGGGAAGTGGCGATCTCATTGAGACTCAAACTAGTACAGTTGAAAATATTGCACAGAATGTACTACTCATGGACAGCCTTGGCCCGAATGGGCTATGGGGGGGACGCAAGGTGTAAGAGATAGTGCAGAGGAGATGGAACATTCTTCCACATTTTGTGGGAATGTCAGACTATACACAGATACTGGAGGAGGGTGTTGGGATGTATGATGGTGGTGCTGGGCCATGAACTTGACCTGGAGGGCAAAAGCAGCTTGCTTAATATATGGGGGCCAACAGACCTAAATAGCAAGGAGAAACTGAGGGCGACATTGGGGCACATGATAGTTAAACGTAATATTTCAAGATTGTGGAAAGCGACACAGGCCCCAACATTGGCCTTGTGGAAGCAAGACATGGACTGGTGTATGTTCCGAGAAAAAACAGTCTATGTGTCCAGGGGTGTCCAAAGAAATAGTCACAAGTATGGGCGTAATGGAATGAATATCGTGGGTCGTAATGTACCCCCCACTGCTCCCTAACTTCTCAGCGCCTGATGAAGAAGGGCCACCTGATTACGTATTGTTGCAAATGAATGGCTTAACTTGCTTAATGTATCATTACAATCTCCTGTCGAAGACTTGTAAGAACTACTTTTGTGTGCATATTATGCTATTGTATCTGTGGAATTCTGCTTACAATAAAAAGAGTTTTTTTTAAAAAGCCTCTTTTATAGCGAGTAATTCTTTCTCTGAAATTGTATAATTGATTTCCACTGGGGTCAACTTCCTCGATCGATAGGCTACCGAATGGAGCTGTCCGGTTCTTTTGTGTCTCTGTGAAAGCACCCCTCCTATTGCCTGATCTAAGGTGTCAGTTTCTACATAAAAAGGTTCTGATGGATCTGCATGTAGGAGGATGGGCGCGGATATAAAATCCTTTTTTAGAGACTCAAAGGCTTTCTGAGCTTCCTCAGACCATAGGAACCTTACTCCCTTTCTTAGTAATTTTTTGAGGGGAAGCATCTTATGTGAGAACTCATTGATAAATCTCCAATAATAAGTGGCAAAGCCTATGAAGCTTTGTACTTCTTTTACACTTGTAGGAGATTTCCAATAGATGACTGCTTTGATCTTCTGTTCATCCATGGTGATTCCCGTGGGAGATAGGACGAAGCCCAAGAATTCTACTGAATTGACATTAAAAGCACATTTTTCTAACGTTACGTATAATTTGTTTTCATCTGAGTTTCTGCAGGATTCTTTAAACTTGCTCCCGATGTTCTTCTTCTGTTGTGGAGTAAATCAGGATACCATCTATATAAACGATCGCACACTGGTCAATAAACTCGATCAAGATGTCATTAATAAAATACTGAATACAATCCGTACAGCATCACAGTATATTCGAAGAGACCAAACCTGGTTCTAAATGCTGTCTTCCACTCATCACCTTCTTTCATTCTGATGAGGTGGTAGGCGCCCCTTAGTTCTAATTTTTTATATAACTGGGCTCCTTTTACTTGATCCAGCAATACGGAAATGAGTGGTAAGGGATTGCGATTTGTTTTGTAACCTTGTTAATTTCTCGGTAGTCGATGCAGGTTCTCAGGTCTTCTTCTTTCTTCGGAACAAAGAATAGTGGCGATGACACTGGGGATCGGGAGGTCGTATAAATCCATTGTCCAAATACTTGTTGAGGTATTCTTTTAGGTGTTGATTTTCTTTTTTGGTCAAAGCATAGACTCGAATTTAGGGCAAGCTGGATCAAGGTTCCAGATGTATCTTGCAGTCATAGATGCGGTGAGGTGGTAACTTCTCTGCTTCTTTTTCATCAAACACATCTTTAAAGTCACTGTATTCCAATAGAATTTCATTGGTATCACACAGACCGAGTTGCCCGCATCACACAGAGGAGTTGCAGGATTTGGTCTCTAGATTTTTCTCTCATTTCAAAACAATGATTCTTATAAAAATCAGATTCCATCACTATGGTTCTAGCACTCCAGTTGATAGTGGGATTGTGCTCGGTGAGCCACGGCAACCCTAAGATGATCTGAAATTGCGGCGCGTCAATTAAATAAAATTGAATCGTTTCCTCATGGCCTTCCAAAGAAATTAGTCTCACCTGCTCTGTATGGCTTACTATTGGCCCCAAAGACAAATGGGTCCCATCAACATCATGTACAGGTTCACTTCTGGTCTTCTGTATGGCTCTCAATCCAACCTTATCTGCAAATTTGAGGTCAGGAAAATTAGCTGTAGCCCCTGAATCAATCATTACAGAAAATTCTGTCAGGGTAGTCTATCTGTACTTCATAGTCATGGATAAAATTAGATCGGGTGAAGATGATTGCAAGGTGTTGGCTAACTGGTGATCACTTGGAGTTGTCTTTATTTTCGCATCCATCTGTCCAACTCCTCCTACAGATGATGCCTCAAGCTTTCCTTTGGCTTCATCGATGTTTTAGGATTTTTTGGACAGATTAGTACAAAGTGTCCTCCAGCTCCACAATAGAGACACATATTATTCTCTCTCCGCTTATCTTTTTCTTCTTTAGTCAACGGTCCTCGAACTGCCCCGATTTGCATGGTCTCGGACCCTCATTGATTCTCAACAGATTTAGTCGGTTCAACTTTAATTTGGTCGAATCGGGGTGTGATTGGCCTGAATTCCTTTCTTTGTTCTCCTCTTCTCTCACTTTGACGGAAGTCAATTTCCAAAACCAGATCCACTAGGGCCGAGATCTCTGTTGGTCTATTTGGTATTTGTGCCAAGATATCTTTCAGTTCGTCCTTTAATCCCTGATAAAAAACTGCTGCTCTTTTGTCTTCTGGCCAGTTGGTTTCTACCACTAACTTATTAAATTGCGCCAAATAAGCAACCAACTTCCTATTTACCTGCAGTAATTCTAACAGCTTGTTGTCCATAGTTTGTGAAATTTTTCAGCGGTGGAAAATTCAGAGGAATTCTTTTTGAAAGTCTTCAAAATTGTAAAGTAAGGTATCATCACGAGAAAGCAGCGGCATTGACCATGACACCGCATCTCCACTGAGGTAGGAGAGTATGAATGCCAGTTGAGGCTGTGTGTCAGGGAAAATTGTAGGCCGGCACATAAAGTGTAAAGAACACTAGGTTAAGAATATTTGTGCCTTTTGTGAATCTCTACTAAATCGTTCTGGGTTGCTAGTGGAATAACAGCGGATGAGGAGTGCAATACTTGAGTACTAACTCTGGGTGATCCCCCCAAACCAGCACTCGAAGTTTCTCCCTCCGTAACTGGGAACCTATTTAACCTGGTGGCTAAATCTGAAGTTTCCCTCCTAGAGTTTATGACTTCTTCTCTCAAATTTTTATTCTCTTGCCCTACAGCCACTAGTTCCTTCTGAATTGATTCTAGCGCTGCCCCAAGGTTCTGTAGGTTTATTCCTTCAGCCATTCTGCTCGGGAGCAAACAATTTGTGGGCACTTCATTCTGTCAGAAAGTGTTCCCTCTCTTGAATTGCTCAGAAGCAGAATGCACCTTTTTCCCAATTCCCTCTTAAAAATCTCCAGACACCCGCTATGATGTATATATGTATCCAGCAGACACCAAAGGTAGAAAGGGGGGTGGATAAAATATTAAACTGAAGATTAGAGTGCCAAGGTTTCTGGGTTACTTCTTGGACACTGCCTTTTTCTCTTTTTGTCTTTTGGTGGAAGTTATCCAGGAATAAACCGTAAAGGAAATGCACAATAGCCACACTTTCTATTTCTTCCTGTGTTCCTCTCAAATCTATTCTCAATTAGTCTTTCTACCTACCCCTTCCAATCTTGGCGTTAGCCTCTCTTCTGTATACCTATTCTATTAAATCTTCTCTCATAGGTATTAATTCTGTAATGTTAAAGTTCAGTACTGTAATCAATAGAAACATTCTCTTTCATTTCTTACAGATTATTATGCTTCAATCGATAGGAAAAAAGGAAAAGATAAGGTAAGTTATTCGTTTTCCTCTAGCATGCGTTTTTACATTCATAGAGATTCAAGCAGGATTATAACACATAAGCATTCTTAGCACTTATCTCAGTAACTCTTCAAATGAACTCTGTCAGGAATCTGGCTTCTTCTTCACGGACCGCGAAGATTGAAGAGCTGACGAAAATTGACTGTTTACTCAAATGAAAATGAGTATTATAGTAATGGTAACCTTCAGAAATAACTCGTGGCCTCTAGAGGAATTGGGAAAGTAACGTGTCACAAGTCTTTTAACATACACAGAGGAAACCTCAACGTGATGTTTTAAAAAATGAGTGTTCAAAGTTACTTGAGTAGAAAGTGTTGCGAAAAGGCTAGGGAAGATTAATTCTACTCTTTCTCTGACTGAATTCTTTTTCAGGGGGCATGCGCGGAGAGAAATCTCTAAAATGTGCAGACTCACCAGAGACACTACTCCAAGGTCCGGAACCCGACCGGGAACAAACCGAGATACTAGCTGCGCGACGCACAGTAAACCGCCAAACAGACACAAACTACCTGACTAACAGGAATGGGATCTCCGAGATAGAGGTGTGTATGAGGCAAATATTTTAGTGAAGTGCGCAGAGCTTAGCAGGCTCGCGCAATTCAAAGGGTTCTAAACAAAGTCTTCAGGTGAACCACTAGACCGCACCCTCCTCAGTAATGAAAGGGCGGCCATCTTGGAACTCCACTTGAGCCAGGCTTCCCTCCATGGAAGGATTCTAGTTTCCTAACTTTGGCATTTGATTTCAGTAAGGCGCAAATTGAGATGCCCAGAGTTTTCCGGATCCTGACAAATGGAAAATCAGATGGGGCAGGTAATCACTCCGATACGATGGGAGCCCTTTTTGGAACTTTATCCGGTTTGAATAATCTTCCTGCTGAACTAGACCAGCTCTGTTTCATAGTGACTGTAAAGCAAAGTCATTAATATTAGAAAATTAGAAATTGACAACAATACCCACTGTTGATCAGTTGCGCAATAAAATGTGTAAGGTTAAGAATCACAAGAACCTGTATGCAAAGAGAGTGGGTGCCAATAAGTGGTTTAATACAATTTGTCAGAATTGTGAAAGTTGTAAACAGTGAATCCAGTTGGTAGTGGGCTATTCAGTAAAATACCGGGCATAAGAGATTGTCCTTCCCATGTGTGTTAATGCCTATGATATTCATTTCTTTGATTATATTGATTTCTAAATATGTTAATACATGAATACATGTTCTGCTTTAGGATGTAATTTATCTGCTGCATTTTTATAAATAAAAAAAATATATAAAAAAAGAATAAACTGTAAAATAGCCCTTAGAAGCAATAAACGTCTTCTTGAAATATCTGGATGCACTGGGACCAAGTCAAAAGTTCGAGCCGGCCACTATAGAGCCTGGGCTGGATACAGGGACACAGTGAGGACTACTGAATGAAAGTACCTTGAGCCTGGTTGCAGGTGAGGTGAAGAGTGTTGCGCAGTGCAGGTTTCAAAGGTGATGCGTCGAGTCTGATCCATGCAGCCGATGCGCTGGTTCTAGTCCACGCATTGGCGGTGATGCGTTGGTCCTGATCCATGCAACAGAGGAGATGCACCGATTCTGATTTGCAAAGCGGCGGTGATGCATTGGTTCAGCAGAATATTAGTGGGTTATTCTGGAGCAAACACCATAGCCCACTCCCACGAGTCCAGGACAGGGGTGGCACCATTTGACAGTGCAGACTCACAGATGTCAGAGTCAAGGTGTAGAATCAGGGTGCTTGGGAGTCTTTGATGTCACTGAGACTTCAGATCAGAAGGCCAGCCAGCTAGGCTTTTGAGTCACTCTGTTCAAGTGTTGCAGGTCCAGTTCTTCTCACCTAGGCAGTGGAACAGCAGGCAGCAGGGCAGCACAGCAAGGCAGAAGTCCACCAACACAGCAGCAGTCCAAAATTTTTAGTTGCCCTTGGAGTGCATATTTTTGTAGCACTCAGCACATTGGGGTACACATCTCCCTGTCTGGTTGTCAAAGAACCCCTTTTAGTATCAGGCTGGAACCGATTACCACTAATGTCATGAGAATAATTTTGGGGGCTTTCAGAGAAATCTGCACTTTTAAGCTTTTCTCTCCCTCTTTCTTGTGATTGGAACACTAAACGGTCTCCCGTCCCCCCTTATGGAAGTTCCTCCCAGATACGTTTTTGGACACTTTGATGCCAGCCCAGAGGTCCGCCTCCTCAGCAAGTTTACTGGGGTCAGGCAGCTTGCTGTCAACTAGGTGCTATACAACTCTGTAAAACAGATACAGAGCACATCCTCTCATAATTAAATTGTACAACCCAACATAATTATTCAGTTTGCTGCTCCGCACCCAAACATTCAGTGCCTTGCTGGAGTAATCCACAAAATCTACCCAGGATTGGTTGGAGAGATTCTGGCTGTCCCTGAATCTTTGGCGACACTTCTCAGGGGTCAGTCCAAATTTGGCAAGAAAAATAGCCTTTTTGAGGTTGTACTTGGATTGTTCCCCAATCTCTAGTGTCAGAAGAGTGTCCCTCCCCACGGTAGGCATATGTTTCCACAGACCATCCCCCCACTAATTGTCCAGCACCTTATGAACCCGCAGTGCAATTTCATAGGTAGGAAACCACTTGTCAATGTCATCTCCCACCGCATAACTGGGCACGAAATCCTTGGGTATTCAAACCCTCTATTCTCCTTCAGGTACTGCATGTATGCTGCCACCATCACTGCTGGAATCTGCCTGCCTGGCTTTGATATCCAGCTCTTTTAGACTCCTCTCACAAGCCAACAACAACTTTTTCTCTTCTAAGGCCTTTTCAGTCTTTCTGCCCTCTAGGGCCATTTTCTTCTCCTCAGGCTCCATTTTAATCTAGCCATTTTGAGCTTAAATTATCTCCCCTCTCCTCCAGTTCCTCTGGGTACAGGACACAGGAAGAGACACTGCTCTCCTGCCCTTGCAGGAAGCTCCAACTCAGGGATCAACCCTTCCCCTTCCAATGCAGATGGTTCCTCAGAAGGGTCATCCTCCATCCCATCATCCACTCCTGTGATCTCACCCAGAACAGAGTGAGCTTCTGCCAAGGCCCCCAACACCCTTTGCAACTCCAACTTCCAGGTGGTACTCTTTGCAGCAAGCCAGACCTCCTTACAGAAGTACATGAGCTAGGCCACAGTGCATACCTCTATGTTGGCCAGCTCAAATTCCCTCCTTGTAGGTGCAGTTGTAGGTCAAGCAGTCAGAGGCATGATTTTGAGGAAAAATCAAAAAAGCTAACTAGGCAGAATTTAAAATTTGAATTAGTCTTGGATGTGAAATAGTAGAATTCACTAAATCACTGTATGGCACTGCAGAAACACAAGTCCTATCCTCACTGCTGATCACCAATGTAAGAAATTGGGTTATAGGTTGGCTGTGGTATGAGCCCTAGTCCAGCAGCAAGCACAATCCTAGTCAGGGTAGGAAGCAGGCAAACCCTAAATTAACCCATGCCCACCCTCTGGCAGCTTGACACAGAGCAGTCAGGCTTAACTTAGAGGCATGAGTAAAGTACTTGTGCAACACTTCAAATAGTCAAACCGTGAAAACGGCCCACAAAAGATTCCACATCAGGTTAAAATTTAGAG
Organism: Triturus cristatus; assembly: GCF_964204655.1. Classification (NCBI taxonomy): domain Eukaryota; kingdom Metazoa; phylum Chordata; class Amphibia; order Caudata; family Salamandridae; genus Triturus; species Triturus cristatus. Next base: position 401,477,418 of record NC_140588.1, on the reverse strand, counting down.
CTTAATTTAATTAATAAAACAAGTCCAAACAACAAAAATCCAATAAGTAGAACTTGATATTGAATTGCAAAATAGTGCTTAGAAGCAATAAGTGCTTACATAGGATATCTGGTCACGATGGTCTGGGACAAAGTTAAAAGGTTCAGGCCGACTGCAATAGAGCGCGGGCCAGATGCAGGGACACAGTGAGGCCCTCAGAACAAAAATACCTTGATCCTCGTTGTGTCAACATTGAGGATGTGGGGTGCGACCAAAGCAAAGAGCATTGCGAGGTGGAGGTTCTAAAGGCAATGCATCTGGTCCAATCCAGAAGAGGTGACGCTCTGGTTCTGCTCCCCGCAGTAGCAGCGATGCATTGGTGCTAATTTAAACAAGAGACACCATGCGCCGGTTATGAACTACGCAACAGATGCAATGCACCAATTCTGATCTGTGCAGTGGTGGCGATGCGTTGGTTCATCAGAAGATGCCTTGGTTCTGCTGGAACAAACATCTTAGGCGAACTTCCAAGTGTCCAGGACAGGGGTGGCACCACTTTGCAGGGCAGACTCACAGATGACAGAGTCCAGGTGCAGAAGCAGGGTGGTTAGTAGTTTTTTTTGTCCCTGGAACTTCAGATCAGGGGGCCAGACAGCTAGCCCTTGAAGTCTCTTTGGATTCAAGTGATACTGGTCCAGTCCTTCTCAACCAGGCATGGGAACAGCAGGCAGCAAGGCAGCGCAGCAAGGCAGGAGTCCAGCAAAGCTGCTTTCCAGCAGAGTGGCAGTCCTTCAGCAGTACAGCAGCCTTTCTTCCTGGCAGTGTCTTCACAGGCACAGATGTGTATTGAAGTGGTGGTGTCTGAGGTCCAGTACTTATACCCAGTTGTGCCTTTGTAGTGGGGGAAACTTTAAAGATATGTGTTTGAAGTGAACAGAGGACCTCCCCTCATGCCCTGTCTCCAGACTCACTACAGGTGGGGGATGCAGCTCTTTCTATGGGGATAAGACACAGCCTATTCAGGTGTAAGTGAGACTGGGTCCAGCTCCTACCTCCCATCCTGACAAGATAGCCCATCAAGTCACACCTAAGCTCTCATTGTGTGTGGCTCTTTAAGGGGAATACACAAAGTACAACTATCACCCACCCCCAGACATGTGATAAGATACAGGCGGCAGGCACCAAATGGTTAAAGTAAGAAAATGCCAGCTTTCTAAAGGTGGCCTTTTCAGATTTGCAATTTGAAATCCGACTTCTCCATAAATTATGATTTTAAATTGTGATTCAAGAGATACCAAACTTGAAAAGTCTATCTCTTCACAATTGGGACTTGCACTAATAAAATATAATAAGTTAATCCTAATGTTATCATTGTGAAAAATAACTTTGGGAGTTTTTTTACTACCAGGACATGTAAAGCTCAAAAGTACATGTCCTGCCTTTTAAATACATTGCACCCTGAATTTTGGGTTGCCCAGGGCCTACCTTAGGGGTGACATATGTATAAAATGTCATGGTTTAGGCCTGGCAAGAGGTTTATCCTGTCAGTTCAAAATGGCACTGTAAACTGCACCTACAGGCTTTCAAAGGCAAGCTTGAACCATGGTTAGAGGACGGCTTAAGTTGTGGCACAACTAGTTCTCCAGGCCCTCTAGTAGCATTTAATATACAGGACAAAGGCACATGCAGTGCACTTTACAAGGGATTTAAAAGTAAATTAAATATGCCAATAAGTGAAAAGCCAACACTACCATGTTTTAGAGAGAGAGTACATGCATTGTAGCACTGGTTAGCAGTGGTAACGTGATCAGAGCCCCAAGGACAGCAAAAAAGAGGTCAGCAACAGTGGAGGAGAAAAGCAAAAAGTTGGGAGGAAGGCCACCTTAAGGCTGTCAAAACTTTGACATTCAGTGACACGATGAGGGAAAAGTTATAGTGGAGAATACGCTGCCCTGATCCCTAATATCCCAGCTACATCTCCTGGTGGGGTCCGTCTACACACTGTTCCAAAAACCAGTTGTTGCGAGCACCTTCTAGAGGTAGTAGTGAGATCTGCTTCATCCCTACAGCTGTGAGAAGACAAGTACAAACGTTAGTGGCCTTGACACTTTGACACTTGTCAGAAAGACCCAACCACCCACTTTATTCAAGTTTGAAGCTCTTCCTTACCATGGAAGGGAGTGCTCTGACGAGTACTTGAAAAGCTGCTTTATGGCCTGGCCTTCGGCTGCATGACCCTCTTCCTGTGTTATGGTCGGACCATTCTCTACTGACTTTTAAGATTCAGTCTAAGACCGCGGTAACTAGTAGACCTGTCGGTTGTCAGACCCGGCTGTCACGACCCTTCCATCTAGTTACACCAGAAATGATTGAGCAATACAGGCTGTCTCACCCCTGTTCTCTCAACAAAAGAGTCACCTTCAACATCCTCACACGTCTACAATGCCCTCCACGATTCCGGACCAGCATACCTGAACCACTGCCTCTCATTCCACATACCCACCAGACACCTCCGCTCCCCCCAACTGGCCCCGGCCACTGTACCTCAGACCTGCAAGACCAGTTCCGGAGGAAGATCCCTCTCCTACTTCTCTGCCAAATCCTAGAATGCCATGCCTCTCTACCTCAGGCTCTGACACAATTTAGGAAGGATCTCAAGACCTGGCTCTTAGTATGAACCACAGTGCCCAGTTGGATCTGCAGACCCATCTCCCCCTCACCCGCAGGGCCTTGAGACCCTCATGGGTAAGTAGCCGCGCCTAACAAGTACTGATTGATTGATTGATTAAGTATATAATTCTTACAGCCCGCCCATAGGCTTTCCATTTGCTGGCTCCATTGTTGCTCTCATATTCTTTCTCCCCATTTGTCCATGGCATGCATTTGTCATGCCTCTTCCTGGGCTTATCCGCCCTCGAGAGCAGGGACCAAGTACTATATAAATACACTGGTCACCATTTTAACATCTGATCAGGAACTCCTTTTGTCTTTCTTGAAAAGCAATCCACAAGATTGGTCCTGTTTTTAGAGACTCCCTCCCTTTTTGTAAACAGGGGTGTACATCTTATCTCATCAAAACTGCTGTGCATTCAAAAACCGAAGTCAAATGTCAGACACTGTTTTCGAGCACATCTTTATAATCTTTCTATGACGTCAAAGGAAGAGGATTTCCCATTTATTTTTTGCGTGTCTCCCAACACCCTCACCCTTCGTTATTTGAGCCACGCCCTGTTGCTTATTTGTCCTTTGTCTCTGTCTAGCCATGTCCCAGTAGATCTCTCCCGCTGATCTCTCCTTTGAGCTAGAGCGTCTATGCCTTGGAGCTTTCACTTTCAGTGCAACAGACATTTTGTAACCTTTTGAGAGGGAGAAATAAATAATATTTGTAAAAATAAACTCTAAAACCAATGGTGATAAAAGTGGAGGGGTCAGAGAAGGTGAGTACCATAGAGGTTAGTCGTTGAATGTGTTTGTTGATGTGAAACCTTGCTCCTTCCCCCCCGACGGACAGCAGTGCTGTATTTTCATATGTCCGAGAGATTTATAGTGAAGGTGCCAAAGTGCCCCCATTTGGCATAGGCGTAGTGGATACTCACTTTCCCAAAAACAACAACTGCTCCTTTCCAACCACCCTGCCTACATGCAGCAGCTTAGTCTCAAATTCTAAAAAATCAGACCATATTACTCCGATCTTAAAACAACTACTGGTCTTCCCCATATTCATGCATAAACTATAAATTACTCAGAAGGCCCACAATGCTGAAGTTGCTTCCTCCTCAGAACAAAATTCACACCGCCAGAGGCGAAAGAGTGAAAAGAAGAAAAAACATCCTTCTACTTGGGATTCTATGTCACGTTCCTCTCAAAACATCATCCCATCCAAGAAAAAATTCAACAAAATGCAGTGGACGAATCCAGGATCTCTGAGATGGGGGCGTAGATCACAAGGACTGCCAACCTCTGTAAGGTTCTCAGATGAAAGGAATCCTGTCAACATCCTTGTGCCAGCAGCCACTGCGAGCACTAATTTTGGCTCCGCAGACTCCTTCGCTCATATTCATTAGCCTATATGACCTGCAGCACTTACTGCTTGTGGTATCGGGGTTAAGCTGAAATGACAGACTGAAAGCGGTAACAGGAACTACTTTGTTTATTTGAGGAAATAAGACAAATGCAGGAACCCATGGCAACACAGCATGCAGGCTAAAGAGCGGAGACAAACTGACTCTTGCCAGGCAGCCCGTACTCGGGATTCCAAGAATCAGAACCATGAAAGAACAAGGTTCTGAACCATGTTAAAGGAACAGTGAAATAAAACATAAGAACATAAGCATGCATACCACAACACCCCCTTTCCTCCCACAAAACAACAACAAACCAATTAGCCAAGAATGTAATCAAGCAACTTAAAAGGTGGCCAGATGGTACAATGGCTGCGAGAGAGGGCATCAGGAAGCCATCCCTCAACACCAACTTGAGAATTGGACGTTGAGCAAGAGCCCTCAACAGCATGTGCAACTAGAGCACAAACAGAACGTTGCAGGAACAATAGGAATATGATCAACAATTCATCCCATATGTGACAGCAGGATGAATTTCAAAAATAGAACTGGCATCATTGTTTTAATCTCTATCAGCACAAACTTGTCTAAAGATTTCAACTTGTTCATTCGTGAACTGAACCACACAATCCTTATTTCACCATCCTTTTCTTTTCGAAAGAAGAGAAGAATTACTAACCCTCGTTACACGTACAGGAAGAGAGAAGGTAGATTGTCCTTTAGAAACTTTGAAAGGTTTCTTAATATGAACCCAATCATTAACAGAACATTTTTCAAGTTTGATTCGAGTTGCTGTCATACAGTTTTTTTGCATGCTTTGTTTTAACAGCACCTTACTTCTACTGACATCACAGTCTTCACTCGAGAACTGCTTACCAATCAAAGGGGATCCAGCATTAAGATTAGAGAACCATTCAGGAATCAACCTTGATCTTGCTTCTATCACCTTGAGAGCTTTGAAAGGAGTGACTCCAGTGGTAGAATGAGGTGAAGTGAGATAAGCCCATACCTTCTCTTAGAAGAAATCAGCAACGTCAATGTTAGCTGCAACGGCAGTCTGAATACCTTCCTTCATTATGCGATTGGCCCTCTCCACTAGTCCATTAGAGGATGGACTGTATAAAGCAACCTGATAATGTTTAATCTCAAATGTATCCCAAAAATGTGTAATTTCTTCCCCTTGGATGTAATTGATTTCCAGATCATCTTCTTGCAATTTGGATAGTAACCTAACCAAACAAGCAAAAGCCTTACCTAAACCCTTACCTGCTAGGAGAAACACCAACAGTTTGTGATCAGTAAAAATATCAAATTTCTTGCCTAAAATGTAGATTTTAAACTCTTGCTCAGCCCATACAATACCTAGGACCTCTCTCTCAGTGGTGCTATAATGGCATTCAGCACCAGAGAGGGATCTAGAAGTAAAAGCAATGGTATTCTCTTGACCATCTACCCATTGCCCAAAAACAGCTCCTAGTCCTTTAAGGCTTGTATCAACAGTGATGAAAGAGTCTCCAGAAGGATCAAATGAGCGCAAAGCAGGGGCATTAATAACAAAAGATTTGAGCCTCTCAAACACCTCGGAAATAGAGTCAATCCAAACAAATTTCACTCCTTTTTTAAGCAAATCTCTCGGTTGTTGAACTATTACCGAATAACCCCAGACAAACCTGGCATAGTATTCGCAAAGGCCAATAAAAGAACGTAATGTATCTTTGTCCATTGGCGCAAGAGCCTTTTTGATGGCCTCAACATTTCAAAACTTGGGCTTGATCCCTTCAGCGGAGATGAGATGTCGCAAATACTCAACCTCCTTAACCAAAAGTTTTCAGTTATTGGGTATGACTGTCATGCCTCTAGATTGTAGTACCTCCAGAACTTTACGTAAAGGGTAAACATGTTTATCTTTGGGCTCAGTAAAGATAAGAATGTCATCTTGGAATGCCTGAACTTGTGGCATATCACCAAACAACCCATCCATAAGCTTCTGAAATACACTTGCCGCGAATGCAAGTCCAAATGGTAGTCTCAGATATTTAAAGGCACCAAAAGGAGTGACAAACATGGTAAGGGATTGATATTACTCAGAAAGCTGGATTTAGTGATATGCCGTATGTAAATCAATTGTGGAAAAAAACTTAGCATTACCAAAATTGGCAATCATTTCCTGGATATGCAGAAAAGGGTGGCAATGCACAAGAATATTACAATTTAGGGACCTCAAATGAAAACACAATCTAAGATTCCCGGTCTTCTTCTTGGCCAAAACAACCAGAGAAATCCATTCCGAGGCATCATTGGGTGCAATGATACCCTCAGATTTTAATTTGTTCAATAAAAGTTTGAGGTCCTCCCTAATGCTAAGGAGAACAGGTCTCACTTTGTGCACCACTGGAACAGCACCACTCTTGAGCTTGATGCAGTGCTCAAACCCTTTTACAGTTCCAACTGCATCCTTGAAAAAATCAGGAAAAGACTCAACAAGAGTTGATACAATAGTATCTTCTAAGTCTAGGGACAAATGGCCATTTGGGGGTGGTCCTAAAATGATAGGAGGATTCTGTCTGGGGCATAAAATAATTCCCAAACATGTAAGATCCTTCTAGCCAACAATATCTCTGCCATTCACAGCTACATAGACTTTAGTTTTAGTTGATCTGCCCAAACATTCCACCAGTCCTGAAAAGAAACCTAACAAATTAATATCTTGCTCTCCAAAGGCTTTGGGATTTATGTCAGGGGACATCAGAGAAGTACCTGATGACCATAACTCATAATAGGTACGGTCAGCA